>NW_027526295.1:271579774-272179774 GCF_048455015.1 Haemaphysalis longicornis | reverse complement strand
TCGGAAACCAAACTGGCAATCACTCAGAAGATTGAATTTACATAAATAGCTGTTCAGGCGCTTAGCAAATAACTGCTCAATTAATTTACTAATGGTGGGAAGAATAGAGATTGGGCGATAATTAGAAATTGACAGCCGGTCGCCTTTTTTAAAGACGGGTATGACCTTTGCTTTTTTTAGGGAGGAAGGAAAAACGCTGTTTTTGAAGATAAGGTTGATTATGTTACTCAGCGTGTCGGAAATGAGATGAGCAACCAATTTTAAATGACGTATAGAAACCCTATCCAGGCCAGCACTTGTATTTTTTAAAGAAGAAAGCGTGGCACAAACTTCGTTTGCGGTAATTACCGTCACCGTTTGGCAATAAGGAACAGGTCTTCAACCTCTGCAGCAACAATCAGCTTGTCCTCTTCTGTTGTGGATCTTGTCTTTCCGCTTCACTGGGCATCTTCAAGCCGCCCTTCATCCCTGTAGGCATGAATTGCTCGGATAAGAGCATCCCTCGACTTGTTATAAAGACGGCAATTTCCCATTTGAGGGAGGCCTTCTAAAACGTAGCGAATAATCTTTCGGCGTTCCTCGATGGGAACCCGAAGGGCCATCTTGACGAACGTCGACGAGCAGAGCGAACAGACAATTTCTATAAGTATGTCTTTGAACCATCTTTAACCAAGGAAGTAGAGAGAAAAAAAAAACGAGATAATTTGCTTCATGAACCTTGCAAATCGCCTACTTTATCGCCCGCGGAAAGCGCGCTGAAAGATAGGTTCAGTGGTCAAGTATTATACAAAAAGCATTGTACAAAAAGTATTGTACAAAATAAATCTCGCTGGAACTTTGCTGTCGATAGCGGGGCACCTTGTGATTGTGCTTTATACACGCTTCATGCGGAGACGCCATTCGCTCGCCGCTAGCCTCATCGTGTATAAACGATAAAGCAGATAAATACAACAGAAAACATTCGGCGCAAGTATTAATCAGGATGCGAGGAGCACTTGCGCCAAAGCCGCCGCAATCGTCACATTAGGCCGCAGATGCGCCGTCGGTATGAAAGGAATGGTACAAATGCGTCGCTCCATGGTGCTTCAGTGACCATCGCAGCACCGCTGCGGGAAGCGAGAAAATCAGCGCGCCTGCGAGTAAAAAAACTCCCCCCAGCGCATGCGCGCCCCGCCGGTCTCGACAACAGGCGCCAGGCCTCCACAGTGCGCATCGGTGGCTTTTGCCAGCGTGGTCCGGAATATTAAGTCCCCGCCAGTATACGTGCAGCCTTTTGTGGCGCCGCCCTTCATCATAAGTTGAGGCATCACCTCCTGATGGTGGTTGAGCCACTGCGCACCTACGGGGGGGGGGGGGGGGGGGGGGGGGGGGGGGGATTCTGTAACCCCCCCTCCCCCCTCTTCCACCGAACCGACAACCAAAGTTGACCGAGAGAAGTTTGTAGTGTCGGAAAGTTCTATTGTTGGACATTCTTAGTTAAATCTCGAAAAAGAATACTATTGTTTTGCTGGTACTAAAAAATAAAAGGAAAAGAAAACAGGAGCACGAGATTTGAAGACTGTGCGGACCAACTTGCGTATAACGAAGTAATTTAGGAAGAAGAGCGAAAAAATCTCTCAGTGACAGAAAAAGTGTCCGTGGGTAGGAAATTCTTGGATGCGTAAGAATCCCTGGGGGGTTTAAATTAATCCATGGCCACCCCCCCCCCTCCTTTACGGTGCGCCTCATAGTCCACGTTAAACTGCAATTAGTATAATTTTGGTAGGGCCACATTATGCATCTTTGTGATCTGAAATTTTGTGCGCAACTTCCGTCACGAGATTTGAGTCATTCGTCGACTTTAGAAAATGGACGCTGAAATTTCCCATATGCTGGGACTCAGTAATGTCGAGCTTGCCTTCCGACCTCAAATCAAACCCAATTAATTAAGATCAGATTGGATTTCTTTTATTTAAATCAACTGTCTTTTTTTTTCAATAAGCACTGCTCTCAGGACATTTCTTTTCTCTGACGATTTACGCTGATGTAGGTGCTTATTAACATATTCCTTTCCAATGTTTCCTGTACTTCTACTTCATTTTCTGGTATTTAATATTTCTACATGTTTGTCATATGTATAGAGTTTCTTTCCATGTCATAGTTAATTATTATTACTGCAGCTGTCCGTTTATGCATATTATTCGCGTTCACGACTGCTACTAATTGCTTAGTTGTGTACAATAAATAAAAAGGGGTCCCATTACAGTTTATTACTCTGGGACCCCTTTCTGTATATGTATTTTTACACACTGTATTTTCAATAGGAGAATAAACTGAAACTGAAACTGGAACTGAAACCAGATTAAATAGCCCTCCCTCCCAATTAAATAAAAAAAAGGTTCGGTTGTTCCTTATGTATATCGCCTTAGTTTATAACATCCCAGCGAGTAAAGCGGAAACGTTGCGTGCACAGTTAGGAAAAATAGTGAACACGGATAATAATGATGTGTTACTTAGCCTTCCATAAATAAGGGTAATTTGACTGCTCAGCGCAAATTGTGCCAACGCATACTAACAGATTTCGTTCACTTGCAGGTAGATTGAATTTAAGTAAGCTTTCGCATTCAGACGTATTTCAAGTTTACGGCTCCACTTTTGTTCCTCGAAATTGGCTTCACCGGGCAAACCATATTTTGTAGTTGGTAGACAGGTGAACAGCCTTTTTTTGTGTCTGCTGTAGCAGCGAATAGTAACTGTACTGCATTTTTTTTTTCACTCTGCGTTTTTGCAAAAGGTCACGAGGAGACTGCACGTTCTTTACGCTTCTCTTGACTTAATCAGAAAAGAAGGCATTCAAGAATGCTTTAGTTGTATTTCTTTCCCGCCCTGACCTCCCATCGTTCCTTCCTTCCCATTCTACTTCCAAACGCAGGTCCGAGTCTTTGGGCAATGGCAAAAAGGCTTCCCCCTGTGTTTATGTTTTTTTTTATGTAAAGTGGTGTCCATTATTATATACCTCCTGCAGGCGAATTTTATATATTAGGGCGGCTGCTTTGACGCTCAAAACTCGACGAAGTTCTACTGTGCTATATGTTTATAAATTTATTTTTGCGTGTATTTATATTATTTAGTTACATTATATATTTATATTTGTTTACATTTGCTCTTTTATCTTTTTATTTATATATTACAATATATATTTTATTTGTCAAAATTTCACCCCCCCCTCCCCAGACAAACATCCGCTAATAGCTAAGCACAGACACCGGGCGTGAACTACAGTTAGAAAACGACGGTGATCAGCTAGAATGCGTGCTTGGTGCTCCTAATGATGGCGTGTGACATCGTGACATCCCATTGCGTTATGAGAGCTACCCGACCGCGACGTGAGCTGCCATCTCACAACGTTCCGCGCGATTAAACGTGTTTTACGGCAGAGTTTGGACCAGTGTATTTACTGCACGGCTTCACTATCAGCTGCAACGACAATAACTCAATACGACAGTTTTGGCAGGGAGCTGTCAGGGCACCGCTACCGCTTAGCTAACAACAAATGCTCAATTCTACGCAAGGCACGCTTCGTCCAAACAGGTCAAATTTTGCCCCTACTTGGTTTGCATCGACCCACAGGCTGGCGAAAAATGCAACTTGCGATGACGATTCTGGCACGCACGAATTATTGGGGACGTAGACAGCGGGTTACACGAACACAGCTAAAGCGCGAAAGGGAATTTATCCAAGTCGTCGGTCACAAAATCCGCAAGAATGCCACTTCACCTGTGTTCACCGCTTGCGAGCGGCATATCCAACGACGTGTAATCCTCGGTACAATGGCATCGCAGTCGCGGCGAAAACAACATTGGTTTCTTCACCGCACAAACCAGTTGCCGTTTACTAGGACACGCAGCGCCCACAGCTGTCGACGTTCGGCGCACAGCCGAGCCGACGCTGCAGCACCGCACCGATGTGACACAGCTCACGTAAGAGCGTTGCGCACACTGCTCCGCGGAAGCGAACACGTGCGCGTAAACGCCCCCTGCATTTTTTTTTTTTTTTGCGACCAGACAGCTGCGCAGAAGAGCACGCTCTCGGAAATTTGTGCAAGTCGTATGGAACAGATGAGAGAGACTGAACTCTGCTAGCTGCGTTAGGATGCAGGCTATTAACAGATAGCAGCTGCCTTGGCATCAATCGGGGCGCCAAATCGAAAGTCCCGGGACGTTCGGTCGCCCGTGTCAACGTTGGCCCGTGTCAGGGCCGTCAAGCGAGAGAGCGGCGGGAACGTTGAGACAAACAGAAGGAGGGATAGAGAACGGAGAGCGAGATAAGGGAGAGTTCTCCAAGGGCACGGGCTGCCGCTTGGCTCGGTCAGCTTCTGCTGCTTGGCGCGACGACTCGGGTCAAAATCACCTCGACGCAAATGCGTGGAGTACAGTGCACGCAGACGCTCTCGGCATCTAACGTAGTCATCATTATCCCGATCATCATTACCGCCAACTAAGGGACTTTACCAGCACCACCCGTTGGATGCGCACTGCAGGACGAAGGCCCCTTAATTACGACGTAATGTTTTAAACGAGCCCCAGCTTTCTGGCTCAAAATTCCGAGCCCACAGGAATATAGTGAAACTGTTGCTGGAAGTTATATTTCTCATAGAGCAAGGAGTATACCTTGAGATGACAGAATAAACGTTTAATTCAGCAAACGGTGGTTGTTGAGCCATCACTCGGTGGGGTGGGTTCACCTCAGTCCAGATACCTTTGGGCCTTGGCTGTAGCCCTGGCACGGGTTGACCAGAAAGATCTGGTCAGCGTGACGGGAGCTGGCCGGCGGGCCTTCCCACTGCTCTGGGGAAGGGTTGGCATCGGGGGTAAGCGATAGGGTGTTTTGACAGGCCCACACCATGGGATAGGTTGTATTAAGAGAGGGCCAGAAGTGACAGGTGAGTGTGTATTGGTTAGGGGAGATAGCGTGGAGGATGCGTGCGTTGTAATAGGGCACTGTAAAAATACTTTGCAGAACTCTAAATACTCTCCCTGTAATTTGTTGTCAAACGGTTGCTGCCCATGCATTTCAACGGGATAATTTCCGTAGCTATGGAGCCCGGTCGCGCTAGGCACTGAAACTGCTCAGGAAGCCAGCAAGCTTTCGCCCCCAGTATTCGCTGTGCGAAAATATTTCGAATTCCGTTGAAAAACTCCAGAGTAACCACTACTGAAAGAACAGAGATAGGCCAGAAAGCTTCACGAGGTAAGAAATCACTTGTGTACGTCTCTTCATCTTCTTCGCATTCCCCCACTAATAATATACCGCACAAAACAGTTTTAAACAGTTCCTGGGCCGTACAAAAGCGACCTCGCAATACAAATTCCAAGGGGAAGCAGGCCTGAGCAGCCCAAAGCGACTAATAAAAGAAACCTAACGTTGCAAGCGTGTCCTCCGTCGTTGCCACTACGACATGCCTCGCTCTGTTACATTTCTTCCCCATGAAAGGTCTTGCAAGTGCCGGCAGCCGGAAGCGGCAGAGCAAATATGCGAATTAGCTCGGATGCTTACACCAAATTTTCTTCGGTTCGCCTTAGCCTCGTGAGGTGGAATGGGAAATGTTTAACAAGAAAATTCTTATTTTGCCGCTTTGACGAACCGAAACTAGCGACATTTGCGTCTAGGACGCGCCGTAGTGAAGGGACACGGAATAGGAGACGAAATAAAACTTTGTCCGTCAAAAAAACTTCTTCATTGCGGTACTAACCATACAAAGTTTATCGCTGACTTCAACAAAATCTTCCTTGCCTTAAGGGATTTTTTTCAAATGACGAAGATGTGTGAACACTATTAAATGCGTGCAAATTCCCCTGAAACGCTCTGAAATGGGTGTGGAAACACACAAGGGTGTTATTTATATTGGCGAAACTATCTGTGTCGCGTCGTGGATGTCGTCTGCATATAGATGTATATAGTTCTCTTGGTTTTTTTTTACTATATTCCACTGCCGTAAGGAATCATATATATATATATATATATATATATATATATATATATATATATATATGGGTGTGCTTGTGTACTACACAGAGCAAGTAGTTACTGAGTGCGCATCTTTCATCCGCTGCTGTCTCAATGTACTTAATCTAACCCCTTGTGGTTCCTTAGGGCAAGTATTGTACCTTTTTTATACTCCAATGCCTGGAGTAGCCAGCTCCTGTTTGGGTTGGAGCTAAACTCTCCAATAAATAAATATTTCTCTCTCTCTCAACAAAATCTAGCTATCACAGGAAACCGATGAAGCAATGGCGACTTCAATCGCATGTTCATCGATGTTCATCGATGTTCATCGTATTCTCCTTTCATGGATTCGGCTGTTTCGGCAAACGGGAAGTGTTTCATCTCACCGGTTTGTGCATGCGGAAGATTCGCACCCTCGAGCTTATAACAATATGTCTTCAAATGAAGAAAAAATACGTCCACTGAACCAGTAAAATAAAAAAAAACGTGGATAAGTAATCCAGAACATTCGAAAACAAGTGACAAACACAGTGCTCAGAGGCAGTAAAGCTAGTATTCGAAAACCACACGAAACCAAAGCGGAAGAGAATTACGGGGAAGAACACAAAGGCAGCAGTTACGGAGACATTGCATGTATATAGTGGTATATAGTACGATTCGATTTACCAATGTATTTGAAAATGTCTTCTCTGCTTAAACGCCGCATGTTAGATAGCCACTTACACTTTATCGCGACTTAAGCTGAGCTCTACATATCAAACTCTCATGCACGTGCCATTCGGGCGAGCCCATTGAGTATATATACGTGAAGCCGTAGCTGTGAAATGGACGATACGCGCACGGTTGTGCAGGCTAGCGAGGCGTAGGACGACAAAGCACACGATGATGTCGGGTCTTCGACCGATAGCGAAGCTCGAAGTACGCGAGCAATAGCAAGCGGGACGAAGACACCGAATAAGAAGCAGACGGGATAAGCGCGGGGCCCCTATCATGAATTCATTTGTTGATGTCCCGCTTCCGCAGGAAAATGCGCCATGGCAAAAACTTCGAATACATTTCAAACTGCGCTACCCGTGACTCTTTCCTTGAGTTAACCTTTTCGGGTAGGATTCTGATGCACAGCAATATACGAAAGCGCGACTTCGGGCAGCATGCGATTATGGGTTTGCATGAGGGGCGTATTTGGCGAAAACTAACAGCGAAAGTCTATACTGTAGCCAGTACCTGAAAGGATATGAAAAGCTGTAGCTCGCCGCCACGTATTGCAGCAATTTTCTTGCAGTTTCCGTAAGGGAGGAAACACGACGATCATGCTTCTGCTTATTGAAGAAGAAAAGGAGGAGGAGGAGGAGGAGGAGGAGGAGGAGGAGGAGGAGGAGGAGAAATCAATTTCATTGAGCAAAACGGTGAGCTGGTTTGTGTTTATCCTGTGGGTGAATTACCTCAGTCCGGGTACCCCTTGGATCTGACCGCTGACCGGACTCTAGAGACCAGGGTCCTCTGGTCCTCCATCCTGGAGCTGGCCAATGCGCCGTGCTCTCGCTGCTCAAGGGTGGGGGATGGGTTCACGGGAGGAATGAGGCATTTGTGTCTTTCCACATGCTAGCTGCAGGTACAAGGTGGCTGGTGTGGGACGGTAGGAACAGGTGGGTGAAGGCGTACTCCCTGGCGAGGGGAGCGTTGGCTTTCATGCTGCGTAAAGTGGTCTCTTCTTCTCTACTCCGCCAATGAGAGTGGAGGAGGCGAGGAAGGTGGGGGAGGGAGGGGGGGGAATGTGTGGAGAAAGAAGCGATAATAGTGTACGATGTCGTGGTAGCGTGGGGAAATCCCACAGGCTCTTTTGCAGCAGATTTCAACAAGTTCTCACTCAATTTTGAGCAAATCTTTATATATTTGGTTAATGTATTCGGAAGAAAAATAATACGGAACAGAAATAAAATTATCACCCCGGCTCCTAAACGCGCATGTTGCAGCAAATGGGTGCAATGCGATAAGCGAGCCTCCTCTTCATGTTGCACCACATATAAAGTCTCTCTCTCTCTCTCTCTCTCTCTCTCTCTCTCTCTCTCTCTCTCTCTCTCTCTCTCTCTCTCTCTCTCTCTCTCTCAGGCAAAATCCCGAAATCCATTACAGGGACGCCTCAGCGGCAGTTATTTTTCCGGAACGCTGCTTAGAAAAGGATATACGGAGTTGTTTACAGATGCTTTTTTCAGCACGCATCTCCGTAAGACGGCAGGTCTTCAGAAGATGAACGCTTCACCCAAGAAAACACACGAAACAAGGGCTCATCCAAAGCTGCCACTTGAACCAGAATGGCGCATTGACTCAGACATATACCGCTCGCATTTTGCTTATCGCGCCCTCATATGATTAAAACCTCCAGAACAGTTCTCACTCCTAAGCATCGCCCGCCAAGTTAAGTGATCTCGAATTAAAACAAAGATAACGGGACTTGTTAACGTCGCGCGAATTCCGTACTGTTTTTGCGTACCTTGTGCGTTGATTTCTGCAGAAATCGGGAACCACGGGGATCAATCCAAACGCCACAACGTGAGTGCGGTATTTCGCCGTAGAATTCCCCATGAAAGCGACGGCGTCCTCTCGCAGTCTTCGATGAGGAAGGAGGAGCGCCGTGTTATCGTTAGTCACAGCCGCTAAAGTGTCGCGAACCCCCGCTCTTGCTTATCGCGTGGCGACACTGGAAACGCCCACGATAAGTGTGGCTTGCGTGCGCGGTCCTGCTGCACTGTCTACACGGCAATGACGCTTCTAGCAAGAACGAAGACGCAGCCAAATCGTATCGAACTAAATCATAAAGTCGTCTTAGCGGCTGTCACAGACTTTGTTGCGCGATTGTTTCGATTAACCAAGAGTCACAGCCCTACGCACAGATGACCCTGCGTTGACAGTCAATTCTGTGACGTCTGCCACTTCACCGTGGACTAACTTGTGATGGCAAGTAAATGAAACTCGACGTAATGATAGAGTCGTATTAGCGGCTAATTATCATGTAATTTGTTTAGGGATAGTTCCAATGAAACAAGAGTTGCAGGCGTTCTCTGTAATCATACTTCGTCCGTATACATGGCTATGCATTGACAGCCGGCGGGAATCCTGTAACGTTTACTTCACTGTGAAATAATTGCAACAAGTAAATAAAGCTACGCATAATGATAAAGTTATCCCGGCGATAAGTTTCAGTGTGATTCTTTTCAAGATAGCTACGTTAGACTGAGAGATGTAGACCGTTCACGAGAAAGACGGCTTTGTCGCAAGATTCAAAATTCGCTGTTGACGCGAGGGGACGCAAAAGTTTTCAGAAACTAGCCACAGACCGCTTCCCTGTAAAAATATCGGCATAACCGAGTTGCCTAATTGACCGTGATAATGACAAGCCACCCATTCAAAGTTGCTGTATTTATCCCACTTGCTGCTTTACAAAAGATGAAATAGGCACTCTTCTACGTCTTATTTTTGCTTGTCGCATCGGTCAGAAAGTATGCGTCTTAATCGGACACTGAAGAGATTTGTAAACCTTGTGGGATTACTTGCGCAAATTCCGTAGGCCACGTTTCGACCATTCAGGGTGCGCGTATGCGACTTTATTTAGCACAAAAATCAATTCGAAAGTACTGTCCTCCTCTCTGCCTCCTCCTCGCCGATTTCCGATCGCGTTTCGTATGATGCATACTCTAGCAAGCTTGGCTTGGCTGCGCTACTGCGCGGCTCGCTCAGGCTCGCGGACCCTCCGACCGAGTCAGTCGGCCGGCCGCCTAAGCCAAGACAAGAATTTGTACCCGGAGGAATGTGTCTTTACTTTCTAGACTTTATCAAGCTTACTAAAGTCGATATAGTTAAACCAGTTAAAATAGCTCCCCACATGTGCACATGCGACGCTTCGCTCACTTCGTTTCGCTGGAGCTGCAAGCTGCATATGCCTCTGCGACTGGTACGCTAGTAGAAAATCTAAGGCCAATTAGAGGTGGAGTAAGCGTAAGCGATTAAGGCAAGAGTAAGCGAAGTTAATATAGGTAATAAAGAAATAAAATCAACCGCAACTTTTATTGTTAAGCGGAAAACCAATGTATGGGGAGCACTTTTTGCGCAGGGTAAACTAGCACAGTGGTCAGCAGCACCACAAATTTGCGACCGATTTTCTGCCTCAGAAACGTAGCAGCTAGTGATAAGATATTAGTGGAGATTTGGGGGACGATTAATGCACAAGCGTTATTCAAGAAATGTTCCTTCCTTGATACCTGTGGGCTTATGGCCGAGTCATCTAAGCACAAAATGTAATGCTCCGCAGTAAGTTCGTTTGAATCCCCGATGTAAGGGCTGTTATTTAATTCTGTTGTTTAGGTAATGTTTTGTACAATGGATTCACCATTTTGACTGCAATCTTCATTGCCCCGCGAGCGATCTGGCAGACTGACAATGACACACTTTTTCAGTTTTTTTCTCAGTCCCTTGCTCGTGTTTTTAAAGACGATAGTCTTTCTTGAGTTACTCAAACCCAGAAATTTTGGTCTGTCTGTCTGTCTGTCTGTGAGTCGATTCAGCCACCCGGCCAAAGTATAATAGACATTGCGCAATAGTCTTATATACTCACAGCCAAATGCAAACGTCTAAGCCCGGTTTATATGTTCATACTTGTCAACTTTGTTGAACAAGAACAAGACATTACGCAAATATAAGACAGGAAATTAGTGCACAACAGATATTTACAGCGTTCCTTTATTAAACATTTCATGGATGCTTGGTTTTTCGATAGCAAATGATATTCTACATCTACTGCAGAAAACTGCCGCCTGCTGTTGCCCGCGCCACCTCCTGACGGTATATGAAAAATCACGCGGCAACAGCAACGAAGGGTACTACTAGCTAGGTTCCACGTTCTGCTTGGAACGCACGTGGAGCGCGGCCACGCGGTTCTATAAAAACTGAAGTCGGCCGCATCGATTCACGCGAGTCTCCGCCGTACTGCAGCGCTGGCATAGAGAAACCCGGCCTGTAGCAGTGGAACGCGGTAAATTCAAATCGCCTTGAGCAAACCTTTAGTGTGTTTACCTTAGGGTGAGCGCGACAGTACAGGAACAGCACGAGAGGTGAGCGGGAAAGCAAAGGGGGGCATTTCCTTGGCAAATGCCTACAAAGACTATCGTCTTTTGACGACATTTGCAACGAAAGGAGCCGATACGCGGCCGATTTTTTTATCGGTTGACATGCGGGGCATGCACATTTGGTGAGCACGCGACTTCGCGGTTAAATGAGTTTGCCTGCTACCTTTCCTTCACAGAGCCACAATCCACTGCTGCGGCCGCAGCTGCTGAAGTTTTCAGCCCTGGTGGTCCCTTTCGCTGCAAACAAACAAACAAAGAAACAAACAAACAAAAAGGGTCAGGTTCACCGCTTGTAAACGTAGTTACCACGAGAGAAAGGTCTGCTTGGCTTGTTTTTGCAAAGCCTAAGCACACAGCGTTTCATGAAAGTTATGTTACACCTTACACACTGGCGCTCCGGGGAGCCCGCTATCCATGGCGAGACTCAGGAACCAAGCGCCGGCAAAGCAGCCGTTAAATACTCGCCTAGTCCCGTGGTACCGCAGCGGCGAGGCTCTGAGCCAGCACATCTGCGGCGCCTTTCCGCAGCGAATCACGTACACGGCTGACGTCGCACCTACCACGCTTGCGCTTCGGTGGATCAAGATCATTGCAACGTGATGATTGACCTTGAGAGACATGATGTAGTAGAGCTTTCGCTGTAAAAAAATAAGAAAAACTGTTTTGAGGTAGTGATGGTGCTACAAAACGCAAGGTGTGTTCGAGATTTCGGTGCACGTAAATATCCCCTGGTGGTCCAAATTAATCCGGAGCCCTCCACTACGGCGTGCCTCATCACCTGCGTTGCGTCGGCGCGTTTAACCCCACAATCAATAAATCAATCAATCAATCAAATAAAAAACAAGATGGCCTGGTTCTTGTACAGAAGCTTTTGCGTGCTGCTTGTATGTGCTGTCTTTGAACCCAACCTCCTAACTATCCCGCTTGGTTTAACCATCGTGCTCTTTTGAGTGATCAAAAAAGGAGCACGTATCGTGCATCCACGTCTCCATTTGTTGCTTGTCACACCATGGGATCACATCATGTAGCTCAACACCAAGTTTTGCTATTCCGCAGGCCAGGCGGAGTATGCCAATTTCAGGCTCTTCATTTGTTCCCGCGGCGCGCTACCGTAAAACTGCATCACCTAGGTGCAACATTGGCACTACTTCGCATCGATAGAACGACACTCAAGTAAATTGGTCAAACTTCTGTTTTTGTTTTCATTGCATAGACTGGCTCAAATAAACACATTTTTTCATCGTTTCTTTGGTCGGTAAAACAGTAATCATTTATATAGCTGGAAAGAATAAAAAATACCATGCTACATTTGTGGCGGCTGCAAGAATTACTGCATTGTGACGCTCATTCGTCTTGCGATGTAATTGGACGATGTCCAGGATTGGAGCTGTTCAAACAAGTTTCGGTTTGAGTTCCGTGCAACAACATGTTTGGCTTTTAAAGTTGTTGGTTGTGCATTCTTGATATCTTTTTGGAATAGGCATACTGCGCATCTGACATGTTTTCGGCTGTAGAATGGGTCAGCCAGCATGCCAGCACCGCTTAAAAATCGTAACGTTCACTAGCCCGGGCGTACGCAGAGCGCCCCTCCGCGTTATCGGAGGCGCTCAACTGCGAAGTGCTTCGCCTCCGCCTTTGGAGCGCGCCTGGTTCGTCCCTGTGCCATAAGAGGCGTGTTCGCACCAGGCCGACATTCGGCTGATTCGGCACTGTGCCTTCGAGCTGTCGTTGCTTATGTCAACGCCATACGAACGAGAAACTCGCCAGTGTGTCATTGTCAGTTTTAGTAACGCCATCACTAGCGCTCCTTGGCTAAGCCCTGCCCATAATCTGACGACCTGCAGAGAAACAGAGAAACTCTTCCTTAGCTGGGGTCGCATATTTCTGAAGGTAGAAAACTGGACACACGAACTTGGGGGGGGGGGGGGGGGGGGTACAACAGCATATTCCAGGAATGTTATACGCAGACGACATTGTTCTTTTAGCTGATAACCAAACCGATATGCAACGGCTAATAAATATTGGCGACCAGGAAGCCACCGACCTCGGGTTAAATTTTAGTGCAGAAAAATCAGGAATAATGGTTTTCAATGATGCTACCACTGACATAGTGCCTATCCAGCAAGGCGAAATACCCAGAGTGAAGGAATATAAATATTTGGGAGTGTGGATAAACGAAGGGGATAACCACTTAAGAACGCACGAGGAGCAACTTAAGGTTAAGGGAAAGCGAAATGCAGCTATAATGAAGCATAGAGCGCTGTGGGGGTATAACAAATATGAAGTAGTAAGAGGAATGTGGAAAGGAGTAATGGTTCCGGGTCTCACGTTTGCGAATGCTGTACTTTGCTTAAAATCAGACGTTCTATCAGGCCTTGAAGTGAACCAGAGAACGGTAGGACGTTTGGCATTAGGCGTGCATGGAAAAACAACTAACGAAGCATTTCGGGGAGATATGGGCTGGGCGTCGTTTTTAGAGAAGCACAGAGCAAAATATGCTTTGAAATGAGGTTGAGAGCAATGGATCAACGACGGTAGGCAGCTAAGGTTTTTAGGTACCTATACTTGAAAAGCGTGGACACGCAGTGGTTAAGGAAGACTAGAAGGCTAACGATGAAATACGGAAAGAACAGTGGAGAATCCAAAACAGCCAAGGTAACGAAAAAAGAGGCAAGGCAGATTGAAACAAATAAATGGAGGGAAAAAATGGAAGCTAAAACGTCGTTAAAGATGTACAGGGCCGAGAAGTTGAACATCAGACAGGAAAATTTCTACGATAATTCAAGGGCAGCGCTTTGCTTTTTGAGGCTAGAGCAGGTTGCCTGCGAACTAAGAGTTTTGTGGGGAAGTACTCACAAAATGATGGGGTATGTGTGGTCTGCGGAAAAGAAACAGAAACTATGCGGCACATAGTGTTAGAATGTGAGGGTATCCATCCAAATCTACATGAAGGGAATATTGGGCTTCCAGAAGCCCTAGGATTTAAGGGTATCACAGAGGAAGTTAACTTCGAGGCTGTAGAGGGGACGAAAAGAAGATTAGAATGCTGGTGGACGAAAAGCAGAGAGGGGAATATTGCCTAGGACAGTTACCACCTGTAACAGGGGAAAAAAAAGTATTTCGGGCCTAATAAGCTTTAGTGCCTGCCCTAAGCAGCGCTAGTATTAAACGAAAAGTGTAAAACATGATTATATTAGTCCTTTTTGGTAAGATGACATGTCATCACCCCGCTTCAAAGCGGAGACCAATAGCAATCATCGTCATCGTGAACAAAAGACAAAAGGTTGAGATAGGGTGCCGAGGATTACATTTTTCGAGCACGACTTTATGCCGCAAGACCCGGTTGTTAAGTTATTCGCACTTGTACAGAAAGTTCAGCTGCACAAGATCCATTGCACGCAATATTGACAGCAGGGTGATGTCCATGTCGAGTCCACAATGGACAAAAAACGTGCTCCCCTGGACAAGTGGTTTCAGGAAAACAGAAGGTCAGTTCCGCGACGCCAGAAATTTCAGCGCAGCGTATACATCCTCTTGTTTTCCTCTCTTTCAAGACTTGCACCCTTCTCTCACAGGTCGAAATGCCTGAAGATTTCTAATGTTGTTTCTTTTCAGTGATTTGCTTGACATTGGTCCAGTGGTGAAAGAATGCCTTTCTAAAGTCGCCTTCGCAAAGAAACTTCAAAGCGCTCTTTGAAGTCTTTAAGATCTAAAGTGAACTCTTTTTTTATATATTTTAAAATACTTGAGGTCATATTTATAACATATACGAGTCGTCACACTTTTGCTTTTAACAACTGGCTAGGCGCAAACTTTGAAACTATGCCGCCGTGCGAAAACGGGACGTGAGTGTTTACTGGGACAAAAAGACAGGACGGAAGAAGCGGACCTTCAAAACGAGTTTGTCCCGGCCAAACGGGACGTCTGGTCGCCGCATTTTTAAGCCAAAGGAGGATATTGGCGGTTGGCACGACCACGGGCGGCGCTGCGAAGCGCGGCTCCGTGACGTCGGCTTAGGGATTCTCGCATTTGTCGCCTGCTTCACTCGGGCTCGCTCTCCCTGCCGTTTCTTTGCTCTCGGTTGACGTCTCATGCTTGCCCCCACCAGATTTTGCATGTGCCTAACTTTTTATAATACCAATAATAGACTTAAACTTGCATACACTAGCTTGTGGGGATCCTGGCGCCCGGGCCATTGCGCAATCGCTAGGTTTGTGCCATTGCATGGTGCTTTTCCCCTCTCTCCCCGACATGCCGGCTCGTTTCGGCGCCACTGTGTACAGCCGAACCGTCTTCTCAAACTCCTGCCTGAGGTGAAGGCTGCAGCGACCGTTGCGGCGATAAAACACTGTCACGCAGCGGGCGCTCCGCCCTGGTAGTGGAGCTAACCTCACCTCATTGGCCCATTTGAACGATTCCCGAACCCCACTCTCGCCGGGACGCGAACGCGCGCCCTGCGCGGGGGCCCGTTCGGGGAGACGCTTCCAGGACGCCGAAGGCGTTGGCCGAAGGTATGTGACGCTTACTTACCAGCCGGCTGCAACTCTGTTGCGCCGGCGAAAGCCCACCAGCCCTTCCGGCTGCGGCCCGTGCCTAAGGCTGCTCCTGTTGCCCCTACGCTTGCATATAGTAAGGCCGTACCTACCACTCGACGAACACGCCGTGCGGTACGCGCCTGTGAGCGAATGGGTCCGTCTCTCTCGCTGCTGCGAGCCGATCTGGCCAGCACGGCGATGCGCGCGCGCACAACGTGCGCGCACCCCGGAATTTGCCCTGACCGAAGAGCCCACTGGCTCTGCGCCGACGACGCGCGCATACTTGCGCGTGGCGCCCCATCGCCCCTATAACTTAAGGGAAGTGCGTACCTCTACTGTAAATTATGTAACCTGGACGTTAATGTAAAAAAACGTCTTCCCTCCGTACCCTGGGCATATTCCTTTGTCGCCCCTTTCTCCACCTGCCCAACAGAGGCGGTGTTGAGTTGGCGCGACGGCGTTTCAGTTTCGTGAGCGTGCTCAACTAGCTCGAACCCACGTTGGTTCCTCGCAGTGTGCATGAATGCCTGCCTTGTGCAATGCTAGGGTTATGCATATTGTGAGGTAGAGAGACCACAAGCTCAAAGCGCGAGTTAAAGTATAGTTTTGGATACCGCTACAGAAAAAACATTGCCGGCGTCGCCCCATTCCTTGCGAAGCCGGTCCTGTACGGAGCGCGTCAGCTTCTGTATTAAGCAATCTTTCGAACAAAAGAAACAGCCAGCTGCTAGAAACCGACAACAGCGAAAATACAAATTCCAGGCCTTCGGGGCTGTCGGCTTTGGCAGAAGGCATTATGATTCCCGGTAATCATATGTAAGGTAAAACAGATTTTGCAACTTTGCCGAACGCTCGAAAGTATTGTATTACGTTACTTTACGTTGTCATGGCATGAAAGTATGCCTACATGCACTATGGGCTGCAAAAACTGTAGGTCGAGTTCCAAACAACCCGCTGTGTGTCCAGGCGCATGCCGGTTTTATTTCTGGCTTCTAACCGGTATGGAGGTTTATTTAGCAAAACGAGTCACGTATACGGTAAATGTATACAGTAACACTGTGTTCAGACCTGGAGGGATATTTCGGTACATTTCCCGCAGCCATATCTTCCCAATATTCAGATATGCGTTATAGGAAAACTGCACTCAAGAGGAGGAGGAGGAGAAGGATGAGGAGAAAACTTTATTTAACAGTAAAATCCAGCTGATTAGTGGGTCGGGTCCTCAGTCCAGGACAAGAGAGTAAGAGTAATTTTCAATTCATAGAACGCTATCCTGAGTAGACCAGGGTTTGTTCATTACGCCTGGAAGGGTTGGAAAACAATAAAGAGCTGCTTCGAAATATTCATCAGTTCTTTAGCGAGTATATCAAGCCTTTAACACCGTAATCATATCATAATTGTTCGGGATGAGAGTAAGTTCACTATGATAACGATGGTTACGATACAAATTCGGAGCACAAAAGCTGCCTTCGAGTACTCTGGACAACATTGTCTGGGGCGCGGTCGCGGTGGCGTAGCACAAACCTTCTCGTTGTATTTGCATGTGAATAAGCAACGCACGCTGCGGATATGCACCTTCTTGCACACAGCCATAACGAAAGCCAATTTGTGAAGAAGGGAATGTATGGCATACGTCCTGAAGAAAATATCCACACGATCTTTGTGAGCCTCCCAAACATCCCCAAACCTACTAATAAGAGGTTTGTGACGGTGCAGAAAAATTAATTCCGTTGGGCACAGAAAAAAAAATTCATCTGATACAAGCCAAAAACCACGAAAGAAATAGAAGGCAGCCGCTTTATTTCTGGCTTCGCGATGCTTGGTACGTAGCATTAGACTGTTCAGTCTTTACTGTAGGCGACAACAATGTTGGTGACAACAATTTCATTCACGTCGTTGTGCAGTCGACTAGCTCAAGACGGCTGCTAGATGAATCAACCTATTCCCAGTAGCTGAGAAAATAAAATCACCCTCTCCACCCAAAAGTAGTAACGAAGAACCAGACGTTCTGCGAGCCAGCTCGGTTCCCTCCTCAGGGGTGACTGGGGTCACCTGTTAGCGCCGGCCACTCACAAAGCGCCTCGCTGTGGAGTGCAGTGCCTGTGTCTACACAAGTGGGAGTGTTCGGAGGGAAGGATTTATGTTCTTTGCTGCTCTCTAAATATGTACGACCTAAGTAGCACTCTTTTTCTTCAGTTTGTCACGCTTTCGGAACGCTTCACCAAAATTTCTTTTGCGGTCTGATGTTTCGCAATACTGGACGACGGTTATCTAGCCGGACGTCGTTCTTGCTCGGCCTGGCTCGTTCCAGTGGATTTTTCCTCTCCCCAATGCCTGAGGAGGAGCAGTGAGCGCAAAAATCTTGTATGCGACACCCGGAGTCCTGTCCTTTGTCCCACAGTCTGACTTCTTTTTTTTATAGTAACGTTCAAAAAGCATTCGGCAGAACGCTTCGCCTGGCACAGAAACTGCCCCTCTCGCCCACCTCAATTATAGTATGGTTGCCCGGCCATCTTGGGAGGTGGGCCACACTCAGCGGATCGAATGGCGAAAGATAGGAAGGGGGTGACGTACCAAGTGTTATGTTTTTGTTATGGAGTTAATTTGGTTGCCCTGTCCTTTTTTTTACTTTTCTTCTACTTTTAAAGATGCACCTACCAAAGCAAAATATTTAGGTCATCAGCTTCAAATTTTGTGCGTGCCCCCCCCCCCCCTTTCGGAAACCATGATTAAATAGGAAAAAATAGGACAAGGCTGTCCGCTTTGTTTTTGTGCGCAACACAGAAAACACGCAAATACTCATTTATTTTGCTTTTAACTGACAGGAGAGTAAAATAAAATAACGTAGATTTACCTGATTAACAGTTACGTAAATAAAATAAATGCCTACATAACTGTTCTATTTCTTTCATAATCTGTTCGGCAAGCTACCCCTCCGTTGTTGTTGTTGTTTTTTAATTACGCGGGGCCGGATGGGATACGCCCCTTCCATATATCGCCATCTTCGTGCAATCGCCATGCACTGGCTACGTCGCTGGGCACGATGAACGCACATCAACGACTTAAAATCTATGAGCTATCAACACCCGATTTCAGACCCTTCGCGATGGCTTGGTAAGTGCAACCGACGGAAATCGCGACGGCCCAACTATAGCTGAGCCGCCCCCCTTCGCCTTGCGCCCCCCTCCATTCGCACAAAGCTTCATTGCATGTTTCACACTTCATCTTGTTCTAATTCTTCGTCCCAGCTTCCTCCTGATTCAATCTGCCCACACACCTTTGTTTTTTTGTTTTTTTTTTCAAACCATTTCCAGATTGGTTTCCTTCTGCAAATCTGACGAGCGGACCGAAGTACACGAACTCCGCCGCCTGGCCGCAAAGATGCCAGAAAAAGCTAGACATTCGCCATGAGCGCGTACATATCTCATGTGCGAAAAAAAAAGCCACGTAAAAAGCCGCCGAGGACACATGACCAGAGTGTCGTTGGCCATGATGGCTCCCAACCCCGAACTGTTCTCGTCCGCCGCCCGATGAAGGGGATTTGTTACCCTCATTGTCGTCCCACTGAAAAACAAGCTCACTCGCTACACCCCATCCGCGCGTCGCAGTCATACCGACGTCACCCCTTTTCCACGAATACATAGTTCCTTCGCCACGACTCCCGCGACATTCTTGGATGCCAGAATTCTCGCTTTCTAAGCAAATTTGAATAGGCTGGTGGAGACGTAAACTGAACAGGCCAAAGCTGCGGTCTCGCAGCAGTCGTCTTCCAGATTTCGACGTCCGCATTACACATTGAAGGAGCACAAGTGGCACCCCCTCCCCTTATCGAAGGGCTGGTGCCCGGGGCGCTCACGCGCTCGGGGCCCAGGGCCCGCCCCACCTTAGCGCCGCCGCCGCTGCTTGTGGGGGACACAGCTAAAATCATTCAGATGTGTCAGAAGCTGGCAAAAATAACTGAATTACTAGAAATATGCACTAAAGCATCAAACCTGGCGATTTCTTGCACAGGCACTGCTGCCCCTCACAAGCGGAGTGTAGCAGACGACAGCGGCGCGAATCCCTAAGCCGATCTAAGCCAGGGGGCGCCACTCAAACATCTCACCACCAATGGGCAATGGCTTACGAATTCACAGCAACCCGCTACTGAGGTTGTGAGTATTACAGCCGTTATCTATACCTATAAAAAGAAGTGCCCGGCTGACTGACTGACTGACTGACTGACTCATCAACATCCAGCCAAAACTGTTGCGTCTAGAGACTTGAAATTTCGCGAGTTTATTTGCGTCTTTGAGTAGGTGCTCACTAAGGCGGGTTTTTCGTAAATTTCACTCCTAACCACGGAAAAGGGCGAAATTGTGGTATCGCGAATTCATGATTTTCTCGGTCACCCATTCACATTTCCGAGCGCTTTTTGGTGATATATGTAGCCCTTAAGGTATCTTAAAAGTAGTTTTTGGATTTCGCCCTAACCTACACCATCGACGTGATTCCACAATCCGGAAAAAAATTTGGTGTTACTGAAAATTCTCAAATAAATCTTTCAGCGATTAATTTATCCAACTGATTTTTGCTAGCATACGTTACTCATACAAATGCAAAGAACCATTTTTAAGTATTTCGCCCTGCGACGCCGCTAAAAGGGCCAAATTGCTTATTACAAATGACACGGCCGACGAGCCAAAAAGGCCTCACAGGTGGTGTCCACGCCTAGCCACACTGCTTTTTGAAACGGCTTCATATTTCATGGGCACATTGTGATTACGGTGTTGGAGGTCACTATTGAAGAAAATTTTAAAAATTCCACCGTGGGGAGAGTTAAAAGCGGTAAAATAGTTTTTCATACATTAATTTTTTTATCGCACGCCAGGGCTTCGCCACCTGCGTTCTCAAATGGCGGACGTGCCTAGCGTGGCTCCTGTTTTTTACGGCAATAAGTGCGGCTATTTTTCTGTTTTCGGCCTGCCTTTGCTACCAGAGTGAACTTCGAGTGACCAGCATCACGAAGATACCGGACTCGGCCAGGTGAAATTCTCTTCCTAGACACTAGTGGACGTTCTTTCGGTGCGCACCCGGGTTAGGCTTGGCGCCTACACACCTCGTCGTGGCAGCTCCCTGCGAGCCCACCGACAACGAGCGCACGGCAGCAGCACCGGCACGAGCCACGAGCTACGAGCAGCAGTAGGCGCGTGCCCTAGGCGCGTGCCCCGGCGCAGCGGCAGCAGCTCTGCGATGTCGGGCCCAGCGTCTCTAGGGGCATCGGCGGAGCTGCGTCTCAGACCGGCACTATTGCGCGACAACGGCGAACCCGTGGCGAATCCTATGGATGGACAACACACTGACATGGACCAAGATGGCGAGAACGACTCTGCAGAGGGCAAGTGGAACATTTGGACAAGAAAGAGGACCAACTGGAAGACGGACGTCAACCGGATTGACAGGGTAAGTCGCCCTCGGGCACTTCTCTCGTTAAGGCCACTGAAGAAATTCAGCATACATGCCATACCCAAGAACACATTGGCAAATTTGATAGGGACACTAGCGCCGAGCGCAGAAATGGCAGAATTGGCAACGTACCGGTACGATAAATCTGGAAACTGCGTACAGATCACTGTCTACGATCAAGAGCACGCCAACCGCATCTTGGGGGCTACCAGCTTGATTTTCCAGCACGATGGCCAGACTGTCACGCTGCCGATTGAAATTCGGCACATCCCCAACCGCAGCAACTCTTCAAGAGGGGTTATAACTGTAGAAGCAGGTGAATCTAATGAAGAAATTCTCAACTGGGTCCGATGCGAGCGGGCAGAAGTGCTCTCAGCCCAAAGAATCGGGAAAACAAACAAAGCCATCCTAACTTTTGATGCCCCAGAAGTCCCCAAAGTTGTTAAATATTACATGGCGATAGTCAAAGTCTCGCCATATCAGCCAAAGCGAATGGTGTGCTTCTCATGCCACCAAATTGGCCATATGGCGAGGCACTGCCCGCACCCGCAGGTCTGTAGAGACTGTGGACGGGCACACGAAGAAGGAATCCCATGTGGCCGGACTCTCTTTTGCGCTGCGTGCAAAAAAGAAGGTCACCTTGCCGTGGACCCGCGCTGTTCAGCTAGAGTGCCCGCTCCCAGTATTCAAAAGCAAGAGAAAATCCAAAATGGCGTCTCCTGGGCTGACATGTTGACACGGAATGGTCGACCTGCTACGGGCGCCAAGGAGCCACAGATAGAACGGGGCACTCATGTCACCACGTCACAACCATTAGCAAGCGACATACACGGGAATGGGGCACTGTTGACTCAGCTGGCGGAGATGCGTTCGGAGCTTCGCGCCCTCAGAGAGGAGAATGCACAGCTGCGATCGGAGATTGCGGAACTTAAACGAAGCAAAGAACGTACACCAGCAACCCAATCTGCTCCCAAGTCAGGACAACCTGAGCGTTCCCATCTGCAGCCTCCCAGAGGCAGAACTCCCTCTGTGCCTCGGCGGAGCCGCAGCACCACTGCAAAACAAACGGCAACGTCACAGCCTGCTTCGAGTGTCATGAATGAGATTTTACAGGCGCTCAAGTATGTCCGGGCTGATGTTCAACAGGAACGCCGCGCTCGACTTACAGATATTGAAAAATTGAAGTCTACCATCGACAGTTTTTCGCAGCAGGCGTCATCTATGATGACATACATTCAAAGCCTTCCAACGTCACAGGAGGATCCCCCTCCACGAAAGGTCACAGCGCGGAGCACGCTAGGACAGTAGCATGGATTCCCCTAAAGTGCTACAGTGGAACTGCCGAGGGTTTCAAACGGCCGCCCCAATATTGAAAAGTAAAATCCACACAAGCCGTCCTATCATTCTTCTGTTACAAGAAACGAAGTGCTCCCCAACCATAAGTGGTTATACCACTTTCGCCAATCCCGCAATAATGTGGAAAGGCACCAGAGGCAACCCTAGGAGTCCTACAGCGGCCGGGCAGGCAGCCGTTCTGGTGAGATCGGACCTAACCTGCGCTCACTTGGCGATTACTGGGCACACTTCACCAGATCACGAGGCAGTGATAGTTATGGTACAGCTACCCAACGGAAAGAAACTTCTGGTTGCATCTGTGTACTATCGCCCTGTATCAAGCGCACAGGGCAGGGTTAATTTTATGTGGATGCGGCATCTCGTTCAAAAGTATCCCAACATACCGATTCTAATTGGAGGTGATTTTAATGCGCAAAGCACAGTCTGGGGCTACTCCCGGTCAAATAAGCGCGGTGTAGCTCTGGAGGCTGCAGCCGAGGACTCCGGCCTTCACTTGGTCAATGATATTGCAGTTCGTACGCGTCTGGGCTTACATAGCTCCCAAAATGACTCCACCCCGGACCTCACTTATGCTTCATGTGGGGTTGTCCGCTCTTGGAGCGTGTACGATACTACTTGGGGCAGCGACCATTTTCCAATTCAAATACAACTGACAGAAAAGCGATTTCGAAACAAACGAACACACAAAATTATAGATTGGCAGTGTTTCCGGCAGAGCGTACAAGTCCGCAGCACCGCTACAATGAAGGAGTTCGTTTCTACGTTGCAAGAGGCAGCGCTGCAGGCCAGGGAAGAAGTCGAATGTGACGACAGCTCACCTGCCCCGGACAAACATTCAGCCAACCTATGGCGCAAGGCGGCCACTCTTACAAAACACTACATTCGAAACGGAAAAAGGCAGAGAGATCTTGTTAAAGTGAGACAACAGTACAAAATCATACGGGCCTATGAACAGACCCTTTCTAATGAGCAGTGGCACAGCTTGTGCTCTCAGCTTAGCCAGGAGCGCGGCCTAGCCAAACTATGGGGAATTTACCGCAAATTGGCAGGGAAACGCAAATGCAAAAACCGGCTCTTCGATACCCTTATTCTCAAAGCCCCACCGGATCGGGTAGAGGAAGACATCATAAAGACGTTCTTCCCTTTTTCATCACTTACGCCCCCACCCCCACTGCCATCCATCTTACTGCCCAGTACGCGCCCGGAGCTGGACGCCCCGTTTACATTGGGAGAATTGCAGGCTGCCCTTTGTCAGGGCCGGTCTAAGTCGGCTCCAGGACACGATGGCATCACGTGGCAGCATCTGCGCAACTTAGACGAAGTGGCACAGGAACGTCTTTTAGAACTAGCAAATGCACAATGGGAACGGGGAGAGGTTCCTTCGGATCTCAAACTCACGCTAGTAACGCCGATACCAAAGCCCAATAAGGACTCATCCAAGCTCGCCAACCTAAGGCCTATTTCATTGACGCCAACGCTATGCAAGCTTATAGAGCGCATGATTTGTAATCGAATGCAGCATCACTTAGAATATATCCAACCATGGTTCCATCCCTCACAAACCGGCTTTAGGCCCCATCTTGGAACGCATGATGCCTTGTGGCTACTCAGACGTGTTATCAACCGTAAAGGGGCCGGGGCCCTCCCCGATTACGTACTTGCGGTTGATATGCGAAAAGCCTTCGATAACGTTAAGCATCAAGCGATACTAGAAGAGTTGGCCCAGGCTTACCCCAGCCAGCGTGCTCAAAATTGGATTCGGAGCTTCCTAAGCCAACGACCAGTACAACTCGCAGCATCGGCTCCGGGTTGGACCCCCAGGACCTATTTCTTGGATAGGGGCGTGCCCCAGGGGTCTATCCTCGGACCGATGTTGTTCAATTTGGCCATGGCGAGAGTAGCGCGATCGCTAGAGAAGGACACGGCGGCTAGGTTTGCAATCTATGCCGACGATATAACTATTTGGACCGAGGCGCGGGACTTTGACTGTGTCGAATCTATGATCACAGAACTCCAAGCAGCTGTCCACAGCCTTACGGACACTTTGCCCTCTCTAGGGCTCGCCTTAGCGCCAGACAAAACAGAATTTCTTGCTGTCCATGGGAGCAAGAGTTTACCTCCCCAGTTGCATCAGGTGGTATACATATCGGACATTCCTATTGCCTCTGAAACCGGTAGGATCAGGCTTCTGGGATTGCCGCTAGCCAGCAGCAACAGCGCCAAACAATGGATTAGTCAACTAAAGTCAAGCTGGAAACCGATGCTACACTTAGTGTCGCGTATGTCGAATAAGTATGGTGGTGCATCTCAAACGGCAACCCATACGCTGGCAAGGGCAGTGTCACTGGGCCGAATATGTTATGGGGCTCCGGTGTACGACCTTACCGCCACCCAAATGAAACATCTCGACATTCTATATCGAGCTGTTCGCCGCACAATAACTGGCCTGCCTCGACACACCCGTATAGCGGCGCTTGAAGATTCTGTGGCTCTGCCACCGCTGCCCGCACTAATAGAAGCAACCATCGCCCAGAACGCTGCGAGACGCGAACTGACAAGCCAAGGCCTGGCTCTGGTGGCCTGGGACAACAGAAGACAACTCGATCCTGCCACGTTGCCCGCTGCACCACCACCGCCCTGGGAACGCACGACTCAGGTCGTAATGCATCAGAACACCAACATACCCAGAAGGCACCCCCAAGCCCGACAACAGGCTCAACGACGACTCCAGATGAGCAAACGCCCTGGGGAAATTGACATCTACACTGACGCCAGTATTCGCGACGGACGCATCGGTGTAGCATGGAGATCTCCAGAGGCACCACACCTTGATGGCGCTGCAGGGCTCGAGCTGAACACCTGTTCACCCCTTGAAGCGGAGCTACGGGGCGTACTGGCCGTACTGGACCATTTAACGTACTCTGCGAATACACCTCAAATGGCACGCATATTGACCGATTCCCATGACGTCATGCAAGAACTCCGGAAACCATATTCAGACCACCCTATAGCCAACATCATTACGCTATCCCTTCAACATCTTTCGCGAAATGGTGTTACGATACGCGTGGCGTGGGCACCAGGTCACACGGATTTCCAGTCGGGGAACCAAGCAGCACACGATGCTGCCAGGGAGAGCGCTTCATTACCTCCCTCCCCTTCTGCCGTCGTGCCTTGCATGAACCCGCGCCTGGAACTGGATGCTAGGCGTGTTCAACGCAAGATTACCCTATTACGTCAAACTCCTAAAGGATATCTGCCACAGAGCCTTCAAATACCAAGGGTTGCCGAGATATTCATCAATAAAAGCATCGCCAACAGTGCCTACACGCCCTCTGTTACGAGGAAATGGTACCATCCGAATGGGCAACCACCCCCGTATTGCCCTTATTGCCAAGAGAACGTATCATCTGACCTTCACCACCTCACGTGGGTGTGCAGCCATTTCGCGCTCCAAAGACAGGACTTGCTCCGTCACGTCCCTCCAGACACGGACACTCTGCACCCTCCAAATCACGAAATCGGTTTTCTGCAAGCACTAGGCAATTATGGCATACAGAGTGGCCTTGCGAGATTAGTGTAGCCTGGGGGTGACTACCCATCCTGCGAAGAGCCTTAATATCATGGACGCAAAATGAGTGCTCAAAGAAGGGACGTTCAATTGTGCGACGAAGACATTTTGCTACCCCCTTCCCTTCACTTCCCATTCCCCCATGCACGGCCTCCGGGCCTCCCCTTTCCTCCAATAAAGGCTTGAATCAATCAATCAATCGCACGCCATTTGAGATATCAAATTCGATTTTGTTGAGATAGGTAGCTTATTCAGGTATCTAAACACTGTCTTACAACATTTTTCTATGACACCCTCCCAAAAGGGGCAAGGAGGATTTCGGGGAAACACTGAGTTTTTACAGATTCGTAAATAACCAGACAGCCAGTTGATATATCCCATTCGTTTTTGCTTGCAAATGCTTCCCATCTAATTGCCCAAAAAACAATTTCAGAATTCTCTTCTAACATGCGGACAAGAAGGCCAGCGAGATTTTTTATTCTGCATGCCTTTGGACGTAAAATTCACTTGTGTTTTCCCGCGTTCGCATAGCGCTCGCCATCTGTTGGCACCTTCGGCAACTACGCGCCTCCAGTAGGAGCCGGGGTCATATATCATAAATGTAAAGGAGAAGAGGTGACCGCTAAAAAGCGCTAAGGCTCATTGGTACATTGTCTGCTCCTGTCCGTTCCGGTTCTAGAGCTTTTCTGGCCTACTGTACGCTGGTGGCTTTTACGCGCGTGTTCGCGGTTTTCACACGCTTCCATTTTTCTTACAAATACTGCACATTTCTCAAAAACCAATTTGAGGGTTTTGTCTTAACACTTATATTAGGAGACCCGCAGTCTTTTTTATATACTACCCCTCCGGAAGTCGCATTCAGTTGAATTTTCGCGGGTTCGAAACCCGCGCACCATCTCTTATATCATCCTTCAGCCACATGCATCCCGTCACAGCCGGACTGGAGGAGCGGCGAGCGCGCACTTTCATGAGCGCTCACTTTCATGAAAGTGCGCGCTCGCCGCTCCTTTAGCCCGGCCCTGATCCCGTCGTGGCCTCTGCGATCAGCTACCGGCGGCGCGCTGTTGCTACGGCGCGCCGCCGGCAGCCGATCGCGGAGGCCGTGATCCCGTAGGCGCCCATGTTATTAATTGCCGCGCACCAGCTCTTCAAGCTTTCAGCAACCACACGTCTCCTTTAGGAATCCATATTATTTTAATCAAACGGTGAGCCATGCTTTTCTATCGCACCTACAGCTGACACTCATGGCCGCCGCACGCCGCTACTCTGCATTACATGCACCTCGAGGAGCGAACGGGGGAAGAAACGCATGTAACAAGTGGCTCGCTCGCCATGTGCGTCTGCGTTTTTTCGTTCAGTGGCTGTCGTTGAATGGCGTCTCTTTGATTCACTCGTGTGATCGCTGCCCTTGGAGTGCTGCAAACGTGCTTTCCAACTGTGCCTTCTTCGCGGCGTCTGCACTTTCAAAGAAAATCTACGGTTCCACGTGATTCAGCTGTGTGTGGACGCCACGCGGTGTCTAGAAGACGTTGTAGTCGGCAGCTTTCGCCTTGGAAGGTGCCAGTCAATGGACCCACGGTGCCAACGTGTCCCAAAGAAGCCGGGATCGGTGACATCTACGTCTTAACAGTTCTGTGTTCTACTTTTCCTCGCATGCCAGAGATGAACTGATTCTTAAGCAGTGTTACTTTTCCAATTTCTGCCATAATTTACTGCTGCCGCGCTCGATCCTTTCTCAGGTACATTTTGTTTCTTGCCGTTATGCGCCATTTTGCATCTTTCATCAGACACGTGCCCTTGGCTTGGTAAAAATGTATCCGCGGCAGCAAGCAACCTGTATTTTTTTTTCATTTCTATCTAACCGTGCCCCTTAAACTTTTCTGTTATTTTGTTCTTTGGTTCTTGGGGCTTCCTTTTTGCCTCTTAGTGTGGAAAATGGCTCATGCTCACCACTTCTATTTATAATTTTGCATGTCTGTAGTGATTTTGTATTTTTTCGGGATTTCGCGTGCTGCGACATTTTCATTTCACCGCCTTGCATTTCACACTTTGCGTGCAATAGAATTTCAACTTTTGAACGTTAATGATATGAAGGTGCTTCACTCCATCGTTCCCATCAAAGGGGATGGAGCGTGTCTGTTCCGGTCTCTTTCCTACCTTATGTATGACACGGAACTATTGGCGAGAGAAGTGCGTGAGTTAACCGTCAGACACGTGGTGGACAACCGGGAGAAGTTTTCTATTATGTCACATGACAGTTCAGGGGATAACTACACCAGCTCAGCTGAGTACTTCGCTGTCATGTCTCGTACCTCAACTTATGGTGGTTTGTGTGAACATGTGGCAGCTAGGCAACTCTTCGCTTTCGTGTTTGAGGTTTACCGTAATGGTGACCTCTATGCGCGTTTCGGTGTGGAAGGCCACCCAGTTAGAAGGGTACGTTTTACGCAGGACCTCTCTAGCGGCGATTTTGATGTGTACGTTCCACACGAACCGATGCAGGTGCTTTCGCTGACCCCCCTTCCCGAGCCGGACTGCCCCTTGATGCAATTACAGCCGTCTGTAGCCTCCACTCCCAAGAAAGCTCCGGCTAAACGTCATACGAGGGGCAAATGTCGTCTCAAGTACACCGACCATAAAAGAACAAAGCAACTTAAGGAAGCGGCTACAAAATATTCCCAAAGTAATCCCGCGGTGCACCGTTCTGCAGCGCAAAGGTACCAGCAACATCACCCTGAGGTAGACAGAGCATCGTCGGCCACGTACCAACGAGATCGCCCTGAGGTACGCAGAGCATCGGCGGCCACGTACCAACGAGATCGCCCTGAGGTACACAGAGCAGCGGTGGCCACGTACCAACGAGATCACCCTCAAGTACACAGGGCATCGGCGGCTACGTACCAAGAAAATGAGTCAGCGGTGGTGATAGCAGCCAAATCACGGTATGAGCAAACCCATCCCGGAAGACGAGTGGAAGGGCGAGGGCTTCCGTGGAAGGTCAAAGCTTTCTCAGGCATGGCTTATGATCCCCACCTGGTTTATGAGGTTGACAGAAGAGTAGCCTTAGGCAGCATGATCCACAAGTGCCACTTTTGCCATGCATTCAAGTGGAAGGATGAGGCCTTAGGCATGTGCTGCAGCGCTGGCAAAGTGCAACTTCCGCCCTTTCAGCCTCTACCCGAGCCTCTCAACAGCCTCTTGATGAGCACCAACCGAGAACATGGCCATTTTATGGACCGTATGCGGAAGTACAATGGATGCTTCCAAATGACGTCATTTGGTGCCAAGCAGATTGCTGAAGATTGCTTCATGCCCACATTCAAAGTTCAGGGGCAAGTGTATCACTTGGTGGGAGGACTTCTGCCGCAACCTGAACGAGAAGCACAATTCTTGCAAATCTATTTCGCTGGCGAAGACGATAGGGAAGTGCAGTTGAGGTGTTCCAACGTTCCAGATGTACAAAAGCCTTTGGCGAAACAGCTGCAGAAAATGCTGCACGACGTCAACAGCTACGTGAAGGACTTCAAGACCACCCTGGAAAAAGTGCCTCCAACGTGTAAGTCGTTCGACGTCGTAATTTTGGAACACACCAAACCCGCAGACGCTCACAATGGTCGCTTCAACGTACCCACGGCGAATGAGGTGGCTCTGGTCTTGGTTGGTCAGCAATTTCAGCACCGCGACATCGTGCTGCACAGCCACGACAACACCCTGCACCGTATTAGTGAAATTCACAGATCATATGACGCCCTTCAGTACCCGCTACTCTTTTGTCGTGGGGAGGTTGGGTACTCCATTGACCTACACCAGCGTGACCCCAAGACCAAGTTGCCCCTAAAAAAGACAGTCTCTGCCGCAAGCTTCTACTCCTACCGGATCACGGTCGGGCAAGCGGAGGTAAACCACCTGGTGCAATTCCGCTCGCTCTTCAGTCAGTACTTGGGGGATATGTACGCTAAAATCGAGACTGAAAGACTAATGTTCATCAGGAACAACCAGACGCAGCTGAGGGCTGACAGCTACATTAACCTAAAAGATGCCGTTGGAAGAAAAGATGCAGGCGCTTCTCAGCTGGGCCACATGGTGGCTCTCCCCGCAAGCTTCACTGGTGGATCTCGCTACATGCATGAGCGGACTCAAGATGCCATGACATATGTTCGTCACTACGGCCGTCCCGATCTCTTTATAACTTTCACCTGTAACCCTCGATGGAAGGACATCACTGATGCACTGCTGCCCGGCCAAAGGTCTCACGACAGACACGACATCATAGCCAGGGTGTTCCATCTGAAGGTAAAAAAATGATCTCTCTCTTGCACAAGGGTGCTTTATTTGGGACATTGCAGTGTTTCATGTTCTCTGTCGAGTGGCAAAAGCGGGGTCTTCCTCATGTGCACATTTTGCTCTGGCTCGAGCACCGAATCTCTCCTGAACTAATTGACCAGGTAATTTCTGCTGAAATACCTGACCCTGACCAAGACCCCCTCCTCTACGACATCGTCAAAGCCAATATGATCCATGGCCCCTGCGGCATCATCAACAAGGAATCTCCATGCATGAAGCGAGAAAGCTGCAGCAAGAGGTACCCCCGAACATTTCTTAACGACACCCAGACAGGAGAAGATGGATACCCGCAGTATCGAAGGTCACCGTCTGGCGGTGCATTCGCCGTCGAAATTAAATGAATGAAACTCGACAACCGGTGGGTGGTGCCCTATAACCCCGTCCTATCACGCACTTTCAATGCTCACATCAATGTGGAGTACTGTAACTCTGTCAACTGTAACTCTGTCAAGTCTATCAAGTACATTTGCAAGTATGTGAATAAAGGCAGTGATCAAGCATCCTTTGCATTAGGAAATGACCGAGATGAGGCTACATTGTATGAGAGTGGCCGGTATATCAGCTCCTCGGAGGCGGTTTGGAGAATCTTGGCATTCCCTATACATGAGAGGTTTCCTGTTGTCTTCCATCTCGCTGTTCACCTCGAGAATGGTCAGCGTGTGTATTTCAACTCCCATAATCTGGCGCAAAAAATTAGTAACCCTCCGAAGACAACGCTGTTGTCTTTCTTTGATTTGTGCAAAACTGAAACTTTTCCAAAAACATTACTGTACTGTGAGGTCCCTTCTTACTTTGTGTGGAACAACTCCAAGTTCACGAGAAGGAAGCAGGGAAAGAACGTTGCCGGTTGGGAAGGAGTGAAGAAAGACAACACGCTGGGAAGAGTGTACACCGTCCATCCATACAACAGCGAGTGTTATCATCTCCGCCTGCTGCTACATGAGGTTCGGGGTCCCACGTCGTTCGCAGACCTGAAGACTGTAGATGGTGTGCTACATCCCACATTCCAGTCTGCATACAAAGCACGAGGCTTGCTTGAGGAGGACGGAAATTTGGACTCGACTGCCCTGTGTGACTCGCCTTTCAAGTTGAGAGAGCTCTTCACTGTGATGTTGGTTTTCTGCCAGCTCTCTGATGCTTTCAGTCTTTGGCAAAAGTACAAAGACAATCTCTCGGAGGACATTGCGCGGCAGGTGCAGATGGACGTGCAACGCAGGTCAAAGCAGGTGATGGACGAGGTGTACAACCAGTGCCTTGGGCTCATCGAGGATGCAGTCCTGGAGTTTGGAGGACAGGACCTGCCACTTTACGGCTTGCCTAATCCAACAAGGTGTGAAGACTTCTTTAAAAAATAAAGAGTACCTCAGGGAGACAAGCTACGACACAAATGCTTTGGCTCTGGTAGTGTCAAGCAACGAACGTTTACTGACGAACGAGCAGCTCTCTGTCTACCAACAGATCCTGTCCAGCGTGCAGTCAGCTGCTGGGCAGGTGTTTTTCTTGGATGCTCCTGGTGGCACTGCGAAGTCCTTCCTCATCAACTTGCTCCTGGCGAAGGTACGGAGTGGTGGTGGAATCTCAATGGCTGTCGCATCGTCCGGCATAGCTTCTACACTGCTGGAAGGCGGCAAGACGGCTCATTCGGCATTCAAACTCCCATTCAACCTTACCAAAGTAGAAACCCCTCTATGCTACATATCAAAACAGAACAGCATGAGCCAAGTGCTACAAAGTGTCGATACATAGCCACAAATGCCGCAAACGATTCAGAAATACATGATCCCTCGAGAAATCAAACTTTAGTTGAACACAATGCTAAGCTGAGCTGGATGCATAATTCCCAGAGCGCAAAAAACACGAAACACAAACTTTTTCTGAAATACAACGTTGATGAAAAGCGCTCGTATTTCCTACTGCTTGTGCTTCGTCTTTTTGTGCATTGTGAATCATGAAATTGGGTATCAAACTTCCGTACGTGACAATGAGCAAAAATGCGGCTGGCGATTATGATACTCCTTAATGTGAAATTTGTGGCCAGCTATATTGAGTCTTACGAAGCGAACACGCATCATCGCTGAGGCAACACTCACTCCTTGGTTCTCTTGACGGCAGCGATGGTGAGCCTCTGCGTAGGCAGCGCGTAGTGCGTCTCAGGAAGGTACCGCGAACTGCGTCCTAGGAAGTGGACGCGCATCATCGTCACGCGCACGCCTCCCCCTCACCCTTTCGCGAAGGGTCGCGCAGACCAGCGTCTCGTGCGGGCACAGCATACTGCCCAATACCGAACCTCTTCCCCACACTTTCTTCCGCAGTTTTCTTACTGTCTGCGCTCCCTCGGTTACAACGCCGTCACCGTGTCCGTGGCATTGCCGCCGCCAAACAGCAGTAGCGGCGGCCAAAGTGCTGCCCACTAAAACACTCGGTTATCAGAGCGGCGGGCCGCAGCTGTTGATATGCACGGCACTGCAAGATAATATTACTGTGAGCGTTGTATGTTTGGAACGGCTACACACAGTTGAATGGCTTATGGACTTTTTCACATTTTTTTTGTGCAGCTGTAAAGGCGATCACGGACATGCTTCAGATGATGGAGGACCATTTTCCAGAGTGCCTGGAGAAATGCTATAGCATTAATGGTACGAAAGAGAGAGAAACAGATGACTTTACCGATGGCTGACATGGGTTTGATTCCTTTGCGCGTGCGCGTGCGCGTGTGAGTGCGAGTGCGAGTGCGAGTGCGAGTGCGAGTGCGAGTGCGAGTGCGCGCGTGCGCGTGCGCGTGTGTGTGTGTGTGTGTGCGTGCGTGCGTCGATTTGAACTTGCCCTCGTGTTCAGTGAAAGCCTACAGAGCATTCATTTGGTGCTATTCAAGCCAATAACTGGTTCACGCAGATTCCTTCTCCTGAATATGAACTACACGTTTAAAAGGCTTCACATTTAAAAGCTTCATTCGTTAACTCAGTGATAAAGTTTCACATTTATTGTAAAACTCCAGTTAGTGATTTAAACACTATTTGGAAATATGGTGAAATCAATAGTTCCCTTGCTACAAGGCCTTTATTGGCGTAATCGAGAACAACAGACAGTAGCGGCTTGTTTTGCAATTAAAAAAAGGGTGATACTGAGGAGCATGTCTCGAAAAAACTTGCTTTGCGCCAGTGTCCTATCTGGGCACTTCCTTCATGCAGGGTCAGATTTAGTTTGCGACCGAAGCACAAAGTCAGGATGCGTACATATGGCTAAAGTTTTGAAAGTTGAAGGGCATTTATTGCTGTTTATTACTGTACAGTACAACAGTTCAGAAAATGGGTTATAAACTGTACCTCTTAGTGATGTTTTTCGTTTCGTCACGTACGCTAGCATAAGATCTCCATGCGTGCAAGGTCACCGGTTCGTTTCAAGAGAAGGGAAACCACTTTTCTAGTGGAGCCTGAAAAACTAAAACAGTCGGGTATGTGAAGTATCAGCGCCTGTTGAAATGCCCATGTGGTTAAATTATACAGAAGCCTTAAATTTTAAGAGACACGCCGGAAGCACGGTGGTTATTAAGGACATTAACGGCATACTCTGACTTTTAATTGTTGCAGTGCTGCCCAAATGACTACGCCTTTATGAATCGGAGGGGAGAATTTGCATAATTCTGAAAAATTTGCTTGGTTCAACAAAGCTCAAAGGACCAGCCAGGCAGTATAGTTATTCTACAACACTAAATCAAGATTTACGCTGCGAGCGCCACATGTTCTGCTGTTTGAGGAACCGATGATGATGATGATGTTTGGAGTTTAATGGAGTTTGAGGAACCTTGTGCATTCACGTCATTTGGTGCACGCCGTATCGTTAAAACAGCCTTTGTCCATTTGATAAAAGGTAGGTAGGAAATTTTTGTGTAATTACGATACCCTCAATGAGAGTAAATTTGACGTCCCTCCCGGCCGTTATGTACGGATGATTATCGGATGTAGCTGGTTGATGAGTGTAGGAACTCAACGAAGCAAAATAACTTATTTTCTCACTGAATATGACCCGTACTCAATATATCACGCAATTTCCCGCACAACAAATTTTGATTGTCATGAGTTTTAAAAAAAGGAGAAATGGGCTCGAAATTTCGGAGTGACGGATTAAAAATATTTACAGTTCAAGGTCTGCTTCAATAACCACGCTACATAATTTAGCGGTGAAGAAGGAGGGTAACATTTTTCGTTAGTATCTTGGCACCTACACTTTCACTGTTAGTGATGATGCGGGAAGCGTATATTAGCAATGGGATGTTGCATTCGCGTCTACCCATATTCTGGTTCTTCATCACATGTTTATCGCAAGTGATAAATAACACCACCAATCAGTGTGTTCTCTGAAGGTAGTCCTAATTACATCTATCCTACGATACGCATCAATATAGCGTACATAGTGCTTACGAGCATTGGCTCAGTGGCTAAGGCGTTGCGCTGCTGAGCACGAGGTCGCGGGTTCGATTCCCGGCCGCGGCGGCCGCTTTTCTGATGGAGGCGAAAAGCAAAAACGCCCGTGTGTACGAGATTTCGGCGCACGATAAAGATCCCCAGGTGGTCAAAATTAATCCGGAGCCCTCCACTACGACGCGCCTCATCGCCTGCGTTGCGTCGGCGCGTTAAACCCCACAATCAAATCAAAATCAAGCTTACGAGCATTTCAGGGAGCACGCGAACTGCTAAAACTCGAATTGTTTAACGGTCGACTAATTGACTTTCCAATTTCCAATGCAGCTCCCGGCTTCTTCCCAATCTTGTGGAAATTGATTCGGCCCTTCCTGACGGAGAGGACAGTGGACAAAATCAAAATTTTCGGCAAGGGTAAGAGCAAACGTCCACGGTTTTGTGGCGGTGCCTTGGTGTATGTAAAAATGCGCAGAGTGGAGTCATCACTCTCCCCAAGCGTATCGCAGCCTGCACAAACATGTGATACTGTTTCGCCAACACGAGGGTTTTGTTAGGGGCGAAGCCCCTCAGGGGCTGGGGCTGTCTGCGTCTCATTGTACATTGTACATTACATTGTACTGGTGATTTCTTGTTTGTATTTTTATTTTTACTTGTCTTTTCTTTTTCTTTTCTGATTTTTTTTATTGTCATTTTTTTCTTTCTCGTCCCGCTGTCTTGCTGCCCTGTGTGTCTATCGGGCTTTTGGGCAGGTCAAGTTGCCTGTGAGCAACTTTTTCCCAAATCGTCCGTCGTACTGTTTTTGTAAACTTTACGAGAAATAAAGTCATTCATTCATTCATTCATTCATTCATTCATTCATTCATTCATTCATGCATTCATTCATTCACTCATGTCGTCATCGTAACCGTCGTATCATGTAGTCACTGTACTAAAACACCGGGACACTCGTTTACGCCTAGCGCTAGAACGTATACCGCGTACTAAAAGAAACACCGGGACACCCGTTTACGCATCGCGCTAGAACGCTTCGTGCCTCAAAGATACGAGACTTTCACAGCAAAGCTGTATACCTCTACTCTCAAGGGATTCATCTCCTTTGGTAAAATCGCCAAGGCGCCAAGAATACACTTATACACTGCATGCTTCGCTCCTCGCCAAGTTTCACGTCAGCGGAGATGGCCCGGGATTTTGTTGCATACTCCGAGAAATTAAATCAAAGTCTGTCTGGAAACCTCTTGAGACAAAAAATTTGAAAGGCACGAAAGGCACGAAAAGCACGAAGTGTGAGGGGGGGGGGGGGGTCACAGAAACTTGGTTCTTTACAACGGGAAAACAAATGAACCCCATTCGCAAAACTACAGCGACACCCATGCCGTCATCCGAGTCGGCACCCATGGAGACATCGGAGTCGCTTCCTCCACCTGCAGCCGCGTCCTCAAGCGAGACCGCGCCTGCAGCTGCGTCGTCGATTGTGACAGCGACAGCGGAGTCTTCCGGACAGCAGGCAAACCAGAAGAGGCCCAGGCGCCGTGTCCACCAAAACTCTGGCAACATTTTTACGCTCATCGTTTCAGTTGTGGAGGCCATTCGAGTTTTCCTGGCTCCGCTTTCATCTCCGGTAGCCAAGGGCATAGGCACAATCATTGACCTTGTATTGACTCTCCTCACGCAATGGCGATAGGAGCTGTGACACCAAAAACTCTGGAAATACGGAACAAGGCCACTGTGTTTCAATGGAACGCATGCGGTCTTCGGAGCCGCCTTCCGGACTTCCGACGGTTCATACAGCAACACCGCTTTCCAATTATCGCAATATCAGAGACGCGGTTACGCACAAACATTCGGCTGTCTGGCTACACTGTTTTGCAGTCTAGAACAGGTGAGGCTCTTTCACGAGTTCTGATCGCGATCAGGAACGACCTGACGTACATGGAGCATACCTTGCCTCCAGACGACACAAACGAGTACGTCACAGCGACTATTAAAAGTTCTGCGCACCAGTTTACCCTTATAGCGGCATACATTCCACCTGATGCTGCATTTAACGTGGATAGGCTCCAGCACATTGTACGCACGACACCGGCACCGCACGTGCTAACTGGAGATTTTAACGCGCACCATCCCTCCTGGGGCAGCATTAAGACCACAATTAGAGGCAGGCGCCTCTTCGATGCGGCATGCCGTAACGGCTTGGCTGTCATTAATACCGGCGAACCCACGTTCAGCCGAGGCGCAGTATCGAGCACACTAGATGTCACCATGGTCTCCCTCGGACTGTCACGTAGGGCCCAGTGGTACGTCGACATCGAGTCACATGGGAGCGATCACCTGCCTACATATATCTTGCTGGATGGTCTCTGTGGAGGGCCCTTCAATCAAGAAATTCGTTGCCTGGATTGGTCTCTGTATTCTGCTCTTATTGAGGAGCTCGATGGGAATTTTGAATCGTACAGCGACCTAATAGACGCCATGACACGGGCGAGAAGCTCCTGTATGAAGTTTTTCCGTCTACCCTCGAGGTTCTCTGTGGCCGATGCGGAGTACCAAAGGCTCCGCGCGGTGCGTCGCAGGGCTGAAAGGCGTGCTCGCAAAACACGAACATCTGAAGATATGCAAGCCGCTAGACGAGCACAAAGGCACGTACAGCGACATATGAAGAAACTGGCTAAGCGGGAATGGCAGTCGTTCTGCTCAAAATTAGACCCCCGAAAACCTCTTACGAGAATTTGGAGCCTAGTACGCAGCCTACGGGCACCACCTACTGCTCTGCATCCTTTCCTCTGTATCGCTTTGCGACAGAACCGCCGGGATCTAGACGTCGCCGAAGATTTCTGCGCCAAGGTCACAGCCTTGTCGGCTCCAGTCTTACCTGCCAGATTGACCGATGTCTCTCCGCCCTCTGCAAGTGTGACCGTCCTGGACAAGCCATTTACAATGGCAGAACTATTTGCTGCCTTGTCTTCCGTAAACAAGGCTTCTGCACCGGGCCCAGATGGCATAAGCTATGCAGCTTTGTCACACCTTGGAGACAAAGCTAAGCGCTTCCTTCTCGGCACATACAACCACAGCTGGGAAACGGGCCGCCTCGAACCGGGCTGGAAGCGCGGTCGCCTTGTTCCCGTGCTCAAACCCGGCAAAATCCCTACGGAAATTGAGTCTTACCGCCCCATTGCACTCCTGAGCTGCGTGGGGAAGCTGATGGAGAAGATGGTCCTTGCTCGCCTAGACTGGGACTTGACAGAGCGGAACGTGTATGCCCCACAGATGACTGGATTCAGACAGTCCCGCAGCAGCATCGACAACGTGCTTGCCCTTGTTAATGACGTTAAGAGTGCGAAAGCCCAGCGTCGCATCACTCTAGCAGTGTTCATTGACATTAAAGCAGCCTTTGACTGTGTGGCACATGAGGCAATAAGATCTGCATTGGAGTCGGTAGGCATTGGAGGTCGCATGTATGCGTGGATATCCGATTATCTGTCTGACAGATCCGTCTTTATGTCCACGAAAGACGGCGAAACAGCCCCTCACAATGTCACGCGAGGTGTGCCACAGGGCGGCATTTTAAGCCCAACCATCTTTAATATCAGCCTCATTGGAATTGAGAAGTGCGTGCCACACACTGTCGAAATATCGCTCTATGCTGACGATATCTGCATCTGGAGCTCTGGCCGCAACAGGCGAGTTTTACAAGCTCGCCTTCAAAAAGCCATCAATTCTATAGCGGACTTTTTGACGAGACGTGGCCTCGAAATCTCGGCTAGGAAATGTGCGGCAATAGCCTTCACCAGGCGTGATGTCTCCCGCTATCATCTTTCAGCGGCAGGGGTCCCCATACCCTTTGTGGACTCACACCGATTCCTGGGCGTAACACTTGACAGGTCGATGACGTGGCCCCCCCACGTTCGTCTCCTGAAGGAGAAACTGGGCTCCTTTGCTCAGGTGCTACGCATGCTGACCAGCGGCTCAGGAGGTTGTTCTGCTGGGCCCCTTCTACGTCTCTACACGGCACTCTGTGAAGGACTGCTCCGATACAGCCTCCCAGTACTCGGCCCTCTTTCCAAGTCCAACACAAGGCTGTTAGAAAGTATGCAGGCCCGAGCTCTGCGGTTTTGCCTGGGTCTTCCGAAGACAACTTCTACGCTGGGGACCATACGAGAGTCTAGGCGCTTCTTACCCAGTGTACTGGTGAAAGAGGAGCAGCTTCGCCTACATCTGCGGCTGGCGACTAGGGCCCACGGACATCCGCTGAGTTCTAGCTCTGCTTTGGAGGTACAAGACACTCTACCACCCTTGTGTCAGAAGTGCCCTGCGCCGCTTCATCTCCCGCCCTGGTTGTACTCCCCCTGGCGAATCGTCACCACAATACCGGGCATCAGCAGTAAATCAAGGTTGCCAATTCTAGCCCTAAAGTACTTCACTCTAGAGCACATGTGGAATTGCTACCCTAACCACAAGCATATCTACACTGATGGATCGGTGACGGCCACATCATCTGCTGTCGGAATCTGGGTTCCATCAACGCGCACCACAATTGCGGCCAGGTTAAGCCACAAAACAACGTCGACGACCTCAGAACTTGCTGCCTTGCGCTCCGCTTTGCAGTACATTCTTGGGCAAGAAGCTTCTGTGTGGGTGATTTTCACAGATTCACGGGCGGCGCTACAGCAACTAGCATCATTCCCGCGCGAGCAACTGGCCCACGAAATACACACCCTGCATACACAAGCTGCCAGAATGCTTCACGAGGTAGTGTTACAGTGGCTACCTGGACATTGTGGGGTGAATGGGAATGTGGTGGCCGACGAAACAGCTTGCGCGGCCCACACCCAATCTAGTGTCATCATCCCGATTCCTTTCTCTAGACGTGACGCCGCGACACTTGCGTACTCCGTGGCGCGGCAGTCACAACTCTCCACATGGACGGACGGGACAAAAAATTATCAGCCACTATACAGAATCGATCCCGCCTGCACTTTTCGAATGCCGTGTGGCCTGGGAAAGCGCGACGAAGGAGTCGTTCACCGCATTCGCCTCAATGTCGCTTTTACCAGCCACTACCTGCACAAGACGCGCCGAGTTGCCTCCCCTCACTGTCAAGTATGCAGTGTCTGTGAGGACATAGAACATGTTCTGTGTGTGTGTCCCCGTTATGACACCCCGCGGCTAACCTGGAAGACAACTTTGGGACTGCGTGCTGATGCACCATTGAAGCTTTGTGACGCCATTGGTCCTTGGCACTCAGCTGCCGCGGCAACACGGAGTACACGGGCTTTGGTGTCATTTCTCCGTGACTCCGGCCTGAACGAAACTCTGTGAATGTGTGCCTTAACTTCACTTCTGTTTGTGCGCCGTGTGCGTGATCCTGCATTTGTCAGTTTGTGTGCTTATTTGCTTTTCTAGTGTCTGTGTGAGTTTTTGTGTTTTCGTTTCCCTTCACTTTCGCACATCTCACGTTCATGTGGAGTAGCAAGCCAAGCTCGCTGCCAGGCTGACTTCTCTTCATTCATTAAAGGCATTCCTCCTCCTCCAAATCGCAAATTATAAAGAAGCATTTCATTTATGAATTGTTTGATTATGAACGGTTTTCTTTTGTTTGACAAACGTTTTACATTATTTCACCTGAAGGGTTGATATGATCGTAAATACCGTTCCCTGGGATTTAAAATGAGATCGCCTGTTATTAGTCTACCCTGTTTCGATCATTCATTTTCTAAAGGAATAATCGAATGTATTACGAGTTATTCTAAAATGGGTACATCGCACACCGGGACGGTCTTTTTACGTATATGTATCATTGTGTATACTCAAGTGTCGACCTCCTTGACCAGCAACGTGGGATTCTTTGGGGATCGGCCTAATTTTTTTACCCGCTTTTTTCTGCTGGAAAGATTAGTAGTAGAGTTTATGTGTCTTCTATAAAACCGTATAAAGACTAGAACTGCGTATGGGCAAAATCTTTTTAAAAGTACCACCACCGGTTGCAAAATTCACCCCTGTCAACGGTGCTTAACGCGCAAGGAACTTGGGACCCATTTGGGGTGAAACAGAACGACGCAACCAAACCTCACAGTTTGGTTTTAATTAAAAATCCACATGCAAACATTTATTGCAAAAACAGGATAGAAGAATTGGTCTATAGAGTCATGACGTCAGGCGCGGGACTTCTAGAAGAAATAAAATAACAAATATCCTAAAAATGACTCAACAAAATATGGTCAAACTGATACTGTGTTTAGGGGCGAATAACTGAAAATAATTTATGTGCCCTCCGACTCTGTGGAGCTTCACTGGTCTGGTCCAAAAAGCGCACCAAACAAAACAGGCTTTTTTTTTTTTGTCACGCGAGATTGAGCATACTTTCGGGATAATTAGCTGAACGAAACTTGGAACTACTAGATTTTTATTCTACCGGACAAACACGGGACTGTCCGTTTATCTCCCGCGCGGTAGGCCCCTCACTACCTGTGTGACACGGCAACACACCAAAGGGGGCAGTCAGGTCGGGTCAGTCCATGAGGCGTCCAAGTTTAAAACTCCCGCCAACACAACGGGCATATGTCATCGGTGAGCGCATGAAGCCCGGCTGCGTGTCCCGCCCACCTCCTTTGACCCCCGCCCGTGCATGCATAACCGGCACTAGGGGATGTGCGCGTGCGTAAACGTGAAAGACACCAGCCAAAATGTCTCTCCAAAAGCCCTTTAGGCTGGGATATAGAAAAACACCAGCCAAATCGCCACACCGGAGCCCATGAAAACGGACACGCAGAGCAGTATTTCATTGGTGCGAAAAATGTCCCCACTAGCCCGATTTATCCACGCGCGCTATGTGTGAAAACCGGGGCACACACAGCTTCGCTGCAAAAATGTACATGTGTGTGGTGTTACTATGATGGTCGTGTCTGCGAAGAGACAGGCGCAGAAGGCACCAATTAACGCCATCAGCCATATATATTCGTAAGGCGCCGCTTAAGTATGCACGCAAGTTTTCTTGTCGCGCGTTCTGTTGCGGACCCGCAGCGTTGAAAGCAATGAGCCTGAAAAAGAAGCTGGGAAAAGCTAAAAATGCTACGCACGATAGGACAATGCTACAATAAAAAGTCGCAGCCCAAGATTTTCTTCTGTACAAAGGCTTAAAGAGGAAGGAATTTCAGCATGTCACGTGGTTTGGATTAGCGGCGTACGGAACAGCGCCTGGGGAAAGTGTCAGAGCCTTAGTGGCGACGCATGAAACAAAAGTGAGGGGGAGGCAGGGAGAGAGATGACGCCATAGCCGCGCGTGCCGCGCCCCTCCTCACCCTTCGCCAGACGCTCCTTTCCGTTTTCTTTCTGCCGTCACTGCTGCGTTCGCTCACTCGGTTAGGGGGACATAAATGCCGGCGCCGCGAAACCAAGGTAACGGCTGCCAGAGGGCTGCGCCCGAAAAGACAAGTTCAAAATGACGCAGAAAGGCTCCAGTACGTGCGAGATGAAAGCAAGCACAAAAAGGTCAGGAATCCCACTGGTACCAGGAGAAGGCACGCGAGCACTGCGAAGGCACGAACATTGAACTCTATTGAACAAACTTCTTTTCCATTCATCAAGAGAGGAGTGAGACAGGGAGGGGAAGAGAGTGAGGGGTGGTAGCAACAAGTGGATAACGGCGCCACAGCCCCTCTGGCGAATTACTGCTTTTACGCGGAGTGGAACCGCTTTAAATTTTTCATACCAAATTTTACACCATTCGTGCCGACGCCAAGGCCATTTCAGATCCCCTTCCAATGAGGTTTTTGCCTTAATCCCCACCACTCACTTCGCCCATTGTTGTTCCCCACGCGCGTGGCATTCCAGGGTGGTTACGTTGGCATTCGGTGCTTCCTATAAGTATACCCGCCGCGGTGGCTCAGTGGCTGAGGCATTGCGTTCCTGAGCACGAGGGCGCGGGTTCGATTCCCGGCCGCGGCGGCCGCTTGTCTGATGGAGGCGAAAAGCAAAAACGCCTGTCTGTACGAGATTTCGGCGCACGTTAAATATCCTCAGGGGGTCAAAATTAATCCGGAGCCCTCCACTACGCCGCGCCTCATCGCTTGCGTTGCGTCGGCGCGTTAAACCCTCCTTCTATCCTTCAATCCTTCTATAGGTACGAAACGTGGGCGATGCACCCACGACGGCAGGTGTTAGGAATACCCCTGTACAGTCACGGACAAATGAAACGAAAACACAAAGATATAAACCAGAGCACAAAAATGGCGCGATTTTTTTCCCTTCAAGTTAAAATGACGCGTGGCTTGGTTACAAAAACAAAGTTGGGAAATGCGGCTTTCCAAGTATATTAATAGCGCGCCATTATTGGACCTCCACGAACCGTATTCTTCAATTTTGCATGCATTGGTTCATATTTTCTTGTTTGCATACGTACTATTGGCCCATGACTGTACATATTGCTTGTCCGCGTCTTACGAAAGCTCGGTGGTGACGCTTCCCACACACTATTGACGATTGGATCTGTCGTTGAAAGGCGCAGTTGGTGAATTAACATCAATTGGCGATTGCTCGAGCGTACGCCGAAGGTTGCAAGTGACAGGCCGGCCGAAACGACTGTCACCTGACAACTCACCTCACCCCCGTACATAGACATCCTACTTTCCCACGTGCTAATATGTTCACAGGGAAGAAAAAAAATTATTTATAAAGTAAACATTAGGTCGGTGTCACATAACATTGAACGAGCCAAACAAATATGGGTGTGTGTAACAGACAATTATGCACCAAAAATACGAATTCTTGGATTAGTTGAGGCAGAAAACACGGGAAACGGAAGGAACTGGTGACGCGTAGGTCAGCTAAAACGAACACAAGCTGATTTTTCCTTCAGTGGCTAGAATAGTTGAAGATTGGTTAAAATACCGGAAAGGTGCGCGCAGTCATAAAGCTGTGGTCGACCAGGCTTTAGAATTATGCGCAATTGTTCCAGTCGTATGGCTTAGCAGGTGCTGCTGTTTTGGGTTTCTCAATGAGGAGCATAATTCTGGGGGCCCCCTTAACGATAACAAAACAGCAGCGTGGATTAGGAACAAACTCGGGATGAAGATATTGCCGCGAACCATACATTGGGTTTGTTTATTTGGGTTTTGCTTTTACCGACCGGCTGCGCCGGTCTGTGTTATCTCTGCGCCAAGGGCGGCGCAGAGACCGCCGCTCTTCCGAGGGGGACTGCACAAGAAGTGGCGAAGTTCTTTATAAGCCAAGTTGTGCTGCGACATGGAGCCCCGGAAGTCCTTATCACAGACCGCGGAACTGCATTTACTGCGGAGCTGATGCAAGGAGTATTACGCTACAGCAACACGGATCACCGAAGAACGACGGCGTACCACCCCCAAACGAACGGACTAACAGAACGTCTGAACAAGACAATCGCAGATATGCTGTCAATGTACGTTGACGTTGAACATAAGACTTGGGACGAAGTGCTCCCGTATGTCACGTTTGCGTACAACACGGCTATCCAGGAGACGACACAGCTGACGCCGTTCGAGCTTGTCTACGGTAGAAGGCCGACTACGATTCTCGACGCCATGCTTCCGCACGTAGAAGACGACGACCTCAACGCCGACGTCCACGGATATCTTCACCGTGCGGAGGAGGCCCGCCAGCTCGCTCGAGTTCGTATAACGGACCAGCAGCTGGTGGATGCGGGCCGCTACAACCTCCGACGCCGAGACGCCGAGTACCAACCAGGGGATCGTGTGTGGGTTTGGACTCCCATCCGACGACGCGGACTCAGTGAGAAGCTCCTGCGACGGTATTTCGGACTCTACCAGATTCTACGATGTGTTGGCCAACTTACCTACGAAGTGATCCCCGATGGTGACTCCGGCACATCACGACAACGCACGCGGCCTGAAGTCGTCCACGTGGTTCGCTTAAAACCTTTCTACGGACGATGACGAACTTTTATTGTCATTTGTTCGAACTGTCGCTTATGTTAGCATCGGGTCGATGCACTCTTAGAGGGGGGATAATGCCGCGAACCATACATTGGGTTTGTTTATTTGTGTTTTGCTTTTACCGCCCGGCTGCGCCGGTCTGTGTCATCTCTGCGCCAAGGGAAGCGCGTGTTCCATTCTTTCTTTCTGTGCCGCATGTATTATCTGTTGTGATAGGGAGAGCATTCCGATCTAACGTGAACAGCACAGAATAATCTTCTTGGATCTACTATGTTCTCGATGTGAATCGACGTTTCGAGAACCACGCGCGCCGAAAGATAAAAAGCCTGCAGTGCGGACGCCGGGGCATTCGATTCGACGACACTCGCCTGTGCAAGTCACTTTGTTGACCGCTGCTTCTCCGCCTCTGTATTCTTTTGAGTTGTTAGGGGAGCACAAGTTCGCTCCAATAAACGTGTTTCTCATTCAAGACAACTGCTTCGTCCTTGTCTTCGTGACAATATTATCGGTCGACCTAAGTGAACGAAGTGTGGTTGGGCAGTTATGTAATATTGATGTCGGACATCAGGTGGACCATCCGCTTAACGGAATGGCTACCAAGGGACCATAAATGAAGTAGGGGCAGACCAAGGACTGGATGGAAAGACGAACTTAAAAAATTCGGGGGCGAAAACAATGGCCTAGGCAAGCTCACGATAGAAGTGACTGGAAATTTTCGGGAGAGGCCCTCACCATGCATAATCATCATCATCATTATTATTCATAAAGAGGGGGTGCTGAGGGAGAATGTATGGGGGATTACACGAACAAGATGCTGAAGATGATGATGATGATTGACGCTGCAGATGGCTGGAGAGAGAAACTCCTTGACCTCATGGACCCAGCCCTACTTCCAGCACATTACGGTGGAGACATGATGGGGCCCGACAACGACGCTCGCTGCCGGCATAAGGTCAGTGCTGTCTGTACACGTGGCCAGGCACTACCGGGAGAAATGAGCAAAGCGCTGGTTGCTACGTTCCGAAGAAAACCTGCTGAAGTGTTCCCCACAGCATTATAATACTGTGATGTGGCAGCAGGGGATATATCACAGCAAAGCTGTATCCCTCTACCCCGCAACAGTTTCATCGCCGTGGGCAAAAATGATCTTCGTGGCCAAATACACCAAGGCGCCAAGGCTCAAACGCCGATCGCATGCTTCAGGCTATTCCGACATGCATCATAGAGCTCAGACGTCGTTTAAAGAAACCACAAAACAAGCATCGAAACCTGATTATGGGGACAAAGCACCTGTGAACCATGTGTTCCTGTTAAAGGTTATGTTTTCAGATTATCTTTGTAAACTAGGAAGGACTAGTGTCAACGAATGGAGGAGTTCTTGCCGAAGACGCCGAGCTCATGCGTCAGACTAGCAAGGACCCAGTGATTGCCGCCAGAGAAGCAGAGCGTAGCGTCAGTAGATAAGGTATTAGAGCACCGCCACTGAGGCACACGAGTCAACAGCGGCAGACAAAAAATTCCCGCATCTACGGCTTCACCGTTAACTTTGACCGGGTCGTTTCTTAGCACCACTACTGAACATGCAGCAAAACAGCGTCTTTGGATATACTTCTGCTGCTGGAAGGCTGTTACATGCGTTATCTTTGATTCGCAGTCGGAACGACGTCAGTCACACGCAGCCGCCGAGCAGGGAGTTCAAGATAAGCCTAACAGAGGTGACCGACTAAAACACAAAAAACAACAAAGTGGCGCCGCGAATGAACCGTCGCAGTGTAAACAAATGTCACGGAATGCGAACTGACCCATGATCATGGCGGTGGCATGGAACAATAAGAGAAAAGAGTTCCGACACCCTGCACCCTTCTCTACTGACACTAGCAGAGCGCAAGCGAAAAGCGCGCCGAGACGACGAGAAACATTTCATACCCTCCTCCTTAACCATCGTAGTGGTATACAACAACTTTGCTGGACATCCACTTTCGCAGGGCGGGATGGCGACCAATTTTTTACGAGCTGTGCATCATCCTTGTCATCACCATCACCATCAACAACAGCCTAGTCAGGTACACTGCAGGATGAAGGCTTCACATTGGCGATTGTGTATAAGAAAAGCGGCGGCAGCTGAGTCAGCTGTAAGGTGACAGAACAGCCTGGACCAGAACCCCTCCTAGAGCCACGCATTACCGATTTTGCGGGTAAACCGGAACGCAGAGGCATGCGGTGGGCCGATGTGGCCAATCTCCACTAGTTCCCTCTATCCTGCACCTTTTCATAATCGGTAGGGGGCGTTAGCGAGCACCGCCCTGGGCGACCAGCTTCGGCTGGCCCAAAGGGCTGTCGATGCCGCCCGCGCTCTAGGGGTCTTGTATCTTGGACTGCGGACGCCTGCCTAAATCACCAAACCAAGCCCATCTCTTGTTAATTCAATAAACGTTTCTCTTCCTCTTCTCTCCTTTCCTCTTCCAAGGCTATGCGCTATGCAGTGTCGAGTACCCGTAGGGAGGAAATCTCCACAGCTGATTAACAGGCTAATGTCGGCGGAAGGACTAGATACCCTTATATTGAGCCTCGGCGCCGTCCCAGTGCAAACTACGGAACAAGCTCAGGGGCAGGCTGGGTCGCATTGTGGTAGGGGTTTGGGCGTAGGACATGAACAAGTTGCGACGTTAGATGCAGTGACGATGTAGAGAGCGTGGGGGGACCCATTTCATAGGCCACAGTAGTAGCCATGCCTGTGATGTTGTAAGGGCCAGTGAAATGGGACAAACGTGTTTCGTGGAACCCAACGGGACAGAACTAAGAACTAAGAGAGGTACACAGTGTAGAGGTGGTGCTGGCAGTGACACTTGTGGCTTGCGTACCTGTGGTGTCATCGTCCAAGGACCAATGGTATCGCGTGCATATTCGGCAGTCGGCGTCGTAGAGTCAGGCAGCGATGTGCCCAACGCGAAGTAGCTTCATGGCCAAAAAACCGAAATAAATGACGGTAGCCGGTGGTGTCAATGCGGGATTAATTTTTAGATGCGACGCTCAGAGCATCTCTTGTCGGCGACCCTGTCCTTCCTGCGTGCGTCCGTTGTCCGCAGCCACTCTCCACCTCTCCTCTCCGATAGCGAACTCTTTCGCGAGGGGCATTGGATTGGCTTGGCTTGGATTTGGATTTGGATTGCGCCATAGCCGCGGCACTCTCTCTCTCCGCGGTCTCCTCTCCTTTGGGCGCGCTGCGCATATAACCGGTCTGCCGCTCTCCGGCGGCCTTTTGGTTGACGGTTGCTCTCCGCTTGCGCTTCAACCCCCCTCAGCGTCGCATCACACCAGGGTTCCCGCGAGGGGAGGTGGGCGTAATTTTTTGAAAAAAGTAATGTAAGGTTGGGGAACGTCATTAATGTTGGTCGGTGTGCACGTACATAACGAGCATATCCATGAGCGTTCCTTCAAACGGATGCTGGAACACGGAGTATGTATGTACAACGACCGTTCTGAAATACCAGCTGCTGGTATGTCCACATATTCAGCCCAAACGGGACCTCGGGATATTTTAAGTAAAAAGGAATTGCGTAAGTGCGATGCCGTTATTTTTTATTGGGAATACATTCCGGATTGAGTTTTCTGAAGCGAATAATAAAAAAGAAAGTTAAAAACGGTGTTAACTACAAGTGAGATAAACGCATGCACTCAAACAAAGTATACGGCTCGAGCTGTTTCAAGAACAAAGGAAACGAATATCCCAACAGATGGAGCGCAAGCAGGGCGAAGAGGGAACATTGAACGGATATGGGCAAAGCTTGATTGCATTCAGTGTGAGAGCAGCGAGAGGGTGAGGTAAAGGCATAAGGGATGGGAGGGGGAAAAAGAGAGGGTTTCAGGCGGCAGGGGCGACAGAAGAAAATCAGCTTTCAACGACACTTGTAGCGAAACAAGATGTGCAGCTATATTTTAATTAAAGAAAAGCGTATATGGCTCCGGTTCCGTGTAATATTCATGTCTGCGATTAAAGGTTCGGAAGCTCGACGTGTCGCCACCAACGTTCCCCTCCGTTCAAAACATGATTTCGGCCTTAGTTTTATGCGTCTCATCTCATAGATGTGCATCTTGTGTAGGTCAGTAAATAATAGGCACGACTTTCAAGATCGAATATTGACTTAGAACTCAAGCTTATGCACCTCACCATTTGGGTAAGCATTTTGACTGGGCTAGTTATCAAATTAAATAGCCAGCATTTTCGAGATCACTAAAGTAAAGATAAAAGTGTTTGCGTGTACGTGTGTGTCTTTCTTCGGAATTATCGCCGTCAATGCTTTAGCAAAATAAAATTCGCGCACAGCTTTAATTTCAAATAAATTGTCACCACTATGTCGTGTGCTATAAAATTTCGCTGGTCACCCCCCTTTACAGAGTGGAACGGCTCAGGATTTCTTGCCGTCTCCCTTATGTCGAGCGCTCACGCTTTTGACGTCTGCAGATAAACTACGGCGGCCAGTTCGAGGAGGGAGCGGAGAAGCCGGCGTCTGTGTTCAGCGATGACGAGGCCCAGCAACGGAACATAGGCGCCGTGCGGTGAACAGAGGGCGACACTGAGCCGCGACACCCACCGCCGCCATCGGGGAATAAGAAAAATACTGTGTCGGCCGCCGCTCTCCAGCGTGCTCGTGTTTCGATTGCGCTCCTGTTTGGCGGCACCGGATTAAATGTAGTATACGCAATGTTTAACTTTTATAGTAACTAAAACATACTGCAGTAATTCTACCGCACCGGGCTATAGACTGAAGGTCGGAACTGTTGACTACGCGTACGGAGGAGGGGGGCAAGCGATATTGACTTCCCAGTGCCACGCACAGCCAGAACGCAGGTGGAGCATTTCGTGCGCACGTTTTCACGTTTCCACATAATTTTTTTTCAGTGAATTTGTTTTTCTGCTAGAAAGGACTAATTAATTAACTGTTCACAGCATTAGAGAGAAGCCGTTTTGTTCGCATACTTGAAATCGGACCGCCGTGGTTTTGCGAGTACGGTGCTCCGTCTCACAGGATCGATTGTTTGGGTGTAGTGCGGTCTGTACGCTGCGCTACGTGCTAGTAGCATTGACTTCAAAGCAAGTATAATTACCTTAAATACGTGCGCTTAAATGTGTATCACGCGGGTGCGAAGCATCGAGTACTGCGAACCAACTGGCGGCGATTGCCGATTGATTGATTGTGCGGTTCAACCCGCCGACGCCAGACAGGCGATGAGGCGCGCTGCAGTGGAGGGATCGGGATTAATTTTGACTACCTGGGGATCTTTCACGTGGTCGGAACCTCGAACACACGGGCGTTTTCACTTTTCGCCTCTATCGGAAAAGCGGCCCCTGCGGCCGGGAAACGAACCTGACGACGATTTTCAATTTCACGGCTTGAATTATCGCCAAACATTCCCAGAATGCGTCCTGCTCTTCGCCCCTGACAGTTTGTTTCCGCTGGTGCCAGTTCGTCCCACCCCAACATCACGGAGCGAGCACGTTTTCTTGCTCCGCGTACGAGGTCAAGCAGTATCGCCTCATGAGCGAAAGGAAGACTCAACCTCTGTGCCTTCCGTCTCCTTTTCCGTGAATAGATTCACAACGTACACGGGTTTCGCTGCAATCCCGCCAGGAAATGCCCATGAAAGATTTAAAACTACTTCTTCATTTTCACGAGGTATGCTGGGACTCCAAATATTGGAATCATCATAAACTCCGTTTATTTTTATTGTTCTCTGAAGTTGCTGTTGTGAGCCCCGTTAAAACAACTTTGTTTTATTGAAAAGCATTTTTTTGCAGCGCGAAAATCCCACATCCCAGCCGAAAAAACCATTGGCCGACCTATTGGCGTTCCAATTGGTCGGCCAATTGGTCGACCAATTGGTCGGCCAATAATGTTTTAGGCACCCATTGGCGTACCCATTGGCCGTCCAATTAGGCGACCTATTGGCCGACCCATTGGAACGCCAATAGGTCTTCCCATTGGCCGCCAACTTGTTGCACTTTTAGTTGGTTCATCCCACTGCCGCAGCCACTCCATCTGAGCTGCCGCTGCAGCGCGCTGGTTGTATCACAAATACAAGAACTCTTGGAATGAATGAATATCTTTATTGCTCTGTTTGTATACACAGCATGCAGACAGTTCGTCGTTTAAGCAATTTTTCACAGGCCATTGTCCATGCCGCGCTCCGCTCGCCGCAGGCTGGCTGGACCTTCACAAAGTGAGTGGCAAAAGCGAACAATGGGTTAACTTTATAATAAACCGCAGTTTCGCGCATTAAAACAACAAGGCACTGAAATGTTGCGTGGCGTGAGCTCACCTCTTCAACAACGTCCCGTGCATGGCGAACTGCGTTGCGCGGCGATGTCGTGAACTTGTCAATCGTAACATGAACAGCCCTGAAATATATTTAGGCAGACAAATTAATTCTTAATAACACCGCTCATGCTATGAGGAGTGAAAATGGCAAGGAAAACACATATAAACAGTATACTCACATAAACAGAGACACGCTTCCTTCGGTGCGAGGCTTAGCGGCGTTCAGCGTAAAGATGCATCTTGAAACACACTGCTATGGGTGTGCGACATCATCGTCGCCACTTCTCCCTTCTCACACTCTTGCGGACCACCTGAAATTTCCAATGCAGTCAGAGAAGACTGCGTGTGCAACCGACCAACACGCCTACAACGCCTACAACCTACACCGCCAACACCACGTTGAATACAACTTGTCCACTGTCCGTCTATGGATTGGATTCGATTGGATTGGATCAGGGTTTTATTTCAAAACAATTTTGCTACTCTTGTCGGAAAGTTTTCATTAGTGTTTGTTTGTTATGTTTTTTTAAGGACTTTATCTTGAATTGCTGATTGTAATATCAAAATTAATTGCCTCATAAATATACATTTGTAAAGGTTGAAGTTCTGAACATTTCTGAAGGTTTCAAATTAGGCAGCGTCTCCTGCCACGCGCGTGGCACCAGCCACGCCCCCCTGGCAACGGCTGCTGCCACGCGTGACGTCACAACATTAATAATTGTCATTATTTTGTGTAGTGTAGTCCTAAATACACATTTTTTTTTTATTTGCAGTACAAAATAACGCACCATTGAACTGCTAAAACTTTTCTAACAAACAATTTTTGTTCTTGCGGGAGCAGCCGGCGATGCTGCTGCTGCTGCCAGCTGCCGTATCGCGTACATGGAGTCGCGAATCCGGAAGCGTGACGAAGCTCCGATTTTCTCGGGCCGACAGGTGTCTTCGATTTTACTGCACTCGCTGCACTCATTCAGGTAGTGCAGCACTCGTCTCTTCGATTTTCGAGTGCAGCGCGCGGCGCCTGCACTTTTCTCTTCGATTTACCGACGGTGCAGGGAGTGCAGGATGAGTTCACGCTTTCCCTGCACCTCCCAGGGAGGAGGTGCAGAAGCAGACGACAAAAGTGCAGGACCGGTCCTGCAGTGGCGGCGCCTGCGCTGAACTGGCTGAACTCATCCTGAACTCATGCAGAAACTGCAGGCCAAATCGAAGAGACCTGTAGATAAACCGGAGTTCATATTGTTAGAAGCACTATCTGAAAACGTGAGAAAGTTGGTTGTGATTATGTATTCCGTGGGGACCCAGCCAGCCTTTCCAGACCGCAGCAAAATAGCCGCTCTCGAGTAATGTTGACCTGTGACCGCTTGGTTATGCTTGGTGTACGCCGATGGTACCTGCGTACAGTTTCAGCGTACGTGATACGACATCGCAAGGCCGTCTGGCCCCGTTCGAACAAGCTACGTTGCACACAAGAAAAGACACCGTCCGAGCGTAATTCTGTGAACCTTCCGACGCATGTCGTCGCGGCGGCATCTGCTATCAACAGTTTGCACCACGGCAAGTTCAGAATGCTTAAATGGGTGACCTGAAATCGCGGTGTGTGTTCTCGAAATGAAGACAACTTAGCAGCGCCAAAAGATAATCGGAATGTACAGTGCCGAGGACGAAGGGTAGTGGCGGCAACTGTTTTTTACTATGCACATGTGCGCATTACAATTACAGACAATTGCGCCAAGAATAGGAAAGGTAATCTGTGGTGTCCCCACACATGTACCGCGTACGTACCACTACAGTAGATCTCCTCTTTTGAAATATTAGCAAGGAAAACTTCCGAAAATCGAGTTCTTATTTTCTAGTGGGCGAAATTGTAGCTTAAAGTTTGTTTTACACCCACGATACGTTTTATGAGCAGAAAAGTCTTGTGAGCATACGCCACAAGCATCATAATTGCGTGATATTCAGCGCTTAAAAAGATTTCCTAGTAGAAACCAAAGATTTCGTAGTAGAATACATGATTCTACGACAGTTTAGGACCTGCGACCTTCAAAAGGTAGGCTAGCTAGGCGCTTCACCTCATAGCTACTGCACTGGTATAACTTTCACGTCTCACTGTACCGTGGTATACGCTATGTTGGCCAGACTTGACCGAGTCCCTCATGCAAAGGAAGTTAATTCAGGACACCCAGACGATAGGGTCAGATAAGAGGCTGTACAGACGGTAATAGGAAGGGTGTACACTTGGCCGGCCATCATGTCTAATACACACACATGCACTCCAGCATATGAAAACCTATGGGTTCTGCACAGGCTCAATAAGCAACGTCACAGAGAATCTTAAGATGTGCCTGGAACGTGAAAGCATCTACGGATTGTTTGTGTAAACAGGTATAAGCAGCGAGCATGCTTCAAATGTAATTGATAGGCAAACGTCAAGGCTGTCATGGGGCGAATTTAACAAAAAGAAATGGTGAAAAAGATCCCAATTTCGAACTACATTGATGTTATATGTGCATGAACTATAAACACAATCATCAGTATGTTAACTGTACGTAAACACTCAAGTGATATGATCAAACAGAACTAGAGGCCCCACTGCAATCGCCCAGTTATGTTTCTTCGCATTGGAATAGGTCGGTATCTGTTAGTCGCACAAACAAAATTCTGTGATGGCATGGAGAAATAGCTGGAAAGTGGTTATGGAGCTCCGGCTGCTTTACACATTTTCTGTAATACCAATTATTTGTTTGAAGTTTGCAATAAAATTGATGTCATTTGTTAGTCTTTTTTAATTAACGAAACTTTTCGTAGCCACAAAACAGTGGTCGATAAACAAACGCTCACTTTCTTTGGTGGCTTGTAACGATTCACTAGAATTTCCCATGGCCAACCCAAGGAACCCATGGCTCGCACACTGCAGGGTAGTGCTAGTCTCCAAAAACATTTGACAGGAGGACTGGAAACTAGCGCGGCCCACAGGCTCCATAGGTGGAAACCAGTAGCCCACCCACACAGTGCCATAAAACAGCTAATGAATGGAGTGAGTCTCTGCTAAATATTAAGCAGGTTCAAAGGGCAGGTTCGCATTGATAGATTTTATGCCATTGTTCACTGTGCGCAGATTAAGCAGGTTCAAAGGGCAGGTTCGCATTGATAGATTTTATGCCATTGTTCACTGTGCGCAGATTAACTATTTAACGGGCACAATAGTCATTTTTGTTATTTCGGACAGTTCTTGAAGGGTTGCCTAAATGTTCTTTAACAAAACAAAAAGTGAAAGCTCTCAGTTAGGGATTTTAAAAACATTGTTTAGCCTCTCCAGCAATTGTCCCAGCCTGAAGGAACTCTGCTGATAGTTGGTGCCAACTGTCGTCCTCGCTCGCTAGCTCCCTGACCAAGCACATGGATGCAGTGACTAAGAAAGACGGTGACCGAAGTGAGAAGAGAAGGTGGATCCCGTACAACAGCCCTTGATCATCTAAACACCAGAAAAAAAGCGCCGATGACTCACAGGCCACGACTAGGGCGTTAAAATACCTTTTGACATACATTTACAGGGCATTTACAACCTTTTATCAAAAAAATCTTATGATTACACACAGTCCCTCCATGGAAGGGGTTTGTTTCTGACAAGGTCATTGAAATTTGTTATTAGTAACAACATAAACTCATCATTGGTCCCTTTCATTCAGCACACTTACAGGCTTCGTTTTAAAAACCCTGCTGTTTCTATTTCATGTATAAATGAGCTGCTTATGCAATATTCTCTTATTTACGTATGTTCGAAGTAAACTGTGTTATACCGTAAAATGTGATGTGCCGAGTGCATGCAGGTGTAACATTCTTCAATGGGACATGCAGAACATGAAGCTCAGTGCCGATAAACTTAAATCAGGGAAAATAAAGCTTCCCATGTTGCTTCTTTATTTTTGTAACTATTCTCTCTACCAAATACCTTGGTGGTAACTTAACTAAGCTCACCTTTTCCCTAGGCCTTTAGAATTGTTTTGCTCTGCAATTATACATTCTCAGCTGGAGCATGCCTGCTGAATTCAGACCCCAACCACACTTTGCTATTCCCCAATTGCAGCTGTATGAAATGTTGCTCTTTAGTTTTTGCCAATGATTTCCAACAGGCCACTTAACTAGTGTCAAAACCATTTTATACCTTTAATTGCTATTTATAGCAAACAGTATTATATCATTTTTCATAACACATTTTGGTGTAACCTCATTCAATGATTTTGTTACCCCGCCAGCCTGGTTCATAAATCTTTGCGTGAACATGCCCATCTTGCAGCTAATCTGCAGTAACAGACACCACACATTTTGGCTTTCCAGCGTAGCTTTGGTGTCCGCAAAAAGGAATCTTTTTCTTGGCTCCTCTGCAGCGCTTGTGTAACAGCACTTGTGTAACATGGCCTGTTTTTGTGTAACAAAAATGTCAACAGTGAAGCACTTATCAATGCTCACATGCTGCTCATTGATACCAGAGCAAAAGTACGTTCAGCAATCATTTTATTGTTAACGCCACCCATGATCCATACACCTTCCAGCTGTACTGCAACTTTCCCAAACACTAACAGACATTCATATCCACACACGTGGCCTTGGCTCCAGTTCTTGCACAAGGTATTAAGATGTACTCTCGGGAGTGGGTAATGTCACGCTCGACACCAACCATTACCCCGAAGTTGTACTTGATTAACTTATTTTTAAGCCTGTTGGCTTAAAGGATTGTTTAAGTACCCGTTTTGTGGAAGAAAAAGAAACAGCTGATGGGCACACAACACACAACCCGTGAATGTGTTTTCTAGCAGCTGGCTTCTGACGAGACTTGCATCATTGTGAACGAAATGTGGGACATTTTATAATGCCCCTTACCACTAAGTAAATTCACTTGATCAATTTTCCAAAACAGTTTACACAGTGCGGAGTTAAAAAAGCAATAGAATGTGAAACGTCCCCTCACAATTGGAAACTCTTCCTGTTCACTACCCCAAACGCTTGGACAGTAGACGCTTAAGTACGCTTCACCAGTTGCGAATACAAGCATTAGTGTCAAGTTGAGCTCCGCAGAGTGCTTGGGATGGGCATATAGATGTCACAGCCACTTGGAATTTGTGCACAGACCGCAAGCCTCCGAGATAAGCTCTCATCATCATTAGCCCTTCCTGCTGAGAGTGAATGAAAGTATTGTGGCTGGTTATGTTCAATTCCAACCAAGCCAAACACAAGAGTAAAGAAGACGAGCCTATCAAAATACATACTCAAAGCAGATGCAGGAGGAAGTTTCGTTGCCTAACCCAGTTAGATGAGGCGAAAGGTACTGGGGCGAAGGAAAGGGAAATAAAAGCCAAGCAGTAATTTTAAGCCTTGCCTATCATTTCATTAAGACTTTCTAAGTTGAAAGCACAATGGTACTCTAAGCAACAAATCTGAGCATAGATGAACAATAACTGAACTGTCACTTGTTAACCTTATGCACACCATACTTTTAAAGGACTATTAGCAGAAGTTCCAAACTTGGCTCACACGGCGATCTTATCGGCTGCACTTCTCCCATGCTTGCACAAATGGAGCTTGAGCCTCCTTGCACAAGAAGCCAGCCAATCAGCGAATGGTTTCAGTACTATCTTGAGTAGATAACTTTGGACGGGCAGTTGGGCTCCACCCACAGAAGTGAAGCTGCGCTCCCTGCACGGATTCTGCAGCGCCGCGTGCACAGATCGTTAATGCGGAATAGTCAGGATACATTTCTCGGCGATAGTACTACTGTCCCGGGGGAAAAATTGCAGAAGCTACATGCGAGGTCGGATTGCGTTCGACGATGCCGTGCGCTACCTGACGACACTCGATTCGTGCACACGCTGACACTACGTCGCTCGCCACGGCGCGACGCGATGGAAAATACTGGTCCCCACGTTTTATAATTGAGCCACCACTCCAGAATCAGAACACAAGGCTTGGCATGGAAGAAGCGAGGCACAAGTGGACAACAAATGCAGGAGCGTAAAGCCGATAGCACGCGAACTGCAAGACAACGTGAAGCTTACAAAAAATTAAACGACAACACTACAGTTCTAGGAGCATGTAAAAAGCGGGGCGAAGCAGCGTGCAGAAAACAATGCGTTAGGCTTACCAAGACGTGCAACAGCAAGTTCACAAAAAATACCCAATCTAAATCATTACAAGCACACTTAATTCCCAACAAGAAAAAAGCGCCCCGAGGCAGCCGCTGTACAGGGAGATAAGGACGTAACGATGCGTCAGGCCTGCCATTCGAACCACGGGCGGAGAACATCGGGACACAAGACGTGAACACCCGGCTGCCGTCGTCGTAAACACAAAAAAAAGCGGCATGATCAAATGACGTAAATATAACGTTTGTTTTGTGACGTCACAGGAAGTCACGTGATTACTTTAGCTTGACGTCACTTCTGCGTGGCAGCAGCCGTTGCCAGGGGGGCGCAGCTCGTGCCACGCGCGTGGCAGGAGACTTAACCTTCAAATTAAGAGTGAGAGAGAGAATTAAATTTCCAATTGATGTCGTAATTGAATACTATCCAAATACTATCCAAAATGGCTCCCCGATTGGGTCATCATGTTGGAGCAGTCAGTAGTATTAACTTTATAGTTGGAGCCAATGGGTCCAATTGGGCCAACTGGCCATCCTATCGAGCCAATGGGCCCAATGGGACCAATTCGGATCGCTCCAATAGGTCCAATTGGTCCAATTGGATTTCCATTTGGACCCATTGGGATTCCATTTGGACCCATTGGGTGGCAAATTGGAACAATTGGTCGGCCAATGGTTTTTTTCAGCTGGGATGCGTTGCTTTTACACCTTGTACTGACGTAGGTATTTCCAATTTTTGACAGCTTATTTTCATACAAATGGCCGTACTTTGTTAAAAAACCATCATATTTTTTTCCAAAAAAAAGGGGGCGAGATGTTGCAGCCATCAATTAGTTCTCTTACAATTAAAATACGGCTGAGTGTTACATGCCGCATGAATTTTCCTTATAAACGCCGCGGAAAACGCATGCACAAACCAGATGAACCAACCAATTTATTGTAAGCTCACGGGTATTAACAGCTGGCAAACCGATATACTTTACTTTGACAGCAGCATGTAATCTGCTTGGTAGTCATCGCCGTTGCATTTTCTAAAAATTTCACGGAGACATGTGCCGCCCGTGAGGCTGTGACCAGCCGCCAACTCGCACGATTCGGGGCAGCGAAGGCGGTAGCGTTCGATCTGCGCTGTTTCTTTAAACGACTCTCAGTCCATAACATTCCATCCTGTTACCGTTGCAGCGTATCCCGCAAACTTAAGCCACTTATAGCGCACCTAACCACTTGACAGACGCCTTTGCAAGGGCGCGTGCACAGTGAGTAAAGCAGGCGGCCGGCCAGGACGGTGCGGCTCGGCCTACCCAGTGTTGCGAGGAGGCGCGGTAGATGGCGCTACGCTCGCTTGGCCTAACTTTGACTAGTTGAGTTTCGAATTTGACCAGCACACAGTTATGTCTTTTGATCGCAGCGCCTTTGACTTTGACCATTTCCCACATTTCCCATTCGATTTCGCACGAAGAAAGCTTTGCGTTCAACCATCGTAATCAGACGGAGGGCTAGATGATTTTGCTGTTTAATTTTGAACTTCCATGCACCCCTCTGCAAATCTAAACTTTTTCCAGCGTGTCGGAAATGTTTCTGTGCTGGAGGACTCGGGCTGATGCACCCATATTTTAGGCAACTAATAGCGCGTTTTTGGTGTCTTTTTAAGGCATAACACGATTTTTTAGGTACTCTGTAAAGAATAATTAAGCATTAAAAAACACCAGCTGACGTTAACACTACCGCATTTTTTAACTATCGGTGCCAGCCTTTATTCCACGCAGGTGGTAAAATGGGAAGGGGAGGAGGGATGGTTTGTGGCTTGGGCTGTTGGGTGTGTGAATAACTTTGGCTCTTGATAAAATGACCACCACAAACGTGGGAGTTCCACTTCGGCTCTCAGGCTCCCATGCTGTCACAGTGTCGCTCACCAAAACCGAAGGCACACAGCTCACGGTTACAGAAAGTGCAAACAACCGCAACATTTCTACGGCTACACGGTAATCCATCTCAAGTGCCGTTCTCTTCAAAGCACACGTATCGAGGTATCCCAGCGCTAAGGCTGGCGTGGAAACCATGGTCATTGAAACCAGCGAAGATAATTCAAAGTGGTAGAAATGAATGCTAACATTCCTAATAGTTTTATTCCTACTCAGATCGCACGGAGCCAGGCGCAGAGCGCTGCAAAAAGCGCTCGTCAATGTAGCCCATTCCCAACCTTAGAAGTATCCAATAAGTTTGCGTAGCCGTTGGTTCATTTAAGAAGAAATTAATACTAATGATAGTAGTTTTATTCGTACTCAGAATGGGTGCCAGGCGCAGATCGCTCGCTCATGCCATTGCAGCCGATACTCAACTTTAGAAGCGTTCAACAAGTTTACGTAGTCGTTACTGCATCTAAGAACCCAACACATCTGTCTAGACTTCGTTTCATGTCCGCTCACACCACCACCAAAGCATTCAAAGCACCGAAGGAAACACGACAAAAACAACGGGAGGCTGTGTAGTCCAATGCACCGGCTCATTCCACTGACAAGGGGAGCGCCGAGTGGTGGCGCCACCCGTCCAACTGCCCGGCGCCGCCGCTATTTTCTGCGCGAAGGGAGCTCTGGGCCGCCGGTCGGGCCACTCTAAAACTTAGTGAACTAGAATATTTCACTGTACTTCTAGTACACTCCAGTGTTAGTCGCCAAAATACCCATTGCTGTCCTTTATATAATGGCCCACCCGGGCACTATAGAGTTTATGCCGGGCACCGCCGGGTACTACCGCTAATCTAAAATAAAAAGCAACAAAAAAAAAAAAAAAAAACGATGGGTCTGAAGCATCGGGTACAACCCGGTTCGATCATGTAACTCTCTCGAACGGTTGTCATCATCCCCACTAGTGCTACGTCCCATTGCCTCTTTTATGCCTCGTACAATACAAACACCAAGTGTTTACTGAGCACCACCTTATTATACAAATAATAAAGATAGTTTGCTTAGTACAAAATTTAAAAAGAAACGCATCTGTTGTGCGCCTAAATTTGGCGTAAATCTGCTATTTGAAAGGTTACTTCTAACCAGTAATCTGTTTGGTTGAAGCTTAAAAGAAAATAAAATAAAAGGTTTTCCGCATTCGCACTCTTTGTGAGAACAGTTTGTAAAATTGTTCACACTCCTAGTGGAAATAAGTATGTAACCTTTCGCTTTATGAACCAACGTTACGAATCTCCCTTAAGGAGAGGAATTAACCGTAGAGTTTCTTAAAATAATTACTAAGAAACTCTATGAAATTAACCGACCAGTCAGTAGTATTAACTCTATGATTTCGGCAGCTGAGGAAAAGCGCTAGGCGGATGTGACGTCACGTTTGTTCCCAGCGTTCCCGCATGGAGTGTACATGTTTACATCATGGCATGCACATGGAGGAAAGAAAAGGGCATGCATCATGGAGCCTCCATGCCTAATCGCCTTTACTGGCACTACAGCACTACAGCCATAGAGAATTTCTTTCTCTATGCTACAGCTTTGTCGTTAGCTGTGGACGTCCAACGGTCCACCATCGGCTGACTCAGGTGAGCGCTCCTTTTTGGCGGGTTGCAATCTGTTCGCATACTTGTCACTGAAAAGATTGTTTTCTGCTGGCGACAGTTATGGTAGCGACGTTTACGAAGTTCTTAATGGCGCGTTCTCACCGTCTTGCATTACTGTTGCTCTTTATGCTGCAGTGCTCGCGTCTGTCGGCGATCGCGAGCTGTTGACGGTTTGTTGTCCGGCCCGGAAACTCGTTCGCATGCAAACCCATCTCGCCCATGGCTTTCTTTGTCCCTTCTTCAGTGTGGCGTCATTAACATCACTTGTTATCATCTACGATTTTTTTCTAGGAAACGTGCCTTGTATGAACCAATCTTAATCTTGTAACGAAAATGAACTTGCAGTACGCACTATGCGTGAAGTTAAAGCGTGACAGAACGCTCTTGGCTAGGTTTTCGTGTGTGCGTGTGGTTTGTGAGGGCGTGTAACAAGCTGCTTTAGCCTGTTGCTCCTCGTTACGGCACCCAGTACTCTAGCTTGCCAGGAGTGCCTGCCAAGGGATGCTTACTTCGTTATGTGTTTCCATATTTAATAGTGAAGCCAATGGGCGTTCATTGACTGATGGAAATGCAGCGGGAACGACACGGATAACAACCCAGGGCAGGAGCACTGCTTGTGTGGTCTCTCTCCTGTGTCGTTTGCCGTTCTTATCAGTCGTCGTAGATTGTTTATTTACTGCGGCATGAAAGTTGTTTCATTCTTCGTGTTCCTTTTCTTTCTCTTGCAGCATGCCCTGACAGCAGTCACGGTGCCCCTAGCCTGCCTGCAGCACTCATCCTGCCACTCTAGTGGGAACTGATGCAGGCCACTTGTCACAAACTAACGGGCTCCTGCTGATGCCTGGCCTGTAATTGATGGTATACTTTAGATCCACTGCTGCGTTCTCACTGTGTGTACATTTCATGCGAGGGTTTACAGTAACACGGTAGTTGGTAGCCAGGAATACAGCAGCGTGTCTACTGAAAATGCTGATGAAAAAAAAAATATCAAACAGATCAACGGATCTATGCCAGCTTGACCTTTACAAGTCTTTCAGTGAGTGTCAAAAAAATGAACGGCTAGGGATATATGTGTTCTTCCTGCAGTTTGTTTTTTTATTTACTGTTATAAATTCAAGAATCAATAGTGCAAGTGAGGTAGACAGAGAACAGAGGGGCTGCGCTGCTCTTGAAAATGCCTTGCACGAAATAAAATTGCTTCCTGCGGTTTGAACTGCTCAGTGCCGTAAAAAAAACAGTTTCATATGACATAATTTGATGCACGCGAACCAATCTGTGATGAACTATGCGGTGCATGGATTATTTTAGGGCGCGTTATCAATTATTAGAAAACCAGAAAAATGTTACCACTTTGTGTGTAGAAAACTAGTTTAGTAACCAGTAATTTTGGCTTGTGTCTGTCCAGTGTCAACACGAATAGTCTCCTTGACACAGACACACAACTTTGCAGAGACTTTTCTGGTTCCTTCCTTCATGTCAACACAGTGGTGGTGAAGATGCCTGGGCAGTCGAACTCGCATGATGACAGACAGTTACAGCTATGACGAACTATTCATTCTACTATGAGGAGCACCCTCCACGAGCCATAAGGCCTTGCTCGTTTTCTGCTGCAGATCTTTTCGTTGCAAAGTGCCATGGTCTTTCTGAGTAAAGCTCCCAGGACCAGAGGTCGGCAAACTCACTCATGAGTCCACTCACTCAGACTCATTTGGACTCAAACTCACGCGTGAGTTTGAGTTTGAGTGAGCGCGTGGCTAGTGTGGCATGGTGAGTTTGAGCTTGAGTGAGTTTGAGCCGAGTGATCACGACTGAGTTTGAGTCCGATTGAGTTTGAGTCCATTTTGAGTTCTGAGTACATTTTGAGTTTGAGTCCATTTTGAGTTCTGAGTACAATTTGAGTTTGCGTCCATTTTGAGTTCTGAGTACATTTTGAGTTTGAGTCCATTTTGAGTTTGAGTTCATTTTGAGTTCTGAGTACAATTTGAGTTTGAGTCCATTTTGAGTTTGAGTCCATTTTGAGTTCTGAGTACACTTTGAGTTTGAGTCCATTTTGAGTTCTGAGTACATTTTGAGTTTGAGTCCATTTTGAGTTTGAGTCCATTTTGAGTTCTGAGTACAATTTGAGTTTGAGCTCATTTTGAGTTCTGAGTACATTTTGAGTTTGAGTCCATTTTGAGTTTGAGTCCATATTGAGTTCTGAGTACATTTTGAGTTTGAGTCCATTTTGAGTTCTGAGTACATTTTGAGTTTCAGCACATTTTGAGTTTGATTACATATTGAGTTTTGAGTACATTTTGAGTTCTGAGTAAATAGGAGTTTTAAGTCCATTTGGAGTTTGAGTACATATGAGTAGCCTAGCAGGCAGCTATGGTTGGCTGTTAAGTTTCATGCGTCACTGTGGGCTCGGAATTCAAGTTACCTGCGGGTATGGCACCAATCGCGATCTGCATGATCGGTTGGGAGGGAGGTGGTGTCTGATTTTTTTTTAGTTTCTTGTTGAATTTTTACGGCCATAAGCACTTGCTGTATACCTAATTTTCGCGGCTGGGCGCGTGAGTGATAATTGACTGGTGAGGTCATAAAAAAGGGTTGTCTTAACTTTTCCTCCTGACGGATCCACTAAGAGCGTGGGAAAGGGTGGTGGGAAAGCACACGGCGGCGCTGGCGTGCTGATTGTTCGCCTGCTACTGTTAACGGCTTGATATACTAGGGGTCACAAAGGAAGAGGTGAGAGCCGGGGGGAAATGGGGGCGGGGGCTGTCCTTTCTACTGTTTCAAATGAATTAGCTGAATTGACTGGGCAGCGCCCCTTAAGACAGAATAATGACCACATTAGATTGGGTGAAAAGTGAAACTGATGAGGCTAAGGCGTGTAAGGTATCAAACGAAAGGTCCGGATTAACGGAATCACGCGGGGTAAATAAAAAAAATGCTTCCTGATTGTAGTCATCAGGAAGTCATAATGAGTCATAGATTGGGTTAAAATTCAAAATGACGCTGCGAGGGCATGTGGGGAATCAAATTCAAGGTCTCGATGTGGGGAATCATTCGGGACGAACATGAGATATGGATATATCATGACGTAGTCATGGTAAATCAAAGATTCGGTTAAAATTCAGGTTCATGACGCTAGGGCGTATCAAATTAAAGGTCTCGATGAGGGTAATCACGTGCTTCCTGATTATTATCATGACATAGTCCAAATGGGTCATAAATTAGGTTAAAATTCACAATGATGCCACTGGGTGTCCGGGGTATCAAATTGAAGGTTCCGATAAGGAAAATCACGTGGGACAAAAATGTGGTAGGGCTATATCATGAGATAGTCATGGTTAGTCATTGATTGGTTTAACGTTCAAATTGATTCCGCTAGGATGTGATGGGTATCAAATCAATGGTCTTGATGAGCCGAATCACGTGGGAGAAATACAAAATGCTTTTTGGTTATAACCATTAGATTGTCATGGCGAGTCTTATATTGGGGTAAAATTCGAAGTGACCCCGCTAGGGAGTGTAGGGTATCAAATTTACGGTCTTGAAGAGGGGAATCACGTGGTACAAATAAAAAAAAGGTTTCGTAGTTCGAATCATGAGATGGTCGTTGAGTCATAGATGGGGTTAAGTTCAAGGTGAGCCTGCTGAAGCATGTGGGGCGTCAAATTGAAGGTTCCAGTTAGGGGAATCATGTCGGACACCTAAATAATGCGTCCTGGTTACAGTCATGAGTCATGGTTTGACTGGTATGAATTCCATATGACCCTGCTAGGGTGTGTGGGGTATCAAATTAAAGGTCTCGTCGAGGGGGTCACGTGGGACAAATATGAAAATGCTTTCTGGTTATAATTATGAGGATATCGCAAAAGGTATACAGCAAAAGGTACACACTCTCACTCACACTCTCACTCACACTCACGCTCTCACTCTCACTCTCACTCACTCGCACTCTCTCTCACTCTCACACTCACACTCTCACTCACACTCTCACTCACAATCACACTCTCACTCACACTCACTCTCACACTCACTCCCACTCTCACTCCCACTCTCACTCACACTCACACTCTCACTCAGTCACACTCACACTCTCACTCACACTCTCACTCACACTCTCACTCACACTCTCAATCTCACACTCTCAAACTCTCACTCTCACTCTCTGACTGTCTCAATCTCTGTGAGGCCATGTGAGTTCTGAATTCATTTTGAGTTCTCAGCCCATTTTGAGTTCTGAGTTCATTTTGAGTTTTGAGTACATTTTGAGTTTTGAGTCCATTTTGAGTTTGAGTACATTTTGAGTTTTGAGTTCACTTTGAGTTTGAGTACATTTTGAGTTTTGAGTCCATTTTGAATTTTGAGTTCATTTTGAGTTTGAGTACATTTTGAGTTTTGAGTCCATTTTGAGTTTGAGTTCACTTTGAGTTTGAGTACATTTTGAGTTTTGAGTCCATTTTGAGTTTTGAGTTCATTTTGAGTTTGAGTACATTTTGAGTTTTGAGTCCATTTTGAGTTTGAGTACACTTTGAGTTTGAGTACATTTTGAGTTTTGAGTACATTTTGAGTTTTGAGTCCAAATTGAGTTTGAGTACATTTTGAGTTTGAGTACATTTTGAGTTTTGATTACATTTTGAGTTTGAGTACATTTTGAGTTCTGAGTACATTTTGAGTTTTGAGTCCGAGTGAGTTCTGAGTTTTGAGCTCAATGTGAGTTTGAGTTTGAGTGAGCGCAGATGTGCTGCTCAGCATTGAGTCTGAGTTTGAGTGAGTGGTGATTCGAAAAAAAAAATTGTGAGTGAGTTTGAGTGAGCCGCGCCAACTTTGCCGAGGTATGCCCAGGACAAGGTGGTCTTGTCCCTGTTGGAGCAGTCATGTTGATCATACTTTTCACTCACAGCTTTCCAGCTCATTCCACTTGTCTAACCACCATGTCACTGTAGGGAAATCTGGTGTCGAGCAGCTTGCATTTCGAAGGGAATAAATGTAGCAACTAGATCAAGCACTAGCTGATTGTTTTACTTAGTGCCCTTTGCTGTGAGAGTTACAAAACGCCACAAGGGGGAGTCCCACGTAATGTGATACTTGAGAGCTGCAAAATTACAAGTACACATTTTTTTATGCCAGTACCTAGGGAGCCTCAATTTTTTTGTGCTGCTGTGGAAATTAGGTGAATGCATGTTTGTAAATGACCATTCCGCCAACAAATTCACAGCATGCGTTGACAGTAAGCGCAGTTTTATGCACCTAGGTAATCACTTGTACCCATTTATCGCAGGCCTAAACTTGCACATGGTTTTGGAATTCAGCATCCTAAATGTAGCAGCTGTAACCAACCATAACGCACCATCCTGAAAACTCTACTTTATCGATGCGAGAGCAATATGTGGCCCATTGACTAAGAAGCCACTATTCGCGGTCTGTATTTGCACAATGGCTTCTAAGTTGGAGTTTAAAATAACTTTGGGAAGAGTTGAAACCGCATGGGAATCAAACCTAGCATCTCCAGAGTGCAAGTCCAGCACCACAGCCTTGACGCCACTATAGCTCAGTGGCTCTAGCTGACTAAAAGTAGACCTAGCGTCACTAAATAAGCCACGCCATTTCGTGCACCCGAAAGCATCTGGGGGCCATTTTGTTTCTGGCTTGCAGTGTTGCCATCTCTCCCAATAAAGCCGCCGCCGGTTGTGACGGGCAGAGTGTGACTGGCCGCTCTAGCGTCCGCGCAGCAGAGAGAGAGAGAGGTGCCCAGAAACAAAATGGCTGCGCCCATATGTAAACAAATATCATGTGGTGTCGACTGACCAATGAAAATCCTGGCAGCACATAACAATGAGAGAAAAGAGTGCCGATACTCTAAAAGCCTTTATTTAGTGACGCTAGGTGGACCCAGGGAATGCATTGTGACCTTCAACTGATAAAAACCTTGACAGGTACTAGAAACTAGACATACAATGACTTTGAAATTTCTTGGCAATTCATTAGGCCACACATTCAAGCTACAGCAATTTAGCCACGACATCCCACTCAGGTGAATTGGCCAGTCATGATGACAGCTGCTGTCAGAAGGTCATGGCCGTTTCACCAATTCTCATTTGCATTGAAACAATGCTGCTTAAAATTACAGGCTGGCCAACTGCATCTCACCGAACGTATTTTATGCTCCTGGAATTCTGCATTGGCCTTGTTTAGTGTCAGAGAACTGCATACAGTAATCCGTCGTTATAACGAAGTTAGCGGGACGGCGAAAAAATTCATTATAAGCGGTATTTCGAAATAAGCGAACACTAAAAAAAAGCTAAAGCAGTTGAGCTTTAATTGCACCATAACTGCAAGGAATCAAAACACATTGTATTCAGTGAGGCAAAGCTTTATTCAGGTGCAAAAAAGGCAGTGAGCTTTGGCTGTTTCAAGTTCTTGCCGGGCACAAACAACCCCTGCTCCGATTTGACTAAGCATTGCATGAGGCTGTGGTCGCCGCCCACAAAAGTGGCAGTGGCTGTAGCCAATTTACAGGGGGGTGGGTGGGCGTCACGAAACGCTACGTGAGTGTCGCACTGGAAAGCGCTGCAAATGCCATGGCTCGAGTCGGAGGTTGTTTGTTGCGCTCAGAAAATTAACCGCTCATTTTAAGTGCACAGCGCGATCATGAAAACTGACCGGTTCTGCACTAGCGCCGTTGCATGATCTCTGGGAAATTTTTTCCCGAGGTGTGCAGCAGTGAAGTTCGCAGAACGAATTTTTCGGCGCCGCGTTGTGGACGACACTGCTAATTTTACGGTTCGAGTGTCGATGTTTGCACAGCGTCGCATCCACGAAATTGACCAATATCTAGGAACAAAATTCAGTGAGCCTACCCCACATTCGGACTGTTTGTCTAAAGTCGGATGGCGTGAATCGAGCATGACAGGCTCGAGAAAATGGCCGGGAAAAGACCAGCTTGCGTTGACCGCCATGTTGGCAGCCTGACTCGCTGCTGGGTTGCCGCCGCTCAGCCATGCCTTTGCTTGCCACTTTGCTCCGAGCTGGTCAAGCTCTTCATGCTTTTCGAGTAATGCGGCCTCAAACGCATGGGTTTGGGTTGGGACCAGAAGAAATTTCGAATAAAGTGATATTTCGAGTAAAGCAATTTCGCTATAACGAGGGATTACTGTATTTGATCTCATGTGAAGACTTCCATTTTTGCTAGAGAGCATTTTGTGCTTTCAACCTGACTTCGTCAACGTTCGTCAATTCGACACTGGCTGCACGCTTTGATTCTGGTGTGATAAACAGAAAACCTGAATTGAGTCAAAATACTGAAGGGTAAATCATACTAGGCTTATACATTGCACAGCCTAGCTGTAAACTTCAAAATTCGCATTTTTACATTTCACGTGGAAAAACTTGGCATAGCTTGGGCTGGCTATGAGGGGTACTGTAGTGGAGGGCTACGGGTTAATTCATGCCACCTATGAATCTTCGACATGCTTTGAGATCTTGGCACACAGGCATTTTGTTTTTTCTCATGAACCAGAAAAGTGACCAGTTATGCCGGAATCTGACCAGCAGGACACCAAGCTGCCAAAGCAGGTTCTACCCAAACCAATGCTTTGGACTTGGGCCAAATAGTTTCATACGGTGAAACTGCACTATGCAGCCGCTAATAAAAAGTGAACCAACTCACTGTTGTGCCCCTTCGAGAATCCAGTGCTTGCCTAATATTGATAATTGCGTGGAGCATTCGAGGAATTGATTCAAGAAATTCACTTGTATGTTCAAAGAAGAGTCTACAATGATAAGTTACCTTACTTTAATTGCATTCCTTGCATATCTATTTTGTTATAAATTCACAGCACAAAAACAATGAAATACAAAAGGAAAATATGAACAGACAGCACTGTCATTTTTCATACTCACTCTATTGTACTTTGTTGTTTCTGTGCTGTTTATAATTTTTTTTTAAATGTACCAGTGTGCAAAATCTGCCATTTTAGTTTGATCTTTTCTGTGTTGTACGGGAACTTTGTGAATGTCACCTTCAAGTAAAAATAAATGTCTAGCATTTGTAAATGTATGCCTCTTGATGGATAGGAGCTCTCACTATGTGACAGTGAAGCCAAGAAAACACCCAAGTCATCATGAGCACTGCAGAATGTTTATTGACATGGCATCACATCACTTGGAGAAAATACAAGGCCCTATAATGCTGCTGACACAAAAGTCCCAAGCATCTTCCCTAGCTAAAACCACTTAACAGAAATGTGAAACAGGCACTTATCTGCCCCAGGATAACCCTGAATACAAATGTGACATGCACAACACTGGAAATCGACAAGTTATTGGGACAGTTTATAGGATCAGTGAGAAGTGCGGGAAAAAGTCGAGGGCACTTTGGTGTGTTGGGCGACGAGGCTGCTTGCACAAGACTGGAAAAACCAAACGGTGCTTGCTCAATATTGTATGGTTACAAATAGGTGCAGGTTGCAACTCACTGGACCAAAAAATCCCTGATTTTATAGCGAAACTTTCCGTGTTTCAGCGATGGCATATGTCGTGCCGAAATGCAGTGCAGGAAAGCCAACTTTCTCTGACAATAATGATCGTAGGTGAAGAAGTGCAAACAAAAAAAAACTACGCTTCCTGTAGTCGGAAATGAACCAGGACCCTCGCGTTTTGAAGGCCAGGAAGCCGGCTCATCGCATGGCTTCCTGGAATAAGGAACCACTCCCACTTCACCGGCTCAATAAAATGTTTCTCACTCACTCAATTCCACGACATTATTACAACATGGTCGAAGCAGTTCTAATTTGGATAGGGGTGCATCGACATGCAATTAGACAAAAATAGTGCGCCTCGCAGTCTAATGACGATAGGTGAACGCGAAGCTTCATGCAAAATCAAATGGCGAAGAGTCAAAGCCACTGCGATCAAAAGTCCAAACTGTGTGCGAGTCAAAGTGATAGCCCAACGAGTCAACGTCTAAGCTTGGACGACAGTCAAAATACCTCATAAGAAAACTTTGCGTTAACCATTGTCGTCGTAAGACAAAGGGGTGCATGTTTTTTTACCTGTAATCATGGCAATTACTGAACACATGAAGGAACATTAGAAAGCAAAGATTCTGAAAGCAGTGATGAAAGTGACAACAGCCACAGATTTGCACGTAGCTGTTGCAGAGAAGGAAAGCATGGAGAGGCACTGTAAGACTGGACAGGAGAGGAAGAAGAAGAAGAAGAAGGAAAGTTTATTTCATTCTTCGCATACAATACAATTTTACCATCTAGGCCCTTAGCCAATCTGGCTAGTACCCGGGCCCATGCAGTAAAGGCTTCATGAAATTGTACGCGGGTCAAACATTTCAGTGGGAAATCACATTACACACATCAAGAGAAGCCAGCACTAAAGAATTGCCGTGCCACTTGGCTACAATGGTGATACATACTTTCCATCACGAAAGAACTCTTTTACACATCTCGTAAAATTGGTGTTAGCTTTAATATCTAAAGGCAGAAGATTCCAGATTACAGCTCCGGAAAACGCTATACTACGTTTACCATAATTATTGTGGATAACAGGAAGGTTGAAACGAAGGTTGGTTTGATTATGTGTTTCTCGATGTGGCCATTGAAAAATAGAATGAGAGAACGGAATATTGTTTTCTAATACAGTTGAAACCCTTTATAAGAGACATGTACCGCGGAGCAGTTTTTGTCTTATATATGAGATGTCTCTTATGAGCAGGGAACCATGTTTTCACTTACTGATCAGACCCCAGTTTAATGTGGGCACCGTATGACTGAAATAAGCGCAAAAGAACGCTACAGCATGTTGCAACAAAAGATTCATTCTAATTTATGTTTGGCCCCCAGAATTTATGAAACAGTCTTCTGAATCTTTGTTTGCTTCATGACTGTATTTACACGGTTTTTTACAACCGATTCTACAAGCTTTCTTTCCTTTCACTGTTTGTGGAAGATGAATCGTAGATGTTGAGTTCGCAAGCCTGATGAATAGCCAGAGCGCAGAGCTTCTTCCGCTTTGTGCTCGGACTCTTCATTACGCTTGCAGGACTCAACATCTGCAATGCTTCTTAATTGGGAGCTACGCGAGTGGGAGAGCACGCATATGCGGTCGCGCTCCAATGGATGGCAGTAAGCTTCCACTTCTATAAGTTGCATTTCCATTGGCAGGGCTTCTCATCGTCATTTCATAGCTGACTGAACCACTGTGTGTTTGCTGGAGTTATAATAAATAGCGACTTCAGGCGTCTGTCGTCCACCTGTGTTTCCACAATGGAAGCAACTGTAATTAGTAACTGGTGGCACTGCATCTGAAGTTGAGATGTGTGTTACAAGCGAGATTGTTGATTAAAGTTCAAGGATGACTTTTCCCTTATAACCAACTGTCTTCTGCATCTGATGTCTGTTATAAAAGAGATCAATTTAATGGGAAAGATAGGGCAGCCAACCATGTGGGAGAATAGTGTCTCATATGCCCATTTGTCTCTTACATCCATGTCTCTTATAACAAGGTTCAACTGTATATTCTTAACCATACAAGATAACTTGTGGTCTCTAGCATTTGTAAGTGGCATAATGTTTAAGCTAGAAAAAAGTGGAGTGGAACTGTTGTTTACCCTACTAAACGTTATAATGCGGAGCGCTCTCTTTTGTATTAAGATAACTTGGTTTATGTAGGAGAAGTGACCCCCCATGTCTCAACACAGTAAGTGATATGACAATGAAATATAGAGTAGTATATTATTTTGAGAATATGTAATGGGAAGTAACACCTAACTCTAACTAGAACGAAACAATATAGAGTTAACTTGTTACACATGCATGTTATATGCTGCTTAAAACTAAGGGCAGAATCTAGAGTCACGCCTAAATATTTGTACTCATCAATTTTTTTGATCAAAATGTCATCCATCTTCAAGTTCACTTGGTAGGATTGAGTTTTAGTGGGGCTAGAGAATACCAAGTAATTTGTTTTGGATACGTTCAAGGTTAATTTATTGTTTCTGAACCAATGTGATACCTTCGTGAGATCGGCATTGGCCTGCCTTTCAAGACACTTCAGTTCCTCACCAGAAAACAAAAAAGCAGTATCATCTGCATACATTATTACGTTGCCATGCTCTAGTACCAGCAGTAGATCATTTATATACAAAGAAAATAATATTGGACCCAGCACCGAGCCCTGAGAAACTCCACAAGTAATGCATTCAACACTAGAGGCAGTTGACCCAATTTTGACAAACTGTGTTACCATTTAAATAGCTTTGAAGGAATTCCTTAAATAATCCCTGAAAACCATACCGCTCCATCTTCATTAACAAAATTCAATGGTTGATCGTATCAAATGCTTTCTTGATATCAATAAAAATGCTGATTGCATAACATTTAGCATTTAAAGCTTTGTTTACTGCCTCGCTCAAAGTTTTAACTGCAGTGTCTGTGGATTTGTTTGTGCGGAAGCCATGTTGACTTTCAAGTAGTACTTGGTGTTTATCCAAAAATCGAGTGATACGCTTCACTAGCAATTTTTCAAAAATTGTATTAATAGCGTTTAGGATGGAGATTGGCCTGCAATTATGGTAATCGTTTACATCTCCCCCTTTGTAGATGGGACAGCACTAGCCGTTTTTAGGGCGTCTGGGTATACCGCTGCATATACCGACGCATTAAAAATATTAGCAAAATGTACACCAAGTTCCTGGATGTGGTGTTTAAGAACAGTGATAGATATGTTGTCTGGCCCAGCACTCTTCCCTGCTGGCATGGCCTGAACTGTACGAATAATTTCTTCCGCGTCTATTTCTTCAAAAGCAAATGAGTTAGGCACAGACGGCAGAAGGCTGGGGATAGTAGCCTGTGATGTGTATTTTAATGCCAGGGTGGGTGCCACTTTACAAAAGTGTTCATTTAAGTTACGTGCCACATCTTCTGAAGTGTTATTCGGTGGCACAACCTCCGGTAATGTTTGGCATCAATTTTTTTAATTACTGAGTTAATCACTTTCCACATAATTTTAGGTGATCGCTGGTTATGTTTTATAAGATTGCAGTAGTACGTTTTTTTTTTTTTTTTCTGATCAACGCCAAGGTCTTATTTCGGAAGGATTTGTATTGGTTTTTGTAATATTCGTTTTCAGGGAACTTTTTATGTTTTCTGAACCACTTATCCTCTGCTCTAATTGCAACAAGTACTTCTTCAGTTGCCCATGGACAGATAGGTTTTGTAAAGTATACTTTCTTATCAGCAATCGTTTCTTTAATACACAAAGTAATAGTGCTAACAAGGCTGTTATATTCCATTCCGGTTCACAAGTCGTGCTGATAAAAGAGTATGGTCGACATTCATAATTACACGCTTGTCCAACTTATGTTTAAGCACAGGTATTTGCATAAGAATAAAAACCGGGAAGTGGCCTGTAATATCGACATCAAGAACACCTGATACAGTGCAAGGTGGTTCAAAGTTGCACATGATGTGATCCAGTAGTGTAGATGAGGTGTAGATTTGTGTAGTGTAGTGTAGATTTGATTCAGGAATCCATATGATTCAATCAGGTTTTTATAGGGATAACTGCTATCATTCAGGGTATCATTATTAAGATCGCCACATATTACTGCTGGCCAACTGCGGGAAGATATGCACTCTAGACCAGGCTCTAGCTTATTTAGGAAACTACTAACTTGGGAGCCTGGAGGGCAGTAGACGATGCCAACTATTAGCTTGGATTCAAGAGCTGAATGAACAGAAAATTGTGAGAATCGCTGTCCTGATTAATTAGATTAGGATATTCTTGAAATTTAATCCTATTGTGTACATACAGAGCAACACCCCCTCCGTGAAAACGTCCTGAACGTGGGAGAGACACAAGCGTATAATTTGGGGTGTTAATGAATTCTTCATGCTTTAACCAAGTTTAGCTCAGTGCGATTATATCGTATGAAAAAGAGTGGAGTTCTAACAGTAGCAGAAGGGAATCGATATTATTTGTTATGCTTCACACATTACAATGAAGTAGTTTAAAATTCAAAGTGCCTTTGTATGACGCATTTACCTCTTTGACCGAGCACATCTTCATGCAACATTTTTGCACAATTCGCCTAAACAATGAACTTCAGATCATCTTCCGAGGCCACTTGCACAATCGGAGAGTTCTCGGCCTTCCTTACTACGATTCGACCGTTCTGCACCCACGAGAATTTGCACGCTTTTCCTTTCCGTCGCTGTGTGGTCTTACCAAGCAGAATCTTGAGTTCAGGACATAGATGTCCGCTTACGTAAACTGGCGAGTCTTCTTCAAAATTAAAGTTAGTAGTTGAAAGCCTCTTTTTCTTTGACATTGCCAGCACCTTGTCGCGTGTTTTGCGTGACAGGAACCTGACGACAAAGTCTTATCCTCTGTAGGCACACAATGTACAACGTCGATGTCGGAGGCTGAAATCTCAATCCCAGGTTTGTTTCCCAGCGTCTGTACCGTGGTCTCAAGACACTCTTTGCAGTTACAGGCAATCCTTTGATTTCTAGATTATTAGTGTGGCTATACTGTTTAAGCTCCGTCATGTCCCTTTAAATCAAGATGAGTTCTTGTTTCAGAGTAGCGTTTTATGCTTTTAGTAGTTCATAGTTAGAACTAAGTGTCCTGAGATCAGAGCAAGCGGTATCCAACTTTGCCTTGAATCCAGCAAAGAATCCGCTAATGTGTGCAGCGGATCCCTGTACTTCTTCAACGCTGCACTTAAGTGAATCAATGGCGTCGAGCTTGGCCGACATTTCGAGAACTATCTTAGCCAGTTCTTTTATGGTAGTTGGTGTCTTATCCGCCATTTCGCACAACCCCTCAACAAGAGCAGCGAGCGACTCGGTCTACCCACACAGCAAAAAGCGTAAATTACACACCTGTAAAACAGTAGCAAGCGCTTAGAAGCAGTCCTCTATGCATGCAATCCTGAGTCGCCCGCTGCTCTGTTCCGATGTGGTCCATGCGCCGCCTTTTATACCCGTAGTCCTAACTCGTGCGCAGGCGCCATTGTCGCCATCAGCCTTGCGTCGACGATATCTGTCCAGCCGGGGAAATGACCGCCGCAAAGCGATGCTTGTCAGACCGGGCAGCTGCTGCGTTAAGTGCGCAGGCTCTTCATTGCGGTCCATCGGTTCAATGATGAGACAGCGTGGCTCCCCCAGGAAAAGATGCTCGCTGCGATCCGGGACAGTTAGCCGAGCTCAGGCGGCGGTCGGTGAGCAATTGAGGAGCACAGCAGTTGCTCTTGAACCTTCCTATGCAGCCAAACGGGGACGGAGAATAAGGCAAATGGACGAAATGAAGGGTTGGGAGTCCTTGTAGCAGCCACTGTACTTTCCTATCAACCAGGCTTGTGGCTGGATGGTATAGATGAACAGCAACGTGGAAACTAGAGGACTGCTTGCTGGTGACGCTGCTACCATCCAGTAGCTGTACTTCATAGTACACAGCAGGAGGAACCAAATTAGAAGTGGCACTGCACATTGGCATGACATTACAGATGAAAAAACTGCTGCATGGCTGTCACGAGTCAAGGTCACTCACCCTTTAGGGGAAGTGCCAAAACCCCTTAAAAAGAAGACGAACAGATGACATTGGATTCAAGTGCTTTCATGAAAAATGGACCATTCATGTAGCGCCCCACCATAAAAGGGGGATTGATCTTCACTCATTTCCTAAAATAAAGTTTAAAAGAGGTTCATCCAGGCCATTTGCCACCAGCACACCAGAATAGTACAGTGTAAGCACACCTCAATCATTGCTTCTGGCAAGTCTTTTATCAAGCTGTCTGTCAAAAAAAAATTGAAGTCCCCTTTTTAACTTGAAGCTTTCACTCTTGCAACCTGATTGATTGATTGGGGGGTTTAACGCGCCGACGCAACGCAGGCGATGAGGCGCGCCGTAGTGGAGGGCTCCGGATTAATTTTGCCCACCTGGGGATCTTTAACATGCGCTGAAATCTCGTACACACGGGCGTTTTTGCTTTTCGCCTCCGTCAGAAAAGCGACCACCGCGGCCTGGAATCGAACCCGCGACCTCGTGCTCGGCAGCGCAACGCCACTGAGCCACTGAGCCACCACGGCGGGTAACTCTTGCAACCTGAGTCAAATTCCAAAATCTAAACTGCTTCGACCCAGTGTGACTAGTAGACGTGATCATTGGTCAGTTCGCAGCACGACATTTGTTTACACTGCGACGGTTCATGAATGCCGCCCTTTTGTTGTTTATGCGTCGGTCAACTGTGGTAGCCTGAGCTTGTCCTCCCTGCTCTGCGCACGATTGTCGTCATTCCGAATTCGAATCGCAGATAATGCGCTTCAGAGAATTTCAGCTGCAGAAGTGTGTCCGAAGATGCCGTTTTGCTGTGTCTTCGGTAGTTTTGTTTACAAATGACCCAAGTTAGCGGTGAGGCCACAGAAGCGGCAATTTGGCAACACTGATGAACAACAAAATGGCCGCCGTTGCTCACTCGGTGTCTGAGTGACGGTACTCTGTATCTTATCTAGAGACACTACTTCGACTGTGTCAGAATGGTGCAATCCGACAGACAACGGTTTCATAAAGCAAGGGACGCAGGTTCCGTTGTGACCACGGGAAACGTTTTTTCTTGATGTGCTTTTGTTTATCATCCTCATCGTTTTGCGAAACCAACTGTGTAAAGTTATCTTTCCTGCAGTGCGTTATGTAGACACATTGAACGCCATCAGTGAGGCCCCGAAAGCTTCACTTTAACAACAGGAGTTATATGCCCGGTAAGACCCTTGTCTTGCACCAAACTTCTCTTCACGCGGACACAGGCTAGAGCCCAGTCGGGAGGTGCCGCAAAAACATGAGGAGAGTATTTAAGCACAGAGCTCAAGATGGAAAGGAGGCAGAGCAAAGAACAAGGAAAAGGCGTGAGGAGGAGACTCCAAGCTCTGGGACGATCAAGCTAGGTGTGATGCTGCCGCGACACCGATGTCGCAACCCAAGCCTGGGCAGGAGCGGACCAATAGCGCAGTTGTTCCCAAGCTTCCTCTGGAACAGTGATTCAGCTCCCCAGGACTACCATCTTAGCGACCATGACTGCTCTAATAAATGGATCACAATAGCAGTGAAGAACATTCCACAAATAATGAACTGCAACCAAATACATGGTATTCACTGAAAAGTTTAGAGGGCGATTTCTTCGCTTGGCAACATTGGAAATCGCCATGTCTGTGCCTGCGCATTGCACCTACACCCTGCAGAAAAAAGAAAACACCGGCGCATGCGTCGTCTGCACCGTTTCAACCAGATTGTCGGCCGTAGTGTTGACAGATCTATTAATCGCACTCAAATTATGCGGTGGCACTCTCCTTGCCCTCGAGAACCGGAGAATGAATCTGCGACCTATGAATATAGGTCGCAGATGAATGCCTATGAATGCCTATATTCATAGCCATTTTTCCTATTGCATTTCATCCTGGGGTAATACATATGCCAGTCACCTAGAGCCCCTTCAACATCTTCAGAAGCGGGCACTACGTCTGATCGCCTTCGCTCCATTTCAATCGCCTTCTACGCCACTCTATTCATTTTTCCGTGCTCCCAATTAATCATTTATTCACTCTAAAGTTAGCTATATTGATGTACCGCCTTATTTATCATCGTCTATGTATTTCAGGGCTATCCACGCAACATCTTGTCAATACTAATAACACCAGATTTTCAGCCTGTCACAATTTTCTTCTCCCTAAAGTGCGTACCAATTATGGAAAACTAACTCTTAAATTTACAGGTGTATCCATCTGGAACAACATACCACTTGAAATAAAGTTATGTCCCACATTCTATTCGTTTCGCAAACTCTTTAAAGAGTACCTGATCACAAAACGTGTTTTTTGCTAAATTCTACTATCATGCCATGCTTCTAATTTATACCATGTTAGTATCTTTTTTACTTACCATACCACGTGCTGTTACACGGAAATTTCCTTGCCTTGTTGTTATGAAATGTTATCCATTCTTTGTTTAATTCGTACAAAGTGTTTTCACTGCTTGCTGCGTTTTTATTGCACTAGACTTATTCTCTAACGGAGGTCCCACCGACAGCTTTCTAACTTCGGGACCTCCTCTGTACTGTAACATTTTATTCATGTAAATGTATACATTCCTGAAATAAAGTTTGATTGAATTGAATTGAATTGACCGTAAACGAAAGTGACACGGCATGCAAGCAGCTGACGCTGCAGTCACCTGCGACCACAGATGTCGACACTAGTGCTGTTCAATGCACAGTTGAGAACAAAAATCGAATATTGCTTTTGAAGAAATACTTTATGCACACGCCGACTTAGGTACGATGGTAGCGTAGCAGCTAGTGCACATGATGCCATCTCCCGAGTCGTGCCGTGCTTGCACCACTTGCACTTCTAACGCTAGCACAAGCGCTGGCAAATCGCAAGCGCCCCTTGAACAAATCACCTGAGTTTGGCTTCCACACGCCAAAATAGACGACAACAGTATTTCTGTTGTTATCCATGAACAGGTGAGAGAACATAAGGAGTGATAGGCTTTCAGTAGCATACACACGCAAATTGGTTCATCACGATGCAATTGCAAGGCTCCAAAGTTCTTACGACACCACCAAGTCGCACGACAATTTCATCCTTGTCCGGCAATAGGTAGATCGTAGGGCGCTGCATGGAACAGTATTTGTCGTCATTATATTGCTTTCCATTCAGTGGGGCAGTTTGGAACAAGAAACAGCTCTTGCCATTTTCACGTACTGCGCTCCATGGACCTTTTCTCAGTGACCGCCACGGCAAACTAAAAATGGGAGTAAGGCATGTCCCCCAAAAAGTCCGGCTTTCGGAGAACTCTTCCACAAAATATCCTCGTCCTGCAGGCCCTTCCGCAGCCACCTGTCGCCTGTGCCTTTCACATGAATGTCATGGCAGTAGGTGCACGTTCCTGTGACTTATCTGCAGTGGTCGAAACACCCCTTTTTCTTTAATTTTTTTTCCTTTTCCTTACTCCCTCGCTGGTAGCCATGTGCTCGCAGCGTAGTCAGCCTCAAATGTCTTTGCCCCTTTTCTTTGAAAGCCTTCTCTGTGTGTGCGCACAAACTTAGCATGAGCTGTCGGAAAAGAGGAAACACAAACAAGCAGTGCTAGAAAGCATACCTGCTACCCAAGCAGCAAGCGAAGGGCGTGCCCCTTTGTTTATTTTGCCCGAGGCGGCTGCCTAAAATTGCAGGCCGGCAACCCGCACATGCGCAGATTGCTACTGAAAAAAGGTCCATTACCGCAGTCTCATTGAGCCCGACGTAGCGCAGACGCTGTGGCACATGCATAGCGGTGCACACACAGGGTTGCCCACGTGTGCCACGCCAGTGAATACAACCTATAAAGTACATGAATGTTGATCAAATCCAGCCAGTCGCAAGAAACTAACGTCTCACATGCTCGACCACCCAACTACGGCACCGTTTCCAAAGAATGTAACCGATGTTATGTGGACTTTTCTAAAGTTAGCGAAACAACTGGAAGGAATGTACAACTTCTACTACGAAACACATCCAGGACAAACACTCTTTAGGAAACACCCAAAATGGAGCAGGCTACTGCAAAAAAAACATTCGACAAGAATTTTGGACAAGGGCAAATTTTTCTTACTGCCAAGTTTCCCATAAAGGTGTGCAGTTTTCCTTCGTAACTGTATGGCCGCATTTCAGAAGGATGTCGAATTTTTCGTTCACAAAAGGCATGCATCTCCATTCAGCTCGAACCCCTGCAACTACAACTTGCAACAATTTACAAGGCAGCTAAGTGTGCCTATCAACTACCATGATAAAATCCTTGGTACTTGCATGAAGAGTACACATGTTGAGAAAGACATGAAACGTACTATCTGGCGACAGGTTTACCATGGTTCTTGTAGGGGGGTCCTTGTACTCCGAATTACTTGGTATATCAAACCATTTTTACTGCATGATGAACCTGCACAACTCTGCATGCTTCGTTGTAGTGGGAACAAGCTTTATTCTCTATTAATTAGTTTGAAGTGCAGCATGGTCCTTTTGTTTTCTGTCGACCTCACCCGCACTGAATGTCAACTAAAAAAAGTTCCCAGTTTTCAATGTATGGGTTCGAGCTTGTTGGTACTCCATGATCAAAACCTATAAGTGTGAAAAAGGATTAATATAACCTTTTATGAATTTTGGACGATGCTATATGTACTACGTAGTGAAGTACCACCGGATTTTGCTATACGCACCACCAATATAGCACCATCTGTGAGGTGCTGTCAGAAACGCTGTTATATATGTTTTCAGGTATGCTCAAGCATTTGGCAGGTCAACATGGCTGCTTGTCACTGCTTTTGACCGATCATCCATAGATTGATCCCACCAATCTGGCTGCCGCAAATCATGGTAATAATGCAGGAGTCTTCATTCGTGGCCGGACTGACACACATGATTCTGTCAAACTGGCGTGCCAACTTCCCGATCATGGCGTCAACACGCCACAGTGGTTCGGGTTCGAAGACTTCCCCAGTATGAAGGCAGGTAATTCTGGCCTCGTTGGTTTGGCCAATAGCGCTTTCTTAACTGGTGCTTTACTGTGTCGACCGGCAAGCTTATATTTCTTAACAGAACTTGTTCAGCTAGTTGGTTCATGCTTACAGTAAAGAATAAAATGGGCGCTGGCCGTTGCTTCAACGACAGGGCCAGAGAGCACCAGCTGGCTGTTAGCAGCAACAACGGCGGGCACTTGACAAATCACTGTAAGCACTCCGGTTGCACGCCATTCCTGGAGCAGACGACCTTTTTGAAAAAAGCAGGAAACAAGACGGAAAGGGAGATTATTGAGGAATACTTCGTCAAGAAGGCGGGGGATGGCTGCGTCAGCATGCTGTCACTAGCACTTAGTGATAAAGAGCTGTCTTTCATTAAAGATAGTCTCTAATCTCAATGCTTAGAGTGTACGTTAGTTGTGTTGATAACATGTCGGTAGCATCAGTTGTGCACGTGTGTGCCGACATGTCAATTGCTCTTACTATGTTATCTGTGAGTCGTCAGCAAGTGTTTACCCCTGGCAGAAATTTTGAATTTTATCTGTACGTTTGGCCTGTGTATAAGTAAACGTGGTTTTCTCCAATGAACAGTTGGAAGTTGGCACTTGTATGCGTTCTATGTGTCTACTTCGTCTTCATCTCTTTAGCGCCCATTTTATTTTTTACTTATAAATCCTTCACCAGCTTCTCTAGCTCGCCCAGAGTTTCTCGATACGCAACTTTGAGCTGATGTGCGAGCACGTAGGTATTTCTTGGGGTTCCTTGTGAAAGAGCCAGACCGTGCAACTGAACAATGGGAACACATTCGATGCCTTCAGCGTGTTTTCCCTCGCCTTCTTGAATGTAGTTGTATGCATTGTTACAAGTGGCGTAACGCATCAGGACAAACACTCCTTTTATCAACAGTGAGAAGCTGTCACTAATGCTAGGAGAGAGAGAGGGGGAGTCAGCAATCCCCATTAATCACTCGTAGAATATGTGCCAATGCCTGCTCTCCTTCGAAATGTTTCGCCTCCTCATCAATCAAGAATTTTTGATGGATATCGTTTTTTGAGCTTCGTGATTTTACATGGTCCCGAAACTTCTTGGATACACTTTTGTCCTTCTGTATTTCTGCCATCCATGGTGTGCTATTCTACTTGATTTTAGCTTGCACCATTTTCTTAGTTTTTTTTTTCTCCCAGTGGCTATCCCATTTTTTTATTGATTTATTTACAAATACTGCAGGCCCTATTCGGGCCCAAGCACCTTTACTAGCTCCGGTTCCATACCATTTCTTTTTGCCTCTCTATGTTCTCTCGACGCCTTTTTCCGCTAGTCAGTAGCACTCGATCGTCCACAGCACCCCCAAACGCTAAGGTGCACTTCCCCGGCGCCTGCACTTGTCACTTCCATACTTGTCGACCAAGCCGCGTCGAAAAATCCACCCTCGCGCATGGTACTATACTCGGTGAACGGCACCGCAAGTTGCCGCTGTGCCTTATCACCGCAGCCGGATGTTTGTTTCTCCGCGCGGCGCAAATAGGGAGTTACTGGGAATATTTTGAACATGGCGTGAGCCGTTCCCGTGATTTTTTGGACTTAATATGCTTATAAACGACTCCAGTGACGACAAATAAACTGCGTGAGACAAGGCAGACGATATCACGCATTCATAACAAACCCCTTTCAAAACGCGCGCGCACTGACGTCACGGGTCCGGCGCTTCGGCGGAGTGATACACTACATGAGGTGGTGCTGTTCTTGAGTTGTAACCGAGTATACCTAAAACCGCGTGCCCGTGTAGTGCCAAAAACAGGTTCCATTTCCCGCGGCGGTCCGCCGCCGTCGAGTGACTTTCCCCACGGCCTTTCCCTATACTTTCCCGGAGAATCCGCGGGCGCGTTCCCAGCCGAGGGGCGGAGCCTAAAACTGGTCACGTGAGCGAACTCCGCGGGCCAGAAAGACGGGATTTCTCCGTCATGTGAATCCCGCTTTATACCGACAGCAACATCCGCGCGCGGGGAACGGAAGATTAGAAGCTGGATCTGGCGAGTCGCTTAACCATCTTATTGTTCTTTTTACCAGCCAGGGTTATTATTTGCAGAGCTCAGGAATTCACCCCCAGTTCACCGTCGTAGATCATTGGCTTCGCTAATTGCGCACCAATGTAGAGCACGTCAATTACAAAACGATTCTGAAAACATCGATGGCCAACTCTGAAGCGTGAGGAAAGCACCCTGTTTTGCAATGTGCAAAAGCAGTAGCCGCTGTTTTTTAAATAAGATGAGCTCACGTAAAGTTCGATTTGTTCACAACTTCTGTGGCGTCAGAAACCGTAGTACCCAAGAGCGTGTGGGGAAAAGACACCCGGCCGTTTTCACGTTGCTGGCATTTTCTGCGCAATTGGCCGATTTTTAGGGGTCCAAGAAAATATTTTTATCCCGCAAGAAGATTGGCTAGGCACTTGCAATTACAGGAACACAAAATGCAGATTATTTAACGCCCTTTCCAATAACAGCAGTTTTCGTAATGTTTTCACACATCATAGTTACGAAAAAAATATCAGTCAAAATTTTTGTCGTCGAAGCTAGAAAATTATAAAAAAAGGAGTTGTGTATAACAAACGACCAATAGCAGAAAAAAAAAAAATTAGAATATGCATTTTGTTGGGAAACATTTCAAAAACAAGTCCTAGAAAAAATGTTGACTTGCGTGGAACCGTTTGTCAGATATAAAAAAAATGTTAGGGCGCGTCGTGTCCGTGCCATGCGGTGAAGCCCAATCTCCATTTCAAAATGTGCAATTTCGGGTGGTTTCTTGGAAGAAATCTGGCGGTTTGACATTATCAGAGGCACCAATTTGTCCCCACGTGACGTAAAAACGTCTTGTCAATGACTGACTTCGCATTTACGGCCAGCACAGTATTCAGAACAAGCACGCAATGCATTCATGGAATTGAAAACGGAACTCCGCGGTTGATGCTTGTTGACGTTCACTCTCAGCTATCTCTCAAAACACAAACTTGACTCACTATTGCAGCCTTGCTTGCAGGAACGAGGTGCGATGCGCTAGAATCGTGCACTGCAAACTGGCCAAGTAGCTGCTGCGTGATAAAAAAGACCAGCACCACTGCATTGCGCCGCCACATAACATTTTTTAAATGAAACAGTACAAAACTTATTGGAGACTCCGTCCGAATAGACAGTTAAACTCAGAAGCAACGCTACACCTCCGGAGATACCCTCGTATGAAAGCGAAACTGGCAGGCGAACAGCTGGGAGTGTGTAAGGCCGGTTTGAAGCACTCTCTTAAAACTGATATCTGGTGACTGAGTGTTATCTTTTGACTTGCATTGGAAGTTCTTATCGCAGAAATCCGGTCAGGGTGCGGTCAATGGTGGGGTGAAATCAGCAGCGGCATGCTTTTTTTGAAAAGGCTGCGTCTGCTGCAACCCGGGGCTTCCGAGCCGATTCCCCCAAACTGGCTGCTGCGCCCCACGGAAGTGACGTACGTCAACAAAAAAATTGCGTAACTGCATTACACTGCAATTATTTTAATAGTATTGCGTATATTCTTGGCAGTGATATATTAATATTACAATATTAACATTTATTTTTAGCCGGAGTTTATTGTATTTTAATATGACGTCACCTAGTCACCTTGACGTCATACACATGCTTTGTAGATGTTTGCATTATATTTTTCTCTGCGAAACTCGAGTTTGTTATTGTTTTTGACACTCGCGTAGAAGAAGTTGTGTAAACAAAGCACTTTTTATAGATTTACCACGGGCTTTACGGATGACCTACGGACGAGCGGCATGGAGAAGAGGCCGAATTCCATCGAAGAGCGAATTTCGGCCCCGTATTGGCATACGTACGGGTAGAGTTCACTCTAGTACGGGCTTGTCTGTTCCGAGTTTGTTCCGTTCCATGGTTCCGTTGGCCTATTTCAAATATTCCGGCTTCGCGCGGTGCCGAGGCAAGCGAGAATGTTACGAGCGTCGGCGTTGTGTGCAGTCGCTCACGAGTGGTGCGGTGCTGCGCTGTGTTTTCGTTTCATATGAGGTGTTCAGCTCCAAGCCTGTGTCACCGCGCTTGTATCTCCTGCAGTAATTCACAGTCTTCAAGTCCGATGACTATTCGTGGCAGCAACGCGAAGTGCTGGTCAGCGCTTGCGCAGAGCTCAATGTTTTCATATCAAATACGTACGTATCAGAACCAAATGTTGCCCCAAAATGTGAAAGTACGAAGCACCGTGTTGCCTTCAAAACGTGACCGATGTGTGTGGTGCGTCATAATTTTCCAGAGGTTTGTTTGTGTGAAGCTGCTAGCGCCGCAGTCATCGATGCTATCATCACAGTCATCGTTATACACGGTGTTGTGTCGGTATCACAACGCGAGGCAAATACTTTGATACTGCTCCGTACTCGACTTGCAAGTGTCCAGATTCGTGTCGCTGCAGGAGTGTATACGTGAATAATCTAGAGCCCCATCAGTTAGCAATGGTGCGTCGCAGTGACAGCGAGTTTTCGTTCGTTCGCTTCAACTTGCCGTGATCCCTGTCGTTACAAGCGTGGCCAAAAAATGCGCCGGATATCTGTCGTGAGTTACTGTGGCATTTTCCGTGTGTGTTGTGTTCGTGTGCTCCAGAATTTACGATGCCGCCAAACGTACGTGATCGTGCTCATTTATGACAGGCTAGGTGATGCGTCAGTGGTTTCAGCAATAACAGATGCTACGTGCTGTGTTGAACTGTTATATCTACATTCTAAGCATACCATCTAGGTGACTCTGCGTAGTTGTTGTTTCTATTTGATCTAACCTCAGTTGCCTTGTTCATCTTTTTTGCAGGGTATTTTTATTTACGTGTGCACGCAGCATATTAGCACTAAACCTTACACACTTACCTGTACATGCCATAACCCTCTTTGCAATCACGTGTGCATGTGATACTGTTACCCTGCAGTATTTCACCAGCTACTGTGCATGCTAGCAAAGATTGTTTGCATGTCGTTCTGAACCATTGCTAATAGCCTGAATTTCCTTTAGTATTACTAGCATACCTTTTTCTTTCTCACCTGCTGGCTTTGTGTTGCTTTTAAAAGGAATGAATGATTTAACGCTGTGTATAAAGTTATGTCGGACAAACTTGTAAAAAACAATACACGGGATATACCTGCTAAATTTCTCAATGGCACAACGCACGTACACTAATCGCACAGGCTAAAAGTATGTCTGACGTGATCCACACTCTTCGTCTGCCCCTCAATGCAGTCATGCTTGATTTTTACCCAACCGGCAAAACCACTTCTGCTCACTGACGAGCCAGGGTCACTGTCACGCCCACTTCACAACATATGGTGAAAGCAGTCTGTTCTGATTTTTACCCAACAAACCAAACCACTTCCACTCACTGACTAGCCGTGTAGAGTCACTGTTAATAATTAATTGTTATTAATAATTTAAAAAATCCAGATGTAACTGTAGCGATGGTGAAGGTGGTAGTGAAAGTCCGGGGTGGGCGACTATGACGGCGCTTGTGGGTTTCAGTGCATTTGGACTAATAACGGCTCTCACGGGGTGGAAGCCCTAACATTCTTCTGCTCGCAAATCCATAAAATATTTCTCTGTCTCGTTGTTTAATGCAATTCATAGTTGAGGCCATTGAAAAGCACCATCAGAGAAACATGAGACAGCGTTGCTTTTGCCTCCGCGGAATGAACCAAGGTGGACCCGCTAGGTATATCTGCATCTAAGCATACATTGGGTGCTACTGCGCAGCCGACTGGTACCCGTTGGCAAACCTGCTTCCCACACAACAACACAAACACATGCCTGTTGCTTGCGGCCTGTGCGCATTTTGTTTGTCTGCGTGGAATGGAATGGCTGTGCCAGCAGGAAATAATTCATGAAGCACTGCAGGGCAGTGCAACAGTCGCCAGAAAAAATTACCATCGGCAGACTTGCATACTCGAATGGCAACTGGCAGGCTCCATGGTTCAACACAGTGGTTATTCCAGTGTGCCACCAATGCAACAAGTCTCTGCATAGTATTAGGAGATTCGAATATAGGTTAACAAGGGCGGTGTGACAACTGTCGCCGTGCTGAAAAATGCCACAACAGGGCTGTATTGTGCACAGATTTTTGTTGCCACTCCCATCCCACCGAGTTGTGCCAGCTTCCAAGTTTACCCCGTATCATTTCAAATTAACTGACGTTTGCTGGTGTTTGATTGATAGATGCAAGCACCAGTAAAGTGTGTCTGTCATCTTTAGCACTAAAATCATGTTCTCAAGGGGAAACCGAGTTTAACGAGGTTGCGGGCATGAAAGCTGGCAGTGCTCATGGGGGTCGTAGCAGAAAAGTTGCAGCATGGCGTCGTGCTGTTTTTGCTATGTTGATGTTATAAAGCGCATGGTATTTATATGGGTCATACGTTTCAAACAAGGCACTAGCTGGAAGTCGTTGCTGTCTCTTCCCTTTGTTACACTTTGTAGTCGTGCTCTTTGTTTGAAAAAATTATTAGAAACTAGCTAGTGTAATTACAATTATAGAACTAATTTTCTGCGAAGGAAATGCTGCCTTGTGCCGGCTAAAGGATATACACTGTTTTGGCTACACACATCATAAGACAAGATAGCAACGCAATACTCTACAGAGCCCGTGCACAAGCTGCTGCCTTTCATTGGTCTGATCCACAGAATTGACAGGAACAGCTCCCCAGGACTGATCCCGAGCAAAGGTTATGGCTCGCTCATGCCCCTCAACTTCACAGAAGTCAATGAAACCTTGCTACACAGGCTTCGGCTTGAAGTAGCATTGACCTGAAAGTATCTGCACACAATCGGACGCGAGGACAGCCCAGACTGCCTTCTGTGTAAGGCTGTACAGAGACAATTGATCATTTGCATAGTTTTTGACCAAGGTATACTAGTGGGTGAAAAGACCTTGAAGCAGCCTTACTACGCTTGAATGCTTACCCTCTGTCTGAACGAAAGATTTTTGGCTCGTGGGCTGACACGAAGAAGCAAGATCGAGCTGTCAAATCGCTGCTTGTCCTGTCAGGACTCTTAAGTCTATGTGGTGAAATTTCACAAACTGCGGAACTTTTTTTTATGGTCGGTAAATAAGTTATGCGAATTATGCAGTGATTAGTCTCTTTCTGCGCCCCATACATGCTTTAAGTGTACAAAGTTCATTGGTTGATTTCACTGTCATTTCTCATACCCTCAGTATTCAGTACCTTCCTTGCCCCAGTGGGATTTTAGTAGCAGGCCCAAGTTCAGTTTCTCAGGCTGGCCTCTTCTCCTTTCAAAAATCTTTTACTATCTCTACCTCTCTCTTGCCAGCATGCCAGGTGCTTGTAACGGTTTACTAGGATTCGCAACGGTCACCATACGATAAAAATTTCTTATGACTACTTTCATTGCTGAAGTTCACTGCACTTGACACCCAGTGCAACCAATGGGCTGGTAAAAGCTGTGGCTTGTTTCCAGTTCATAATGGTGCATTCTGCTTGTTGCGAAAGCCAACTGCAGAAAAGTTCTTCAGCCATAATGCAGTGCTGGCGATGGTCTTTTGTGGGCTATAAAAGCAAAATGTACTGGTTGTTGGTCAAATAAAGTGAGCCAATTTTAAATGTTTCTTCCCAATGCCGGATGTGTTTTCTTGGAGGTTGTGTGTTTGCTTAGTCCTTTTGGGAACAGTTGGGCATGTATGGCTCATGTGTTGGCCATGAGACTAATCAGCATTTGAAGGTTCATGGGGCAGGTACAACTTGTACAGCTGGTGAGCGAAGGGATATAACTATTACATTTCCGATTTTCTTGCAACATGTCACTAGCATACAACAATTGCACGAGGTCGCGGGTTCGATTCCCGGCCGCGGCGGCCGCTTTTCTGATGGAGGCGAAAAGCAAAAACGCCCGTGTGTTCGAGATTTCGGCGCACGTTAAAGACCCCCAGGTGGTCAAAATTAATCCGGAGCCCTCCACTACGGCGCGCCTCATCGCCTGCGTTGCGTCGGCGCGTTAAACCCTACAATCAATCAGCATACAACAATTAGGATTTATAATTTAGCTTCAGTTCTTTTCTACGACAATACTGGTATTGTGCCCATTATAAATTGAATAATAATTACGACCAGCCGCCATACGTTGCTGGCCGTAATGTGTGCGGCGTCATCAGAAAACATAATGTCATAGTTACTCCCGCCGTTTACCGCGCACGCGTTTTGCGATGAGCGTGCGGCATCAACCTGGCTTGCCCGTGGTGCTCGGAAAAATACCAGGGAAACAGTCACGTACGTCTGCGCCACAAGGATGAGCATAAGACACCTCGCCGACGCCCAGCTCGCGAAGCCGGTTCTACCGTGCCGACGCATTTCACTTTAGGATGAATGGGAAAGCCTGCGGACAAAGCAATCCGGGTCAGCCAGTCATGCATGCGGAAGATGGATATGACGATAATTTTAGGGACCTTATATGACGATGACTACTACTGCCACAGTGAGAAGCGACGACGGAACAAGTAAATAAACAAATTTCGCAATACGTGGTGGTGTGTCATTCAGTGATTCAGGAGGATCTAAAAAGAAATCCTCCAGCTCGCCTTGCGACACTTAGTGCAAGTTTCGCCAGTTTTAAAGACGAAGGTGTAACATCAAACGCGAAAACTGACCGTACATATACGTGGCGTCGGCGGTGCCACCGCTGTATGGACTGGTGTACTTGAACTCATTTCGCCAGAGCAGCAGCCAAATCCTCTCACTACGGCGCTAAACCGGCACCTTGGCAGAATGGAACCTTGCTGCCAGCTGCAGGTGCACGTGGCAGCACGTATGCGCGTAAACGGATGCGCATACACAGCTCTGACTGCGGGGGAACTTCAGCGTGATGAGCATCCAGTCTGCTTGTCAGAAAACGAAGGCCTGTACGCTTCTTTTTGGGCAACAAACGTCACATGGTTGGCCAGTTCTTCATCACTTGCAGTGGTAGGCTGTTGGACAGCTGCTGCTATGACCAAGCAACATGCGCACTACTTACATGACGTTTGTATACAAATTATGTGCAACAACGCTTTTATCAATTTGGTGTTGACAGGACCTGTGGGCACAGTTTATGTGAGATAATATTGTTGGCGCTACATTTGCTGCCCTTACCAGCGTGTGGTACAGCGCTGTGCTCTCGCTGTTTATTAGTTACCAGCACAATTTTTACAACGGTGTGTGAAGTTGGTGAAATGAAGTACAGTGTATCTCCTGGATTGGTCGGTGCTTCCTGCTTCGGCGTGATTCTTTCCAGGCCATCACTAACAAGGGTGCCAAAGTTGTGCTTCTGCCAGAAGCCAAATTTTTTGACACTTTGTGACGTAGCACTGCAGTGTACCTTGTAACTTTGGAAGCTCGGAAAAGTTAGTACAACATGACCAAATATACAGAGTTGTAGGCACGACGAAAACAGGCATTTAACACGCGTTTACTCCAAACATCTTTTTGTCACATCCAATATAATTCAGGCCTCTTTTGTCCCAGCTGTGCTGATTTCACTCCCCAAAATAAGGCACCTGCTGGTCTTTTTATGCACAGAAAGTATGGTGAGGTTTCAAAACATTTCAGGCTGCTGCGCCAAAACTATACGGACAAAAACGCTGGTGTTCAGCGGCGCGTACTAGAGTGCACCAGAATGGAAGATCAAGTGCACTGCAGGCACCAGTAATCTAGACCCAAGAAAACTCTTGTCAAATGAGGGCCTTCAAAGGTATTCCTTCGGCTTATTCTTCTCCCCACAAAAGCCACAGATTCTATGTTCTAAATGGGAGCGCAAGCAGCCTTCGTGCGACACTATTTAGACCTTTGCCGGCAGAGTCTTCAGGCAGTGCCCACGTTTGAGGACACAGACCCATTCTTCCCTATTGAGCCACAGCAGATCAAACCTGACAGCGTGAGATGGGGCGCGCACACACCTTCCAAAATAAAAATAAAGAAAGAAGTGCGGTTACAGAAGCCGGCGAATTTAAACTGTTTAAACGTGCAACACAATCCTCCGAATCCTCCACTCGGAGTGGTTTTGCCTTGCTCGCAGGTGCGCCGTACGTAGATAATACAACACCGAACGACAGCCGATGTACCAAAGAGGAGAGTTATCAGCCTGCGCTTACGGCGCGTACAAAAAGCGCGTGCTTTTTTTCATCGTAAAAAATGGAAAGCACAGCCGACCTAAACATGAGTGCCGGCACGGCCGCTTTGCACGGCCGGCATGGTACTTCGTACTAGTTTCGGTGATCAACAACGACGACCAAATCCAAGAAATAATAACAAAAACAGGTGACGTCACTTCCGTGGGGCGCTCCAGCCAGCCGCGATCGGGCGAGGCTGGAGCACCCCGGGGGAAAGGATCCCCGGGGTGCAGCAGCCTTTGCCTTTTGAAAAGGCTGCGTCTGCTGCAACCCGGGGCTTCCGAGCCGATTCCCCCAAACTGGCTGCTGCGCCCCACGGAAGTGACGTACGTCAACAAAAAAATTGCGTAACTGCATTACACTGCAATTATTTTAATAGTATTGCGTATATTCTTGGCAGTGATATATTAATATTACAATATTAACATTTATTTTTAGCCGGAGTTTATTGTATTTTAATATGACGTCACCTAGTCACCTTGACGTCATACACATGCTTTGTAGATGTTTGCATTATATTTTTCTCTGCGAAACTCGAGTTTGTTATTGTTTTTGACACTCGCGTAGAAGAAGTTGTGTAAACAAAGCACTTTTTATAGATTTACCACGGGCTTTACGGATGACCTACGGACGAGCGGCATGGAGAAGAGGCCGAATTCCATCGAAGAGCGAATTTCGGCCCCGTATTGGCATACGTACGGGTAGAGTTCACTCTAGTACGGGCTTGTCTGTTCCGAGTTTGTTCCGTTCCATGGTTCCGTTGGCCTATTTCAAATATTCCGGCTTCGCGCGGCGGACATGGTAGCGGATACCATGTCCGCTAGGTAGGTTTGAAGTCGCGTAACTAGAATTTCGCGATGCGGAAACGAAACCGAAACTGTTGTAAATGTTTGCGAATGGTCCTGTTGTGAGTAGAACTGCAACACAACTTAGAACAATAAGCGCAAAGGCAATGAAACTGCCTAAAATAATAAAGTAACTTTGCAAACAGGCACTGCTTGATATTTTCAGCCAATTTCAGGGATTATTACTGTCAGAAAGGAAATCACAATTCATGTCCTTATAACAAAATTCAAACGCTGATGCAGAGTAATTACGAGTGGCACGTATTCTTTGATAGCAGTGATGCGCGATGACCATACCCCTTTTCCGCATCAAACGCGTGTCAAAAATCACGTTTTTGTTGCAAAAATGAAACCAAAACTGATTTTAAAAGGGAATTAAATTTCTAAACGAACTACTTGTTCCAGAAGCACCCGGAGCGATATGAAAAGGGGCTCCCAAGGTATTATTCAAATTGAACAATTTTGAATAGGCGCGGTAACGAAACAACTGCTAGTCGCGAGAATGGAGTATTTAGATTTTCGGCACCGTAACCTACCAATAGAGACCAACTTGTTTCCACCCTTTAGTGTCCCTTTAAGTGCTACGCACTAAAACAATGCCATAAAAGCGTTGGCAGACCGGGCGAGCGCGCGGAGGACAAATAGCAGACGAAAAGTGGGGGTTCGAAATCAGCGCCAGCCAGTGCAGCGGCGTCCTCGGGAACTACTAGAAGAAAAAAAAAATTGCGCGATTGCGCGGAATAAACTGGCCGTGCGTTTCTTTCATTTATGTGGCCGAGCATGATCCGGTCATGCTGTAAATAGGGAACCACGACCCGTTGTAGTGAACGTCGTTGGACCGAGGGCACCTCAAAGCAGGCCGAACCAAGCAATTTTCTTCTGATAGACTGGTATACTCCGTAGAGCAAGTGTCGTGACTATTGGCGAGGTACCCAGGAGTTCTCCGCTACTCAGCCTCCAGCGCTGCCGTCTGAGGACCGTCGCAAAGGGGCCCTCGTCGTCTGCTACAGAAGGTGCTAAGCTTTAGTACCACGCTGCATTTACTAATATAAACGCGAAATAAAAGTGATCTAGCACTTCAATAATCTTAAAACGGCGTTTATTCTGTCTGCCACGTTGCAGCTTTTATGGACAAGCAAACATGATGTGCTATTATTCGTGCGGTTCAGCATGTTATAACTACAAGGTCGCAAGTACTTTTTGACTCCCTTTAGGCTGCTTTCAACTTTTCTAAAGAAGGAAGAGAAATGGCGAACCTTACTTTCGTAGGCACGCCAAATAATACGTGGCCAAACTGGGGCCCGGGCGAGGGGCTCGTCTTCTTCTTCATTAAGTGCTCAGGCATTGTCCTTGTTCCATTAATTTCATGTGTAATAAATAAAGGTTTTAACTCCTAGGTAGTTTTTGTATGCCGTACACATGGATATTCGTCGCCAGCTGTAACAAGTTTAGGTCCCTGATTCCTTTAATTAACTTCGGAAGATCGGGTATAATTCAGCAAAGATGATGTCGGCACCGCTTGCTACGTGTCATCGCGAATGCCCTTGCATGACAGTTCCTTGCGTAGGATCGCCCATCTCGGAAGCCATATTTAATGTTGATTTTCTTTTTTTTTTTTTTCCCCAGCGGCGAGAAGGCTCTACCAGCACAATCAGAGCTATCCAACAACGCCGAAAAAAAATAATTCCCCAGGAAACAATACCTTTCATTCGATTGCGGAAAAAGCAGGGGAGTGCTATTTCAATACCGCTATTGGAAATAAAAAACAAGTTGTTATTTTATGCTGAAATATTAGCCATAATGGCCGAGGAATCATGAAAATTCTACCAGTAATGGCGAGACTGCCACGTATACGCAGATTTTTACGGAATATCACTCTGACAACCATATACTAGTTTCCGACGTTCTTTCAACGCGTAGTGCCCACTACATTAGATTTTGTTAAGTATGTGGTCAGCTAAACACACTACACTACCCAACCTCCGTAGCAGACGATGTGCCACTTTGCGACAGAACTGCGACTACAGCGCCACGTCGTCGCTGTGATGAAACTGGAAAGCATCGAACGATGTTGAGCGACACCACTTGCCCGACTGGCGTCTGGCCACTGCGCGAGCGCCACCGCTGCTCGAACTAATCGCCTTCAAAATGGTTGTTCCTTGCTCGCGGTGACCGAACAAGCTGCCGTAATTAATGCCCTCCGTGGGCTTCCAGTGGTAGCCTTCAGCAGGAACCAACCTTTAGTTAACCACTAACTAGAACACAAAGTTCGCGTGCCGTAACCATTAACAGCGTGGAAATGATCAAGCGCCCAGCTGATCGCTCGGGAGACTCGGCCGATTTGGGTAAGCAAGCCGACCTCCGATCAGCTGCGAAAATTGCTCTTGTGTGCTTTGTGAAACGATATTGTAGGTTATCGGCGAGACGTAAAGGATGCTTTAAGCCTCGCGGTTACTGATTTTACGCCAGATTTCTCTGCGAAGCGGAGCGCAGAACGTCGTTTCTGAGAGGTGTTGCGCTTCGCGACTCGAACGGTTTGGCGCCTTCATTTGTAAGTGAGCTGGCGTATGTTCATCTATTTTTTTTCCTTTCCTATTGTAGCGCTACGCATTGATTGTAGTACTGTGTCGCTATTTTGACTGTTGGAACATAGCTGGCGGCGTTACTCCTGGAATTCGATGGGCAGGTAGTGTACTTCCCAAAGCGTTGTGTTCAGCGCCAAACAGGATAAATACAAAACACAGACTCGCACGCTTACTCCATGCTTACGTCGCCGGCAAAACAAGTCGTGGGGTTTTCAGACGGTTGTGTTTTGGGTACTCAAAGTAATTTTCATAATTTTACAAGGGATGCGACTTTCAAAGGCGTATGGGTGGGTGGGAAGGCGGTGTTTTGAATGGTGAAGAGGACGTAGTCGTTTTCCTGCTTTGGTCATACTTTGCGAGTCGGTCCATTAGAGCCGTTGGCGCAGTGTACAGATGTATGAATGAACCTAGGTCATGGTCCCCCCACGCACCGGCCAATCCGTCTCCTGTAGTATTTTCACTGTAGTGCCAGTTTGATAGCCTGGAGAATCGTGTGAAATACTGAGCCACATCCGGATCCGTAAAGTTTGGTCAAAGTTGCGCCTTCTGGTCGTTCAGATCCTGTAAATTCGTATCTAGTTGTTGTTTTGGAGGTAATCGTGTAGTTTACTAAAACTTATACGAGTTGCATTTAGAAAACTGCGGACAAAGGTTTTAGGCAGCTTTCGCACCAGGGCGCTGAAACGGTGCGATACATTTCAGATTTTTCAGTGCACACCACACATCGCTTATGGGGGCTGGGGTCGAAACATTTGGCCACTTTTGATTTGATGCTCATAAAACAGGTCCCGGAATTTCAGAAAATCGCCAGGTCATGCACATAGAACTTTCACCTGAATCGCACATCATGCATCATTGTTAGTCTGAAAAACATACGTTTGTCTTGCTCATATTATCAGCCATTTTTGCAAAGACTACTTTTTTCAGTACGCCAAGTTGTAGTGAACTACTACTGTCATACGTCACTGCTTCATGTGCTGTTTCCTGCCATTTTGTCCGTTTTTTTTTTTTTTCTTCATGGCAGCCAGTGATTCCTGAGTGCTAAGAGATCACTTTGTTATTAGCCGAAAACATGACATGCCAGACCTTTTCAGAAAACCACATTCACGTAGTGAACCCAACAAATCGGAAGAACCATATTGTCTGCCCTTTGCAGTGACCAACCCTATGTGAATTTACAGGATTACATTCGCACCCCTTGGCCTTTCATTGGTTTTACGACTTTTACTTGACCAGTTGAAGTGGTGGCCGAAACGTTCGGGTACACTTATCTATTGATGACATGAGGGACCAGCAAAATGCGGGAGTCTGTTTTCCCCTTTTTCTAATTATGAACGCATTAGAATGAAGACAAGTATGTAATTAAAATTGTAAGCTTTTTGTTTTGTTTGCAGATGCCGGACCAAACTAAAGTGAGAAACTGAACCCTGCTGTTTCAAGTTTGTGACTAAGCGTACTTCAGAGTGAGAGGGGGTGATGAACTTTGGTGGGATTATACAGTAGCCGACCCGATTTTTCGGACCTGGAGGGGAATGAAAAATAGCCCAAATAAAATAAAAAATCTGAGTCATTACACCTACGGGACAGCTGGCAGTTCCTCAGGAAAGTCCGAACTATTCAGCAAATCCGAATTTTTGGAGTGTGAAAAAAATGGTTGGCTACTGTAGCTGTATTCTAGCAGACAAACATAGGTCTGTTACAACCCATTTGAGGCAAAAAACGAAAACGCCTTTTTGTCAGTATTCCGGCACACGTTAAAAAGATCTCCAGGTTGTATAATTTAGTCCCTGGCCCTGTACTGCGCCCCACTTCCTAGTGCAGGTGTAGTTGCTTCAACCAAAAAAGAAGAAAAAAAAAACACCTTTTTCCACCCCCTTCAGTTACACGCCATTTCATTGAAGTTTTGCTGAACCTAGTGAGGCTGCTCAAACAGCTGTGGAAGGGGAAGCTTCAAGTTATCTGTATCAAAACTGCAACTGCTAATTATCTGCGATGCTGGCATACGATTCTATAGTTTGTATTGGCATGGTAGTTGAATAGCACGAGCTAGTTGATGTACGGACAGTGGAAGGCAATTTTCAGGTGTATAACTCCACTATGAATCAACTAGAATAAGACATGATGCGAAAACTCGGCACAGTGGTTGAGTCATCTTAGCAGTCAAGTGTGCCGTGAATTCTTCAGGGATATGTGCATGCGAACGCAAATTACGGAGCTTTTGGTGTAGGTTGGTTTGCTGCTAACCGTATTTGTTGACAGATGGTGACAACACTTGCCAAAGATCCTTACAAACATGACCCTAGCAGGCTAGGTGTGAAAGATTCCAAAAGTATGAAGCTGCTGCATGAATTGTATGCTTGTGTTGCAAACGCTAGCAAAGCAAGGCCGTAGACTTCGACCTAAGCACTCTAGAAGAATACAGTAGGCGGGGGCTTATTCTCATAAATTGCACTGGAATAGGGTGTGCCGTAGAATTGCAGCATTTATTGGCATGATAAAATTTTGATTCTAAACGATGCCTGATGGGCATCGCTTCTGTGGTTGCAAAAGTGATGGGGGGGGTGCCACGAACTGTGCCGATATACACTCAAAAATTTGCTTTGAAGCTGAGGTCACCTGCGCATCTAAAAGGCAGATTTTAAAGTGTGTGCTATGTGGGGAAGTTAAATGAGCGTGCATGCTGTGTGGCAGAGCCACTTTCTTGCATTGCCAGTGAGGTTACGCAAAAAGAAAAGTTACGATAACGCGCAAGCACTCCTTAGGGTGTGATGAATACAAAAGCACTAGCACCCAGTCGGCAAATGTGTCCTGTGATTATCATCTTGCTTTTCCAATTGCATCTTTTTCTTCTCTCCATTACTATGACTGAGATGCTTCGCTAATCGGCCTTGCTAGTTATATTTCTGGGATGATTGTTATGTAGCCATGACGCTGTGTCTTATGACAAGTCAAGCAGTGTCACCCATTGTACATGTTGGCACCTACTAACGATGCTAGAGCTTAAAGTGTATCGTCAGGCCTCACTTCAGGCTGGCGCACACCCGCGTTTGCAATGCCATTTGCCATCTGTTGGGGTGGCACTGTACAACCGCAAGTGGATGTGTACTCACCTCGCATTTTGGAGGCCCTGGGTTTGATTTCCATGTCAACCCGAATTTATCAAACTTTCTTTGCAAAAAACTGGCGACTTTACTGTCTTTTTACACTGTCACCCATTTTGTGTGCCATTTTCAGCTTGCACAAGACACTGGATTTTTGGCCTAAAAGGTCAATTATGTGCGAACATTAACCGTAGGGTAGAGACATTTGTGGATGTTTGGAATGCCCTCGCAGAATCCCCTTTTGGAATAGCCGTGCGATATGATTGGGCGTCACATAACAAGCATGAAGCCAGGTATAAAAAAAGAAGTGCCCGGTGGCTTGTGTTAATAGTATAAAATTTAAGTTGAATAGAGATCATTGAGTAATCATTTAGCATATTGAGTAATAATAATGATGTTGGAATCATTTGACAAAGTATTACTAATTACATTGTAATGCTAATAATGCTGTCAACTATTGTCAGAGGAGATGAACAATCTGATATTGTCACATCACAGTATGGTAGCTGACCGTTTCTTCGGACTCCGAAAATTCGGACTTGCTGGATATTTCCAACTTTCCAGATGAATGAACCACCCATAACTGATCATGTCATTTCAGGTAATCATGGCAGTAGTGATGTTACTCCGTGTGGCAGCAAGTGCTTCCGGCAATAGCAAGAGAGAGACTTCATTTGCAGCCCCACTAAGACCTATTGGTAATCTCCCGTGAGAAGAACCACGGCCAGAAGAAATACACCTCTCCTCCACCCCTGGGGTGCAGCCATGTCATGCATCTGTGTAGTGTTCAGACTTATGCCTCGTAAGATTATTCGTGGAATGGGAGATTATTCATGTCTACTTATCCCAAAGGGAATATAGCCTCTACCTCGAATGTTCCATATCTTGCTGTTTAGCATTGTTCTTTTTTTTTTTTTTTTTTTGACAGCTTGAACTGCATTGGTAATAATTCTGATTTTGTGCTGCCATCTTGCAGCTCCTGCCAAGGCCTGCAAAGAAGACTGCCAAGAAGGCAGCAGCAGTGGGGCTACCACACCACCAACCCAGGTCTGCGGTGCACCAACCCCAGTTTCCAGTGAGCCAACAAGTGTTTCTACTGCGCCGGGTCAAGCCACCGGTGAATCAGATCAGGATGCCAGTGCACCAACCAAACTGGCTAGTCTGCAAAACCAAATTGCTCGAGCACTTGCCCAAAATGCCGGTGCACCGCAGGTTTCCCGTGCGCCGAATGAGGCTTCCAAGAAGGCACCAATTCAGGCACGCAGCACTCCGGATAAGGCTTCCCGCACACCAGCTCAAGTTTCCAGTGCACCAACTCACGTGACCGGAACACCAACTACTGCGAACAGCAAAGCTGCCAGTTCACCAGACCGCGATGTGTCAGACCAGCTGGATAGCCTGCGGAATCAGGTTGCCCGGGCGCTGGCCCAGGCTGCCAGCATGTCGGCTCAAGCTTCCAGTGCAGTGGGTCAGAATGCCAGCGGCCGCGCGGCAGCTGAATGGAGTGCCGGTGAAAACTCGCAAGCTGCCAAAGGAGGCTCCAAGCAAGCGCAGAAGCCAGCGCCGCCTAGGGTGCAGCACTGCTTTCATCCGCTTCCCCTCTTGCTCGCCCACAGGGGCCGGCCACGTGTGAAGCCAAGGGCGTACGGGCGGATGCCTCCGAGGGAAGACGGAAGTGACAGGGGTGAGCGGAAAGCTGGCAACGAAGTGTCGGTCGTCGTCGTCGAATCGAGCAGCGGCAGGGTGGTCCCTCCCAAGATTCCTTCGGCTGTCGTGGTTGAATCGGGCAGCAGTGGAGTAGGTTCTGCCAAGACTCCTCCGGTTGTGGTCGTTGAATCGGGTAGCAGCAGTGCCGGTTCTCCCAAGACTTCGCCGTTTGCAGAGCCGTACATCATCGATGAAGACTCCCTCGACGCCGCGGCCGAGGAAACGGTGACCACGAGCCGACAGGAGAGGATCCCGGGGAGCAAGTCGGGGCCCCAGATGTGCCCAGTGTGCAAGAAGATAATCAGCAACGCCAGCAACCTCCGCCAGCACTACAACATCTGCCACTCGTCCAACGAGCGGCCCTTTGCGTGCGAGGTCTGCGCGAAGCGCTTCAACACCGAGAGCAACCTGCGGCAGCACCGGCGGACCCACACGGGCGAGCGCCCCTTCCCGTGTCCCCACTGCGACCGCTGCTTTGGGACCTCCACCAACCTCAGGCAGCACGAGCGGACTCACACGGGCGAACGGCCGTTTGCGTGCACCGAGTGCCCCCGTGCCTTCCAGACGTCCAGCAACCTGAGGCAGCACATGCGGATACATTCCGGTGAACGGCCCTATCCGTGCCCCGAGTGCGGGAAGTGTTTCAGCTCGACGCCAAATCTCAAGCAGCACCGCAAGACTCACGAGAACCGCCGTCTTGAACAGACCCGACTGGCGCTGCTCCAGCAGCAGAACCACTTTGCAGCCCTGACGAAGATGATGGGAAGTGGCGAGGGTGGGCAGGGCATCAAGGAACCGGGCGAACTTGTGGGCAATGATTCCGATCGGCCGGACGCTGTCATTTATGTCGAAGTGGAAGAGAGGCAAGAGAGGGAAGTGTCCCCCAATGGCACTGAGCTGATTGTTGGGTACCAAAGTGTGGCCGATGGGAGCGCGTAAACGCTTTCGCCGTGCAAGTGTGCGACACAAATGGGCGCTTGTGGCAAAGACGGTTCACCTGTGTTCCTACTGCGGAGATGCTGTGCAGGTATAGCATAATCTGGGTAGTGAGACCTGCTGAAGAACCCTGTGCTGAACTATGCCTGATAACTTGTCTGGTTGTTTTGTCGTTCAGTTTGATGGACTTTTTTTTTTTTTTCTGTGTCGCTTTTGTGTTTGACTCCTCTGAAGAGTGAATTGACAAAGAAGTCTGGAGTTGTTGTAGCATGCCATCATCTGGTTTGTACCATGTTGTTTAAGATTGTGTACATACAAACCGCATTATTAGAGGAGGCATGAATATAAAGGCGTCAATGCCAGCAAGAAGTCCTAAATGTATTCATGACACATTTCTCTCATTGAGCGTGCTGCTTGCCTCCTTTTCCATATTAAGGTCAGGGTGGTGGTGAGAGCGTTGCCATGCGTTCACTAGACTCCAATTAAAAAAAAAATGGTCTGCATGAGTGAGGCAGGTAGTAGGTGAAAATACAGTAAACCTTTGCACTTGGAAATTCTTCTTACTGCTTTATCTGAAATTATTTGCATTCCCAATCCAATATATGCGTATTTACTGAATGCATTTAAAGGGACCATGAAAGCAAACTGCAACCTACTAGCATTGCGTAACTCGCTCAAACTCGACTAGCACTAAAAAAAGTTTTCACGAAAATGTTTTTAAAAAGCTAGACATTAGCAGTGAAGTAGTAGGCATACTAAACAGTTTGTTAACACCTCAGAATTTAAGTGAATCGAACTAGAGGCACCACTGCAACGGGGTTGCCATGTGCACGCTGTGGAGGTGCAGTCTCTGAACCTAACGGAATGGGCCAGAGCACGAAAAACTGGGAAATACATTCCTCGGTCTCGCAAATTTTTTGTGCACAAATTTTCTCCCGGAATGCTTAAATTAAATGAAAATATTGCGTCCTTTAGGCTGCTTTAGATGCAGGACTCGGGGTAAATTCCTTGGGCACTGACTGGTGCTCTGTAGAGCTCTCATTTTCTGCATTGCTCTGCGCATGAACATTTCAATACGGCAGACAAAATTTTCTGGCGTCAAAGCTATTTAAAAATCGCAGTGTCTAAAGTGCCGTCCGACGACATTTGAATATATAAGACTAGGCAAGCTCTGGCCAAAGCGTCTGTGGTTTTAGTGTAGAGGATCCGTTTTAGCTTCGTATGCCCATGGACAGAGGTTCGAAACCGGCTCGGCATCATTTTTTTTTTTGTTCATATTTAAATTGAACTATAATTTTTATGGCTTAGGTTAGTGTTGATGTTTAAATTATTTCTTTCTGTGCGTTAGGTCATGTTATGTTTAGGTTAGGTTTTTTGCCTTTACGTTATCTAGAGCGATGTAGTGCCAGACGCGGCATTTTTGTTATAAAACGCCGGTGGACGTCGATATAGTGGAATGCTTATAATGCCGTCAGACGGCACTCTAGGCACGGCCTTATATATTGGCGCAGCCTGCATTAGTGGTGCAAGGCTGGAAAAACGGCAGAGCTGGCGGCCCCTCTCCCTCCGTCGGAGACCCCGTTGTTGCACCCCGCATGGGTTTTCCAACTTGCCAACTTGCGCTGAAAGTTCTCCATGATTGGCAGGCCCGGATCGTTTTGTCCACAGCCTTTCACATCTCTCCCAAATTTGACCGCATTAGCATGTGCTAGAACCCGCGGCAACTGGCTTTGCAAACTCGGCGTCTGTGCTCCCCACTTCAGGCGCGAACGCACGTGAACTGGCGAGTAGAAGAGCACGCGAAAGATGATGCCACAAACGCTGGGCAGTGTTTTCTCAAAGGTTGAGCCGGCTGACGGTGGGTGCTCCTCACGAGGCACTCTGCATTTTTTTTTTGCGAGCTTTTCACATGGCACAAGCCCTCGTGCATGCTTGGCCGTCGCCAGGTGCTCCTCGGAAGGTGCACACTTATGTGCGCTCTTTTTTTTTTTCTTTTCGTTTTGTATTTTTTCCTGGTGGTGCTAAACAGTGGAACTAAGAGCTCAAACAGCTCTGCTGTTTATAACACTGAGGCAAAGGCACAATATCCCAGTATAGGAGAAAATTCGCTCCGGGATCAGCTTTGTTGGGCAGTTCAAAAACAAATTTAAAGAGATCCTTGAAAGCATCTTGATGGTTTCACTTGCTTGGCCACACCATAACTAGCAGCATGCCCTAAGAGCCACCTTATAAGTTAAGAATGGCCATGCCAGTTGGTGTTGTACACCAGAATTTCATCATTGAAGAAGGTTGTTTTTGGGCACCCAATGTTATCTTGCTTCACTGAGACGAGCACGGTAAACAGGCATTGCAGTATGAAATTTGCCTTTTACAAATTTATGTCACATTTTTCGAAGTTGGCTGTTGTACCTACCAACACCAAATAGCACACACTTTTAGAATTATCCAAAATGCAGCAGGGCAGACCTTGCTTAGAGCCAACCGTAATGAGTTGGTTGGTTGATTGATTGATTGTTGATTGATTATAAAGTTTAGCATGCTGATGCCTCACAGGCGATGAGGTGTACCATAGTGGAGGGCTCCAGATTAATTTTGACCACCTGGGCATCTTTAACGTGCGCCGAAATCTCGGACTCACGGATGTTTTTTTCCATTTCGCCTCCATCAGAAAAGCAGCTTTTTAGGTTTTTTTAATCTAAGCATCCCCTCACTTTGGGCAAGACGGTAGAAAAAAGGGGTGCTTAGAATCGAGTAAATACGGCAGAAAGGCACATGGAATCATGAAATTAATGTGCTTGGGAAGTTATGCTAAGTGCTTGTTTTAAAAGGCACAAAATTGAGCTTTCAAACATTTTTTCTTTTGCTACCATTAGTAATGTTACAGTAGGGTCCATTTCAGTTATAGTTGAATGGTTTTTTCAAGTGAACACGAAAGCTAGTTTCCCTTTCTACTATCAATGTCTATCACCACAACTAATGTCGAAAGTCTGATAGTACTGGTAGTACTGGTACAATAAGAGAAGCCATCATCCGGCCAACCGCTCTACCGCAGTGTAGGTCACAGCACTGTCCTGACTTAGTTAACGTCGTAGGTGGCCTTTCTGCAGGTTACACGACACACTTTTCGATGCCACAGAAGAGAAATAAGAGAAAGTGCCCACTTTAATTATATACTTCTGAACAGCCAGTGTCATTTGTTTTTAAACAAAGCTGAAAAAGCTAGGCTGTAATCATATATTCAGCCTCTGGGGTCCCTTGAACTCTCGATGCTAGCTGCCGCGTCAACAACTATGATGTCACACTAGTTCATAATGTGTTTTTATGCTCCCTTAGCGTCCAAAATGCCCATCTTTTTTTCCATTTCACGGTCGATATCGGCATTCTGTTTGTTCATGCCCAGGTTATCCAAGTTACTAGCTTACTAGCAATCCACAAAGTTAGCCGTGGGTCTTCACAGCCAACATCAGCAAATCGTTGGGAAGCATGATGCAAAGGAAATGGCATGTTTGAATGCACTTTCCTGGTTAACAAATGCACACAAATTGGTCTGGGGAACTCTAAGCATGTAATGCGCATTCCAGACTGTAAACCGATAAAATTTAACTATATTTGCTACGCACTTCAATGTCCCTTTAAAAAAAAAAAGGTCATCGAGGAAGCGCAATTGCTAATCTTGAGCTCTATTTCCCATTGCTCCTCTAACTGCTCCACACCACACTGAAGATGGAGTGGCGCTTCTGACTCTTCCACACTAATTGGTTTCAGCAGCACCACTTCGTCAAAGCAGCCACCATATTCTGTAAAAGAAAGGATCTATTCTAGCATGTTTACGGCGAAACCTATGATCTTTGTCTTGGTTTGCATTGCATCGAGTTTTTCACCGGATTTGGTAAGAATTTAAGAAGGCTGCAGTTTTTCTGACTCAAACTCTCACCTCACTAGCCTGGTTGGTAACCTTGAAGTGGCTCTGAAAGAAATTTCACATTTTTATGCCTTTCCCTGTGTTTGTCGAGCGATGAAAGATCCTTCGGTTGCATGAGGAATTAATAATGAAAAGAAATTCAACTGACTTTCATTTTAGATGCGACTGCTCGCATTCACTCGCCTTGTCCCTCCATACGGCGTTGTTGTTGTCCGTCCACACGCCTCCCCCATTCTCCTTGCCGCGCGAGCTGCGCTCTCCGCCGCTCACCCCCTCTCCTCTCCGATAGCGAACACTCTCTCGTGAGGGTCATTGGATTGGATTGGATTAAAGTGGATTGTGTTGCTTCATAGCCGCGGCAGGGGGTTCACGGCACGTTTCTAGCGATGGGAGAATCAACCTAACGGAAACAACAACGGAACCCCCTATGCGTCGCATCTACACAGGGGTTCCCGCGAGGGGAGGTGGGAGTAATTTTTTTGTTTTCCTTGGATGCAAAGTAAGCTGCCAGATGTATTCAAAACAGCAAAGAAGAGCAACCTTTTGAAAGTTTCCCATTTTTATTTCAATGCCAAGTGCAAACGCTAACTTTCTTGGGAGTTGCAACAAGCTCTGCCAGTCTTCATGAATGGCTTTTGATGCCAAAAAATTCAGTGGACAAAACCATTCTGCATAGCTACTCCCATAGTTAAAATTTTCCTATTTTCCAGCCACCTTCCCTCAATTGCAGAATATTTGTTGTTCAAGCATGTTGACTGTATTTACACCTACCAAGCCAGCCCGACAGCTCGGCTAACATCGCTGGTCTTCATTAAATTTATTCTCTCTCTCTCTCTCATCTACGCAAGCTCGTTTCTTTTGTCAATGTCTAGGACATGAAATGCTTAGAATTTGTGACGAACACACATGCAGATAGGCATCCATATTTGTTCTGTTTTGTTTTTTTTACTGTCGCCAAAGTGGTAAAGATTACTAGTGTTCACACCATTTTCATACTTGTGTAAACACACTATGCAGGCTTGATTTGTGCCTTTTATGTGTATCGTATTTGAAGCTATGTTGCATCTCTGCTTAAAACGTGACATGTTTTTCTTCTGGTCATTGTAAATATTTCATGTCGAACTGAAAGCCGTGTGAATGTACGGGCTTTCGAAAAGATGAACATGCAAAATACAAATGCCTCCACTTATACCATGGTTTCTGTTGTCGTGGTGTTCAAACACTCGGTAAATATTAGTTGCATCTAGCTGACATCTAGCACATCGAGTGCTTGTTAATGCACTTATATCAGGACAACACTCCGTTCTGTCAAGCTAGTTCTTTAGAGTTTGTAGGCCCTGTTTGAAACGTTCATTGCCGTGATGTCTATAAACAAAGGTCATTCGAAATGGCAGCGTAAATGTCAAACCAATGTCAAGGGTTGGAAAAAAGTAGGTATTCAAGAATAATGCAAGATTAAGCATGCTGACTGAGCTTAAGCGTGGGGCAGTTGGTCAATCCCCAATACAAGTGCAATCTCTGTTTTTTTTAGGAATTGTAAAGGTAGGCATAATGAATCTAATGTTTGCAACCACTGGTGTATACAGGGGGGGGGGGGGCTTAAATTTTAATCTTGGGGGAAGTGGAGGAAAAGGGGGCACTATTACATGGGGACTATCAACACCCCTATTTTCATCACAAGCAGTGCACCAGCTTGCGCAGCTCAGATGTAAGTACTTGCCACAATGAGCAGCCAATTTGTGGCACTCCTGCAGAAAGCCAGGAGAAAAATCAACTACCCCTCTGTCAAATTGGCAATGATGGGGGAATGCGAGGCTTCCCCAAATCTACTCCAAAACCAAATGAACCAGCCCAGAAGCTACCGGACTTTATTTATTGATGATGATTAGTGTGGTGATTGCGCCATACCAAGTTATGTGTATTTTAAGGTGGTGTGATGTGGGTCCACTCGCTACTGATACGGGCATTCCGTGACTTTCCCCATCATTCAACCATTTTCGTCATTAAACAGAGGGGTGCATCCAAGTCCAAAGGTTCTTAGACCATGGCGGGATGGCACAGTCGGATAAACGTCTGCTTCCATAACAGGAGGGACCCAGGTCTGATTTCGACAACAGGAAGCATTTCAACTTTTCTTTACTTTAACCACTATCATCATCATCGCCAGAGAAAGTCGGCTTTCCTGCAGTGCATTGTGGGTGGACTATAGACGCCATCATCATTGACAGGCTGAAAGCTTCGCTTTAAAACCAACTTAAATATTTTGTAGAGCATACTTACTCCACCTGAGATTTTGAGTCTTAAAGTTTGTTGCGACTTCTTACTTTGTTTTGTCTCTCTATTTTGGTTTAAATTCCCCGCCTTTATTTTATCATATACCGCCTTGCACTGCTCCCTTTTTCAAAATTGAATCTTGCATATGCCACTGCTGCAACTGAAGATTCAATAAGAAGGTGTTCGCAGCCTTTCCAATTAACGTACTGCCCAAATGAAAGGCATGCATAATCTTCATCTAAGATTAAACACATACGACAAAAACTAGACCTCCCATAAAGAGTTCAATGTGTGCTTAGAAATGCAAACTCTAAGCTAACCTCGCACCAGTGCCAAGTGACGCAGCAGTGACTTGCAACATGCCAACTGCTCCCAATTGTGTGAGTGTGACAGTACGCTAGTGCCTGTCCAAATGCTGTCCTGTCATGGCCAAGAACTATACGTCACTGGCTTAACAAAAGAGTCCTGTTCACAGAAACCTGTCTGATTGGTGTACAGTCGCCACAAGTCGCCAAAATGTGGTACACCACATGTGTGGCCTGACAAGTTTATATGTTTCTTTCTAACTTTTTTTCGAGTTTAATATTTCCAGCCATCTTTTGGCAGCATAGACAGGAGTGGACACAAATGGGTGTATGAAACAGTATAAAAAATGCCCCCATACGCTTTTCATGGATTTGTTAACCAGCGAAACTAAAGAGCGGCCAGCGCTTGCCTTTGCCACGTTGATGCTGCTCCGCCCACACTGCCGCCGCCCCTGCCCGCCATTGTTGCTTGAGCTGTACTTCAAGCAATAGCTCGCTGCATATTTCCTCTGCTGTGTGAGAGACTCTTTCGCTTCGTCCGATGCGCTGCTCCCGCTTGCCAGTGTGGCCACACTATCTATAGGTGGTATTCATCGAAAAGTTTAGCTGTCAATTTCTTTGCTTGGCAACACTGGAAACGGCCACGGACATGGCCGATGTGCCACAGATATGGCGCGGCTTGTGCCACTGCACCCGCACGTCGAAGAAAAAAAAACTCCGGCGTGCGTCGTCTGCTCCGTTTCAACCCGATTCTCAATGGTGGTGTCAACAGAGATGTTATTTATCACACTCACATTGGACTCGAGGCATTTTTTGCGTTCGGTGGGGTAGAGCTTGGAACGTCCGACACAAATCATGTGCTTAGCACGGACAAGTATTGCCATCCCGTGGAGCCCGACGTAACCAGTGACGGTGCACTCGCATGGTTGCCTGCATATGTGCCCCGCCAGTGAATACGAGCTATAAAACGAGCCAATCTCTCTCTGCTTACTTCTAACTCCTTTCCAATGTGTTTTTTCGCACATGTGCATGGTGATGCACCGGAGGAGTTTTCTGTGTACACAAGACTGCTGGGTTTCCCTTTTGGCTGGCCATAGAAAGTGTCGCTTTGAAAGCAGAATATCAACAGTAAAGAAATGTATAACAAGAAGGTACTTCAAGCGCATGTGCAAGTTCATGCGGAGAAGATGCAAACAATGTTGATGGCATGCATACGTGATACTGCCTTTAAACATTACGTGTTATGTTATGCTCAAGGGGAATGAGTTTCTATACTAGTAACTAATCTGGGACACTTTCTATGTCGTCTTCAGACTGAGGTTCCAGATCAGTTCGTGTTTTTGTTCTTACCCATGTTAACATCTTGCATAGTACCTAGCATGCAAAACCTTTCAGCGGATCACAAAAACACGGGGCAAAAATTGCTGAAAGGCATTTGAACTCAAAAGATATGGGCTAGGTAAAGTGGCTTACAAAGTTTAGGGGGGAGCTAGGGGGAACTTGGTTCGGTCACTGGGACATCACTTACCTGTCAGCACTTTCGAATCTTCTACTGCTCTTGAGATGGCAGGCAAGGTTTGTCATCCCTTGAAATTGGCACAGTGCGCTTTCCCTGCTTGGCGCAGCCCATGTTCCTTTCCCAGCATCATTTCTGCATGACCAGGCTTTTTTTACATTCACCACCACCTTATTACTTACCATATTCTTGGTTGGTTTTCTCTATGATGGGTCAAGATTCTTGGTAACCTTTTTTACAATCTCGGTCAACTCGAGCATGAAAAACATTACTCTATCGCATGCAGCATTTTAGCAAAGCGTAGAAGAATTTCCAGGCTTCTTTCGATACTCTTGTGCAATACTTCTACTCTCTGCTGGCAGCCTTTGGTGTAGGGGATGGTGGCATTTCATCCTCCTCTTCCACTCAGCAGTTGATGGGCAGATCCTGCAAACTTGCCTACTCAAGACAAGTAACCAATTGAAGCCAAGTTGGCCGTCTTCGCATCACGTGAAGTGAACTGGAGGATCATGCTATCAAGCAAAGGACTTTATTAGGAGGCATGCTGCCAGTGAGCTGCGTCTTTACCTACCAGGTGAACGTGCTTAGGTCGGCGACATCCACATTCCAACTGTCGTCTCAAGCCCAGCTCAGCGTCCACACCCTTATATCGTACGGACTTCCAAGGTTTGGTGCAAGGCAACCGCATTAATTCCACTTCGATTTCCCTTCCAGCAACAGGTTTAAGTGCCAGCCTAGTAGTTGGCCCTAGTGGTCACTGGTAATGATCCAGCATGCCCTTCAGCAATGCAACCACAGCCAAGCTTCTGAACACAGAATGTGGCCTGTGTTGCACCACCAATTGTGCACAAGCCTTCAGAGTGTGTTTTACATTATTGCTGAGCTACTTGAAAGTCGGCAAGGCTGTACTTGTAAGGGGGGATGTGCATACGACGTCTTACATAGTGTCAGGGTGACCACCGTCGTGCTATGTGGTGCTAATAAAGCAAGCTGGCCATCGCTCAAGGCACGGCAAAAGCATTGCTAAAGTTAGGGCAAGCATTAGGTAGAACTGGGCTAGGTTTATCGAAATTCTGTCATCAAATATTGAATTCTTTTACATAGAATGAATTACCTAACATTAATGAACGCTGCACGGACGTGCAGCGTTTTTTGTTACGTGCGTCATTTTTACGATTTCTTCTGATGCAGAGAATGGAGTTTAGATTGTGCGTATCAAATTTTTGCTACTTTGGTGCTCGCACTTTTAAAATAAAGAGTACAAGAAAAACCTACGAAGAAAGAAAAAAAGGGATTGCAGCGTATATGCAACTTCAAAACGCTAAACCATTTCTGAAGCGTCCGTGTAAATGTATTCGATGTGACACTACTGTCCTTTGTGATCTGTTTATCGCTGGTGCGTATGCCAAAAGCCTTGGATATGAACATCGCCATCCTTTGTGGGCAGATGCAAAGCAGGAATTTGACCGCATTATGTGTCTTATACTGTGAGCATGTCTCTGCACGTGTCAAGAGCGAACTTGGTATTCGGATAAGGCTCTACATGTGGAGATAAGGGAGGTAAGGTTGGTGTTCTAATTCACTGTAGTTGTGAGATCATATAAAGTGTCCAATATTAGAAATTGATTCTTGTGGCGAATATTTAACGATTTGCACTGAAGACGCTAATAATAGTTTGACTGCAAAAAATAAAAAATTATCCGACATTGTGCCCTGCCTGTGCCCTGTGGTTCCAAATAACCACGAGGTGAGCAGAAGGAACTCGACCCTTAGTAGCCTTACCAAGAATAAGGAAGACTAACAGCGGCGCCAACGCCATGTTCATTGTAAGTAGGAAAAAATAACATCCCCAAAAGTTATATTTCGTGGGTGAAGCTGTCAGTTTTCCCTCTGGAAGCCTACAGTCTGAGCAGTCTCTTGGGGTAGTGAATTCAGCATACCAAATTCCTGATTTACCGACTCAGCCAACCTCCAAACGTTTCTTTGCTGCAAGTCTGCACACATTACACTACCTAGGCAGCTATTCAGAAATGTGATTCAAAAGAGGCTGCTTTAAGGTGCCTTCATTCTGCTCTGTGCCAAGGCGCCCATGAATAACTCGTGGCAGAAATAAGCTTTACAACCAGGCTGCCATAGCGTTGTATTTCAGTGGCTTACATGTGTGTGGATCTGGCTGATTGATCTGACTACCTGCGTGCATTAATGCCATGTACTGATGCTGTTATAGGTCTGCGCACACAAATGCGGACACATTTGAATTGAATAAATGCTCCACACTTTACCTTACTACTGGATGCTCAACTTCCTCATGCACCCGCTTGGTCTGAGGTAACCTTACTGTGTCACCTGGGGCTTTCTACCTCATTGGAACTGCAGGCTACCGAGCCCCTTTTGTGTGCCCGCACCAGTTTACAACTGCCGGCCGTTCTTCAATGCATCCCTTCCGCCTCTACTGTCGCTGCCTTAGTCAACAGAACAGTGCTGAGGGAATGAGGGCGGGCGGTGAAATTTTCATCGCAAACATTGAAGCCGCCCAATTTTAATGCCACCTAGAATGGAAAGCAAAACAAGAAGTTCATTCCTGTACACATTTAAAACATTACACATGCCGTTTTCTCGTCTTCCCAGCTCCTGTGGGCCTTCCAGAGGACGTTTCAAACCTCATAACCAAAAGCGTTTCTCGGCTTTTCTGCACAGCAGTGGCCTGATTTCCAGGCGAACATCCCACCGGCTGGTTCCTCTTTTCCCCAACCTTTCTCACTCTTTCGCGGGGCTCAGCTCGGTCACTCAGCCTACATATCACTCTTCCTGTTTGGGTTGAAAGGGAAGAGCCGCCAACCTTTCCGAATCTTGAGGAATAACAGATGTAAGAGGTACCCTTCCTGGCTCCTTCTGCTTCAACAGCATGCACGCACACACCTGCGCCGCTTCGGCACTGCCCATGATGAAATGCTGCCAAGACTAAAGCATTACAGGGGGGGGGGGTGTAAAGAAGAACGTGGCACATAGCTTAAATTACAAATTGCACTTTGTATTATTTCACATTCACCATGCGGCCTTTCCGGTCCTCCAGGTTTTTTCGTGGCCAGTAACTGATACTTTTTGCTCGAATAAATTGCCTTCAGCAGTTCTTTATTTTTGCCAATGTGTCTGTAGTACCGATCGCACAAAATCTGCAGATTCACCTTCGTTGCATTGAGTGTGGTCAAATAAAGGTGCGCCTTCTCTGCAGTCCACATCATATTCATCAAGGGAAACACACTTTGCACTGGTGTGTTTGTGACTCGCAAGCACATGGCGTACTCGTCGATTGTCTTGATATTGTTGCGACGCTCGAAGTGCCGAAACACTTCCACCGACGTACCCCTCCTCAAATGCAAAAGGGGGTGTTGAATGGCCCGTTGGTACACTGTAACTTCACGAAAACAGCTCAGACGTTGGGACTAATGAAGAAACACACGATACAGGCACTGTGTTGTGTGTTTCCTGCTAAGTCTCGCCGTCTGCGCTGTTTTCTTGAAGTTCCTCAAATGGTTTCTTTTGGCTATTCCATTCCCCCAGCTTTTCACTTTTGGCCCAAGGCAGGTCAAAACACCGTCCCAGAAGCAGGCTGCCGGCACACCGGGACCACAGCTGCAAAAGCGGGACATGTACCGCCGCCAGGATGTCTGGCCTCTTTAATGCCTCGTTTTGCATGCTGCTGCGCGAAGATCATACCACCAGCGACATCCGAGTGAGTGCGAACATGTGTGGTGGAGAGAAGATACCCCCTTGTTACGGCGAAGTTTTTTTGTCATGCATCATCACATTTCATCAAAACACATTTTCTATTAATTAAGGGTTTGGTTCATCTGCACCACGTGAACTGGTTCAGGCAGTACAGCATTTATTGTAGCAGGAGCAAGGTTTCGTACCTATCAATGCCTAGCAAGAGTGCAGGAAGGGGCCATCACTAATTTTGAAGATTACGTCCATCTAAAACATAATTGGAATTCCAGTTTTTGTGAATCTCGTCAATTTGAGGTAACATTAACTATAGCTTCAGATGCAGAGTCCCCAAACTCAACTTTTATATGCACCGAGCTGGTCTCGCCTTCTCCGCCCGATGTGCTGTTTGCGGTGAACATGAGACTACAGAGCCCTTCCTATTGCACTGCCGCGGTTTTTATATGATGAGGCAACGTCCCCTTGCCGTGCCATTGTCTTCCTATTTCCATGCCCGTACTACTATCGTTTGGGGCCACATCACGGCTGCGGCCATTCATGCATATGTAAATGTTTTTCCAATCCAATCCATGCATATGTGGTGGTGGTGGTGCCAGACGATATGGCTCATGCCCACTCAGGGGGATTGGCCAGGAAAGGGACGCTCACCGAGAAACTATATACTATCCGCGACAAGGTGCCCGCCCTGTTAGCTTTGATTCTTGCATGTACCTTTTCCGGCACAAAAAGCTCATTTTTCTATTCCAGAGTCTACTTTCGATTCTCAACCAATTCTATTTTGTAACAATGCGCTCTTTCTGCATACAAATTGCTAGGTTTATAATTTTTCCTTGTTTCAGGCGGGCGCACTGGGCCTCCCCACGCCCGATTCCTGGCCAATCCTCCGCGTGGGTATGTTCCATCCCTCCAAAAACGACTTCGCCATTCGTTGTGGTGCAGCTCGCGGCACACTAACTGCGCTCTTATATAATGGCCCCTACCTACAAAACCATAGTTCGATTCACCGGCGGTGCAAACGAGGACAGGACGAGTTCACGACTTTCCCTGCGCTCCAAGCCAGAGCAGCCAGAGCATGCGTAAAAGCAGCCGAAAAAACTGCTGATCTGGTTGCGTTGTTTGCGCTGTATGAAGGAACCAGCGCTGAACCGTTGTAAACCAGAGCTCTTTTTTTCTATTACTCTGACGTGAACTAGTACAGGAGGTGCAGACTGAACTGATAAAATTAAGAATTGATTTGAGAATTCGAGCGCCGCCAGTTCAGAACTTCTGAACCGCTGCAACTTCCTGCTCGCAATGCATCGCTCGCATCAGTAGTCAGTAGTGCCAGTGCTTTCAGGTAGGTTAAAACAAATTAGCTGCATCAAAATAAAGTACCACTTTATTTTGATGCAGGTTATACAATGTTTGAAATATTTTGACGGAAGCCGCAAAATCGTCAAAATAATCAAGTTTATTACGAAACTAAACTAATCGAACACTTTCTCTGCGGCCGAATCTGCATGCCCGCTTCGACCAAAGGGCATTGTTGGTTTTCACGACAAATTTAGGCCTGGATAGGTGGTAGCCACACTGGTGGCAACGTTTTTTTTTCGAGTCGTAATCTTCGCACTTCTCGAAGTCTTGCGGCCACCATCAGACACCTCCAATAAACTTCAACGAAAGGTGGGTAATTTAAATCTTACCACAAGACGTCTGAGCACAAGGGCGAAGCTGGAAGGGCGAAAAAACGCCCTTGCCAGGCCTTTTTCCGCCCGTCGCCGCGAGCTGCCCAAGCGATGTCTTTTGGGGGCCCATTGTTGTTTTCATTCAAATATTTTTTAGTACAGTCTGGGTTCCGCGTGGCGTTAGGAGTCCCTAGTAGTGATTGAATGTACCCAGAAAGTGTTTATACATGAAATATCCATGTTCCAGTGGTTCAACGTTTCATGCGGGTGGCGTGGATTTAACAGGCACCAAAGCGGCAGTTGAGGTTGGCCGAAACGTTAGGCGCTGCTGCTGTTGGGCTTGCGATTTTAAACGTGCTAGCCACGAGCTTTGTGGTTTGACGCGCGATTAGCGTTTGAAAATTGCTAGGGGTCGGAACTTTGAAGTGAACGTTTTGTTAGGTTTGTGTTTAGGCCTAAGGACGCCGGACGTTGGTAACACGCGATTGTTGCGTCAGATCGTTCATTTGGCTCCTCTAGACAAGACACGGATGCGTTTGCGATCGTGCGGCGATTTGAAGCACGCGTTTGTGGGCGCGATCTGTAGCGTTGATATTTACCGCTCTTTGGCAGCCAGTACAGCGAGACGTCAACAACGAAAAAAAAAAGCTTCCCCCGATGCCAATGGAAGCGATCGGCATGGTTAGACCATACAGGTAGCCGCGGCGTAGTGCCTTCCAACCAGGGATTCAAATTACCGTCCTGTGTGTTGAGACACATGGAATCGTCATCAGTCCCCACTCGTCCGCGTTTTGCACGGGACGCGATTTGGCATTCAAATTTGAAAATAATTTCTGTGGGCCTCTCTATCTCAATCCAGGAAATCCACGGCTGGGGACTTGAGGATGCCGATTGGCTTTATTTAATAGTGGACTGTCCAAATATAACGTCAGAATTAAAAAAAAAAGGAGCGGGAGAGCATTACAATCCAGCAACCCTCATTGGAAACACTGATGGAAGGGTTCGAAAAAATGCGGGAGCTAGAACTAACAGCACTTACTGAGTATTAAAAATGCATGCGCAGGAATTTATTAAGAGGATTACAAAGGGGCTTTTATAGCTGCCATTTCTTCCTCGGTTGTTTCAATATTTATTTATTATGCCGTCAGGGCCCAAAGGCATTACAGAGGGGAGTGGGCAATACACAAATACAGCGAGTGAAATTAGAGGCAATATGTAGCACAAACATTTCCTAATTATACAATGTTAGCTAGGTAACAAAGCAAATAAGCACAGTAAGCAGTAATATCTCGTCCTCATCGGAGTAATTTGGGTCTTGCCTTAGCTGGTGTCCCAAACTCTCGATACCCGATCAGGAAAAATGGTGATTGGCATTAGCATCAGCATGAACATCAAGAGTCGTTCCCACAATAAATCAAAAGAAATGGATATACTGCATTGTGGCCAAGCATGGTGTCGGTGAAATTTTGGGGTGAGTTTAATGCGCCGAAGCTACATACACCTGGCCACATACAAGGCACACTGTAAAGGGCCGTAAATTATAGGCGTGAACATCTTTGAAAGGGCCATGCAGACAAAATACAAGTTCGTTTTATTTGACAGATTTCGTGTTGTATAGTGGCCCCAGCGCTTGTGTGGCAGCAAGAGATGCCGTCTTCACTGAAAAGTGAATCAATTTAGGTTAAAATCGTAACTGCGCGTACTCAAACGAACTTCCACTGCGTCATTCGGCTCTGCAGCCTTGTTTGCCGTCAGTCCTCTCAGATGACGCTACCATACAGCACCACTGACTGTTTTCCGCCGTTGCTTTGTTTTTGACCGTATATGCACCTGGCTTTTTTTTTTGTTAAAGTAGAAAGTAATCGTTTCATGAAACATGAGGTATCCTCGACAAACAGGGTCATGTAAGACAACGTAGCTTACGCCAGTCGGCCAGTGTCGTGTAAGACAACTCCAAAGCGGCGGAGGGGTGTGCAGCTAAAATAAGCATATAGTGCGCCCAGTACCAACAGCAGTGCGCATCAATACTTATATGCTTACATGTATTTTCGCAACTTGCATTGTTTACTGCACCATTTTTACTGCTGTAAAATGAATATGCATTACATTTAAGCGCAAATAGCTCGCTCGGCAAACTTATAAGCCCTGCCTAATTTGCGTTTGCTTTTTCCGGCTTCAGCCAATCGCACAGCTGTGCATATGACATCATAGGTTCTGTTGCGGAAAATGAGCTAGTGGGTCACATGGCCATTCCCGTTTTTCTTAATTATGTAGCTTATTTGAGCAAAGTGTGCATTAAAAGTGGTGTCAGTATGATGCTAACGAGGCAATCTTTCGAATGAACCAAACTTTTTTTTTTTTTCTGCATGCCCCCCTCCCCCCATCTTTAAGGTGTGCTTAAATCTGGGTGTTCAGGCGTTTTCATTTTTTGCCTCCATCAGAACACCAGCCACCACAGCCGGGATTGAACCCACATCCTTAGGCTCAGCTACACAAGCGTAGTGTAGGTCAAAACGGAGCAGAGCGCATGCTTTGCACGTAAATAGTGATCGGCTGAAGCACCTCAATCACATGGTGTCCTCAAACTTTCTCATTAAACGGCCATTTAGGTAACCAGAAATACATAATTGGGGCCTGTTGCATAGCAAATGCACACCAGTTACTGGTTCTCTTTTTTTCAATTTTGAAACTCGTTTCGAATAAATTCGTTCGCTGCCATATGACTGTTTCTAGCAGTGAATTTTTCTCTGTGTTTGCTTGTCTGGTTGCACAGTGGCTAAGGCAAGGTACTACGCACACTTCCCAGCCACGGCGGCTGAATTCCTGATGGCGGCAAAGTACGAAAATGCCTGCGTGTGCGAGAACCCCAGGCAAGCAAAATCAACCGACCCCCTCCACTGCAATGCGGCTTGCAGGCTGGCTGTGGGTCTGGCATAACGGCCACATGTTGGATTTTTTGCTTGCTATGCGGGCTCATTGTGGGCAGAACAATCTTTCAACAGGTCGTAGCATTTTGGTTACGTGCGAAGCACGACTCGAGGAAACAGTACTGACTGAAAGGAGCCACATGTCATTCCTCCTCGAGTTGTACTTGGCGCTTAAACAAAATCCTACAAATAAGTACCAACTAGCCCGCTTAGACGCCTTAATTGAGTTTTAACGGGTGTCTGCAAAAGTCTGGCAAAGTGCCTTTGGAATTTGCATTGAGCATGTTTGTGGAAACTTGTCTTGTACAGCGAGTGCTTTCATTTTTGTGTATGGTTCCATTGGGTAAATGCATAGCATTAAATCGGTAATAAGGGGTGCATTTTGACATTTACTTTGTAGGCATCTCTTAGGCTCACTTTTCACACCAAGGGCGGGTGTCCTTGAAGTTGAACTCAATTATACAATTCTATCACATGATAGTTTGACCTTGACAGTGGGCTCCAGTTTCTTAAAGGAGTACTGACACGAAATTTCAAAGCTGTGATAACTATGTAAAATGCTTCCTTTTTATCAGGAGATATCTCCCAGCAAATTTCAACAGCAACAGTTCAGCGAAACATATTTAAAATCCATTTTAATCTTTGCCCGCACGAGAAAGCCCAGAGCGGGCCGACACGACATCATGTGCTACTTGCCCCAAACTGCCGACGTCGGGGCTCCCGTGACAAAGCCGACGCGCTGGCTGTGGTTGGCGCGCGCTGCTGGGGTGTGTACACGTCATGGTTTTGGGACTGACGTCATGCTGCCCGGGCCTGTGGGGACGGCGAAGACCTCGGCCGGTCTGGGCGCGCGCGTGCGCTCGCTCGCGCGCGCTTCCAGAGAGGCAGCGATGCGGCAAGAATGGTGACGCCATGTGATACATCCTGTTATGGCGGCCGCTCGGCGTTTTTCAGTCGAAACCGAAACTGGCACGAATAAACGACGCCGTAAATGAATGTTTCCGCTGCGCTTGACCGTCTAATCAGTCATTGTATGATTAGTGGGCCGGTAGGCACGCATAGCAGCGAAAAAAACGTAACACGAAAATTTCGTGTCAGTACTCCTTTAAGGACACTTCGCCCATTGATAATGAATTACGCAATATTCCCAGCTAGTTCTTAAAACACAACTCTGTCCTCTACATCGCTGTCCTGCTTGCAGTTTTGATCATGTAGCTTGTTTAAAAGTTCTCTGAAATTTAGGGTGTTGTAACTTGTGGTGTGGTGTGTTGGAACTGTGTAGACGAGAAATCGAGTTCAGTTTCTTTTCCAAAGGAATTTGTAAGAACGAAAAATCCGAGGGCAAATGATCGACACAGGTATACACTAGCTAGCAAGCACGTGCTGTAAGCATCACAGGGTGTTTCACGTAACTTGGAGCAAGAAACAGAATGTGGAGGATTGAATTTTCTAGTAACTAAGTAATAATCCTTGAGGGTGGCATGCTCCGTCTAACCTGAATTTAATATTTTGGCTAGCTGAGAAGTTAGCTAAGGTGTGACAAAAAACCTTTAACTGGAGAGTTCAACCAAAAATTTTCAACCACAGGCTTACTCAATGGTTTCTAATGCTTTATTGGAAACTTTTTGAAACGCAAGTGCGCTTCAATCAAACATTTTCAATCGCAGACTTATGCAACGGTTTTTAATGCTTTATCGGAAACTTTTCAAATTGAAACAAAAGTGCGCAGCTCAAGCCTTGTGAAGCTTGGCGTGCTCTTGCAGATCTCCGTGCTGTGTTCAGCTGCACTCGTTATCGAGGGAGTGTGCAGCTGGAATATTTTGTAGCTTCGCTTTTTTATATTCCAATGTGTCTGAACAATGAAGACTGTGAGCTGCATTAAAAATGCAGATAGCGGTCGTATGGCTCGGGTAGGGAAACAGGGGAGGTGGGAAAATTTTTAAGAGCAACTTCCTAACAGAATTTTAGACAAAAAGATAGAAAACGGAAGAGTGGTGAAACAACGAAAAGCAGGAGTGAAGGGCCACCGCGGCCGGAAAACAAAGTTGCATGTAAATACTGGAGCAATCAAATTCTCCGTGCAGTTCAATTGACAGTGGACATTTTGAATGTCGCCCGACTCGCTTACCATTCCAAATGCCCGTGTAGCAAGGGTGTGAGATGGTTTACAGCATTGTGAATGATGAGAAATGGGTGCTGCAAAAATTAGTTTCTTGTTTTAATCCTTGGATCAAGTTGTGTGAAACACCCTGTATGTGTGTGCACGCACACACATGCATGTCTGTACACTTATATCGATCAGCCTTGTGCACTTTCAGGGTAGGAGCAAGTCTCGTGAGGACCTGCATTTTCACATCTCCCTTGTGCTTGCTCTGTATTCTTAGCAGGGAGTACTCATCCATCCTCACCTGATAACCGAACCCTACGCATAGCTTCGAAATTTCAAACTATAAAGTGATGTTAAGGTGTGATAGAGTGCCTGGGGGAATATCTCTCCGCGGGTGGTAGCCTTTGAGGTGGCAGGCTTAGTCTGGCCCTTCAGGGATGGTGGTGACGACCATTGGGATACTGTGGCATGGAATATTTATTTGCATTACCCTGGGGTGGCCTTGGTAAGGTGTCTCAAAAAGGAGCATGTATGGCTGGCTCCTAGCACAAATTTGTCCTGTTATATGTGCACCATGGCATCATCGTGAGCATCATCGTAGTTACTCGAGCAGGACCAGACTGGTTAGCAGGATCGTAACCCTGCTCCTCAGCAGGCACGGAGGAGCAGTAGTGGACATAGCGGCCGCTTTTCTGATAGATGCAAGAACCGCAAACACTCGCGTGTTCAAGATTTCGGCGCAAGTTAAAGATCCCTAGGTGGTCAGAATTAATGTGAGCCCTCCACTATGGCACGCCTCATCGCCTGTGTAGTGTCAGTGGATTAGATTTCATAATGAAGCAAAATCAGTAGTGGACATAGCAGGCATAATAGTCTTGTCTACAATCTGTGTGAGTGTGCACCCACTACCTGTCATCATAGTCCGCGTTCTTATTGTCGCCTTTGAAAGAAAAAATTTACCCCGAATTTTGGCTAGGATACCGGCATGTACCTTGTGTGATAATAAAATGTGCATCACCTTGCGACGTCTCTCTGGTGCTGGCTTTGTTGAAAGGGCATGACAAAAATGTGTCGGTTGCTGCAGTGTCGAGTGCAGCGCCGAGCTGGCCCTCCTGCCAGAGAGATGTCCGGCCAGCCCAGTCCGCAGTCGTCGCTGCTGGGTGGGATGTCAGTGAGCGACGTGGTCAAGGTGGAAGGGGGCGACGAAGTGATGATGGAGACCACCGTGGGGCCCGAGGACATCCTCTGCTCGGACGGCGGGGTGGTTCCCGGGGAGGCCCTCGAGGTGGCCTCGGTGGACGTGATGGAGGTGTCCGCCGGCGACCACCTGCACCACACGGCGGCGGCCGTGGAGACGATCCTGGTGCCCGAGGGGGGCCTGGAGGAGGTGCAGTTCCACGGCACGGTGGTGCAGGCCGTGGAGGAGGTGCAGCAGGTCGAGGACATCACGGCCGAGGTGATGGCCTCCGTCGACGGCAACGGCTCCACCGTCCTCTGCAAGGTGCGGTTGCCTTGGTGCCACGGAGTGTTGGGAAGCACGGAACCGATCTATTCGGCCGTGATTGTTGCATTGCTCAGCTCTTTGTACTGTGCCACAGATGGGAAAAAAAAAGAGATGGGAAAAGAACTGCTAGAAAGTGGGGTATAAACTTGCTTGGACTCACTCAGAGTCATATCTAACTGCCGACTGCTTTAACTAATTCACGGCTTTTAGGCGTCTCGAAGAAAAGAGATTTCACAGCTTGTTAGCGTTCCTTGTTGAGATGCTGGGCAATTGGCCTGCCTTGCTCAGGAACTAAAAAAAGTGTTTGCATTGACATAAGCTACTCGGGCAACAGTGGAGCATGTATAGGCATTAATGTAGTTTATTGGTGGGCATGTGGGACATCTTACCATGTGGCTGTAGTATTCACGTGATCCCTGTTTTTTCTTGTCTGCAAGTCAAGCACTCCAGCCTGTGTGGTGGTTGGAAAATGCAGGCATTTTTGGAGTGCCATGCATGTGTTTGTAGCCAAGTGTAGTAACGCTTATGCTTTTGAAATCCTGTGGTAATGCCAGCATGATTTGTGCCACCCATGACCTAGGCTAAGTAAGCTTGTTAAGAGTGATGTCAGTGTCTATTTAGTATGGGTAACAACTAGCTCTGAATTCTGTGTTTTTAGATCAACCTGCCCATAGAAGATGACGACGGAGTAAGCATTTTGCATTTCTTTATAAGTTCTCTGCTTGTTTTCAAAAGTGCTCTGCATGATAGGAGTGAGACTTGTAGCTGCTTCAAACCTCTGGGTTCCCTGCAGCTTCATGGACATTAAGAAGGCAATTTTTGTGTTTTCTGTTGGGTAAAAAAAAAAGTAGTCTTATGACTGTGAGCTGCCAATAAGAGGCCATTGCATTTGATGTTCAGTGACAGCGTAACTTTGAGACTAAAAATTTTATCTTGCCGTTGCACGAAGATGAATCCAATACGAGTAGCAACTGCAGTGAGAACGCTGAATTGCCTAGCACCGATGTTAAGGTAAACTGAAGCTTGCTGCGTAGAACTGATAATTAGTGGTGTTCCTTTATCTGGGAAGAATTCTGCACTTTTCTGCTGTGTTTTTACTGAACTTCGTGCAACTTTGGAAAGCTGTAGACCCAGCCAGGCTATAAGGTCCACCCCCACCAAGAAAAAAAATAAAACCACATCACACCAAACTTCGCCCTCTTAATGTAACCAGAAAATGTTTGAAACTCTCTTCGGTACTCTTTAAAAAAAGCTCTGTGTTTGCTGTACCGCCAGTCATCGTACTACGTGCGAAAAAGCAAAGTGTGGGAAGCGTTTGCTGCTTTCTTGTGGTGGCAGAGCAGAGCTTTTTTTAAAGAGTACCAAAGAGAGTTTCAAACATTTTCTGGTCACATTAAGAGGACAAAGTTTGGTGTGATGTGGTTTTATTTTTTTCTTGGTGGGGGTGGACTTTTTGTTGTTGCTGTTTTTGCAAGACAACAGCATTCAGGATGTCAGTTCGCATTCACCGTCTTTGCTCTTTGGTGATGCCGGCATTGAAGGCACACTTCAAGCCTGCTGTGGAGCATTTGATGGATTGCAAGGGCATACACCTCACACAAGTTGAGCCTGAATGTAAGGCCAAGTCAATAGCAGTCATAAAATAGGCTAACATTGGAAGTATGCAGACAATCAGCAAGAAATCACATTGTAAATAAGAACGATGTCATCACATTAGCTTCTGAGTTGTCCGGAAAAAGTGCTCAGTAGGCTGTTTTATTTCAAGCAGCCTGAGAAATCAATGTCTCTTTTTCTATGCTGCCAGTGCACAGTGAAGCGTGTTGAATGCAATCTTTGGTCAGTCCAGCTAACAATGGAAAAAAAATTATTATTTTTAATAAGAATTTATCATCAAAGAACGAACTGAGGTCAAAGACATCATAGCTCAAATTAGGAGAAAAAGAATTAGCCCAGCTTTAATGACTTAACGCCACGAACGCTGATGTTAACAGTGAAGCCGCTTGGCATTCCATAATCACAAGGCTAAGCTTTATAAAACTTCTCACAGCCAGCAGATCGATTCCTGTTTGTGCCAATTCATTTTTGCAGTGTTCCACTGCTCATGCCATATACTGGAACTGCCACAAAAGGGCTTTGCGAGTGTTTTTTTTTTTCTTTTTTTAAAGTGTATTTTTTATTTGCTATTGCAAAAATCATGCAGCCATGTATTTTTGATTACAGCAACAATGCATAAATCACTTATGCATTGGTGTCTTGCTTCAAATATGCTCAATGTCTCTATTCTGCTCAAGGCTGTTGACAAGTATAAAAATTGCCACAAGATTTAGTTGTTTAGAAATGCTTTGCCTATATAAACGTCTCGTTCAAGCAATCTTTTGGCTTGCTGCATGTGTGCTTAGTGCCTGCTGTCTTCTTCGCTAGGCTGTGCCCTGTTCACATCACTGCGATGCAACCACGTTACCACATTTCGTCCCATGAAAGCCCCTAGCAAGAACATCTTGAATCTGGGATGTGCTTGTAATGAGGAGAATTTACTACTGGTAGGCCCGTCCTGAGTAAAAGAGTGGCTTCCTGGGGTAGGGAGGGGCGACTAGAAGTAGCCGAAGACCAATAACTCTATGTAAGGATAAAATATAGGTAATATTTGAAGGCAAAGAATAGACTACGGCACCTCAAGATAAGAACAGGTGAAGAGGCCTTCATCCTGCGGTGCCGTGGACACAGACCAGCTGATGTTGATAATGACTACGCAGTGAGATGGGAATACACGACTTAAACTGCCCAACGCAGTTGCAACGAAGAGTGTTGCACCTCCCAGGGTGAATATACAAACTCACAAGTACCATATTTGTACGATTATAATGCAAACCGTTTTTTCTGTTTTTACAATCGTGCTCAAACCCGAAATTGGCTTCAAAGAGGCAAGCAGCATTTCCATGTACACGATTGCCTCCAATAATACAAATACAGTCAAACCCCGCTACAACGAACTCCGCTTCAATGAAATTTCCGCTTTAACGAAATATTTCCAATTCCCCTTCAGCTAGCCATAGAAGTCAATGCAACAAAGTCCTCGCCACAACGAACCATTTGTCATGCTTACTTTCGCTTCAACGAAATTTTCGATGATTTGGGCTGGTTTAAACTTTTTATACATTCAGGACGCTTAGTTTCACCGAAAACATGCGCGGTGCGCCCACACCGCCACCCAAAACAAAAAAAGAACTCATAGGTGGACGCCATTGTTTGATGGTGATAACTATGTGGCTGGCCATCTTTACATGAGGCGCAGGCCCGGTTCGCCAAGCCGGAAGCCGGAGCTACAGTCAATCCGTATGCAGTTGAAATCGCACGAATGTGCTCCGCTGTTCGCGCGGCACCGTCATGTATGCGTTGTAAGCAGCTGTCCTTGCCGTTTTCCTTCTACCATTCTTCATAGCCAAGAGCAACAATCATGTTGCCGTGTTTGGTCTTAAAGCCAAGTCATCCTATTTTAGTTGTGAGTGCGTGGTCATGTTAAATGCAAGTGAGCGTGTCTTGCCTGCCAAGGTCAGTAGCTGCTGTGCCCTGTCAGAGGATAAGATAACGGCACTGCTCCTGCCACAAGCGAGAAGGGGGCTTCCGACGGCCTAGCAGCTATCTCGGTGGATCCAACGCCATGTTGTACAGCAATACGTTTTGAGCCTGCATTTCTTCACCCCCCTTCGTAATGCGCTCTTTGCGTGCAGGTAAAAAGCAGATAACTATTGGTATGTTTGTTATCTGAATAAACGTGACGTTATTGTGCTTCACTCCTTTTTCTAAACATTGTATTATGCTGCCAATGATGTGGAAACATACGGGGCTATTTTTCTGGCCTTTCCGTGGTGTGTTGGGGCAGATTTCGCTTCAACGAAATTTTTCGTACGTCCCGTCAATTTTGTTGTAGCGGGATTCGACTGTAGATGTAATCAAAGCAAAACTTTTTTTTTTTAATTTTTGGTGTAAACTTTCCTGTGCATTACAATCGGGGTGCGTTAGAATCGCGCAAATACGGTAGTGCTCTTCTTACAAGCCCAGCCAGTTACACAGACTGCTGCAGCAATGCATGAGACCGAGTCTAGCATCTCGAGAGGATTGTAGGCTCATTATTGTCCCAGTGATTTCATTACGCTGTCAAAGGATTGTTCATTGCTCACCACATATGCATAGCTTCTGCATTCTAGTTGCTGTAAAAGGATGCGCTCCCAATTCTCCCCCCTGGCCAAGGGTTTCATCCTGGCTGTGGTGGCTGCTTTTCACATGGAGGCGAAGAGCTAAACCGTCCGTGTGTCGAGACCCAACCCACTCCTCCTCTTCTTCCCTCCCCCTGACAGGTGGAGCCGTGCGAGAAGAGCAGCGAGATCTGGGTGCTGGGCGACATCATCACGGTGGACGACCAGGCGCACTGCATCCTGGCGGAGCACGTGGCGGCCGCGGGGGGCGGCGCAATGGCGGGCGGCAGCGGCCGCAGCAGCGTGGAGGAAGAGGCGGCTCTGCTGAGTGTCGGGGGGGGACCGAGGCATGCGTGCACGGACTGCAACAAGGAGTTCACGACGGTGTTCCACCTGCGCCGGCACCGGCGCATCCACACGGGCGAGCGGCCCTACCCGTGCAAGGTGTGCGGCCAGTGCTTCCGGCACAGCACCTCACTCAAGGTGCACATGCGGCGGCACACGGGCGAGGAGCCCTTCATGTGCTCCGTCTGCTCCAAGACCTTCAAGGACCCCGCAAACTTCAAGGTGAGCGGCAAAAGGGCCGCTTCGCTGAAAGAGCTGGCTGTTCTAACCTGCCGCGTGGGGCCGAAAATTCACCGTTTTCAAATTTTGGGGTCTTGTGTGCCAAAGCTATGTTTGGGCTATGATGCTTGCCGTAGTTGCAGGGGGCTGTAAATTACTTTAGACTGCCTGGGGATTCCTAACCAGCGCAGAAATCTTCACACAAGGGTGTTTTCGTTTCTCGCCTCTGTCCAAAAATCATCCCTGTGGCACGGATCAAACCTGCGTCATTGGATTCAGCAGTCCAATGTGGAAGTCACTGAGCCACCGCACTTTGTGGGCCAAAACTAGCTGAGCAGGCGTGACCTTTTAAAGGGACACTGAAGTCAAAATACACTAGTTGCTCTGGGTCGATAAATTAGCTCACCAAGAATGTAGAGGAAAGCAAAGCTCACTCTTAGGCGTAGCTTTCTTCAAAAAATAGGGTAAAAAATAGTGAAAACATGAAAACAGGTGCCGCCACCTGGCGTGCACAATGTCTTTCCTGGCTGCCACTGGATGGCATTTCTCGTCCATACTTGGGGCAGCGGTGCTGCTTTTCGAGGAAGTGTGCAAGCCATGCATGAGCGGTTGGTTCGACGCCAACATTTGTGGGGCCTTAAAAGGACAATATGTTTCAACAGCAGAGCTGTTTAAGCTTTTAGTTCCGCCGTGCAGCGTTACTAGAAGACTCAGCCCAGCTGAGCGCATGTGAGCGTGTGCCTCGGTAGGAGCTCCCGGCGTCGTCCAGGCTTACGCCATGTGAGGTGCTTGCAAAAAAAGCACTGAGTGCACGTGACCGTGCGCCGAGCGTCGGTCAGCTCAACCTTCGAGAACACTGTGCCCAGCGTTTGTGGCGGGATCTCTCGCGTGCTCTGCTCCTCGCCAGTTGACGTGCGTTCGCGGCGGAAGTGGGAGCACAGACGCCGAGTTTGCGAAGCCGGCTGCCATGGGTTCTAGCGTGTGCTAACGCGGTTCACTTTGGGAGAGATGTGAAAGCCTGCATACAAACGATCCGGGCGTGCCAGTCATGGAGAACTCAGCAGCAAGTTCGGAAATCCATGCAAGGCGCAACATCCGTGTCTTCGACGGAGCTCCAGCCTTGCACCACTAGTGCAAGCTGTGCCAATTTCTTCTTCAACAAGGCGTCAATACTGAACGCGGGTCTCATGAAGGAACATTTTGCTTGGTGGTCTGGAGCTGCAAAGGACGTGGGAGTTCAGGAAGGAAAGCACTAGTGATTTGACTGAAACTGGCCAAACCTCTCGGTATGTGGTAGCGTTGTATTTGGTTGCTTCTATACCACTGTACATCACCACTGCCTCACTTGCTTCCGGTTTATCGGGACACAAAGAGCGGCCGCAGGCGCTGCTTGCATCACATTTGATCGGCGTTTGATTAGCGATTTTTCAGCAAATAAGGCATCTTTCGGAACTGAACCAACTCTAAAATCGCTATGGAGAGGTCAGACTTTTGTTTTAAACCAACTTTGCTGGCTACTGTGATCGAGTTACTTACTGTGATGGTCTAAAGGATCAGCAACCATGCTGAGATAAAAACATATTCCAGCTGCATTTTTTATTCAAAGTGACAAAAAAGTAAATTCTCAAGAAGACAAGTGGGGGGAGGGATCATTACGCGAGTGGGTTCATTACGCGAGTAAATACGGTACAACTAGCAGGGCTGCAGTAAGCGCAAAAAAGAATGACAGTGAGACTGTCCGACAGTATGCAGCAGTATTTTTTATATAAAGAGTGAGCATGAGAAACATGATCAACCCACTAACAGATACATATCTGTACAGCCTTGATATGCTTCAAACAGGCAGGCATTGTCGACTTAAAGGGACACTGAAGTGATATGTAAACATTGCGGGATTACTTGCGCAAATTGTAGTCCGGAGTCCCCAGGCCATGTTACGACCACTCTGGGCGCGTTTACGCAATTTTATTTAGTAGAAAAATTAATTCGAAAATGCTGTCCTTCTCTCTTTACGCTCGCCCATTTTCTGCGGCGTTTTCGTGTGTCGTCAGCAGGAGAGGAGCTGGCAATTGGCTGCGCTACTGCACGGCTCGCCGACCTTCCGCGACCGAGTCAGTCGGCCCAACGTTTAGTCCGCCGGCCGCCGACGGGTCATGGCAATTCGCTCGATCAGTTGAAACTAAGCCACAACACGTTTGTGAATGGAAGAATATGCCTTTCTTTATTTCGTTAGTTTGTACTCTGTATCTAGCTCCAAGTCAAGGTCGCTTCACACAAGCGCTGCACAAGCGCACATGCGACGCTTCGCTGACTGTACGGTATGCCAGTAGGAATATATAAGGTCTCTTGAAGGCGGGAGAAGAGTCAGCGAAGTCAATATAGGTACTAAGGAAATAAAATCAACTGATATTTTTACCGTACAGCGTAAAAATAGGGTGCGGGAAGCACTTTTTTGCGCTGGGCGAACAAGCACAGCAGTCAGCAGCACGACTACGCATCTGCGAACACTTTTCCGTCTACGAAATGCAATTGCTAGACGTGAGCTATTGTGGAAACTCGGGGGACGCTTACTGCACGAGCGCAATACAACAAATAGTCACCTAAGCTGCTTGAAATGCCAAAACTAAATAAAAGTGTAAACTTGTTGTACAATATATATACCTTATATTACGAAGGTCGGCGGAGCCCGTACCGTTGCCGAGTGGTCTGGGGCGCTAGGTATGTCGCCGCAAGTGCTTTGCAAGTCACGGTTCGAGTCCCCGCGGGTACATGCTTTTTTTTTTTTTTTTTTTTTTTGTAAGTTAACTTTTTCGTTTTCTGCCGATGTTTTCTACATTGAGTTCACCTTTTTTTGGGCCGCAACGTTCATGGCTCCACGAACTAGTTCACAGAACTTGCGCAGGCTGGCACTGGCGCGCTAGCAAGTTCTCGTTTTCGTGCTGGTGCCATAAGCACCGACTGCTTGCGCGCAGTGGGCACAGGCCAGAATGAACAGACCCTTGGCCTGGTGCGAACACGCTTTTTACGGTACAGGCATGAGTGAGGCACGCTCCAAATATGGGGGAAAAGCGCATGACATTTGGGCGTCTGCGGGTACGCGGAGGGCGTCCATGCACTGCGCAGGCCTCGGCTAGTGAATGCTACGATTCCAAGCCGTCCTGGGAGGCTTATCTTTATGCATTTTTACAGCTGACAACATGGCAGAAGCGCGGTACGATGATTACTGAGTTATTGAGAATGCCCATCCAACAACGCCACCGGTTGTGTTTTACAGAACCGAAACCGAAACTTGTTTGGTTGCTCACCTTGGGCATCGTCCAATCACGGTGCCCGCTCCTCCCAACGTCACAGCTTTAGTTGGTGCGGCCGCCGCAAACCGCGCATGGTAGTTTTTCTTCTTTCGCGCTTTGTAAAATACAGTGGAATCTCGGTGATACGAATTCGGTTGATACGAATTTCGTTGTGATACGAATTTTCAAAATTCCCCGGCCAAAATGCATTGTACGCAATGTAAAAAAATTCGGATGATCCGTTCGCATTTATCACCCGGTGCGGGTGATACGAACACGCGAGCCGCGAGCAGATGACTGCGGCGTGGACGGGAGGCGGGAGTGTTTGTGCGGCCGTGTGGCCTTGGTCGCACGCAGGCACAAAATCATTAAGCGTGAACTGCATGGAGCGTTTTCTGCTCACGAAAACGCGCCGCGCAAGCCACAGGCGCGCTGACGCCACCGCGAATACCACCCGCATGCGGCGCGCGGCGCGGTAAGCCGCGGCAACATGGCGGCGTCAACGGCCGCGAAGTAGGGCGGGTGGCTCGACCGACCGCTTCTGACCGCTCTTTAAAGAACAAAAGAAGTTGCTTATGAATTAAGGGAGCTGATGAGTCTGAAAACGACACTGTAAAGCATCGTCCGCGCGGCTAGGGAAAGCGCCTATCAAATATCCGCCACCGTGGTAAGCCTAAACATCTCCGGCGGAGCCAGCGGGCTGTCCGGAGCGCTTTCAAACTGCCGCCATGAAGAGCGTGCCTCCCCGTTGGCGCAAGTCGGCAGGCTCCTCCCACTGCCGCGCGCGTCGCGCGTCATTTTACGAGCAATGTAAAATCTGACATGGGGGCGAAATCGTCAGCGCGGGCGTCAAAAGAACGCGCGCGCAAACGCCGACGCGCCCGAATGGCATGCGGTTCAGGCTTGAGTTCGTGTGCGCGCGTCGCGTCGGCGATGAGCGCGCGTTCTTTTGACGCCCGCGCTGACAATTCAGCCCGGCACCCAGGCGCCAGCCTCTGCCTCGGTTACCGCTAACTGCATTGGGAGGAGCCTCACGACTTGCGCCAATAGGGAGACGCGCGCCTCAGGCTGGGCCACCTCCGCGGTGGAGATTTGGCGTAGATGACATTTTATAGTGCTTCTCCCATACTGTCAGCTCCTTTCCCGCATGAGCAATTTAATTTACACATTGAGCTCCGTTTTAACAAAAGGTTAGAAGCGGTTGCTGAAGCTACCTGCACCTCTTCGCGGCAAGAGCCGACGCCATATTGCCGCCGCCTGTCGCATGCGCAGCACATTTCCATTTTTTCTCGTTTTCTGATGATACGAATTTTCGGGTGATACGAATATTTTTGCCGCCCCTTGAGATTCGTATGACCGAGATTCCACTGTAATTACCGATTTGTCAACCGGATAAACGATGAAAAGTGTGCTAATTTGAGCCAGTCTACGCAGTGCAAGCAAAAACGGGAGCTTGACAAATTCACTTCAGTGTCCCTTTAAAGGAATACTGACACGAAATTTTCGTGCTACGTTTCTTCCGCTGTTAAGCGTGACTACTGTGTCGTCGGCTGACGAGCGACGATAAGATTGCACACCGATCAACTCAAGTGCCTTATTAAGCGAAGAGAAATGGTGAAACCCCCCTGGTCCCCGATGGCGATGGATGGCGATGGCGGAGCGGCCGACGCAGGCGTGAAACCTGCAGGCGTGAAACACGATAAGGCACACGTCATACATCCCGCGGCTCAGGTAACGTGAACCGCCCGAGCAAGTGTGGGAAAGGCACCTTCAGCGAGCTGAGCCGTGAAGTGCGCGTCCACTACACCTACCAGCCCACTAATGATAGAGTGGCACATTGGACCGTCAATCGCTGCGTAAATAATTATTTACAGGCTCGTTTATTCATGTCAGTTTCAGTTTCAACAAAACGAACATTGAGGCGGCTGCCATGACAGGATTGCGCGTGTCCAGACCAGCCGTTGTTTACCCATCTTCATGCATCCAGGCAGCATGACTTCAGTCCCAAAACTGTAACGTGATACACACAGCGGAGCAGTGCACGCAAACCACAGACAGCGCGTTGCCTATGTCAGGGATGTTGGCAGTTAGGGGCCGGGAGGAGCAGATGGTGTCATGCTGATGCCAATTGCGAAGGGGTATCCATTCTGCGTTTTCTCGTGCGCGCAAAGATTGAAATGGATTTAAAATATGTTATACCGAAAGTTTACTGTTGAAACTTGCTGGGAGGTTTCCCCATATACACGGGAAGCCTATTACATATTTATCCCAGCTTTGAAATTTCGTGTCAGTACTACTTTCAAGAATAACTTGTTTATTTCAGTGATGCTACTGCTGTGCCAATTGCGCCTAATTGCGCCCAAGTGCCCTGGCTTCTACATCCTGCTACATTTCCTCAAAATTTGGCGAGTCTGCGCCCAACGTGCGCCCAAGGGCGTATGACGACTTTCCGAACTGAAACTAACTATACTCAGTGACAACTTAAGAACGGCACCGGAAGTTGTCGCTGTGCCTTATCACCGTAGACGGATGTTTCTCCGCGCGGCGCAAGTAGGGCGTTACTGGGGATATTTTGAACATGACGCGAGCCGTTCCCGTGATTTTGTGGACTTAATATGCTTATAAACGACTCCAGTGACGACAAACAAACTGCGTGAGACAAGGCAGACGATATCACGCATTCATAGCAAACTCCTTTCAAAACACGCGCGCACTGACGTCACGGGTCCGGCGCTTTGGTGGAGTGATACACTACATGAGGTGGTGCCGTTCTTGAGTTGTAACCGAGTATACTTGAGGTTCCCCATGGAAAGCGACATTGCGGAGCACCTGTGTACGAGACGCAATCTGAGCCAAGTTATGGCAAACTGGGCCCTGTTGCGATAACGGCGATGATGCGTTTTGCTGTGTGAACGTCAACTGCAGCTGGTACGCACAACTGAGTGCAAAGCCTGTCGACAGCCCTTGTCGATGGCGTTTTCAAAGCTGAAAGATTCAGACATTTTACTTGTACTTTGCGTTCCTTGTACGTGTGCCACTGCAGGTCGATGGGGATCTTATTTTATGACTGTGTTTAGGCATAGCAGCGTGCGAACAAATGACAGAGCGGTTCTTTTGCCCTGACTTGAGCCCCTGTTACACGGGCACCTTAACGGCCGTTACGAAAGCGCAAGTTGGCCTTAGCGGCAGTTAGGCGGAGTTGCATGGCAGCGCGAGCGCCATTGGAAACCCAACGGCAATCAGCGCCGACCGAGGTCACCGGTCTCCGTTCCGTCTGCAGATGGGCAAGATGGCTGCGCCCAGCAACGTGTCCCCGCTGAAGGCGAGCGCACTAACGCAAAAAACGCTTCATGTGGACACCGTTGCTGACGCATTTGCAAATTAACTTGTGGCAGGACAGCGGTGCTGCGGTTAGTACAAGCGACGGATCGTGAGGTGGGACGCTGCAACAAGCAACAAGCGCAAACTGCAACAAGCGCAGCGATTTGCAACGCCATGAATCGTATTGGATCGGTTAAATGTTATGCAGTACTGTTACAAAAAATGGTTGCGACGAGTGAAAGAAGTACACTGTGCAACAAGCACCGCAGAAAATAATCATAGAAAAAAATATTTTTCAGTTCGCGAGGTACCATTTCAAGAGTACCGCGATACATCATCCATACAGAACTGAACATGGGAAGTGCTGTGCGAGCACAGCTACCACCGTTCAGTTCCCACGGCCGTTGCAAGTGCCCGTGTAACGGGGGTACAACAGCGATGGCTGATTTACCATTGATTATTGTTGCAATGCAGCAGCGTCACAGGCAATTTTTCATTTTGGATTTTAATGGGCTGCCTTGTCAATAATAAAGGACTTTTGGTTGGTTGCGGCGAACGTGTCGTGAAGGGGCAAGATTCAGCCTGGTGCTGCATGTTTGTTGCCAAAAATGGCGGCTTGAAGCCATGGCGCTGCTGATGTTTTTGGTCAGCACTCGCACAATAGCCTTCCAATAGTGCTCAATTTTACATAAGATTTTTGTAGTAATGAGCAATTTTTAGTTTGTTTGCAGTAAATCAGTGCATTTTTGTGTGTGTGTGTGTGTGCGTGCGTGCGTGCGTGCAGGCCGCTGCGCGAAGTTCAATGCAGAAATTCTTCAGGGGACTGACGAAAATGGAGACAAAATATCCATTTGGTGTCCATGTCTATATCCAAAAATATCCATAATTCTGGGTTCTTTAATTTTATATTGTCTTTGGAGAGTGTGCTTTTATCGATGGTCTATCATGAATGCAGTACGTGTCTTAAAATTGCTTCCATCAACACCTGCTCCGAAACGCATTTTTGCCTGCTCCAAAAGCTGCTCCAAAGCGGCCTAAGCCAGTAGCATCCCTGTTATCGGTACTTGAAGGGACACTGAAGTGAATTTGTCAAGCATCTGTTTTTGCTTGCAATGCATAGATTGGCTCAAATAAACACGCTGTGTATCGTTTACCCCGTCGATAAGGCGATATTTATTTTATAAAGCCTGAAAGAAGAAAAAGTACCGGTCTGCAGCGGCCACACCAGCTAAAGCAGTGATGTCCATATGGCATGCTACTGTGATTGGACGATGTCCAAGATTGGAATTCAAACCAGTTTCGATTCTGTGGAACAGCATGCTTGGCATTGTTGGCTGGGCATTCCCGATATCTTGGTAATCGGCATACCGTGCTTCTGCCATGCTGTTGGCTGTAAAATGCATCAGGTAAGCGTGCCAGCTTGGCTTAGAATGGTAACAGTCACAAGACGAGGCAGGCGTGCCCACTGGACGAATGCCCTTCATGTCACCGGAGACGCCCAAATGCAGTGTGCTTTTCTCCCACCTTAGGCGCTTGCCTGGCTCGTGCCTGTATCAAAAGACGCGTGTTCGCACCAGGCCAAGGGTCGTCGGTTGGTTTGGGACTGTGGCTGCCAGCAGTCGGTGCTCATGGCAAGACCACGCCAACGAGAACTCGCCAGCGCGTCAGTGTCAGTCTGCTTGCGTTCCGCGAACTCGCTTGTGGAGCAATAAGCATTGCGTTGCGAAATTGGGGAATTCAGTAGAGAAAAAATTGGCATAAAACAAAGAAATCAACTTCGAAAATAAATGTGCAATTGGGGATTCGAACATGTGAATTGCAAAACAATGAACTTAATGCTTCAGACCACTTGGCCATAAGCCAGTGCTGGGAGGAATTGAAATATAAAGCCTATACGGTATACCCTGTTTACATTTTTGTTTGCTTTTAGCATTCCAAGCAGCTTAGGAAACTATTTCTTAAATAATGGTCGTGCGGTGCCCCCAAATTTTCACAAGTATCTCATCCCTAGCGACCGCATTCCTTAGTCAGAAAAGCGATCGCAAATCAAATGTGTGGGCATGCTGCTAGCCGCTGTACTGGTTCACCCAGCGCAAAAAGTGCTTCTCGCACCTTGGTATTACGCTGTAAATGAAAGTTTCAGTTGATTTTAATTCCTTACTACCTATATTAACTTTGCTGACTCTTCTCCCGCCTTTAACTCTTTCGTTACCACGCCTATTCAAATCGATCACCGGTGATCGATGATTTATATTGCCTATTTCGACATGTTGTAGTCGTTTCTTGTACACCTAATGCAGCCAGTGGTTAGTCTAGGCACTGCACTTTTCGAATCGGTTTAAATTTTCTCACTCCAGCGACATTGAGATTTTTGACGGCGTTTTTTGCGAGCTGAGGTGCGCGTGTTTCTGAGGAAGGGGGTGTGGCTGCTACACTTGATAAAAAAAGCATGCCGCTCGTGGTTAGGCTACATTACCATAATTTTTTTTTTTATCAAAAGGCTCCTGGCAAGTCAAGTATAAAATAATGTTGTCAGCTTTGTAATCCGACAGCGTTGAGAGGTGATAATTACTTGAAAATGACACCAGCTATTCACTAGTGATCTCTTGTTCGGAGAAAGGGTAGCTTTATTCTGCCAAAGCTTATTCCTGATGGTCCCCCGCATGTCTAGCAAGTGGGCCTGGCATTTTCAGCCAGTTTCCAACAGTTTCGGTTTCATTTTTGCCTTGTGAAATTCATATTTGGCGCTACTACGCAGTTACCCAACTACAAGCTCCATTGCCATGGCGCCTCCATTGCCCGCTACTGTTCCTCGAAACAAGCATCCACGTTATCTATGCCTTACTTCTGCAATAACAGCTTCCACTGAAATTCAGAAGATAACACCAAGTCGTCGGGTATCAGTTCAGACAAGGAGAACGCTTCCAATCGGCCTTGAACACCGCGAGCTGCTCACCAGCCAGTTTCGTTTTTGTCCGAGGGTATTTCCGAAAGTCTAGTGTCGCTTCTTAGTAGAACTGTTTACTCTGACAAAGTCTCCGACAGCCTTGTAATTGTTTGTTTTCGGAATTGTTAGGTGGCGCTGCAATGTACACTCGGGGACAACTTTCTGTGGCAATGGAGCGAAAGCTACGGAGGGAGGCAGAGGGGGAAAACTGCTCTGTGTTACTGCGCGAAGTAGTTCCCAATAAACTGGTTTCGGTTTCAGTTTCAGCGTGACCGATACGCATTTGATACAGTTCATTTCTTCGCATAAGCTCCATAGTTGAGTGCGCTGAACCACGATCACCAAGCATGCAGGCATATTGGCGTCTCCTTCCACACGCTTCATTTGTTTGTAAACATAGGCCACCGTTTTGACTGGACACGGCCCGAGCGTCCGTGAAGTGGAGAACTCAGACCGACTGTGGACTCTGTATTGTTCAGAAAAGAAGTGAATTTTGTAAGCGCTGCAGTTTTGACTGAATGCACCGATCTGTAAACTCTTCTACTGGGCAGCAGCACCGGCATGTGCGGCGTACTTACCTAGCGCGGTCGCGGTATACCGAAAGAGCAGCATGCACACATGCTTACGCACACGCTCACTTACGCCGGGAAACTCAATTTTTTTTCTAGAACGTGTTTTTGAAATGTTTACCTACAAAATGTATATTCTAAATCTTTTCTGCTACTGGTGGTTTATTATACACAACTTGCTATTTTTTTTACTTTCTTCGACGCCTGGACAAAAAGTTCGAATTTGATAATTTTTTTTTTTGAAATTATTATTTATGAAAACATTATTACAACTGGTCTCATTGGAAAGGGCGTGGACTCATCTGCGTTTTATGTCACTCGAATATGTGCTTAACCAATATGCATAGCACAGAAAAAATGTTTTGTTAGACCCCTCAAAATTGGTCAATTTCCCGCAGTAACGAAAGAGTTAAATGGCCTTAGATTTTTCTACTAGCGTATCGGCCAGCGAAGCTTCCTTCCAGGCACAAACGTGTCGTGGCTTAGTTTCAACTGAGTGAACGCATTGTGACAACCTGCCGGAGGCCGACCAACTAAACGCTGGGCAGACTGATTCGGTCGGAGGGTCGGCGAGCCGTGCAGCAGCGCAGTCAAGCCAACCCACCTCCTTTGAGCGTCATACGAAATGTCATAGGAAATCGGCAAGGAGGGTGCCGAGAGGAGGACAGCAGTTTCGAATGGATTTTTCTTCTAAATAAATTCGTGTAAACGCAGCGAGTGTGGTCGAAACGTGGCCTAGAGACTCGAGACTACAATTTGCGCTCGTAATCCCACAGTGCTTACAGATCACTTCAGTGTCACTTTAATACAGCATCTGGAAACACTTTGCTGGTTTCCACTGTGTTCTGTCAGCGCAGTGATAATGCATATAGTATAGTGCTTTTGTTGCACGTACAGGTGCTTTTTATAAAGCCTATAAGTATGCGCACATATTATGCTACACATGCTGAAAATCCATTGCTCCGCTTGTCTTGGAAGCACAGCTGTGTTGTGAAATTGCAGAATTATGCTTCTGGAGACCACCTCGCATATAGATTTGAGCATACAATGGCATAATTCAGGTGAGACATTGTCAAACACCTGTGCAAGCAAGTGCACTTAATTTGCCTTCTACAGGGTATTGCCACACAGTTCCACTGTTTTGCTGCATGCTTTCTATAGTTGCTGCCAAGGCTGTAAAAGCTGCTAGAAGTGTGTGCATAGAACCGGGTCACTCTTAAGTGGGCTTGAAAATTTTGGTTTAGAGCGTATCGGTGGGGATAACATGACCCCGCTCTCTCCCGTTCATGCAGGTGCACCAGAACTCGCACTCCAAGGAGCGTCCGTACGCCTGCCGGGTGTGCGAGAAGCGCTTCAATGCGGCCTCCACGCTGTACGCGCACATGAAGATCCACACGGGCGAGCGGCCCTACACGTGCAACATCTGCAACCGCTCCTTCACCTTCAACAACACGCTGGTGCGCCACATCCGCACGCACACGGGCGAGAAGCCCTACAAGTGCGAGCTGTGCCCCCTGCGCTTCTCCACAGCCTCCAACCTGTCCTCGCACCGCAAGAAGCACGCCCAGGAGCGCCAGTTCCACTGCGACATCTGCCCGCAGGAGTTCTCCACGGCCACCGCCCTGGCCTCGCACACCAAGACCCACACGGGGGAGCACGCCCACACGTGCGAGGTGTGCTCGCGCGGCTTCGCCAAGTTTGCCGGCCTGCAGGCGCACATGCGCAAGCACACGGGCGAGCGCGCCTTCCACTGCGAGGAGTGCGGCAAGAGCTTCACGCGCAAGCTGCACCTGCGGCAGCACGTGCAGCAGGAGCACGAGCCCGTGCGCCCCGTGGCGACGTGCGAGGTGTGCCAGCGGGACTTTGTCAACGTCGAGTCTCTGCAGGTCCACATGAAGACGCACAATGTGTCGCGGGGGACCAGCGCCATTGTGGTCTACATCAACAAGAAGTGACCCCAGCCCGGCTGCTAGTTAGTGTTGCCACTATTACTGCGGTAGCTGCTTTGTATGCTCGTATGTGTGCACGCGTGTGTGGGAGGGTGGCTTGTGGAGGAACGGCTGTGATAGACCCTGTGCCACCCGGGAAGATGACAGACAGTGAACTTCCGTGTGCTGTTGCGAGGACCTTGCTCTTTTTTTTTTTTTTTTTGAATAAATGGTCGAGGTGTTGCTTGTCGCAAGGACACCTGCGCTTGCCTGCTTCGGGGGTGTGTGGCTGTCAAACGAAATGCGCTACAGCAGGAATGAACAGTGTGTGCATTGGAAAACATTCTATGGCAGTCGCGTTGTAGATTCAGAGGCGGTATGAGTGAGGTGTGATTGGTGTTGAGAATGGTAACCTGGTAATAAAAAGCCATTGCTGTTGTTGCAGCGGTAAGTTACTGATGACAAAAAATTTATGAGATCCATACTTGTGGCATGAGGTGGTAATGTGAAAGTACATAAATTATTCTTTCATGAAGTGCCTGTTCAAAACTTGTGTGAGGGCTAAGGTGATTCTGTGTAGTACCCCTGCTATACTAGTGTTTGAATGTCATTTGACTAAAATGAGGGGCTTCAAATCCCATTCAGAATCTGGCTTGCTCCACTACAATTTCGATGGCATTTGAAAGTTTTAACAATTCACTCGCCGTGCTGCATGGCGCTGCCGCTGTCAAGTTCTGTTTTTGCAACATTCAAATTAGGAGCAGTTTTTGGCGTTAAAATGATAACCAATTATAAGTAAAGTAAGCTTTGGCACTGTTTTTGCTTAATTCTGAATCGCAATCGAGGTTTTTGTGCTGTCTCACCACACTTGTTTGTCACCTGGTTGCACTGGTGCTAACAGTATGGAATTATATCTTGATATGACGATTTAAGTGAATGAGAAGCAAAAGAAAGTCCCGCAATTAAGAATATTTTGTTTTAAGTTCGGCACAAATGTATTTGTTGTTGCTGACTTGGATCGCTGTGTGCGAGAGTGCTACAAATAACATTTCAGAGCCCCAAATGTCTCTCCGGGTGCTCATTTGGCTCGAATGTCATTTGAGCTGAGGGCATTTCAAAACCCAGGGGAGCAGCACAACTTTGCATTTGAGTCGAATGGCATTTGGTTCAAATGACATTGAGACACTAGTGTAGCAGGGGTATTACAGTGGAACTTGAAATGCACTCCATACTTGCTTGAAAAATACAGGATGAGAGAGAATAGGGCTAACGGTACTACATCAGGTAACCCCATCCCACATTCTTGCAAAGACTACACATTTTCTCATTTTGGAACAGAATGGACAACTCGGCAAGTTGGTATTAGCTCATGGCTATTCATGCATGCACAAACGAACGAAGCAAGAAAAAAAAAACAGGACGAGTGCTGAAATACCATTTCATAAATACTAATTATCACTTTAAGTGCCCTGTTTGCTTGCCCAGAAACAAAAGTCCATTTAGTATCCTGCACTAGCAAGTCTGCTACTTGCTAGATCCTTGGCCTAATACATATCAGTCTGCTTATGCTAACTACCTATTCCAACTGCCATTGAAAACATGGTACAAGTTTTTCAGTGTGATGAAATTTAAAACTGGGCGCTGCACCAAATGTTTCCAAAGGCAGTGTGGCTTGAATGGAGTTTCTTTTTGCATGAAATTCAAAACTTTGGCTACTGTTATTTGTGTCATGGTTGCTTTATACCCCAGTCACATGGGCACTTTCAATCCGGATTGAAGCGAAGCGCGATTGACTTTTTGAGCGCGCTCGACGCACCACTGCTTCTACATGGCACGTTTCAATCCCGATTGAGGAGTTGCACCGGTTGCACTCATGAACACCAGATGGTGCTAAAAATGTATTTCACAGCTAGCGGCTGGTAACTTCGCGCGTTCGTAAATATACGAAACTATGTAAATGTTATCACACGCTTATTTGGGTCAGTTATTTGACGCAATTTGTGGCGTCAGTTGAGGTTGTCACCCTCTGTGCCATTACTCGGTGGGGACGAGAGTATCACAACTTTCAAACGATCGCACTTGGAAGCCTTGATCGCGCTTGGGAAACCAGGATTGAGTTTGAGCAGGATCGGGCTCTATTCGGGTTAGTTGGTTGGGCCTTGATAATATGGATGTCCCGAGCAGTGGTGTATGGAACGGCGTTCCTGGAACTATTTCCTTTTGGGAGGAAAGATTGGATTGGATTGGATAAACTTTATTAAGCCTGCAGATCGACATTTTTACGCGCCGAGACGCAGGCCTCGGTGTCGTCCTGGTGGTTGGCTACTACTCAGCCGAGACGTGACCTCGCTGTTGCCGACTAGCAAGTCTCGTGCTTTTCGAGCGCCCGCAGGACCTGCTGGATGGCCCAGTGTTGATGCTCATAGGTGTCGCTCTTTGCGGCTTCTTCAAGCCGTGGCGGGATGGTTTTTGACGTCGCTTCTCCAGGGTTCATGACACAGTCCCACAAGATGTGCTTCTGGTCTGCAGTCTCCCTGCAGAGCTGGCACTTCTCAGTCGGGTACGCCTCCGGATACACTCGGTGCGTCAGAGCCAGGGTAGTTAGGGACCCGGTCTGAAGCTGTTTTAGTGGCACTGCCTCCGCCTGGCTCAACCTGCGTTTGGGGGTGGGAGAGTTCTACGAGCCAGGTAATAGGCCTTGGTGATTTCACCATAATCCATCATTCGGTCCTTTGTCCTTTATTTTGTCTCGGGATTATTTGACACTACTTATTAATTGAAAAAATCAAGCGTAACGTTAATGTGACGGCACGTTCCAATGTTCGAACTGTAACTGGAACATGTTCTTTTCGAATTAAAGGAACTTGTAACGGGAACTCGTTTCAAAATTGGGAAGGAACGAAAGCGTTCCTGTTTTAGAGGACCGTGTACAACATTGGTCCCGAGCCTTACACAGACTGCGAAATTCTCCATAGATGGTGGTCTTGCACAAGTTGTCTAGAGCTGCAAGTCTGCTCTCTATGCCAACCCCCAGCCCACCTGTCTGCCCGGCCAAACTCCTCGGGATACACATCCAGATCTTCTCATAAAGGGGTCATGAAGACAAAATAAAACTTTGTTTAATTTTAAAGAACTAGGTTTCAGTACTTCACTCAGCTCCATTCCAACGACGAAAAACTTTTTAACCAAAAGAATGCAAAAAGCATTGAAAAACGTTCAAATTTTGCACTACGATGACGTGTTATGGGCAGGAGTAACGTCATGTGGGCCAGCACAAAAACATAATTTTCAGAGTATTAACTGCACGTTAGCACCCAAGTGATATAATCAAAGGGAACTAGAAGCCCCACTACAATCGTCCAGTCATGAGTCTTAGCGATGGGTCAGTTCGGTGGCTGCCAATCGCACAAACAAGATCCTGTGACAATAGAAAAGTTGCCGGAAAGTGGCTAGGGAGTTTCCACTGCTTAACACGTTTTGCTTAATATCTCTAGTATTTGTTCGAAGTTTGCGATAAAATTGGTATTGTTGTTATTAGGACAAAACAGTTTTTCTAATGAACCAAACTTGTATTTTGCTACGACAGGGCCTCACTCTCTCCATCTCGCTTCTCTCCAAACAGGCCTAGAGCTCTCAGTAAAAGGTTCCTCCTCCTCCAGTTAGCATGGTAGCAGTTACATTACACTACGCTGGTTGATGGTCTGACATGACGACCTCCTTGCTGAACTGAGTATAAGTATATACTAACTGGGGTTTACATCCATGATATTCCTTAAAAACGTTTTCGCCCCTAAAGAGTGGATTGTTTATTTGCAGAGCTGCCTACAATTGCACGCCTTTGCAACTGGACCCAGCACATTCGAAAAGCTATTGGCGCTATAATTCAATTAATTACCCACCTTTGATAAAACGGCTGAGAATATTTTTACTGTAGGATATTGTAATACCAGGCAAAAAAAAAAAAAACACATTTGGAGGCCCATTTGGACCTGCCGAAAACAAATGATCCTATTGGACCCTTTGCATTTATAATTGGTGTCATCCTGGTCTCATCTAATTGGTTTCATCTAATTTCATCCTGGTCACGGCACCAAAATGTTGAAGACCAGGAGGCAGACGCGGTTAAAGGAGCACCAATTTATTGGCGACCTTCCAACGGGTGATTCTGTCCAATTCTGAGGATGATGATGATGTCACGAGCTTCGCTGCCCGTGCGGTGGCTACTCGCTTCTTGTTTCTATTTCGTCGTCTTCCCAACCAGACCACATTTTCTAACACCCATTGAACCAATTTTTTCGGCAAACCCAAATAGACTTTCAATTGTTTTTTTTTTTTTTTCTTGGTAAGACGAGCATAAATTAGCAGTAGCATGCTGCATTTCAAAGCGCCATAGTCCTGAAAATTGTTATGTGCGTCCAGTCGCCCGACGCTCAGAACGAAGCAAGAACTTAAAACTGTCGTGAGAGAAAGATCGCAAACGCGAACGTGTGAGCTCCAAAAGTTTAGGTCGGGTGTCAACTGTCATCCGTTCGTATTGCGCCGCCATCATTCAGTACAGATCTAGTGTCCCCTCCCTTCCAAACGCATTGTAGCAATTGTAGTATCTGAATAATGCAGGAACATTTCGTTTACCTTCTGTGACAGTCACCGAAGTAGACCGTAAGCAGACGAAATAACGGGATCCCGCAGGCGATGTTCTAGGGCATGGCGTACTGTGAACATTACTCAATAATTAGGCATAAACGTAATAGTTTGTATTGCGTTGTTTAGTGGCGGTAGCTTTAGCAGTGCGCCGTTTTGATTACGCAAAAGCACAGTGGAAAGCTTTTCTGTCACCCATGGGTGTGAAAGAGAACTGGAATTGCCACCGGCATTTAAAAGCGCAGTTTCGAATTTGCTGCCATTTTGCAGTTTCTGCTAAAAATATGTAAAACTGACAGACAGTCATGACATGAATAAATTTATTGCTTCAATAGTGACTTAATAAATTTTGAAGTAAAAAGCATGTACTAATTTTATTATCACATGAAAAGGGGAAAATTGTTGAGGATGGCACGGTATCGTCTGCAACTGTTGCAAAATGGAACCTGCAGCACCACCATCGGGGCTCCCGTCTTCCGAACAGAATTACGCAAACTTTCTCGTACTGGACCTTACTGGAGGCTGGGATACGTACTTAAAGCTAATCTGTGACGCACTAACCCATGTGGTTGCACTTGGATGGAGCTTAGGCGAGGGGTCTCCGCGGCTAGCTGCCTTGGGAATTTTTGTTTTGAGTGACCGAGTTGAGTGCGTATTCTCTTTCCAATATTTAAAAACAAGCACACGAACATTGCTATCTTCCCTTGCTAGCCTAGTGGCTCGTAATACCTTTGTCAAGCCGGACGATTCTCTGGACGCCTTGCTGTCCGACCTAGTATCTTACGTCGGAGCTCAGTTCAACGGCTATTACAAGGTAAGCGGTGGAGCCAATTACTGTTACATTAGCTGAACTCAAATTATACTTAAGAAACCAATTTTCGTAACGCCTGGTGCCAGGACCTGCTAAAGCCCGGCATGACATAACAGCGAGAATGAGTATTTCGTTTATCGCCGGCAGATTTCGATGCCTTTCCCAAAGCGACTGCAGGGTGTTTGAAGCATTCCAATAATCTTAACTTGAACAGCTTCAACACGAAATGAAAATCTGGCTACACTAGTCGGTAACGCAGGGATGTTTATTTTCTTTTTCTTGGTGATGTGAGGTTGGCACTTCAGGCTTGATAGAAAATGTGCATATCAATTGGCCTAACGTTTTTCGCTCGAAGATGCGAAGATTGCCACCTGAATACGCCCGAACCATGCTCCCACCACCACGCAGAGTCGCAGCGGACAAAAATGCTGGCTCAACGTCATGTGCTTCACCACAAGGTCGGACTGCCTGGTGGAGAAGCTAGAAGCCGCGCTGCTGCAACGCTTCGACTGCGAACGCGAAGTCCACGCCGTGAAAGTGAGTCTGTGGAGGCGTTTCTCCTGCATTCGCTGCCGCCGGGTAGACTGGCGTACGGAGTCTGGACCGAATGAAGCGAGGCGCATATCATCAGCTGACCACTGATGTAGCTATCCCGTTTAACGAGTTGAGTGAAAAAGGCCACACGGTGGTGCTTCAGTGCATAACAAGTCACTGTGGCACCGCTGGAAATGAGTGGGCGGATGCAGAAGCACAGCAGGCACACCACAGTGGAGCTCTCTTGGCTATAGCCACCACAAGGCAAGATGCTAACGCGATGCTCTACCGAGCACGTAAGCAAGCTGCAGCCTTGCATTTGTCTGACCCGTAGGCGTGACCTGAAGGCGTCCATGCATGAACGCCTTCACAGGCTCGATCTGGAGCAAAAGGTCTGACTCTCTCATGCTCCCCGACTTCGCGAAAGTCAAGAGACATTGCAACATAGGCTGCGTCTCGCAGTAGCATTCACCCGGAAGTATCTCCACACAATCGACATTGCAACATAAGCTGCGTCTCGCAGTAGCATTCACCCGGAAGTATCTCCACACAATCGGACGGGAGGACAGCCAGAACTGCCTTCTGTGCGGTTGTCCTGAGACTATCGAACACTTACTTAGCGCTTGTCCAAAGTACTCTAGTGAGCGAAAGAACCTTTAGGCAGCATTACTATACTCTTGGACACTCGCCCTCTGTCCGAACAAAAGATTTTGGGCATGTGGGCGGACATCAGGAAACAAAGCCTAGCCGTTAAAGCCCTGCTTATATTTCTTACTCATCTCTGGATTCTCGGCTCTAGGTTGCGACATAATTTAACAGACTGGGAAATAATCTCTAGGGTTTCTTTTTTTAATGGACCATAATCATGGGCTGGAAACTGGACTGTAATCATCTGATTCAGCGCCCAGTTGTATGGGTGACGTTTATTGATGTTACTGCTTGTACATAGTTCATTTGTCGATTTCATAGTTCATTTCTCGTACCTTCCATATTCACTACTTTATCTTTTCGGCCTGTTACGAATCAGCCCGCCGCAGGGCTTTGTGCAACACTCCTCGGCTGCGTGGCGAAGCCTCCACTACGTGCGCCTTTCAAGCAGGCCCCCCCCCTGTCGGTGACTCACGCTTGCAGCCGACGGATTGAAACGCGTCGCTGCATGTCTGTATAGCTGGCTCCTTGCTATCGGCGTGATCAAACTTCGGTGGCAGCCGACGCAACAAGCTTCAACTTGTCCGAAGGACGCGGAAGCCGCTACGGTGATATTCTCGCCCCTCTCTCAGAGTATCTCGGACTCAGCGTGCGCCGCTACTACAGACCGCTCACGAGCTCTGAAAAGGGTGTTGTGTGTGTCTGTGCCGTTCGTGTCGTGTGCACAATCTAGAGGGAACACTTGTTTGATCGTTAGCGCTTTGGGTATGAATAAGACCCCCTAAGAGCTGTAGTTCATTCCTGTTTGAGCAGTGAATCAATGCTGTCACTCTGCTCGAGTCCTGTACTGTAACCTCGCCCGTCGGGGCATTGTCTGGCTTCGGCCATCTTTCGCCATGAAGTAAACAAGTTACGTTTGCCTTCGGCTTCTATGCTATTGCTATTGTGTATGGTATGCTATTGTGTATTTCTCGCGTTTTTTAGTTCAAAAACGTCTTTCGAAGCTGGAGTGGAGCCGATTGATTGTGGGGTTTAACGCGCCGACGCAACGCAGGCGATGAGGCGCGCCGTAGTGGAGGGCTCCGGATTAATTTTGACCACCTGGGAATCTTTAACGTGCGCCGAAATCTCGTACACACGGGCGTTTTTGCTTTTCGCCTCCATCAGAAAAGCGGCCGCCGCGGCCGGGAATCGAACCCGCGACCTCGTGCTCAGCAGCGCAACGCCTTAGCCACTGAGCCACCGCGGCGGGTTTGGAGTGGAGCCGAGGGAATCACCAAAGTTTAGTTATTTCAAACTGAACAGAGTTCTATTTCGCCTTCATCTTGAGGAACTACAATCATAAAGCATGGCCGTGGGGTTAAAGATAAATATGAATAAACCTGAAGTATTGAGGGATAAACAAGCCGAAAGCGCCTTTTCCAGATATGGAAACGAAATGGTAGAAGAAGTACAAGAATATAGCTACCACGGACAGATGGTAAGTGCTGACTCCAACCATGAGAGAGAGAGCCGGCGCAGAATAGGTATGGACTGGGAAGCACTCGGCAAGCACTCCCAAATAATGAAAAGTAAGCTGCCTCTGTCACTCAAAAGAAAAATCTACAACCAGCTGCCGGTGATGACATACTCAGCTGAAACTTGGGGCCTTACTACACAACTAGGGTAGAAATTTAAGCAAACTTAGGTCAGCTCAACGGGCCATGGAACGAATAATGTTAGGAATAACCCTCAGGGACGAGAAACGAGCTACCTGGATTAGAGAACAAACTAGGGTAGATGATGTCGTAGTTCACGTAAAGAAAAAGAAATGGGTGTGGGCTGGCCATGTAATGAGAAGAACTGACAACCGGTGGTTAGCAGAGTAGACGCCAGGAGACAGCTCTAGAAGAAGGGGAAGGCCATCATTAACCAAAAGGAGGGATGAAATAAATAAATTCGGGGGAAAACTCGAACAGGAGCTATTGGAGGTCGATAGGAGAGGCCTTCGTCCTTCAGTGGACCCGAGTAAGCTGTTGACGATGATGATGGCCCATTTAACCTCGGCACCAGGTGTATCAGCTGGAGCCGTGCCGCCTGGAGAAGTCCTTCAGCCTCGGCGAGTCCCTGTCGTTCCCGCGTCAGCCGCCCGGCTCTTCCAGCTGGCTCTTCGTGCGGCGTCTGCCGGCAGAGGCGTCCGCGTTTGAGGCGGCCTTCAAGAGCCTCCTGCTGCCGCCGAGGTCCAGCGAGGCGCTGCTCTGCCTGGGAAAGTCGGCCGATGGTGCAGTCGAGGTTGGTACCGGCCGTTCCCGACGCGCGAGCTGCGTACTCCACACGAGTCGGTCATCTGGCATGAATCGTCTCCGGTGTTTCTGGTATACTGGGAGGACTTCTTCAGTTAGGCTGTCTGAAGTACTTTTATTAAAGACGATAGTCTTTCTTGGGCTACTTAAACCCAGAAATTTTGGTCTGTCTGTATGTCTGTATGTCTGTCCGTCTGTCTGTCTGTGACCCGATTCAGCCACCTGGCCAAAGCAAAACAATGCCTGCGCAATAGTCTTTTATAGTCACAGCTAAATCTACCCGTCTATGCCCGGTGGAATGTTCATAATTGTCAACATTGTTGAAGAAGAACAAGACATTACGCAAATATTAGACAACAAATCGATACAGAAGTGATATTTGCAGTGTTCCTTTATAAAAAAAATCAAACATGCTTGAATTTGCGAAATTAAATACTTCATCAACTGCAGAAAAAGAATTCACTCCGCCGTCGCCTGCTGTCGCCCGCGCCACTATAGCTTCTGGGGCCATTTTAAGAAATCAACCGGCAACAGTTACGCAAGGTTCCACTAGGTAGGTTCCACGTTCTGCTTGCAACGCACGCGGAGTAGGGAAACGCGGTTCTATAAACGCTGAAGTAGGGCGCCTCGATTAATGCGCGTCTTCGCCGTACGGCAGCGTTCGCATCGAGTCACCCGGTTTGGAGCAGTGGAACGCGGGAAATTTAAAATGATTTAAGCAAATCTTTGGCGTCTTTACCTTGGGAGGAGCGCGACGCAAGAGGAACAACATGAGAGGTGAGCGGGAAAGCGAAGGGAGGCATTTACTTCGCAAAAGCCGATAAAGACTATCGTCTTTTGACGGCATTTGCAACGAAAGGAGCAGATACGCGGCCAATTTTTTCGTTCGCAATAAATAGGTCGTGTCAGCAAATCGTCGCGTCGCTCCGAACTAAAGAGAGTACAGAGTGACAGAGTGAAGAGGGCTACCTTCGAGAAAAGAGAGAGCTGCCCTCGCAACGGTACCGACATTGCCAAGGTGACGGGAAGTCGAAGCGCGGCGCGCTGCGTATACCTCTGCACGGCCTCTACGGGTCCCGCGGCTCCCGGGCAACGCTTGAACGCATTATAGCGAGAAGTGGGTGGTCAGTGCAGGGTGACAAAACATGAGCCCGAAGCAGGGCGTGCGCAGTGGGCCGAGCCTTAGGCAGGACGACATGCTCACGCATTGCTAAAGATTCACCAGTAGATCCTAAATTAGTTTTTAGACGTCGTGAATAAGCGCATCTAGTCTTTGTGAACCAATGACTTAATGGAGGCATGCGGAGTAGATGGCTTAGAACTCGCTGAACAGTACCTCGGCTGCATCTGCTGCGTGAGACATGTGAGTGGCGGCAGCTTACCTGTCGTTGACACACATCTTCAGAGCCGGGTTAAAGCACTTTCGCACTTCGGTAAACGCAAATGCACGCAGGTTGGTTGAAGGCGTGTACGCATGCGCAGTAGCGTCGGTTGAGCGTTGAATATCACTCGTACAATGAATGCTTGGCCTGCCGTAATTACCCGTTCGTTCTTTGTCCCCAGAAGGAGCTTCCTGACGCCACTGATTCAATCCAGTGCAACGTGCGCGAGGTCCTGTTACCTGCGCCAGATGGGTGAGTGAAGAGCAGAGTGCTCAGGGATGCGCTCGGCCAGGAAACTTTGTGACTGTGACTGCGCCAAACACCGTTAGTAATCGCCTCCGGAGGTCCCAATTAATTTCGTTTTGCCAAATGCTCGCACGTTTGCGGCTTCACGGGCCCTTCACTGCTCCGCATCTTTCAAATGTGCCTCCTATTACTGGAACACTGCGCGCATGATTGCCCTCGTTTGCCTCTTCCGTAATGAGAACTCCCTCCCAAAAATTTCAAGAACTTTTGGGGGGTTAAAGCACCGAAGCTACACCTGGGCTTTGAGGCGCGCCGTAGTGGAGGGCTCCGGATTAATTTCGACCACCTGCAGGGGATCTTTAACGTGCGCCGATATCTCGACACACGGGCGTTTCCGTTTTTCGCCTCCATCTAAAAAGCAGCCACCGTGGCCAGGATCGAACTCACGTCCTTGGGCTCAGCAGCGCAACGCCTCAGCCATTGAGCCGCAGTGGCGGGTAACTGAGAATTCCCAAACAGACGAATACATGGAACGAACGGCCGCCGCGGTAGCTATCCAATAACCCTTACGTTCTTCCGTTCTTCGGCGTGCAGTACAATCTGACAACACGATCGGCAGGCGCAGACTTAGGCAAGCTCATATGTGCACGAATGAAGCGCAAAATGTTTGTAGGGTGGAAGGAAAAACGGAAGAAATCGAGGCAGAAAAAAGAGCCCACGTGACGCAGCATATTCTACTCGCCCGTGTTCCAAAAGGTACCCGCTTGTCTCTCGATTGAGCCTTCCGGCCAAAAGTTGAGAGGATACTTGAACAAGAGATTCATGTAGGCAGAGCCGTTCGAAACTCTTGGAACCGCTGGCACTTGTCATACACGACCCCATTATTTAGTGCAAAGAACACTGCAGGTACATTTGAGGCAAAATATATGGAACCAACCGGCAGACTCGGCGTCAGTTTAGTTAGGAATGCCCACTAGGTTGGTTTTTACGATAGTATATTGCTGCGAAGAAAGCTTTCCCACAAGGCGCCTCCCCCGGCATTGTGAGCACGCTCTCGTGGCGCCGTTCCACGCATGCGCGCTCGTGCGGCAGGGCCAGTTTGGAGGCAGACGCTCGTGGGGAGACGTTCGAAGCGGTCGGTGTTTGCGTTGTGGGCACAAGTTCGCCTCAATTGTAATCCAACCGTTCAACGTCTTGTCGCTACAATATATAAACGAAAAAAAGAAAAAAAGGCCGCCGAGATAAAAAAACTCCCACCTCCCCTCGCGGGAACCCCTGTGTAGATGCGACGCATAGGCGGAGCGGCGAAGGGAACGCGTTGTATAGCGCGCATAACGTTGAGGGGACTGCGTAAGCTGGTCCCAGTCGATGACGACGTTGGCGTACTTGTAAAGCGGCGTGGACTAGGTGTTTGAGCCAAGCGTGGATGTTGCTTCGCCGGAGAACTGCACACCGGTTATATGCGCAGCGCGCCCGAAGGAGAAGAAACCGCGGAAGAGAGAGTACTGCACATGCGCCGGCCCCAGCGCGTCTGCCGCGGCTATGACGCAAGACAATCCAACACAATCCACTTTAATCCAATCCAATCCAAATCCAATCCAACCGAATCCAACCGAATCCAAGCCAAGCCAAGCCAATCCAAGCCAATCCAATCAAATCAAATCAAATCCAATCCAATGCCCCTCGCGAGAGAGTGTTCGTTATCGGAGAGGAGAGGGGGTGAGCGGCGGAGAGCGCAGCTCGCGCGGCGAGGAGAATGGCAGAGGGGTGGACAACGCCGACAACAACGACGACGACGCCGGAGGGACAAGGCGAGTGAATCAGATGCTCTGCATCTAAAACGACGCGTTCAAAATGGCGCAGGAAGGCTCCAGCACGTGCGAGATGAGAGCAAGCACAAAAAGAACTGAACTCTCGCTCGTGCGCGTCTAGGCAGTACACGAAACGAAAGACAAAAAAAAAAAAAGAGAGAGAGAAAAAGATGCCAGCTGTCTCAGGAGAAGGCGCGTGAGTACTGAGAAGGCGGGAAAATTGAATTGCATTGAACAAACGTCTGTTCAATTCAGCAAGAGAGGAGTGAGACAGAGTTACGGTAAGAGCAAAGAGCGGAGACGGGCGCCACAGCAGCCCCTATGGCGAACCACTGCTCTGCATTTACGGCAGCTTTCACGTTGAGAGGAGCTGCTTTAATTTTATCACCGTCCTTTACCTTTTGCGTCCGTTTCTTCTTTCGGTTACAATGACTGCGCACACGCCCGCATTCGTATCGCCAAGCGATGGTTTTACCACTCTCCTTGTGCTAACGGCATAATCAGCATGCCCGTGTGATGTTGCGCCACGTGGCAGGCCGTATCCTGTGCACATCATTCAGCAGCCGTGCACAGGCCCTCGAATGTCGATGAGCGCGCGAAGCCTGCTCGCGCATGCACTCCCTCTCCCCTCCCCTTCCTGCCACACCGTACATAAAGCCCCTCCATACTGCTCTCGTCCCTGTCCGTGATGGAGGGCTTTAACCGTACAGGCACAAAAGTGCGGCGAACGGCGCTGTGCACGCTCCTGGACGGGAAAGGCACTGGCCAAACTGTCGCTTCAGGAGCCCTTCAAGAGGAAGGAAACACCGAGCTTTTGGGCTGTCGGCCTTCTTTTGTGTTTTTGTGTTTCTTCGGCGATATTTTTTATGTCATGGACTCCGAATTTTTGACCAGCACAGGGAACAATTCTCACTAAATCTCAGTTCAGTCCGAAGAGCCATGTGGAAAAGGGTGATAGGTGTAACACGTGGCGACTGAAAACGAGTGTCTTGGATCAAAGGATAGACTTGTGCGGAAGACATTCAAGTTCAGAGTAAGAGAAAGAAGGGGCCGGGCATGTGGTGCGGAGGTAAGGTGAGCCCCCCGAGGTAGCACAACGGCCACTGATAGACGAGGGGAGAGTTGCTGTGTATTATGACGGGAAACTCAAAATCCAGGGACGAAGAATGAATGCGGGGGACGCAGGTCACGAGTGGGTTTGGAAGTTTAAACGGAAGAGGCCATCCTCTTGCAGTGGTCGTCAGGAGACTAATGGGTGAAAAGGAATACAGCCAACTTTTAGGCAGCCCGTTGAAAAACGTGTAATGACTCGTCTGCGATACTGGGGCAGAGTTGTAAGAGAACCTTCAACATGTTACACAATTTCTGGTGAAAAACATCGCCATGTCTCATCAAGAACGGTATCACATTCGACCCCTCACTAACGTGGTGTGCATGGGATGAGCGCCGGCCGTCTATATACATGAGGAGCTGCTCGATCGTGCCTAGTTTCTGTTGCTGCCGAGCAGGTAATTCAGTATGGTGCGAAGCAGGTCATTGTGTCAAATACGCGTAATTAGGCGAAAATGTTTGCTCGGGACGAGGTCATATTCGATTAAAGGACCCTGCGGCACTTTTCTCAACGTTTTTCTAACTCTTAAATGATTTCATAGCGTTGTCAACAAACAGATCCGGTACTAACAATAGGAAGTCAATAAGTACATTAGCCAAACTACTGCTCTATGCCTATCAGATAACTTGGAACTCAAGATTTTTCTCTCTTTCGCGAGTCTTGGCGTTCTCTGAGCGTTCTATATACGTCATTACAGCAATGTAGCGGCTATTGGCCGCTTCCTTTCTTTTGCAGCAATAAACGCAATCGATAGCCACTTAAAAAAAAAAGCCACAAAGCAAAGCAGAAACGGAAGGCGGGTAGTTCTGCTACGACGAGCAAATCACGCAATGTCGCTCCGTGCTGTTGGTAAGTACAGCTTTCACAGGGCTTCCATACGCGAAGGAAACAGGACGAGGAGGATAAACATCTTTATTGTGGGAAAAAGTTGCGCGGACTCTTCAGGAGGTGAAGTCCTCAGTCCAGGACGACCCCATATGCCTCGCCAGCCGCTACAGCCCGCTCCACCAGCCGAAGCTGGTCGGACAGGCATGAGCTGGACAGGGCGCGCCTCCAGAGCTCGGGAGAGTTGAGCGGATTCGGTTTGGGGAGCGGGTGGGAGCACAAAGGAAAGAGTGAAAGCGTTTGTCGGAAGGGTTATCCGGTCGTCGGCGGCGGTGCAGATGTGCGGTCGTGCCGTGGGCTCCCCTGCGGCACCTGCGGGCCGTGCGGCTCGTGTGCCGGGACGCGCCCTGCGAGGACCTGGTGCGCGGAGAGCCGCTGCTCCTGACGCCGCAGCTGTCGTCCGAAGCGGCGCTGTCCGCGCTGTGCCGAGGTCTGCTGGCGCGCCGCGCGCTGCTGCTCGTCGAGGCCAACGGGGGACGCTACCTGGCCGTGCCCGCCATGGTGAGCAGCTCCCTCCCGGCGCGTAGATCGTTTCGCGAAGGAGGAAAGATTGCTGCGCGTGGAAGAATTTCACGGAATTCAGGAGACGTCACGCAGCCGTCCTTCGCAGGCCAACCTCCGTTGATGCGGCTCCACGAACTCTTTTCCTGTCCGGAGTCGACCCTTTCCAAAGAAAGCCCAGTACGTGACCCGCGGTATTGTTTCTAATTGCAGATTCACGCCTGCCCTTCTGTGGCAAGGCCAAGGTCACGCGGCGAAGTGTCGGCCGACTGTTTTTGCTTGCAAGCTTGAAACTTGTCGTGGGATGTCATCTCCTAATCCTTATTTCCTAACTTTATCGTATGACCGAAGCATTACCGTAGCTGTGTTTGGAGATATGAGCGCATATACAGGGTGATCAAGGTTAAGTCGACGGGTGTTTTAAAAATTAGGCGCCTCGATGTACGTGAAGACCATCTCTACAGTGAGGTTAGGTGCCCAGGGGGGCACATCATTAGATGGTAATTATTGATATCGGTGGCCTCATTAACTAAAATTGAATAATTCACTTTATAGTGGCTGCAGTAAGCAGGCATGTTCGTATTGAAAAGTTAGACGCAATCTTATTTCTACGCAGCTTCATTGGGCAGAATTATTCTAGCGCATTCGTACTCCGAGATATATAACTGCGAAGTTTAATTGCCGTTCGCATGATTGCGCATGCAAGGCAGTGAGGACAGGCGCAAAGCTCCTCTCTTTTGTGGCGTGCCTGCTGTGTAGGGTGTTTAGTTTGACAACGGGATGGAGGCATATGCAAAAGTGATAACTGGCACCCTGTCAGTCTTGGCTGGCGTTATCGCAATCTGCAGTAGGAGGAACCCCTATCAAAGCACAGAACCAAAAAAAAAAAAAACCTGCCGACTTAATTGCGCGTACAGAAAACAGACTGCACGAGCACCTCGGTTGCTGCTACTGGCCAGAGAAAGCTGTTGGTATAGGAGTTTTAGAGGTGGAGGAATCGCTGTGTCTGGCTGTCTGCACGGGGAAGAGAAGACGAGCATTGGGGCTGTTTGATCGCCTGAGCTGTTTTATTTGCGAGCAGCAAGTTTAGGATTCCTTAATTAACGCGGTCTGCGTCTAGACACAAACGGATAAGTCATGGAATAATAGAAATAAACCGAAGTTATGCACTAATGCATTATGATGGTGTTTATCACGATGACTGGCTTCCCGTTTGTATCGGGTGGTGCCATAGGGCACCATACCGTCGGGTCTAACACTTCAGCGTCGTACGTAGTGGGGTGGTGAAAAGTGGTGGACGAGGGCACAGACTCCACCTATCACCCGATAACGGATACCAGTAATAATTTTTAAAGGCTATAGCTCTTCTTGGGGTGCTTAAACGCGAAAATTTTGGTCTGTCTGTCTGTCTGTCTGTCCGTCCGTCCGTCCGTCCGTCCGTCCGTTCGGACAAAAGTGAAATGAATTCTTGAACAGGATTGCTGGAACTTTAGAGGAAAAAGGAGTGACACCGAATAGTGGCGCTGGGCCTGGCCTGCATGCATGGGCCCGGCTCGTGCACTTCGTCTTCACCGTCTTCATGTTCGGTCATGAACGCTGACTCTCGCTGGTCTCCGCCTGTTGTCCTTGAAGGGTGTCGTCTTGTTGTCAAAGATGATTGCATAGGCAAAACATTTCCAAACTATTGAATCTGGTAGTAATGGTCATACTTGTCAACATTCTTCAGCAAAAAGAAAACAGGAAGGGTACTTGAGGCAAAACGGCATATATGTAGCTGATACTACCACTGTTCTTCTAATTAAAAGTAGATGTGTGTTTAATTTTTGCGATATCAAACACAAAAACCGCGCTGAAAACGAAATTTTACCCACAAGACATAAAAAAAAGGGCTCGGGCGGCGTGCCAAACAGCAACAAAAGGTCCAACAGCTGGAGCGCGAGCAGTGTGAAGGCGGAAAAAGTGAATTTAATTGAGGAAACCTTCATTTTTCTTATCACGGGAGCTCACATGTATTTTGAAAAGCCACATATATATTCTGTAACACATATATTTTTTGTCTATTTATTGTACGCATGCTTTCGTTTTTATAGCGCACTTAGTCACCATGTCTAGAAACCCATTCGTATATTCTGTAACCTGTTATGTTCATGTGACAATACTTATGACGTATTAGGTTGCTTGTTTTTATACTTATATTGTTTTCACTCGTTTATATTGTTTTCACTCGTTTTGTAGTAGTCTAAACCACTGAACCCTTTATCGCACCGTTACCCTACCTATCAGATATAGGAGGTCCCCCCGACAGTCGCGGACTTTGGGACCTCCTCCTGTACTGTTTTCGTCGTGTATTATTTTCTGAATGCTGGAATAAATTCAATTCCATTCAATTAAATTCGACCGAGACAGCAGGGGAACAGTGTGATAGATGGATAGAGGGAGAGCAGAAGCAGTTACGGGACAGGGGATGCGGAAGAATCGCCTTTCGATGACATTTGCAGCGAAGCGAGCGGATACGCAAGCTGTCATTCTTATACGCCCATTAGACGGGGAGGAATCCCACCTCTCTCTCGCCCAGTGCACCCCGAAGTTCTTTTTTAATTTGGAACTCATTCCTTTTTTTCTTTTGTCTTCTTTGTATTGCCTCTCGGCTTTTTTTTTTCTGGTGGTACCCCTCCCCCTGCCACCGAAACCGAACACAGCACATCGACAATAAAGGTTATCGTACAATTATGTTAGCACAGTAATTAGCGGCTGTTTCGAAGAGGTTAAGCATTGTTCCCTACTCAGTTATACATGCACATATTGAGGACGTCCCGGTCAATATAACAAAAGCATCCGCCAGGCGCCCGCTCTTTTTTTTTTTCTCTCGCAGTACTTAGCGTTCACACCTACACACGAAAATACCGAATTACGTGTCGCGTTCCTTAGCTCCTTATGGCTTAGAGCGGCCGACGAAAGCGGAGTGTAGAGGTGCGGTCCAATTAAAAAAAAAATTGGCCGCGTATCTGCTCCTTTCGTTGCAAATGTCGTCAAAAGACGATAGTCTTTGTAGACATTTGCCAAGGAAATGCCCCCTTCGCTTTCCCGCTCACCTTTCATGCATGTTCCTGCACCGTCGCGCTCATCCCAAGGTAAACACACTCAAGGCGATTTGAATTTACCGCGTTCCACTGCTACAGGCGGGGTTCCTCGATGCCAGCGCTGTAGTACGGCGGAGACGCGCGTGAATCGAGGCGGCCGACTTCAAGGTTGCCGTGCTCCACGTGCGTTCCAAGCAGAACGTGGAACATAGTTAGTGGAACCTTTCGTTGCTGTTGCCGCGTGATTTTTCATATGCCGCCAGGAGGCGGCGGTTTTCTGCAGTAGATGTAGATTATCATTTGCTATCGAAAAACCAAGCATCCATGAATTTTTTAATAAAGGAACACTGTAAATATCCCTTGTGTACTAATTTCCTGTCTTATATTTGCGTAATGTCTTGTTCTTGTTTAACAGAGTTGGCAAGTATGAACATATAAACCGGGCTTAGACGTTTACATTTGGCTGTGAGTATATAGGACTATTGGGCAAAAGCATTTTACTTTGGCCGGGTGGCTGAATCGACTTACAGACAGACAGACGGACAGACATACAGACAGACCAAAATTTCTGGGTTTAAGTAGCCCAAGAAAGACTATCGTCTTTAAAAGTTAGAACTGGCAAGATGTCTTAGCGACAAAGGCGCATGGTGCCGCAAAGCGTCTTACTAATGTAATGAAGAGTAATGAATCGTTCGTGACTGTTGATTTCGCTTTTGCTGCGCTGGTTCGGACGGACCCCTGACGGTGACAACCCTTTCTTCCCCCTCTTCATCCCCAGGGCGAGAACTGCCTGCTGCTCCGCCAGCTGTCGCTGCCCGAGTATCTGCTCCCCACTGAGGTGGGCCCCAGCGATCTGCCGGTGGATCCGGAGCTGGAGTCTCGCGTGGACGGCGCTCTGTCGCGGCTGGGCGAACCGCGGAGCTCGGCGCTCTCCGTGGCCGAGCCGACGCCGGGCTTCTACGACGAGCTAGTTCGCCAGCTGAACGACGAGCTCGCTTTCAGTGAGCCCGCAGCAGGCGGATTCAACCGGGGTCGGGGAAACGCAGGGCGCGGTGCCCCAAGAGGTGCCGCCAGAGCCGGGTCCAGGTCAGCCTCGAGGGCGGCGTCCAAGACGGCCAAGGTCACGCGCTTTCAGTGAAGATCCGCCATTACAGGCGTGACAGCGGAATACCAGCTCGGGGCCCACTGACGTATGAGCTAGTTCACTGCATCCATGCTCTGTGCCAATCCGCACGTGTTGCGGGTGTTCTTGCTGAAGGGTAGCCGCGTTGCCGACCGTCTTTGTACGCTGTACCAGTGCGGCGGAGGTAGACATTCCGGTGGTTTCGCTTCGCTTATTTTCTTTTGGTGAGATCCCGAGTGAGAATCGCCCTGTATAGGCGGTTGTCAGAGGGTTTCCCAATTGTCACAGCGCACGGGCTAATTGGTGGACGCGTTTTTGGATAGACAGTGCTCGCTCTTCAGTTACGGCGGTGCATCTGCGAGTGTCAGTGGACGTGGTGCAGACAGAAGCTTGAATAAATTCCGTGCTCTTGCCCGTGAGGAACCGCTTTTAACGACTTTGTTTTCATCTTCCTTTTTGTGTCAATTCACAGTTTTATGAAATGCTGAAGCGAGTTTGAGGACACGGATACGCTTCGTTTCCCGCACAAGAAGCTATCAGAGGAGACGTGAACGCTGTGAACGAAGAACTTTAAAACGTGACAACTTACCTCTGTTTCTTTTGGGTGCTGAAACACCAGTGCAATATGCTTTGCCACAATGAACACGTACGTTCCTTCACTCTCATCTGGTCGCTTCTGTTATTCACTCGGCCTCACTTCTGCACCCCAACTGCGCTTCGTCTTGTTGGTGAGTACAGAAGTAGACCGACATCGCGGGGACCAGTGAAGCGAAGGGAGCCATTTCAACATGCGCTGGTGCTTCGAGGAACCGCCGCCAGCCGTCGATTTGATGAAGCTTAAAGATGATGGTCTTTCGTGGGCTACTTAAACGCAGAAATTCTGCTCTGTCTGTCTGTCTGTCTGTCTGTCTGTCTGTCTGTCTGTCTGTCTGTCTGTCTGCCTGCCTGTCTGTCTGTCTGTCTGTCTGTCTGTCTGTCTGTCTGTCTGTCTGTCTGTCTGTGGCTCGATTCACCACTCAACCAAAGAGAAACAGGAGCTGCATAATAGTCTTATATTGGCGATGAGATGTTTGAGTGGCGCCCCCTGGCTCTGACATTGGCTTAGGGTCTCGCTCCGCTGTCGTATGCTACATTCGCGCCGCTGCTACACTCGCGCCGCGGTCGCCCGCTTGTGACTGGCAGCAGCGCCTGTGCTATATATCGCCCGCTTTTGTGCTTCAGGGCTCTAAAAAGCGTATTTCCAGCCAGCTTCTGACAACTCTGAGAGAACGACTTACAGCGTCGCTCCGACGATCCTGTGTACCTCATCCTTTCTAGTGTATTTGCGAGTTTCAGTGCTCAGAGATCCTCGATAAGTATTCAAAATGTGCAGGCTTCCCTAAATTATTCTTGAGATGCTCCTATGAAGACTTAACAGTCTAAAGCTACGCACCAAGCAGCGGGTCGCACAGCAGGAGCTAAAACGGTTGTCTTCTATTTATTTCGTTGCTGTTGACTTGTATCAGAGGAAAGTTTTTTTTTTTTTTTTGTGCCAAACGCATTAATTTTTCTGCACAGTCACAGACGTCCTTGGAAGTTTGGGGATGTTTGCGAGGCTCACAAAGTTCGTGTGGATATTTTCTTCAGGGTGTAAGGCATACAGTACCTTCTTCAGAAACTGGCTTTCCTTATGGCTGCGTACAAGAGTACATACCCACATCGTGCGTTGTTTATTCCCATGTAAATGCAATGAGAAGGTTCGTACTACACCACCGCGAAACGGTTCAGACAACGTTTTTCTGAGTAGTCGAAGGCGGCTTTTGTGCCCCGAATTTCTCCCGTAACCATCGTTATGGTAACGACCTGAATCTCAACACGAACAGTTATGACATGCTTACGGTGTTGAAGGCTTGTTATACGTGCTAACAAACGCAGTGAATAGTATACGTGCCGGTATTCCGTATAACACAATTCGAAACAGATGAATATCTCCAAACAGCTCCTTGTTGTTTTCCAACCCCTTCAGGCGCAAAGTAGAAATCCTGGCCTACTCGGAATGACGTTCGATGAATTGAAGAAAATTACGCTTACTCTCTTGTCCTGGACTGAGGAGCCCGCCCACTAACCAGCTGAATTTTACTCTTAAATAAAGTGTTCTCCTCCTCCTCCTTCTCGTGAGTGCCGGTTTACGATAACGCCTGTCTGAATATTGGGAAGATATGGATGTGGGATATTTCCCGAAATATCCCCCCAAGTCTGAACAAACATAGTGTTACTCTGTGTTTACCATACAGTTGACTCGTTTCGCTCAATAAACCTCCATACCGGTTAGAAGCGTGGAATAAAACCAGCACGCGCCTGGCCACACAGTGTGATGTTTGGAACTCAACCTACAGTTTTTGCAGCCCATAGTGCATGTAGGCAGGCATACTTTCATGCCATGACAACGTAAAGTAACGTGATACAATACTTTCGAGCGTTCAGCAAAGTTGCAAAATCTGTTTTACCTTACATACGGATTAGCAGGAATCGTAATGCCCTCTGCCAAAGCCGACAGCCCCGAAGGCCTGGAATTTGTTTTGATCTTACATCTTCGCTGTTGTGGGTTGTTAGCTGCTGACTGTTACCATTGTTCGAAAGATTGCGAAATGCAGAAGCTGACGCCTATACTCGGTGACAACTTAAGAACGGCACCGGGAGTTGCCGCTGTGCCTTATCACCGTAGCCGGATGTTTCTCCGCGCGGCGCAAGTAGGGCGTTACTGGGAATATTTTGAACATGGCGTGAGCCGTTCCCGTGATTTTTTGGACTTAATATGCTTATAAACGACTCCAGTGACGACAAACAAACTGCGTGAGACAAGGCAGACGATATCACGCATTCATAGCAAACCCCTTTCAAAACGCGTGCGCGCTGACGTCACGGGTCCAGCGCTTTGGTGGAGTGATACACTACTTGAGGTGGTGCCGTTCTTGAGTTGTAACCGAGTATAGAAGCGGACGCCGCACGGGACCGGCTTCGCAGTAGTGGGGTGACGCTGGCAAAATTTCCTCCGTAGCGGCATCAAAGGCTATAACTTTAAATCACGCCTTGAGGTGTTGTATGCGATTTTAAGTCTTGTATTCAGAAAAAAAGTTGCACATACGCGAAATCTCAACCCATACGCGAAATCCCAAGCATCAAAAGTCAACCGCATGCAAAGAAACAGCGGAGCGAGCGAGCCCGAGCGAAGCAGACGACAAATGCGAGAGTCCCTAAGCCGACCTTACGCAGGCGCACTTCGCAGCGCCGCCCGTGGTCGCGCTCACAGCCAATACCCACAGCCAAATATAAACGTGTAAGTCCGGTGTCAATGTTCATACTTGTCAACACTGTTGAACAAGAACACGACATTACGCCAATACAAGAGAGAAAATCAATACAAAAGTTATATTTGCACTGTTCCGTTAAGAAATTATAAATGCTTGGTTTTTGCGATAGCAAATGAAATACTACATCAACTGCAGAAAACTGTCGCCTGCTGTTTCCAGCGCTACAATAGCTCCGGGCGACATTTAAGAAATGAAACGGCAAACGCAATGAAAGGTTCCACTACATAGGCTCCACGTTCCGCTTGAAACGCTTGTGGAGTAGGGCAATGTGGTTCTATAAACGTTGTAGTATAGGTGACTCGATTCACGCGCGTATCCGCCGGCAACGCTGGCATCGAGTCACCCGACTTGGAGCAGTGGAACGGGGTACATTTAAATTGACTTGAGCGAACCTTTAGCGTGTTTACCTTGGGAGGAGCGCGACGGAAGAGGAACAGCATGAGAGGTGAGTGGGAAAGTGAATGGAGGAATTTACTTGGCAAATGTCGACAAAGTCTATCGTCTTTAGTCGACATTTGCAACGAAAGGAGCAGATATGCGGCCATTTTTGTTCCTGGGTGTTGCATGACCACAAGGATTATAATCTTTATATTATCTCGTTCTCATACTTTTTTTCTTCAAACGCACTTCACTTCCCAGAGCAGTGAAAGATAGGGACATCAGACGAGAGGCGAAAAACAGTTGGAACTTAGAAGTGTGCCAGCGTTAATAAGCAGTATACCACCAGCGCGCACTTGTAAAGTGTTACGAGTAAACATTGTCATAACGGAACAATAGTCAGTATGGTAAGAGATGATACAGCGTAGAAATAATTGGCTTCTTTCGGTTGACTGCAATGCCCCGAATACAAGTATACCATTACGGGAAGCTGCTTATTTGCGCAGAAAATTCCAAAAGCGTGGAAACAGGTATTGCCATGCACTTTTTCGCGCTGCGATTCGTGGCGTCTCAAATCGTGAACGATACTTAATAATACTTTATTAGCATATAAAACGCGATTGTTGGAGCTTGTCTAAGCTTCTTATTGAAACACCAGAAATAGGACACGGACATGTAAAACGAATGTATTCGGTAATTTCTGCTTAGCAAATGTTTGAAAACGGCACAAACTTCAGGTCTTACGCATGATTAAGCCGGCTCTCTCACAACAGCTGGCTGTAATATTGACTTGATCGAATGTTTTGCATCTTCGTAGCGGTACAGTGAGGCGTTATATGCGGGTGAACACCAGAGGAACCACCCCTTACTATCGGTGTTTATTTATGTGTGACATCAAGCGGCCCAAGTCTGATACCACTGGCGCAATGGGTTGCGCTACCTGCCCGGCCGTCACCTGCCATGCCGCAAGCATCTTCTTAGCCTTCTGTTAGGCAAAAACAGCGCCTTTGCTTGGATGAAATTGTGGACGGGCCCTTTTGCGTCACAGAAAAATGGAAGAAAAAGGCACTGAAGGAAAGGCCACCTGCAATGATTAATTCCTAAAGAAACAAACACCATTTATCTTTGGACAAAGGCCGAAATAGCATCGGAAGATGGACCTTTTCTTTAAAACGGGAAGTCATTATAACCGCCAAGAACGGGTTTTCCACCTTTGCGGAAGAACATAAGGGTTTTCCGCAGACAACGCCGTGTAGTGTACGAACTGGTACCTACAACCCCGCGGCGAACGAATTTCGGCAAAGCGCCGTAATTCGTTGACCGTAAGATGATATAGGCGCAGGCTTGATTTCAGACGCTACGATAGACCACACCAAGTCGCCAAGAGCGGTATTGATTATTCGTCATATCAAGAGATTAGGCGAAGAAACTTAGACTCTGTAAATCTTCCACGAAAATTAAACGAAGCGTAGCATTAAAAAAAGCGAAGACAAGCATTAGCGCTGACTTAAACTTTGTTCTGAGCGCAGGCTCAAAAGACAACCCGTTAGAGTCACACCACGTAACGTTCTTAATGAGGTTTATACCAGAGTAATGCAATAATAATCACAAAGATCATTCATAAACGACATGTTGGTAATACGATAACCACGATTACAGCCATGTGGTATCTTGCTGTACGTATTTCCACCGCTAGAGTAGACGAGAGGAAAAGATTAAAGCCGTTCCACTCAATGTGAAAGCTGTCGGAAGTGCAGAGCAGTGATTCAACGTAATGGACTGTAGCGCCGTTACCCGCTCACCTACCACCCAATGCAAATCAAATTTCCCGCCTTCGCAGGGCCAGCGCGCTCCCTGCCTGAAACTGCGCCAACGGGAGTTCTGTTCTTTTTGTGCTTGGTTTTCCTCCCGCACGTGCCGGCGTTGCACTGCCACTTTTTTTTTTTTCGTATCGTAAAAACCAACCCAACGAGCGCTCCTAACTAAATGAACGCGGGCGCTGCCGGTTAATCATTACGTATATTTTGCCTCAAATGCACCTACAGTTTTCTTTGCGTTAAACAACGGGGAGATGTATGACAAGCACCCTCGGTTCACGAGTTTCGAACGCTTATGACTACATAAACCGCTTGGCTTTCGACGACGCGACGACGGAACGCCGTGGGGCTCTACTTGGGTCCAGCGAGCAAGCTACGACAACAAGGCGAGCCCCTAAAGTGCTGTGCACTTAAAAGAGACACAGTCATGATGAAGGCTGCAATGTGTCATCGCGAGCACACCTCGGAGTCGAACAGCGAGTTTCTCTTAGCCACCAGCGTCGCTCCACGGCGCCGCAGGGTCCTCAGCCGCGGCAACGCTCCACAAAGAGCAGTCGACGTCGTGGTGGCGATGACGATGTCTTTCGGCCATAATTACACTTGCGCGAGTCCGAATCAACTGTGTAAATAACGAGAAAGGGCACTTACGTGTATTTTTCCACTGCTCGTCGGCATCTCATCCTGGATGACGAAGTTAGCGACCTTGGTAGATCTCGCAGAACGGCCAAGTCCATTGTTCTAGGCGAGACGAGGAGGTGGTGCGGGTTGAATGAGATCTAACGAGCGTTAATGCTTTCGCCGACAGGGGAAGAAAACGCTCGCTGTTTCGTCGACATAAGCTTGAGTGCCACAGCTTGCTGTTTTGTTTCATATTTTATTCGCTTCAAAGAAAAACATTAGCATATACGCACTTACTTTGAAGTGAGGTGGACTCGGCTAAACGTGGTCTGCGGCACACCGACTTACCCAGGCTCAGTTCCCCAGGAAAAGACCTGTGCGTCTGAAACATGCGGCGTCGATTAGCAGTGCGATTAAGGAACAGAATGTATTCAAGCATCCACCATAAATGCGTGTTGGCGGGGAGATCTTTTAGTGGATGTAGATTTCTGGATACATAAGCATTAAACAGCTCTGACACTTTCGCGCTTCGCACAGGACCTTGCGAAGCAGGCGATGCTTCCTCCGGGTTGCAACGAGAAAACATCCGCATTGTAAAGCGCGCCTTAAGTGTTAATGTGATTCAAAACCTTATACTATGAGGAAAAGTTATGGGCACGCTCCAACCCAATCCAACCCAATCCAACCCAACCCAATCCAACCCCACCTAACCTGACCTAACCTAACCTAACCCAACCAAATCTAACCTAACCTAACGTAAACTTACCTAACCTAACCTAACCTAACCTAACCTAACCCAACCCAACCCAACCCAACCCTAATGCGCAAGTCCCTGACGTCACGCAAGCGCTTTTCGCATCCCGTGGTCACTCTATGCGCCAAGACAAGACACGAAAACATGCCAGTCTGCTTATGTGATTTGAAGGCGAAAACATTATGTATTCTCCCACCGGCACTTTTCAAGTACTGCTTTACTGTTATGTTTTTGAGCCGGACAACAACAAGAGCGCTGGTTTTTCGCAGAACGGGGCACTTTAAGCTGTCGCCTTAAGTGCAGTCATAGGAATTGAGAAGTTGCTACTTATATAAAAAGAAACACGAATTTGGCGCGTCAGTCACCTCGTGTACGGTGATGGTACTGCGAAGCCGTTATGTTGTGGACGTGCGTATTGTTCCGCTTGTTGCTATTCGACTATGCGCAGTCGCAGTTGAGAGCTGTAAACGTAAAGGCTGCTTGGTTATTATGGGCAGTTTCTTTGATTCACACCTCCAGACACTTCCTTATGTTTCTAGATTATTACGTGGATTGTCGGCCAGCATTTAGCCTGTTTCGGGTAGCGCTCACCGCGCTCAGAACGCCATCCTGCGAGACGGCTGTATGGGCTGCCTCCTGTTGAACTGTTTTAGCTTCGATAGAGAACTGTAATACTCTGTCATATGATCGTTCCTTGTGTGAGCGTGTGGGTTTGTACATTTATGCGTGCGTGTGAAGCGATCTTTTCGCGTCGTCTTCATCCCGATCTGGCGTAGCAAACTGGGCAGCGATAGTTTGGCTGAACTCGCGAGCGCATTGAAGAGTTTACTACATACCTTTCTCATTCCCCCCTTCTCTCTCTTTCTATTTCTCTATCCCTCGAACCGCTTTGTTCTCTGCGGGAGTAGGCAATATTTATTAATGAAAACCGTTGAGTAACGTATTGTAATTTTGAAGCGATCCTTTCTATGCCTCACTGATGGAGTTCGATGTCGTGCCAAAATGCACTGCAGGAAAGCCAACTTTGCACAATGGGTTTCACAAAACGATGATGATGATGAAGCAAAGGCACATCGAGCGCCTCAAAAAAAAAAAAAAACGACTCCTGCGGTGGGAATCGAACCTGCGTCCCTCACGTTATGAAGCCGACGTCTATCCGATTGCGCGATCCCGACAAACCAGCTTCGCGTTTTAATCATCTTTATCGCAATAAAGAGGCTTTTTGATTTCTGGGTACTATATACACATAATATAATACGAGTGTCATTTTATGAAGAGAAGCCGTGTTTCGCATCACCGTACTTCTTCTCATTCCTGCTGTCATTGTTTGCCCGTTTATTATATTATTGTTCGTCTTACCGTCGCTCCATTTATCTTATTTTGTAGCCCTCTTCAAGACAGCACGAATGCGAACATTAATCTGCCCCTAAAGCTTCGCCGCTGTCCTCGTTCTCGCCACTGCGCCAACTCTTATCACCCAGATTCATACACCCGCGATGCGCATTTTCAGGGCCAGGGCCTATACACCTTTTCATCCGTTAATCTTTAATAGGATCAGGAGATGTTCTGGGCTGTGTTGCGCATGCGCAGTACATCTTCCTATCCACTGCGACAATTATAAAGCCGCTAGCACAGCCCACTGATAAAAAAGCAGCGCCCAGAACGAAGAAGTAAAAAGGTCTATACGGTCACGAATAAAACTAAAAGTCTTTTCACTACAGGGAATGCGAGTAATAGCGCTCGAGCGAGGGGGTAGCCGCTTGGCTATGCACTGTAGCAGACGACACGATTCGGGCGCACCCGGCCGCCTGCCGCGCCACCCACCGACTATCCCGGGTGTTGCCTATAGCAACGCGTTTTCTCGCTCGCGTGACGTTTCTTCCCGCTATGACCTTGGCTGAGAGTCTTCACACTCTCACAGAACCACGTGGCCAGCAACGCTCTTTCTTGGCTGTTGCCGACGCATGCCGGTGGTGTGAAACGCCGGCATATTAATTTTAGGACGGCGCGCGAATACGCGAATCTTTAAGTTTGCGGCACCTACGCTCGCGCGTACAAACGTCCACATCGCACGCCACTTTGTCAAATATGTAATAGAGCTGTTCCCTCCAAAACGTATTTTCTTTCAAAATTATTCCGACGAACTTAGTTCTTCACTATGCAAGTAGATGGTTATCAAATGTGACCAGCGGGACTATTATTTGCTCTACTGTGACTGTCTTGCTCAAATAGATTAACTACCATGCTTTTTTCGTCCTTGCAGGCACAACATTGTCTTTTTGGTAACGGTACAGACGTCAAATAACTGAATAAAAGAATTCGGGTTAACCGTTTAGGCTGCGGGTTCACAAGAACATGCCAAGTCGTTCAAATAAGCGCTCCGCGTGTACAAAAGTGCTTTTGTGCAACCACCGTTACCTGGATAAGGAGACCACTGCACAGCAGGAATATTAAACTCAGATTTCACGGGAAAAGGGGCGAGGGTTGCAGTTGTACTTAAATAAACTGCTGAATATAAACACTGCTGTAGTTTTTTCCTTCAAGATTATTCCGGAGGTGAAGGTGTTTGCGAAGCCCCGTGTCTTTGTTTAGTCCTGAATGACGTGCGCCGCGTCCAGGTACGCGAGAACTCGACGCGAAATCTTCGCGTGGATCCTGGCCAAACTCGACCGCGGGGAAAGTGACCGTCGGGCCCACCTGAAGGGGCGCCAGAGGTGGTTGTAGGAAGTCTAAATCGAGAAAAGGACTTGGAAGAGCTTACGCCGGACGTTCCCCGAAGCTTTCCTACGCGGCGTATGAAGACCACTGCGCCCAGCTGGTCGAACTGGTAAGCGCAAAGTGCGTTGTCGCGGAACACCGCTATAGTTTCGAAAAGTTGAAGGCTGCACCGACGGTTCAGAGGCATCCGTATGGGTACGTTACGCAGTTGTGAATTATGGAACAGCTTGTTTTTTTCCCGACCGGTCCCATAACGACACGCAATTTCGCTTAGTACAAGGAACAGTTACGAGAGCTCAAGGCAAGAGCCATCTCAAAGTGTTGCACAAGATTATTTGGTTCAACGATTGTGCGAGGACGCGGCTGCTACCCCCGCCCCCCATATCATACGCTTATATTGCGTATACACAAAGGCATGCTTAGAGCTCGACAACAAAACGGGCTTTGGGACACCGTTTCGTTTCATACCCTTCAGAACGTAGATTTGCTGCGACGACCATGTTTACTGCGTACAAAAAAATCACAACAGCTGTATGGCGCGCGAAAAGTTTCAGTCGGCGTGTTCCTGCTTCCATCGTCGCGCAATTTTCGCGTTTTAGCAACTGTATGTTTAGGAACTCTCCAAAAGCAAACCAAGGAATTCGTATGATTCGTAATTCACTGCAGATACACCTTGCCGTAAGGATGAGTTAAACGTCCTAGTCAATACGGGACGTGATGCGGTGTCGAAACAACGCGGTGCACGTCAGCACAAAAACAGCTGTAATTACTAATCATTTAATCACAAAACTGGAAAATTTAATGCGTCATGATTACGGATATCAGAGTGCGAACGGAAATAAAAATAATTAGAAAGGAATGAAAGAAGGTATACAGGGCGACCTGGAGCGTTTTTGCAAGATGCCGAAATATGCAGTTTGTTTAGACCATTATATCCGTCGTTGAATTAACGCGCAAACCTTTTTTTTCTGAAATGTTAGATGGCCGCAAAAACTCTTTTTACGGAATCTTCAAGTTTCTGTAAAACGAGTTTCCAGACTAAACCGAACCGTTCGCTTTAGTCGGGAATATTAACGCCATGCAGATGCATCCTGTGCTTTAGCCTCCCGTCTTTCAGCGCGCTTTCGCTTATAGTTAATTCCAGATCAATGTCTGTGCGTTTGCGTCTTAATGACAACTGTTGTGACGTAATGCGCTAGTGGGCAGTCTAAATTAATATGCAGCCTAATGGGGCTTAAATAAACCGTGCTGGCATCCACGATGGCGTGGCTCATCGGAGCTACGGTACGCTAGCCGCTAATTAAAATATGGCAGAAAATGCGTAGTTGTCGAGTGACATGTTGAAACGGTTAGTACTTAACTTTAGTGTCATTGATAAATTGGTCTCGTCCAGCATTCTTTTTCTGTGCCTCCCTCATTAGCACATTATACAGCAACCTCGAAACGTGTTACTCACGTATACACACTTTACAGATCCGCCAACGAACGGTGCCATCATGGACAGCGCCGTCCATTCCGACATGGAAACGAGCTTACCCTTGCTTCTGCTAAGCCTGGGAAGGACGCTGTTGTACGTGGTAGCAGCGGCTGCCCTGTGTCTCAAACTGTACTTGACCTGGATCAAGGCTGTCTATAAGGGAACCAGCCGAATGGACGGCAAGACAGTCATCGTCACCGGCAGCAATTCAGGTCCGCAAGGGATCAAGTAGTTGCAGTAGTAGTGACAGTGTTGGTGGTGGTGGTAGTAGTAGTAGTAGTAGCAGCAGTAGTAGTAGTAGTAGTAGTAGTAGTAGTAGTAGTAGTAGTAGTAGTAGTAGAAGTAGTTGAAATAGTAGCAGTAGGAGTAGTAGCAAACAGGTGATGATGATGATGATGATGACGACGACGACGATGATGATTTTTGTTACCTTATCCATCGAATGCTCAGACAAAAAAGAGTCCAGAATTTTGCTGACTGCTATCCAATCCAGTGCTTTGCTTTCCCCTTAAACTAGCGATATCACCAGGAGAGCATATATTCTTTCGGTTCCTGCCCATAAGCAGGCTGTGCAGGTTTGGATCATCATAATTTTGGACGGCGTTGATTTTCAGCACTGTTCGCGCACCAAAGTACATACACATTACACGCTTCGGAGTCACGTTGGACTAAATCACGCTAAACTCCACAACGCCAGCCTAGGGTATGCTGTTCGCCTTTGTGGCGCCTACTCTTACGCGGTGTAATTGCATTGCGTCGCCAGGCATCGGCAAGGAGGCGGCCAAGGAGCTCGCGCGCCGGGGGGCCCGAGTGATCCTGGCTTGCCGAAACTCGGAGCGAGCTGCTGATGCTGCGCGAGACATTTTCCTCGAGACCGGAAACAAAGTGGTATTCAAGAAGCTGGATCTATCCTCCTTCAAATCGGTGCGTGAGTTCGCCGACGACGTCAAGCGGACGGAGCCCAGGCTCGACGTGCTCATAAACAACGCCGGGATTTTTCCGGGTGAGCTCAATTACTCTGTGTTTTCCGCGTTTATACACTATGAACGACTATTTTAAAGCACGCTGTTCGAGCTTGATAAAACGTCCTTGCGTACAATGTGTACAACAAAACCCGAACATTTCAGTCGCTTTTTCTGAGCTGTTGCAATGCGGTTCGATCACAGAGATGCACTGAGAAAACTTGTGAGCTTTCATAAGATATTACAGTTCTACAGAGTCCATATAAGTGCCAATACTGACTGCCACCGTTCGTTTTGGTTAGTCCAAAACAAAGTATATTTTGCAAGCTAAAACAGCATTTGAACTCGGCGCGCAGAGTGAAAATATCGAAAAGCTGACATCCTTGTTAATAGCCGTAATAAATAAATAAATAAATAAATAAATAAATAAATAAATAAATAAATAAATAAATAAATAAATAAATAAATAAATAAATAAATAAATAAATAAATAAATAAATAAATAAAGTGCAAAAAAATATCCACGCGTTAAATGTGTCTCGCGTCGTCCTCACGACAATGTCGTCGTTCCCCTTGCCAACTATTCTCATGATCGCAGCCGAAACAACGTTTACTGAGGACGGCCACGAGACGACGCTGCAGAGCAACTACTTGGGCCACTTCCTGCTCACGCTGCTGCTGACAGGTGCGCTTTCAGTGCTGTCTCGACGGCATCCAACTACACTACGTCAGGAAGAGGAGGTCACTGTTTTGAGTTCATCAAGAGCGCAAGGAGATGATGGCTGCGACATTATACTGTGCCGGAAGCGCCAGGTCAGGGAAAGTTGCTGGTGAGGGCATCGCTGACTGGTAGGAGGCTGGAGTATACGGAAGTACCAGGGAAGTCGAAGGCTGACGGCTGCCTTGCCGTTAACTCACGAACGCAATATTTTATTCACTAATCAATTTTCCATTTCTCCAACTCATAATTGGGGCTACTTATATACATGTACATATACATGTAACTTACAAAGGAAGGCCAGCAGCTCAAGAGCGCCAAGGAAGGCAAAGGGGAAGGAATTCGCCCGTGTTTCGTGTTGAACTGTGACCGACACAGATATACATAAAACATATGAACAGCACATAGAAAAACACAGTTTTTCCTAATGTTTTTCACTAATTATAACACATTGGGTCACTGTTTGCATATGTAACTAGTCATTCACTAATCAGGTCACGTGTTCGCATGCGCGTTCACTCTCTCCCGTGCTCGACGGGCTCTGAGGGGAATCAGTGGACGGAGCACGGTTTTTCCTCTGCGCAGACCTGCTGAAGAAGAGCGCTCCCAGCCGCGTGGTGAACCTGACGTCCATCCTGCACCACCTGGGCACCACGTTCCGGCTGGAGGACCAGGCGAAGGGCACGCACCCGTGGATGTCGTCGTTGCTCGTCTACTGCAACAGCAAGATCGCCATGATCGCCTTCACCCGCACGCTGGCCGCCAAGCTGAAGCCGCACGGTGGGTCGCGCGCGAGGTGACCCTTTTACACTCCCCAACCCGAACTGCCGAACCAGGAAAATCTGCCCTTAGAGGGACCCTGCAACACATTCGACAAGCGCCTTCACTCTTTCCTTCACGTCTGGAACCACTGCGAAGGCTATCTAAGTTATCGCTAGCACGGAGCGGCACTGCATGATTTGCTCGTCGCACCAGATACGCTTTCCATTTCTGCTTTGTTTTTGTGTTTTTTTTTTAAAGCAAATGTTGTTATCGAAAAACGTTCATTGCTGCAAATGAAGGAAAACCGGCTAACAGCCGCTACGTGGCCTTAGTGATGTTATTCGAGCCGTCGAAGAACGTCAATGCCGGAAAAGAGAGGAAAATCATTGGAGCGAGCTTAAAAGTTATCTGATGGGCATAGAGCAGTAATTTTGGGCTGAGGTACTTTACGACCCCCTAATATAAGTACTGGGTGTGTTGGGTGACTACGTTCTGCAAGCATTTAGGATTTCAAGAAAACGTTGGAAAAAATGTTGCAGGGTCCCTTCAGCGACAGATTTTCTACTCTAACGCGTCCGTCAAGCGCATGGAAAAAATACGACAACTGACGCATACGGGGATAAGCGCTAACTTGTAAATAAATTTTAATGTGTCTTTAATATACAAATATAAATATAATATTTATAAATTATAAACACTATTATCAAAATGTAACTTTTAATATACCTGCATTCTGCAACTGTCTGCATCTGACTGCCGTTTTTTTTTGTGCCCTTGAAGTACGCGCTATGGAATACCCCCTAGCCCGAACCCAAGCCGTTCTTCATGGCCTTGAAAATTCTTCATGCATGGCCGCTTCAACATGCACAGCCGGTTGAGCAGAGGAAGCTTTTCTCGGTGTACGTGACGTGATTAACCAGCACCGACGGCTAATTAAAGGACATTAGCGCTATAACAGCAAAAGAACAAACCGCACCGACGGCTAATTAAAGGACATTAGCGCTTTAGCAGCAAAAGAACAAACATTTCACGTGAGGCATATTTTGTATACTACGTCGCATAATGATTGCAGATGGGAAATGCATTTGCTTCTTCAAGAAAAAAAAAAAAGATTAAACGTCTCGTCTTGGCTCTCATGCGCGAGCGGAATCAGAAGCAACTTTTTCCGCCAATATGTGGAGTTCAGGAAGTGTTTAGTTAAGAAGAGAAAGGTAGCGGCTGCGCATTTCAATACAGCCGGAGACGATGAGGAAACAGCGGTTGCGTGGCTGTATACATGCCAGCCACCTCGTTTTATGATGCTATACCGATGTACGTGTCTAAGCGACTTTGTCAATTGTGTGCGAGGCGCTCGACCGTGGCGGAGTGAGGAAATACGGGCTAAGGACGCACGGTGACTACGGAGATGGTGGCCAATACGTTTAAGAAATAGTTAGAAAAACTGTCTATTTCGCCGGCATGTGAGCCACGTTAAAAGGATACGTGCTAACATACTATGCACCTGCCAGTTCAAATCTCTTTAATAGCCCGTCAAAGGATTTTAAGGCGTGTACGATTTGAGGGTTATCAGGCCGGCGTTCCACCAGTAAATCTCACCCACCAGAAGCACTGAGTCTGTTCAGCGTTTACCAGCTATGAAAAACCTTTTTGAAGAAGGCTAAAAACCGTCCTAATTAAGAAGAAGAAATGGGTATGGAAGGCATGTAATGCAAAGGCAAGATAACCGTTGGTCATTAAGGGTAACAGAGTGGGTCCCTAGAGAAGGCAAGCGTTGCAGGGGGCGGCGGAAAGTTAGATGGGCAGATGAGATCAATACGTTTGCGGGGATAAATTGGTAGCAGTTAGCACAGGGCCGGGATAATTGGAGATCCATGGGAGAGGCCTTTGCCCTGCAGTGGGCGGAGGTAGGCTGGTGATGACAACGACGATGACGACGACGATGATGATGAAAAAACCGCACTAGTACCCGAGGGCCTTTATTTTTTGACATTGAGTTCAATTTTTCCTTGAAGAATTCACAAGCATAAAATCATAGAATTTCAGGGACGAGTAGCATAAGCTTCGTTGCAGCGGACATCTCGGGATATGACTTAAGAACGAGGTGCGAAAAATCCCTGGCCATCTTTACTAGCGTGAAGCCTGTGGAGGAGCGAAGCGTGCAGTGTATAAGTGTATTCTTGGCGCCTTGACGTTTTTGCCCACGGAAACGAAACCATTTAGGGGTACAGGCATACAGCTTCGCTGTAAAAGTCTCTTGTCTTAGATCTAGAGCGAGGCGTTGGAAAACGAGTGTCCCGACGTGTTTTTTTAGTACGCATTTTTGCCCACAGAGATGAAAAGTTCTAGCGCGAGGTGTCGGAAAACGAGTGCCCTCGTGTGTTCTTTAAGTACGCGTTAGGTTCTAGCGCGAGGCGTTGAAAAACGAATGTCCCGGTGTTTTAGTACAGTGACTACATGAAATGACGACGACAGGAGATGCCGACAGCTCGAGCCCTTAAGGGGCTTCGCTCTTAATATCAAAGACCCTTTGGAAATGTCCGAAGCACTCATATTCCCCGCATTAGCAGCATCCGCGTATCAATCCGCGTATAGATATGTCACACCACAGCCGATAAGCCATGACGGATGGGCTCAGTAGCGTGTGCAGGATTTTGTTTCGGGGGGTAGGACCATGAAAAGAAGGCGAAAGGAAAGACTACAAGGGGACAGGGAGAAAAAAAAACAATCAAGCAAGAAATGAAGTCACAATTAAAAAAGAGCTTCGGAACTCAGTGGGTGCCCTCTCATAACACTCCAGTTATTTTAGATATTTTTTTTCTTCAGTGATTTTTTAAATGCCTGACCGTTGAGAATACGAAACTTGATTGCATCCATCGCAAATGGATGAGCAGCCGTCGAAGTCACGTGAACTTGGTGCATTGCTTGCCACGAAAAACAAATTATCGGTAGTCATTATTTGATGATAGGCACTCAGTATCTTTTACCGAACTATCCACCCCCTTTTTGTCCAAACCAGGAAACCTAAAACTTCGTACTTTTGGGAGGAATGGGGTGGGGTTGCTGCATTCGTGTCCCCTCCCTCCTTCTCCCCTGCGTACGTCAGTGAATGGGCTAGTGCTCCCTCGAGAAACCGAAGTATGCGAGTACAAGGAGGCAGTATGGCATACGTTGAAAGAATCGCTTCTGTCTAAGCCACCGCACGATGTTTACGGTCTGTTTAGCAAAAATACACGCGCGTACTCGTAATGTCAGTGTTGCCCTTGGCTCACTTGCCTCAATCAAGTTTTGTCTACCTGGGTTGGAGAGAGAGAGAGGAGGATTAACCTTTTTATTCGGGAGCTCATCGGTGCATGATGGTGGGAGCACGGCCCTGTTCAGGTCGTCCTGGACGCCCACCTGTTACGTTGATCGATTTATTGCTAAATAACAAGTTATCAATCAATCAATCAATCAATCAATCAATCAATCAATCAATCAATCAATCAATCAATCAATCAATCAATCAATCAATCAATCAATCAATCAATCAATCAATCAATCTTCGCCCTAGCGTGCTTATGAAATATGTTAAGAGTTCAGTGGTTCACCGTGTGTACGGTGTTTCTGCACCAATCCTTTGTAATAAGCTTCTACACTTTCCCTCGCAGGCGTCACGGTGAACGCTGTTAACCCGGGCGCGGTGAACACAACCATCGCAAACAAGGAGTCTTTTCTGGCGTGGATAGGACGTCGACTCTTCGATCTCTTCGGAAAGGCGAGTGAACACGGAATGCAGAGCCTAGCGTTGCTCAAAGCTCTTACGGTGTTTTCGGGGACCGATATCGTTAACTTGCGTCTTCTTGAAATCACGTGCCTTGGGTAGAGGAAGCAGCAAATTTTACGCCATTTAAGGTGTGTGTTTGTGTCTTTTTTTCATTGTGTACACTCTGCGACAATTCGGTGGTTCAAGTTCTCCTCCCCCTCCCCTTCCCCTCCCACAATGCACTCGATTGACCTATCCATGCTGCCAACAATGAAATTTCGGCGAATGACGGTATCAAGCATATGATTTGCCTCAACAGATCGATCGGCACTGTCGCATCGTGCTTTGCAAGCATGACGTTCTGCAGTGCGCAGGGCCGCAGCGCATATCACAATTTCGGGTCAAATGGAATGCCGTCGCTGTCATTCGCCGACTTTGCTTGGATTGCGTCATGTACTGGTAAATTGGGTGCATTGTGGTGAAGCTGAAGTACGGAGATCGTCTTAAAGGGACCCTGAAACACTTTTCAACTTTTTAAAAAATCTGAAATGCTTGCAGAACGTAGTCACCCAACACACCCAGTACTTAGATTATGAGGTCGCAAAGTACTTCAGCCAAAAATTATTGCTCTATGCCCATCAGATAACTTGTAAACTCGCTCAAAAGATTTTTCTCTCTTTCCCGGCTTTGGCATTCTTGGACGGCTCGAATTACGTCACTAAGGCCATGTAGCGGTTGTTAACCGGTTTTCCTTCAGTTGCAGCAATGAACGCTTTTCGATAGCAACTAAAAAAAAAGCCACAAAAACAAAGCCAAAATAGAAGGTGTATCTGGTGCGACGAGCAAATCACGCAGTGCCGCTCCGTGCTGGCGATAATTAGAGCTTTCGCAGTGGTTCCAGACGCGATGAAAAGAGTGAAAGCGCTTATCGAAAGTGTTGCAGGGTCCCTTTAAAGCGTGTCCTTCAGCCGCAGCTCAGGTTAAAAATGCCGCATGTATCTCAGAGAAGATTTCGCGCCTCCTGCAGAGATGTAAATGTTTAATCTATGGTCAGCCTTTTGTCATTCATCAAGGATCGTGCCATCTTCACCGCAGAGTCCGTGGGAAGGAGCCCAGACGACGGTGTACGCAGCCGTGGACGAGGACCTAAGCAGCGTCACCGGCCGGTGCTTCTCGGAATGCACGGAAGGCTGGATGAACTGGCGCGTCCTGGACCGCAGGAAAACGCAGCGAGCCTTCGAGACCAGCCTCAAGCTGGTCGGCGTGGAACCGGCGTGGGCGGAAGAACTCTTCCGCGTGGGTGCGGATTGAGTGGAAGGCGAAAGCTGGGTGTTAAATACTGGCTGCAGTCTCCTTTTTTTCTGTGTAAGGAGGACTTGGGCGGACCATGTGGGAGGCTTCACGTGCACGCGGTGCTGGGGCGCCTTCACGCCCATGTGTTGAATTATGGAAACTTACTTTTGCTACTAATGCACTTTTCCCGTTCAAAGTAACTCAACTATACTTGTCTCAGACGGTGTGGTTGGAGAACGAAATGGGGAGTAGAGGTGTGGGTTATGTATAGACCGTATTTCAGGCACTCCATGTCACGAAGCGGAGGCCGATGTGCGTGAAAAAATAAAACATCGCGCATTACACTACAAAACCTAACGATGATCATGCGTGTGGACTACAGGGGAAGTAAAAAAGACAAAGCTATACTAAAAATGTAGGAAATTGGGAGTCAATCTCAAAGGTGACGAAGCTGAACAAACACAGTTGACCTAGTAGGAACAGCAGAAATCGCCTGTGTGGAGTTTGTCCCCCACAGTTTTGATTCCTCTTTTTTTAACGTCGATAGCTGTGGGAAGTACACTTGTTTCTGGTCTAGAATGGCATCGATCACTATGGCATCGATCACTAATGAAATTACTGTTCTGGCGAAGTCCGCTGGCCGCCGACGCGTTGTCGCAATTCGTTCGCTCAGTTGAAACGAAGCCACGACACGTTTGTGAATGGAAGAATGTGCCTTTCTTTACTTTGTTAGTTTGTACACTGTATCTAGCTCCAAGTCAAGGTCGCTCCACACAAGCGCTGCACAAGCGCACTTGCGATGCTTCGCTGACTGGTACGCTAGTAGGAAAATCTAAGGCCACATTCTTAAAAAAAAGGTCGGGGCATTCACTAATGGAAAACTAGCAAGTTACTTGTCCCAGTATATTAGGTACTTAGTAACTGGAGGTAGTAAAGGTAGCACTTGTCAGAATCACTAACCGAACCAGGCAGTAAGCACCACTACCCCCACTAGTAAACTCCCAGCGATAGCACTCGTCTGAGCTACATGCGCTTACTAACTGGCCATGAACAACCTAGTCATAAGCACGACCTTAATGTAGTGCATGCTACTTCCTACACTCAGTTAATTTACTAGCCATGCAGTTGTTAGTGGCAGAGCCTACGTACAAAAACGTGGGGTAGTAAGGTTCGTAAGGAGTTAGTAAATACGGCCGTTACTACCTTTTTACGACCTTTTTTATTAATAGTGCACTTGAAGGCGGGAGAAGACTCAGCGAAGTCAAGGTACTAAGGAAATAAAATCAACTGATAATTTTGCCGTACAGCGTAAAACTGGGGAGCACGAAGCACTTTTTTCCGCTGGGAGAACAAGCACAGCGGTCAGCAGCACGACCTCACATCTGCGAACGCTTTTCCGTCTAAGAAATGCAATTGCTAGACGTGAGATATTGTGGAAATTTGGGGGACGCTTACTGCACGGGCGCTATACAACAAATAGTCACCTAGGCTGCTTGAAATGCTAAAACTAAATAAAAGTGTAAACTGGTTATACATTATATACGTTATATTTCCAGCGCTGGCAGCGCTGGCCCATGGCCGTTTTTTTTTTTTTTTTTCCTGAGTGGTCTGGAGCGGTAGGCATGTTAGTTTTGCTAGTCACAAGTTCGAATCCCCAAGGGTACATTGTTTTTTTTTTTTTTTTGAAGTTGACTTTTTCGTTTTCGGTCGATGTTTTCTATACCGAGTTCACCTTTTTTTGGGCCGCAACGTTCATTGCTCCACGAACTAGTCCACAGAACTCGCGCAGGCTGGCACTGCCGCGCTAGCGAGTTCTCGTTGGCGTGCTGTTGCCATAAGCACCGAAAGCTTGCGGGCAGTGGGCACAGGCTTGAATCAACAGACCCTTGGCCTGGTGCGAACCCGCTTTTTAAGATACAGGCATGAGTGAGGCAAGCTCCAAATATGGGGGAAAAGCGCATGGCATTTGAGCGTCTGCGGCGAGGCGGAGTGCGTTCATCCACGGCGTAGGCCTCGGCTAGTGATTGCTACGATTCCAAGCCGTTCTGGGAGGCTTATCTTAGGCTTTTTACAGCCGACAAGACAGAAGCGCGGTACGACGATTACTGAGATATCGAGAATGCCCATCGAAAGATGCCGTCGGATGTCCAGCATGTTGTTTTACAGAACCGAAACCGAAACTTGTTTGAATGCTAACCTTGGACATCGTCCGATCAAGGTGCATCTCCTCCTTTAGTCACAGCCTTTAGTTGGTGTGGCCGCCACAGACCGCGCATGATAGTTTTTCTTCTTTCGCGCTTTATAAAATAATTACCCACTTATCAACCGGATAAATGATGAAAAGTGTGTCAATTTGAGCCAGTCTACGCAGTGCAAACAGAACCGGGAGCTTGACAAGTTCACTTCAGTGTCCCTTTAAGGCCGAGGCTTGTCCGTCCGGCGTCCGGCGTTTGTGCTCACGGCACAGCACCGTGTAAATCGAAACATCTGTGAATAAAGGGTTCACAAAAGGTTAACAAGAACAAAATAAAAGGTTCACAAAAGGTTAGAAAGAGAGAGAGAAAGAGAGATAGAGAGAGAGAGAGAGAGAGAGAGAGAGAGAGAGAGAGAGAGAGAGAGAGAGAGAGAGAGAGAGAGAGAGAGAGCCGTGCTATGCATGCGTTAGAAGCATTGGATTGAATTGTATTTGGATTTGGATTGGGTTGGATTAGATTAAAATTAATTGGATTGAATTGAATTGAATTGAATTGAATTGGAAATCGTCTTAGCAGCTGTAAGCCCTCTCACGGGTGATTTACGGTAAGAACGATCCCAGACTTCGCCCACTCGTCATGATTCACTTCGTGGAGTTGCGTGAATTTTTTTCAAGCAGTTTTAGTCCAGAATTCTTCAGGGCACGGTGAACCGGCCGTGAAGAGCTTCCGAGGAGCCACTAAATAACCCATCTTCTGACGACAGCTGTCGTCGCCGTCATTGGTCAATCTCCCTGCGAGGGTATGGTGGCACCGTGGAGAAGTTGCTTTGCTCACGAAACCACAGCGACGACGTCACGAAAGGTCCCGGCTAAAGTTCAGAGTAACAGCTTTGCTACCAAAAACGGCGTCGGTGGTAGGCATGCACCAAACCAGTATATTGCGAAACACCCACGGTTTAGGCATTTGATCTATTCGCACATTTTTTAATTACTTGTTCCTCGTAGATAATGGCCCGGTGTACGCGGGACAAGTAATTTAAACATTTATTCATCCTCCTCCTTTAATCACTTGTAAGTCGATAGCAAAACGTTACAGACAAAAGCCTGGACCGAAATGTTCAGCAGCGAAATGTTGCAACATATTGTGCGTGAGTAGTGGAACGCGGGAAAATTGAATTGACTTTAGCGAACCACTATCGTGTTTATCGTTGGTGGAGCGAAACGGGAGAACAGGAACGTGAGAGGTGGGCGCGGGAAAGAAGAGGCACTTGCATGACAGAGGCGACGACATTTGCAGCGAAGTCAGCAGATACGCGACCTTTTTTTTTTTTCAGCGAACAGACAGCCATGTATTTACTGGGAAAACATTGTGTGCAGCTCATGTCAAAAGCAAGCACCCGCCGCGGTGGCTGAATGGCTAAGGCGTTGTGCTGCTAAGCTTAAAGGAGCCATGAAGACAAAACAGAAGTTTGCTTGATTCGAAATGTTGCCTTGTTGGAATCATAATGAAGCCACTTTTAACCTACTCTTCGCTCAAATAAGCTATATAATTAGGAAACAAGGCAACGGCCATGCGACCCACTAGCTCATTTCCCGCAACAGAACCTATGATGTCATATGAGCCCAGCTGTGCGATTGGCTGAAGCCGGCAAAAGCAAACGCTATTTAGGCAAAGCTTATAAGCTTGGCGAACGAGCTATTTGCGCCTAAATGCAATGCATATCCATTTTACAGCAGTAAGAATGGTGCGGTAAACAACGAAAGTTACGAAAATACACGTAAACACAGAAGTACCGATGCGCACTGCTGTTGGTACTGGGCGCACTATGCTTGTTTTAGCTGCACAGCAGTCCGACGCTTTGGAGTTGTCTTTTACGACGCTGGCCGATTGGCGTAAGCGACGTTGCATTACGTGACCCTCTTTGTCAAGCATACCCCATGTTTCACGATGCGATTACTTTCTACCGTAACAAAAACAAGCCAGGTGTAAAAACGGTCAAAAACAAAGCAACGGCGGAGTGCTGAGTATGCTAGCGCCACCTGGGAGGTTTGACGGTGAGCAAGGCTGCAGAGCCGAATGGCGCAGTGGAACTTCGTTTGTATACGCGCCGTTATGACTTCATTGTAGACGTCACCAAGACACACGATTTGGCGGGAGAATCAAAATTTTAACCTAAATGAATTAATTTCTGAGTGAATACGGCATCATTTGCTGCCGCGCAAGCGCTGGGGACGCTATAAAACACGAAATCTTTCGAATACAACGAACTTGTATTTTGTCTTCATGGCTCCTTTAAAGACGCCAGCTCGATTTCCGGCCGCGGCGGCTGCTTTTCTGATGGAGGCGAAAAGCAAAAGAAGCCCGTGTGTTCGAGATTTCGGCGCACGTTAAAGATCCCCAGGTGGTCGAAATTAATCCGGAGCCCTTCACTACGGCGCGCCTCATAACCTGTGTAGTTTCAGCGCGTTACACCCCACTATAAATAAATAAATAAATAAATAAATAAATAAATAAATAAATAAATAAATAAATAAATCATATCGCAAGCTGCGTGCTGCATTTCGGATGCTACATTGTTATCAACAATCCACCCACATCAGTGCGTCTAAATTACCGTGACATTCTTCGATGGCCGGCTGAGGAAACGCGGTAGGTATTGGGGCCTTGGGAGAGTTGATTCCGCGACCACACTTGGCAGGTGGAACCGAAAGGCCCCGACGCCTATTGCCGCTTTTCTCCGTACAATCTCCCGGTGAAGTGGATCGTGGTCAGAGCGGGTTGTAATGTCACAGTGAGAGTATTACAGTGGGTGGATGTTGAGAACAATGTAGCACCGGTTGTGTGCTCTCACTGCCCTCTACCATTCTATTCCCTTTGCGCTTTCTTCTTCTTCTTTCCGTTACTATGTCTCGGTACGAACGCACGCTCGTGTCGCCATGCGAACAGGACATTTAGTAAGTACAGCGATGAGCGTGTTTAGGGTGAACGCGGGAGCGCGTGGCCGCCGCACTATCAGAGGAGACTACCGTGGGCGCCACGAAGCATCACGCATGCGCAGTGCGTGCCGATCGAGGCTATGCTTTCAGCACGCGCGTCGCGTCATCGGAGCGTTTCGTTGTCGTCTGCTAACTGCATCTCGCTTGTGGTGCGGAGCTGTCAGTTACTTTATGTATGAATGGGAACTGAAATCGGCAAGGAAATGTTGCTAAGTGAGCAATTATTTGTCCATTAGACGCATAAAGAGGACACGTCAATGCGGCGTAACCCACCGGCTTGCTGCAAGCAGATCTGTAATAAAAGATTTCGTGGGTTGTAAATGTTTTGCAAGCGTGAACAAAAAAGATTTTTAGTACACATGGAGGCTCGCATTCTCGCAATTCGTTTTTGTCATGTGTGCCCGTAGGGGCACAATACGGCAACTGATATCCGTAATGCGTCGTCTCCATGTTAACTGCAACGACGGCTTCCGTACGGGGTGGTATCAACTCGACAGGGCCTAAACAAATGCATGGTCGCATCTGAGGAGCTTCAATTCGCGCTGAGAGCGGCATGCACGGGGTCTCAGTGGCCAAATAAATAGGTCTACGCGCTACGCAGCTTTCAGACGGCCCCATACATTTTGAAAAAGGTGGTGGGGGGGACCTTTAGGGCACTATGGAAACAGTCACGGCCCCAGAAAATGTTTCACCAGCCTCAACGGCCGAACTGGCGAAGGGTCATCTTGGAACACGGAGTTTCCAACGGCAATATAAACCTTAATTGGGCGTGAGGTCTCAGCACACAGCAAAGTATATCGCAGTGTTGCGTTGGTGTCAAAGTGCGTGCAACAGGGTATATAGTACCGAGAGCATGTAGCGTGAGAAATCGCGTTTGTAATTCCCACGAAAATCGGAATACCTACGCACACTTTCCCAAATAGAAGCAGCACCCTATCTGAGCTAAGGCGCTACGACCTCGATTCAACTTACGGTGGGGAAGCTTTTTCATATTATAGCTTTCTTATTCAGGCAACTTATACAAAGATACGTGATTCAAGAAACGCAGCGAGATACGGTTAGCAGACGACGCGCAACATAGAAGACGACGAGCAGACACTCCGATGGCGCGATGCGCGCGCTGAGAGCATAATCTCACTTGACACCCACCGCGCATGCGTGATGCTTCGCGGAGCCCACGGTAGGCTCCTTTCATCGTGCGGCCAATGGTAGCGAAGGCTCGGGCAAAAAGCGGTTCAGAACCTATTGCCAGCGACATCAGCATGGGGGCTTATGGGAGTGGCGATTGAAGCGCGACTAGGTGAGGAGGGAACAAACACTAGTAACAAAAAACCAAGTTTTGTTCAACAATAAAACAACATTAATATTTTACGAACAATATTTATTTCTGAATCACATTTATTTAGGCACAATGTGTAAATAATTTATGAAAATGCTGTTCATTCTCAAAAACCTTTTTTGTAGCGCCCTCTGAAGAATGGAACATGTCATTGCTCTGTGATGCAGTCCTTGTAGTGTTCGGAAAGGCGCTCCTAAAGTTCGTCTGCTAGGAAACGCCCCTCGCGTGTTTTGGTGGTGCGCATTTGCATTCGTTTTTCCATGTCAATTTGGTGTGCACTTAATTTTTGCTGTGCGTGGAGTTGCGAGGTGCGTTGTATCGTCGGTGGACACGTTTAGTACCGTGCCCGGCGGGCACGGTAAACTACGGGACGATGCTGCCAACGGTTGGAGTGGAGCGCTTTCCTCGGTACCTACGGAAACGATGTGCCGTACAAGGTTGCAACAGCAACTCCCGTACACCTGGCGTTTTACTGCACCATTTTCCTCTCATTTCCACAGGTAACGCGAAACTATAATACTGTTAATACGTGCATGGGGGTTGTGTAAGGGTAAGTGGTGGTGCTTCGAAAAAAAAAATGGGTCTAAAGCTTTGTTATGTAACAGTTATCTCTTGATTTCACCTCAGGCTGGCTCGGAGCAAGTGGTGTCAATTACTCTATAGGACTTCTCAGCGTAGTACCAATCGAATTTAAACGAGTCGCTTTAATTGTCTATCTCAGTGTTTTCTCTATTGCATTACAATGCTTGTAGTGCTCGTTGCTTCCCGCACTTGTATGCGCAAGCATTATTTCCATCGCAGTACTGTGTTGTGCTGCTACGTGCTGCGCTGCTGCCAGATCTTTCCTGCGATGTGCTTTTACATACTGCCATCGCTTTCGTTTGCATTGATCCATTTTTCCTCTTTTTACTTACTGTTGCGACACTTGCCTAATAATGCAACCAGGAAATTGCAGGCGTGAATGCTTGTCTACTTGATAAGACGCCGGGACAGCTGCGGTGGGCTCGCTGCACTTTCGTGAATCGGCATTCCTGAGGTCCGGTTTTCTGCGTCAAGATGCAGTGCCTAGTTCTTTTCTCTTGTTTCGAAGTAGTTCTGCTGCTGACGCTTTCATTGCTCATAATGCTATGTGTTACGGGTAAAGTCAATTTTTCGGCGCGTAAGGAAAGTCATAATGCATGTAGTGCCCACGAACATTTTGTACTTATTGTATACGTGCTGATTTTGTGCAGTGTGGTAAATTTGTTTTATGTTTATCCTGTAATAAAATTCAAATGTCTTGATTATAGCATGACTATGCGTTATTTCTTCTCTTAAAACAGAAGTCCACAAACTGAGCAAGCATTATATAACCTTGATCTATACTTAACGCACGCACGCAACCTGCGTATGTGCGACGCAATTAAACCCAGCAGTGGCGTTGGTAGAAACTGGTATCGGGGTGAGGAGTGGGCACGTTTTTTATATGAAAGGGGGGCCGGGGAGAGTGGTAAAGTGTCATTTTGTGCTCTGAATCCCAAGGCAGAAAAAAAAATGTCGGGGGAAGGGGGGGGGGGGTACGTTTGCCACCCACTGCAATCAAAATAAACAACTGATTGCTTTTATACAGCAGTGGAAGGCATGAATACAGAATTAAGGTTCAGAGAAGATGCAAGATGTTTTTATAAACACCGAGGCTAATCATACGGCAGTATGCTAAAGTACGTTTCTCTAGTCACGAGTATAAGCTGGCGTTGACTTGAAACACACACGCCAAGGGCTCGCCAACTTGCGTCAGATGGCAATGACTTGAGCCCTCAGCGATCAGAGGCCTGCTAAGGCTATTTTGAAGTCAAATGTTCCCGCTAATGCCACCAAAATGACGTCACTTTCTTACCGGATGCTGCGTCACATCCTGTTTATTTTTTGTTCCGCCGGAAGTGTTCCCTCCTCACACAGATGGCGCTAAGCCCCATGAGCAGCTTAAGAGCCGCCATTTTCTGAACGTATGGGCTTCTATGGAAGCTTCGCTACCAGTTATATTTACCTTTGTGCGGCGGCCATTCGCTCCAGTGCTCACCACAAAGCGTGCGCGCCACTGTACGTACAGTCTTTGTCGAAACTTTCTCGGCCAAGCCGGAAACGAGCAGGCCGCAAAAAATTCAATGTATGTACAGGGGGAATTAAAAGAAATAAGAACAACGTAGCGCACAGCCTCCGGCGCATGCCGCACAGTCTGGTTGCTCTTTCAGTAAACTGCGCGCATGCGTGGTTCATTCAGAGCGCTTGAGAGTGGGGCCTACTGCTAGGGGAAATGCTTGATAAACAGGCGACGCAGGTCATTTATTTTGAGGAGTCTTTTTATGGTCTGTCGCCACTGAGCATCCGGTTATCTCCTACATTCGGGAGCCAAACTCGCAGCAGGCTGATTGCAGCTAGCATGATGTCCTTCAACGAACATCCTGTTCAGTGGCGACGCAGCGTGAAAAGACGCCTCAAAATTAATGGCCGGCGTTGCTTCTTTATCAAGCATTTCCCCTGACAGTAGGCCACAGTCTCAAACGCTCTGAAAGAACTACGCATGCGCACAGTTTACTGACTTTACAGCCAGACGGTGCGGCATGCGTCGGAGGCTGTGCGCTCCGTTGTTCGCATTTCTTTTAATCCCCCGTGTACAAGCTTACGTCCCGAGCGAGGCTGAAACGTTTTATGCTGGAAAGCTAGAAAAAGCACATTTCTTTCTCACTGTCATAAAGTACTTTTGTCACATTTAAAGGTAAAGCTTATTCTTTGAATTCTTTGTGGTCGAGAAGGCTTAGGATTGGCCTAGAAAATTTTAACAAAAGGTGTACTTTGCTGATCGCTAATTGCTACTTCTGTAACTAGCGTGCTTAAATTCCTCCCATAGGTCTCAGTGCATGTTTCTAACACAAGTTTACGACGTCGAAGGTCATTCACAGTGCATTCGTTACCTCCATCTTCAAGCAGCTGTAGAGTCATTGACCTGTAATGAAGGTGAGGTTGTCTGCTTCGCGTCACAGTCCGGGAGGCCCGGGGATCGATTTGCAGACCAAAATTTACCCAATTTGGTTTTCAGCTCAGTTACTTCAATTTGTTTACAAAAGTTTCATTATGAAACTTCGTATCACTCGAAACATTATTTGACATGTTTGTAATTTCTGAGCAGCTGGCTGTTTTGTGCGCCACTCTTGGTCACGATGGCAGACATTTGGCCTAGTGAGTTCACTAAAGTTTACAGCTAGCAGCTACGTCGCGTGCATGGAAGAGTACCACGAAAAGGAATGAGAAAAACAGGTGGCAAGTCTGGACACGCGCTTGTCGTCACCCGGCGGCTTGCATCATTGTGGATAGCGGTAAGTGAACGACAGGTAGAAGGAAACGCAGGTGGCAAACCCAGGCGCGGCAGGCCTCGACCCGCTTTTATTGTTACACGGCGGCAGGACAAATGACATGAACGTTGGTTGAATTTGAAGCGATATGATTACATGATGTCGGCCATCACAACACCAAGCGAAGCCTGTCACCACACACGTAGCTTCGTCTTCTCCTTCTTCCCCTTATTGGGGAAAAATTCGCTAATAAACTAGCTTGGAACCACACAATGTCCGGTTGTGGCTTATGCAGATAGAAGCTCAAGCATAATATGTTGTGACAGCTGAATTGTGATGTGACGTGATTGTAGGGTTTAACGCGCCGACGCAACGTAGGCGATGAGGCGCGCCGTAGTGGAGGGCTCCGGATTAATTTTTACCACCTGGGGATCTTTAACGTGCGCCGAAATCTCGAACACACGGGCGTTTTTGCTTTTCGCCTCCATCAGAAAAGCGGCCGCCGCGGCCTGGAATCGAACCCGCGACCTCGTGTTCAGCAGCGCAACACCTTAGTCACTGAGCCACCGCGGCGGGTGTGATAGCTGAATTGAACTATGAACTAACTCATTTGAACAATGAATAGAATTTATGTAGGCTGACCACAAATGTTCAGATGTCTCGCAAAGCCTGTTACAGCGCACTCCTCTTTAATTTTTGCGTTAAATATTGCCCAAGGAAGCAGTGAAAGTGGAATAAGGGCACCACCACTCCCCGTTGTTGAGTGTCCTTTTTTGGAGTTACAAGAAGGTCAATTCTTCGAGGTTGTTGGGTTTGTTGTGGTAAAAGGCGACAGCACTGGGCCTGACTCACGTTTACAGCGATATTCGCCACAGTTTTAAGGCGAAATTGGATTTGTTTACAGCGAAACGCGCCGTGTGGTTTTCTGTCACGGGCAGGTGTAAAAGGCATTGCATAATTTGGTACACAATACGGCGAAAGCACCTCAAACCTTCTACAATACTTCAAAGAGGCAAGCGCATAATATCAATGCGTGCAAGAACACGGCGGGAGTGGAGGGAAAATCTCCTGAAGTTACGCTGAGATTACACATGCACGCAAGGCATGCTCGAGAAAAATGCCCTGCTGTTGCTGAATTAAGATGCGTACGCGGGAAATTTGGTGCCTCATTGCATGATTTTGGTTTTGCGCCAAGCCTAACTCGAAGAAAGAATAAAGACAGGAAAGAGGCGCCTGTATAAAGACAAAGGCGCCTCTTTCCTGCCTTTATAAAATTAGCCGTTAAACGTGGCTGCACTAACGTACAGTCATGAACAAATGAAACGGGATGATGAAAATATCAACCAAAACACACAAACAGCGCAATTTCTTTTCATTCAAGTGAAATTTATGCGTGGCGTAATTACAGTAACCAAGTTTGGAAATCGGGCTCTAAATATACCAATAGTTCGTGGAACGTCCACGAACAGTGTTTTTCATTTTTGCGTGTTCTGGTTCGCATTTCCGTGTTCGCATTTCATTTGTAGATGACTGTACTCAAGTGTTGAGCTTGTGTTGCTGTTGTTGTAAAACGTTTATTCAGAAAAAGGGAGAGGGGAGGGGGAGAGAAAGAATTAGGAGCGGTGGGTGGCCATCCTATTTCGGTAGGCCGCGCAGGGTCGCCGCCGCCTTCGCCCGAGAGATCAGGGTTTCCTGGCCCTCGAGCTGGCAACTGCGCAACGCGCTCTCCCATCGCTCTACAGAAGGGGAATCGGGTGGTTGGGGGTTCAGTGGGCACATCCAGACAAGGTGCAGGGTCGTGTTGGGAGTGTCGCAGCGTGAGCAGTTGGGTGCATAGCAGGTGGGGGAGATGCGGTGGAGGGCGACGTGGTTGTGGGATGTGTGAGTTTGAAGTCTTCGCCAGATGCGGGCGTCGGGAACGGAGAGCGAAGGGTAAGGAGGGGGATAAGTGCGTCGGGAGACCCTGTAGTGGTACAGGATGTCGGTGTAGGTTTTTGGAGATGGGTCAGAGCAGGCGGGCCGTGGTCTAGGTTGGGGCGGCAGGCCTCGTCTGGGAGGTCCCGGGTAAGAAGATCGCGGGCCGTGGCGTGAGCCACTTCGTTCCGAGGGAGGGATGTGTGGCTCGGTGTCCACACGATGCGGGTTAAAGGTAGAGCGTGGCGTTGGGACAGGATGTGGAGTGCCAGGGTGGAAACTCTGCCTTGAGCGTAGCGGCGGCAGGCGGCTTGAGAGCCCGTGAGCACCATGACAGTTGGAGTCGTAGCGTGAGCGATGGCGAGGGCTATAGCGGCTTCTTCTGCCGTGCTCGTTGGTGCTGTTTGCAGGCTGGAAGCAACGAGTGTGGTGGCGTCGGAGCGCACTACGGCAGCTACGTGTGCTCGTTGTCGGGCGTAGGGAGTGGCGTCGGTGTAAAGGGCAGTTGAATCATTGCCGTACTTTCGAAGATGGAGGCGGGTCCGATGCTGTCGTCGTCCAATGTTGTACGTGGGGTGCATATGGCGTGGGATGCGAAGCATCCGTATGTTCGCGCGTCGAGAAGTGGGTATTCGTTGGGGGGTATCGGGAGTCTGCTGTACATGTCGACCGAGCTTATGCAGCAGGTGTCGGCCCGTTGGGGTGAGCTGCAGTCGTTGCAACTGGTTGTTTATGTGGTCCTCCATCAATTCGGTGAGAGTATTATGGTGACCGAGTTGCAGTAGCCGTTCGGTCGAGGTGTACACGGGCAAGCCAAGCGCTGTCTTGTAGGATTTCCGAATTAGAATGTCAATTTTGGCCTGTTCTCGCGGTTTGAGGGCGAGGTATGGAGGTCCGTGGGGGATCCGACTGGTTAGCATTGCTTGGAGAATGCGTGAGAAAAAAATTAGGAGAAGCTCTCCGAGTGTTTTCCAGGGTATGTGAAGCAGTTCGCGTAAAGACACTTGCCTTGAGTGATCTAGGCCCATTTGAGAAAACAGATCTGTGTGAAATGACTAGTATGTGCTTATTTCCACAAGCTTCATTAAACATCAAAGCGCCCTTCAAACGAATAAGGACGCACGAACAAGAAAAATACATTCAAAAGAGGGAACTACCATAGGCATACCCGGACGTTGTGCCGAGTCACTATACTGGGGTACAAGTTAAGAACAGCAACGGAAGTTGCCGCTGTGCCTCATCACCGCAGCCGGCTGTTACTCCGCGCGCCGCCAGTAGTGCGTTAGTAGGAATATTTTGAACATGGCACGAGCCGTCTACGTAATTTTTTGTGCTTAATATGCTTATAAAGTACTGCAACGAGAACACAAACCAACTACGTGAGAAAAGCCAGACGATATTACGCATTCCTAGCAGTCTCCTTTCAAAACGCACGGGCCCGTTGACATCCGGGTCCGTCGCTTATGCGGAGTGATACCGTAAAGGAGCTATTGCCGTTCTTAACTTGTTCCCCAACATAGGCCAGGACGTGACTACGTAATCCAGGGGCCTCATTTTCAGGGGAACGGAAGTCACAGTTGGCCAATATCCCCGCTGTCTGTCACCGTCTTAAGTTCATGTCGCGATTCTTTGAGCGCATATTTAAACTGACTCTGCAACACTTCCGATAAACGCTTTCACTCTTTCCTTCGGGTCTGAAGAACTGAGAGAGCTTTAGTTATCGCCAGCACGGAGCGGCAGTGCGTGATTTGCTCGTCGCAGCAGATACGCCTTCCATTTCTGCTTTGCTTTTCAGGCGATTTTTTAAAAGTGGCTACGGAATGCGTTTATTGCTGCAGCTGAAAGGAACCCGGCCAATAGCCACTGCATCGCTCTTACCACGTAACTCAAGCGCTCGAGGAACGCCAATACCGGCAAAGAGCGAAAAATATTTGGAGCCAGTTTCCAAATTATCTGATGGGCACACATCTGTAGTTTTTGGCTGAGGTACTTCGGGACCCCATAATCTAAGAGCAAGAACTCGACGTGCTTGTTATCATCGACGTGTTTGTTATTATCATCAAAGCTTAATAGATGGCGGCTTGGGTATTTGTGAAGTCACATGCGCTGGCTTATATGTTGCAAGAGTAAACAATGGAACCGATATGCGTTTAGTTCAAATGAGCTAAACGCAAAGATGCAAAGATGTTCCGCGGAGACGTCGGAAGCCTTTCGAGTAGATGACGGGCACGCGTGTTGAAATATTCCTTGCAACAAATTAGACGTGAAATAGGCAAAAATGTTCACATTATCGCTCCACTCAAGCCGGAAGGCCGATGTCCGTTGCGTCATGCAATGCCCCGATTGTTAGGAAGCTCTCCACATGGTGACGTACGTGCGGCGACTGCGCTTTGAAGAGCGGAGAAGAGCCTGTAACGCCACCAATGCTAGGCACGTCCGGGCTACCAGGCTCGGCCAATAAGGCGTACACAAGCACAAAAGGAGCAGGAACTTCCTTTAAAAATGAACACGAGATGCATTACGAAACAAAGGAGAGCACATAACCAACCTGTTACCGAGGGGCGTGTAGCATATACGCACTGGCCACGGAAGAAAGCTACGTGACGGTCACTGAAGGGTAAGTGCTTTCTAATAAATTGTACAAATCGGAGTATTCATTAAATCACTTGGTAGCCTGGTTGTTCTTGTTCTACGGAAGTTAATTGGCAGCTAATCAGCAGTGAACGCAATGCCTTTACGCGAAGGAGCACTACGAGGCATTTCGTTTTTACCTTAACTGGTGCAGGTGAGTGCAGTGGCGTGCAGACGAGTGCAGAATGTTACTGGGGGTATAAGGAAGTAAAAAAGTGAACATATTCTGCCCTGCTTACCCCAATGCAGCCAGTGCAAGCAAAAAGAAAATGCCTCCACTGAAAGCAGGAGAGAAGCAGAAAATATCTAGATTAGGAGTGTATTGCCACTCATTTATTACGACCCCCAGTAAACTGAACCGTACCTCGTGACGTCATGTAGACACAAAGAAAAAAATTATTGAAACGACTGACGATGTAAAATAAATTACACAGGACCCGTGTAGTTGTGTGCACTTCGTCAGTCGTTTTTTTTTTTGAAGCGAAATCCTTCTTTGTGGGACCGATGGCTTCCTGTAAAAAAACTAATGCATTTACCCATAGACCCGTTGGTCGACTGAAAAGCTCTGATAATATCTCTGGACACGCTGCGTGTGCATGACACCTGGCGTCCATTGTGTCAAAGCGGTTACTTGGAAATAGCGAAAAAGGAAGGTTTCTAGATAAGGCAATGCGCGCGTAAGTACAATAAGCCACGTATCTGTATACATTTAGTTTGTAGATGCGTTTACATAGTGCGCAGAAAATCAATCGGCGCATGAATTTGCTCTTCGTTTGCGATTCGGGTCTTTGAAAGTTCGGCAATCGATTGGACGCACGTTTAGCGAAGGCTTTGACGCACTCTTGACGCAGGTTGTGATGTCAGAAAGCTTTCGCGCTTCTTCTTTAGGAAGGTGTGTTAAGGTTTTTTGGGCTGTTTGAACGAAATGAACGAATACCACCTTACTGAACTGAGAGTTTTTTGAACAGTTCATCTAGCTTGGGCTCAATACATTCGGTTCTTCCCAGTCTCTGCAAGCATGATCATGCTTTCTTCAGCTTGTTTAGCACTTAATTTGATGTTCTTGTTCAGTATTTTTGGGACATCTTGCATTCGAACATGCCATTACTTGCCGCCGTTTTCTTGTTCGTTGCAGCGGGACACCACGTCCTCGAACAGAGCCCCCATGGACTCCAATATTCTAGCGGGCGCCGAGTCACATACGTGGACTGTTGCTGTAAAAACAGCTCTGACCTTTGTGTCGTTGATGATCGTGACCAACTTGTACCTGGCCTGGACGAAAGGCATCTACAAAGGATCCAAGCAGATGCACGGCAAGACAGTTATTGTTACTGGAGGCAACGCTGGTTAGTAGCACACGTTTACAATTGATGTCTACCCTATAACCGAAGTCGCTAGCCCTAGCAAAACCTTTACGTGCTCTTTCTGACAACCATAATGAAACAGCCCAACTTTCGTCATTGAATTTTCCCCGTAATACGTTGTGAGACGCTTATGCATATTTTTCCTTTTAAAGGAGCATTTCGCATCTGTAGTACTGTGACGACGGTCTTTCGTATAACTTAAGCCCCTGATTGAAGTGAGTTTGGAATGGACTCTTGCCCATTTTGGTTTTGAACCCTCTCCTGTACCGGGCGGCCACCAGGTATAGGCAAGGAGGCAGCCAAGGAACTCGCAAGGAGGGGGGCCCACGTCATCTTGGCCTGCCGCAACATGGAGAAGGGCCAGCGGGCGGCCGAGGAAATTTTCGCGGACACGGGCCGGACCGTCGCAGTGAAGCGGCTCGACCTATGTTCGTTCAAGTCGGTGCGCCAGTTCGCCGACGAAATACTTAACACCGAACAACGGATCGACGTCCTCATCAACAACGCCGGAATTTTTCCAGGTAGGTGCGCCGTGCTGTGCTAGCATCGGAGATGCGCCTCCATTTAGCTGTTGCCGGCGGTGATTGAAACATTGGCCAGACGGACCATCACTAAGGAAAGACCATCACTAAGGAAGGAAGCGAGTGGGCCAAACTTAAAACGGCTTCTTATAGGGGCAACAATCGTTACCGTGCTCGGCAGCCCAATTTCATTTCCGCAGTTTGTTTTATCCGCCCGCATGAGGCCGGAAATATGAGGTGTGCCGCTTACACTTGGCATTGCCATTTCTCTTCTATGTTTACGTTAGCTACGAGCTTTGCTAACAAACATTCGTAACGATACCCGTTGGTCGGAGTGCCGCAAGATAAGTTTCAAATTGCTGCCCCCTCCTCCTTCCACCCACACAAACATCCCGTTCTAGTTCAGCATCTTCCACAAAATATCAGTGCTCATGCGTTCGAACATTTATTAGTTCATTGATGATCCATGCTAGACAGCCGAAGCACATGATGAAGCTGTTCAATCTTGATGGGGAATATTCGATTGATTACGAGGTTTAACGTGCCGACGCTACACAGGCGATGAAGGGCTCCGTAGTGGAGGGCTCCGGAATAATATTTTGACCACCAGGGGGTCTTTAACGTGTGCCGAAATCTCGAACACACGGGCGTTTTTGCTTTCCGCCTCCTTCAAAAAAGCGGTCGCCGCAGCCGGGAATTGAACCCGCGTCCTTGAGCTAAGCAGCACAATAAGCTAAACAGCGCCATAGCTTGATGGGGTGTACATAGAAGGGTATATAAAGCCGACGCTACGAGTGACCGCATAACTGTCTTTTACCGTTAAAACATAAAAATAGTCGCACTCTGACCTTGGCGTCACCATCGTGTTTCAGTGGAGAATGGATTGCATAACTTAATTTTTTTGACGGGGTTGCCGAATAAAGCGCAGATGCCCTCTATTAGGGAGTCATAAAAATGTATTTCTAACTTATTTTAATATTTATATCACCTGTAATGGAAGCGACTAAAGCATATATGTGGTCATTTATTGGTTAGAAACTTTTTTTTTAGCGTGAAGGTTCGCATTTCGCGAACACAAGCTGTTCGCTGCAAGATTTCTTCCTGACAACAAGTCTGTTATCTTTTTTAGATCGGATACAACTCACGGGAGACGGCTACGAGGAGTGCTTGCAAGCGAACTATCTCGGCCACTTTCTCCTGACGCTTCTCCTGACTGGTTGGTCAAGCATCACCTTCTGTAACGAGGCGACTCAGATATATCAAACTCCTGCTGATAATGATAATGACCGTAATGCTTAACCTTCATGAAAAAAAATTATCCTATGAACTGGTTGAAGGGGCTGCTAATTTTTCGGAAATTAATAACACTATTGCAAACACAGCGTTTTCTAGCCCGAGTAAATTTCCGTATCAAACAAAGTAGGTAATGAATAAAAACTGATACCATTCTCTTAACCAGGAAAGCTATTTAATATCAATATGTAGTATGATGGGGCCTAGTAGCGCAATAAATGGTCTTTTTTTATTTGGTATGTGTCGAGAGAGAGAGAGAGAGAGAGAGAGAGAGAGAGAGAGAGAGAGAGAGAGAGAGAGAGAGAGAGAGAGAGAGAGAGAGAGAGAGAGAGAAATCGACTTTATTGGATCAAAAATCCTACGGAGGCTGCAGGCGGACCACGCAGGATCGCCCACAGCCCGACTATTCTAGGCCTGTCGTCAAGGCGCGGTGTCCCCCCGAACAGCGACTCTTACCCACATTCTCTGGGACTGCACTACGGACCTGTGTCCACCCGGGTCACACCCGGGGGGCTTACCGACGGACGTGGTGTGGGCTATGCAGTCAAGAGACTATGAAGTGCAGTTGCAGGTAGTCCAGCGGGTCGAGGCGGCTCTCGCCCGGCAATCCCGAGGGCGGGCTGATGCCGCGCGGGACCAAGGGATGCGAGCCCTGGTATGTGTCGATAAATAGCTTTGTACTGCGGAGCGCCCGAGGAAGATGTTTCCCACGTGATGCTAGACTGCCCATTATACTCACGGCAAAGACGTGAACTTTTACACAAACTCCCATTAGAGAACCGTCGTGTGGTGTGTTTAGAATCTTTACTAGGACCATGGCCTGATGCGGGGCTTCAAAATAAGGTTGTTCGTGCCCTGAATGTGTTTTTTACCTCAACAGGAATAGTGACAAAGTATTAGGTGACATATTAAATTTTTGTCGTGACTCAGTGACCACCAACCCAGGAGGACATTTTACAGACAACTTTTAGTACTCACGAAAGTGTGGTGCACAGTGGAATAGTATAGCCGGGTCTATGACCCTGTATTGGTGAAATGGAGTAGCCGGGAGAAGATCCGCTTCCAACCTCTCCACTCAATAAACCAGTTAAACCACCACCTTTACACGGCAGCGTTAGCAGGACGCAATATTCGGCGGAGTTTGCGGTTTATGCATCGCCTAAGCAATCGCCGAAAATAATTTATCACGGGGCTATAGCAATGAGTCAGTTTATGGCTCAATGAAACAAAATGGAATGTTAGAAAGCAGGGCATGCTACAAGGCATTGCTCCAAGGACTAGTGCTACATGTAGGCTATCCACACGCAGAGACACTGCACGCGATTGCAGCTGCACGCGATTTCAGCGCAGGCTGCCGAGGGATTGCTACTGACCAGAGAAGCGTCGCTGTTAACATCACAGCACAGGACTGGCTGACTTTGGTATGGTCGGGCGCGCTCTGTATTTGCGACCCCTTTACACCTTTGAATCGCATACTGCTTTTGTGCCATGCAAACGCCACGCGTGCCTCAATTTGGAAATACTGAACTGAAACCAGCTTAATATATAGCGGATGATTTGTGCCGTGAAGTCTCGTTGATACATTTTCACGGGAACTGGAAAATAGAACGTATTATGCAAAAATTGTTTTATCTAAAGGGGTTTAAAAAAAGAGGAAAATTGGCATACTCCGTCAGCAACTCACTTTTATTGAGCAACATTGAAGTATCTGGTCAATTTACGCTGCAATTTCTTCTTTTCAACGTCTAGAAGTCAATTCTCCTGAAAGTAAGAAAAAGAAGCTGCCAGTATTTTACACTTTGCTGGAAAGTATTTTGTAGTACGACAATCCGTGTCGGGCAATAAATCGGTGAAGCCAGCCGCTGGACGGTTGGAAGTCTTCCATGCCCAAGGAGCACGCGATGTTGTCAACTTTTTCGCGTAGGACTGACCCGTCGACGTTCGCTCCTGCCGTTGCAACATTTCGCGTTTGTTTTACAACGGGACTGAAAATTTCAAGCTTCTTTCGAAGTTCCTCTTGCTGTTGAGCGTCGACGCTGGCAAACCGGGCTCACGTGCCAAGTCCGCGCGCTTCCTCTTTCGGGTTCTCTTCGAATTTGCGTACAATTCACATTTTCTTTTAAACTGGGGGCCTTGCATTTCCTGGACATTGTCACAAGCCTGGCAGCACCACCGCACACAGCAACAAGGCAGCCAGAGGAGAACAAAAAAGAATAGCCTCAGAACTGCAGCAGCACCACCGAACAGAGCAACAAGGCAGAAAGAGAGCAAAGAACAGTGCGGGAATCACGGAGCATGGCGACAAGTCGGGAGGGGAAGTCGCGCCCGCCGAGAGCATTGCGCGCCGTCTTCCTTGATTATGGTACGTGTCGCTAGATGGCGTGGTGCATCGCCTGACGTATCATCATCATTGGACGGAGCGGCCACGCCTGGCAGCGATGTTTTTGCCGCAAAACCGGCGCTGCCGCGGCCTCAGCGGCCCTGCAACGTGCAGACCGTGGCTCGTTGGAATGCGGTTTGAACTAGTATACCGAAGAATCAACGTGAGATTTCTAAAAATGTCGGTCAAGATCCACTTTCGCGGTCATATTATCTAATTTTCGGAAAAACTGTGACCATATTAAATGCACGAAAATGCCCTATTTCTGAGGGCCGTTGGCCGCAAATGCAGAAAAAACTTATTAGGTTGAAAAACGTATGCAGAATCGTATCAACGAGAGTCCACTGTAGTGAAAAATTGATGATAATTCTAGAAACACAACTCTTCCTGTGGCTACACGCGAAAGGCGGACGTGGCTTGCGCGCACATTATTATTTTGGGACGAAATGTCATCTCATGAAAAGCAATTACATTTGAAGCTGTGAGAGTTTAACTAAATGAATTAATATACCAGTTTGGCCGATGCCTTCTGTTGAAGTCTGGTTTCACTACTCTTGAGTTAGTCTGCCCTATGACCTTGACGTTTTTCCCATTTAGCGTTACTAGTCGTTCCGTTTGATGAAAGGTGTTGTGTCATGCAGAGCGTTTGAAGAAGAGCGCTCCGAGTAGGGTGGTCAACCTGACGTCTTCCCTGCACCATGTTGGAACCACGCACCGACTGGAAGAACAGGCGAGAGGCACTCACCCCTGGCTGACACCAACGCTCGCATACAGCAACTCCAAAATGGCCATGGTCTCCTTCACCAGGAGGATGGCTCACAAGCTGCAGGCATACGGTGAGTCTGCTACGCCCTGACCTTTGTCAAGACCTTACCAACTAATGCGCGGTTTGCGCGGATAGCATTGCCTATCAACTGGGAAGGCGCGCTGTAACATAACCGGCAATAGCGCCTAATGGCTGGATTAGGTGCTGTTACTTGTAAAACTTGATCCATCATTAGTGGGAAGAGCGTGACTTATTACAGCCTTTTTACTGCAGAAGGTGTTGTGTCCTCAGGTGCAGGGCAAAGGTACGTATATACGTACCGGCGCCATGGCACCATTATCGTCATCTTCACGCCCGGCTCCTCATTAAGGGGCACAGGATGTACACTGTTCTCTAAGGGCACTGCGGGAGTGACAGCAGCAGTGGAGGGGAAAGGGAAATTCAAGGGCAAAGGCATACATTCTGCCGGCCTAAAGCCGTGAAAGAAGGTTAAACGGTGCATGCAGACAGACGTACAGTACGTGTATGTATGTATGTACGCATGTGCGTATGTATGTATGTATGTATGTATGTATGTATGTATGTATGTATGTATGAATGTATGTATGTATGTATGTATGTATGTATGTATGTATGTATGTATGTATGTATGTATGTATGTATGTATGTATGTATGTATGTATGTATGTATGTATGTATGTATGTATGTATGTATGTATGTGTGTATGTATGTGTGTGTATGTGTGTGTGTATGTATGTGTGTATGTATGTATGTGTGTATGTATGTATGTATGTATGTACGTATGTGCGTATGTATGTGTGTATGTATGTATGTATGTATGTATGTATGTATGTATGTATGTATGTATGTATGTATGTATGTATGTATGTATGTATGTATGTATGTATGTATGTATGTATGTATGTATGGGTGTGTGTACCTGTGCTTGCATGTGTGCGAAGTTACTTGCCCGCACAATGGTAAACTATTAAACGATAGTTTTGTAGTGTTGCTTATAACTTCAAGCCGCTGTAGTCAAACTGCCACTCGTTCTGGCCTCGTTTGTACAGCCTTGCCCTCCTTTCCATTCTTGCGAACTCCAGTTTTTTAGCTGTGTTCTGCTAGCTGGCCCTCTTCTCCTAGCAGATGACACGCCGACAAAATCGCTGTTCTTGAGCCTCTCCTTATTCGGTGACGCCAATGTTAGGGCCATTAACAAGATGGAAGTTGTGGACTTTCGGGTGGATTACTAATTGCAACGCCAAGCTGGCGCTAAAACGAGTGATTTTACTAATTACAACGCCAAGCTGGCGCTAAAACGAGTGATTTTACTAATTACAACGCCAAGCTGGCGCTAAAACGAGTGATTTTTATACATAACAGCTGCCTCACAAAAAATTGTTTGTGCAGTTTAGTGTGTATTCGTCTTCCATATTCGCCTATATAAACATCGTTGTTTATACGTCAGTAAATGCATTAATTTACCTTTTTTTTCTCTTACAGCACTTCACCTATATTTCGGAAGCAATTACTGCAAAGCTTTATCTTATTTTCGCTCCTTCTTTGGCATCTTTTGCAGGTGTGACAGTGAACGCCGTGCACCCCGGCATTGTGAACACCTCCATAGCAGACAAGGAGTCATTCATGACATTTGTTCTCCGTTGTCTTTACAACACCATCGGCAAAGTAGGTTCTCTGCTATTCCCCCCTTGCCTAAAAAACTAATTGCCGGAACTTCAGGTCATCTTTCATCTCTCACAAGCTGGATAAGAAGTTTCACATTGAATTCAGGCACTGAAAAACCAAGGTGAAATATGCTCTCCGTATCATTGTTGTCCGAAATTATGCAGCGGTACAAAACACAAACAAAAAATACTCTAGCCAAATCTTCGGTTTTAGCTCTGCTTTGCTGATGTGCTAATATTTTCTTTTATTTGTATAGAGTAAACAGTTTATATTTTTATATTTGGGAGAACATGTTCTTTTTTGCTGGAAGTGCATAGCTGAATTTTCTAGAACGCAAGAATGATACGCATTCGAGGACAAAAAACATTTTAAAATGGTGACACAATTCCCTGAATACAAGCCAAGCCACATGGTATCAGCTGTAGACTACAATATTTCTATTAATTTAGACATTATCCTATGGGCATAATATAACAGGAAACCAACAAACTCATACGTAGCTCCTCCCCCAAATACTTGATTTCCTCTTGATAAATTTTTCATCATCATCATCATCATCACCATCACCACCACCATCATCATCCTACTCAGGTCCACAACAGGACCAAGGAATTTCCCGTTGACCTCCAGCCGCTCCTGTCCTGCGCTGCTTTCGTCCCCAATGTACCCCGAATTTCTTTATTTCATCATTCCCCCGGGTAAGAGTAATGAGTGCGGTGTGTTCCGTTGCTGAAAAATCTAAGATCTTATGTTATCACTTTAGTTTTAACAGCGAAGGCGTTCTTGGTCGAGGCTGTCATTGGACGAGGCGTGGTAACGCGGGCGCAGCGATGTAGAGCGGGCATAGCCGAGCGAGGGGGAGAGCGAGCGCCATGCCCACGTACAGCGTAGGGGGGGAAGGAAAGCGAACACCAAGCGCAGGTGGACGGATTCATGGAGAAGGGGAGAGGAGCAGGCCATATGGAGAGCACGCGCCCAACAGATAGTTCGGAGGAGCGGGCGAATGCTTAAAAAATTGGTGAGTTGCGCGCTCTCCGGGAGACGAAGCCGCTCGTTGGGAACGCCAGATGGGGTTGGCGGGAGAACGGGAATCTTTCTGCTGGTTTTGAGAAGTTTTATGGAAGCCTTGCGTTTAGGGAACTCCAGGTGGCTTCGCTGTTAACACGACGCTAAGGCAGTGAAGCTGGGCTAATCTTTGGGGTTTCTGTTTCATCGTGCAGTTCAGATCGTAATGTACCGGAATCAACTAGGTGAGTAGGGACATATGATAGAGCCCAGTGCAAACAATAATAAAAGTGAATCCGTAACATGAGCCTAAATTGCACTGCGTATTTTAGTAATCAGAAAGTATCATCTTAATCATTAAAGCGGGAAAGTCAACAAACAGAATTTAAGGAGAATCTTGACGTGTATTGGTATTGAACGATATTAATTATCGCTTAGCATCAGTGCATGTATTCCGCTGGAATCGGTTGCATGGAATATATTGTTGGTTATATACCAAGGCATGGAAAGTGTTTTTAGTTAAGAATGATGGCAAGTAAGTGAAAATAGCAGTGTTTGACCGAAAGAGGGGCATCGGGTATTGCCTTTTTGGGCGTCCTGGTATTCTTTGTCATTGAGAAAAATCAAAGGTTATAATGTAATTTTTACGCAGTCAGTTCCTGCATGCGTTGACAGAAAATCGAACTCAGTTTACAAACTCAGCCGAAGATTACCACAGTGACCCAATCCCTGTGGCTGCTTTGGATATTCGAAAACAATTGTCTGAATAACAGGGCTGCTTTAAATAAATACTAAGTATAGCGGCTTTATTTCAAAAGGAGAAGTATTAAACATCGAGCTTTCTGTGCGGCCATAACGAGGCTTGAAAGCCTGTAACTTCTGCCCATCAAAAAGTGTTGCAAAAAAGTGTTCTATTATTTGTAGGCGGAAAAATGTATCAATTGTCTAAAACTCACTCACTCACTCACTCACTCACTCACTCACTCACTCACTCACTCACTCACTCACTCACTCACTCACTCACTCACTCACTCACTCACTCACTCACTCACTCACTCACTCACTCACTCACTCACTCACTCACTCACTCACTCACTCACTCACTCACTCACTCACTCACTCACTCACTCACTCACTCACTCACTCACTCACTCACTCACTCACTCACTCACTCACTCACTCACTCACTCACTCACTCACTCACTCACTCACTCACTCACTCACTCACTCACTCACTCACTCACTCACTCACTCACTCACTCACTCACTCACTCACTCACTCACTCACTCACTCACTCACTCACTCACTCACTCACTCACTCACTCACTCACTCACTCACTCACTCACTCACTCACTCACTCACTCACTCACTCACTCACTCACTCACTCACTCACTCACTCACTCACTCACTCACTCACTCACTCACTCACTCACTCACTCACTCACTCACTCACTCACTCACTCACTCACTCACTCACTCACTCACTCACTCACTCACTCACTCACTCACTCACTCACTCACTCACTCACTCACTCACTCACTCCCTCCGGGCCTTCAAGTTATGACCAATAATATATTATGGAGAACTTGCTGCTGGCAGCTAACTCTTTACGTGAAGTTGCAGAATGGCAAAGTGCACGCATGTATTCCTTCACTCATACTGCAGACTCCATGGGAGGGAGCCCAGACAGTCGTGCACGCAGCCGTGGACGACCGATTTACCCACGACACTGGCAAGTATCTGGTGGACTGCAGGGAAGCGTGGATGAACTGGAGAGCACTGGGCGGGCAGGAGGCGCGGAAAGTCTTCGAGACTAGCGTCGGACTCGTCGGATTGAACCTCGGCGAAGTTCAAAAGCTGTTTTGAAGTGGAAACGCTTGTGTTAAGTCTGCACTACAAAGTCAGCGCGAAATATGGTTCCTATAAAGGTGTAATATACATATCACAGTTGTTCGGAGTGTTTCTTCCTTTGTGGGACGGTGCTTTTGTGTCATTGTTGCTTAGCTTTCTGAGCGCCTACCAACTGCCTAAACACGGCACTTCAGCTTTTAAAATGTATGCTCATGTTCGTGGTTGTTCTGAGATCAAGCTAGGAAATAGTAAGTAGTTTACTTAAAAATACATTAAAAAAAAGCGTGCTTTCGTTTAATCATTCATATGGCGCACAGGATCCCCTGTTTAAATTATTGATGTATGCTTTTATGTGTGGTTACCTTGTGCAACATGGTTGCTTAATCTTGCTTGGAATCCCTGTTGACCCATGACAGAACGGAACAATGATATGCCAGGAAAATGGGAGTCATATGGAAGTTTACCGTCCGGAGTGACCTGCTTACGGTGCATCGGTCTATAAACAAGACACAAAGTACAGCAAACTTCCAAGTCACTGTAAACAATGCCGCGAACATCTCGGCAACTCCAAGAATGCTACGGCCGTCCCTTTCAAAATTCATGTCACGCAGACAGCTACATACACTAGACAGACGCATACATTACACCAACCGAGTGATCTGTCCCAGCATTACATACATAAATATCCAGGCCGTCCACACTGTAAGGTATGCGGTGGCTATCTGGATAATGGACACACATATTGACGTTGTGTATACGGACCACATTGTCTCCCCCTGTTCTCGCCCCCAACCCTTTCCCCGCTGATACCTCGTATTCGGCGTCAAGCTGGGCCACTCCCCCCGAGAACCTACGGCCCGCCCTGTGGTCCCGGCTGGCTGCCCACATTGAAGCACTCCGTGCGTGGAATACCCCTTCCACCGAGGGAGCACGTTGCGGCTCGGACTTGCGTCGCTAAATAAAGTTTGTCCCCTCTCTTTCTCCGCCTGTTGTACTCTATGATACGGAGGAACTCTCAATGGCACATTAGTAGGAGGTTAAGTGCAGCACGTGAAGCCGCAGAAGCCACAATGCGTCAGTTGCAATGTTCCCCCACACATGGCGGGTGAACATTACGCCGTCATCAGCGAATATGTTCGAAAAACTAACTAGTCAGAGTGCATCCACATAATAAGCATATATGTTTTTATGGACTAGAGAAGCAAACTTCGTGGCACAATAATATGGCAAATTGAAGGGGGATTAGCTGCAAAACTGAAAATTACAGCAAACAATTTACAATAAATTTGGGGGTAATTAAAAGAATTGTGAGACCAATCTGTGCTACATGTGAAGGTGATTGAACAGGGATAGCGTCGCGTATGCGTTGTAATAATGAAGCTATCACTCTTATACGATCTCTTACCCCACCTATTATTCATTGGCAGACTACATATTGGCGGAGTAGCGCAGCGAAACAGCTTCCCCCCCGATGTTGCCGATTAACCTTGTTAGGAAGGAAACAAAGAAAACTCATGGAATTTTAACGCAGAGGGTTAGGGGCCCCATCGTGCAGAAAAGCCAGTGTCGTCGTCGTCGTCGACCGTGAGCCGGAACAGCCTAGCGCCACTTGCGCCACCCATTTAAATCCCCGAGTTCGTAAGGCGCCGCTACCTCGACAGATGGCGTGCGTGCAGGCGGCGCGTCCCAGCGACAGCCGACGCGAGATCCGGCACGCTGCAGCAGTGCAGTTACGCCGGCGATGTCGGCCTCGTAATTCCGAATGTACTGTAGTCGTGCCTAGGTGCAATGCCTGCTTCAGGCTGCGGCTAACTCGCAGTTTCATGTCATGCAGGAAACCGTAACTTGGAATAATTCGCCCTTGCGCCAAGCAGTGTGGTACGGGGCGCTGCGTCGGGCGTGTTGAAGTATAAAAGGGTGCAATTTCGTGTTAACATGACGCGACCAAACTGACTTCACCGAACTCGACCGCCAACGCCGCAGACTATAACGATGCCCAATACGTCGTAGGGCTCAATCGCTCCCACTAAGTGTGTGATGGATGATGGATGAACCACGGCTGCTCGATGGACCTTGTTTTCATCGAGCGGCCGTGGATAAGCTGTCGTATATCTGTGCCGGGCGCGCGCACCAGGGCGTCTTGCTCACCGCGTTCCACGCATAAAGGCAAAGTTTGGGCATCCTCGAAGTTTAATAGCGATTCATTGCGTGAACCTTACAATTTAAAAAGTTCATTATTGTTTCTTACGCACTCAAGCTGCACCTGGTGTATAAGGCATTCAGTAGTGGAAGACTACGGATTAGTTTCACCACCTGGAAATCTCTACTTTGCGCCTAAATCTCGGCACACCGGTGTTTAAATTTTCGCCTCGATGAGAACAACGCCTGACACGTCAAGACTGATCCACATTACTTGTCCTCTGCCGCACAACGCCTTAGCCACTGAGCCACCACGGCAAGTGTAAGTAATCTGCAGCAAAAGCCAATGCGACAACTCTACATATGGTCCTAGAGGATATTGCGGGAACTGGAGAATACATTTCGGTGTGTTGATAATTTAAAACGGGAGCACAGGAACGTTATTTCCAGACATATATGGCTGTGCGCAACGTCATCGTCATCACATGCAGTGCGAACAACAAGCGGTGCGTTTACCTGTCGCTCCTATCCGTGCACCCATCGCCGTTCTCATCTGTTATAATCATCGTCGTCATCATCCCCTGGCCCCGCTGCTGAGGAGGTCTGAGAGTGAGTGAAAAACTTTATTAAACGAGATCGGCGACCGAATAAAGGTCTTGTCTCGAAACCCTCACTCTATACCATTTAGATTGAAATTGCAAGGAAAACATGTTAATGAGTAATTATATACGCTTAACCATTCAAAAACTATACGGGACGTTGCGTAAGGTGTGAAAACACCGTAGCCCCAAATATTTATAATTTAACACATTCAGGAGCGAAAGTTGCAGAAATCGTGAAAAATGTTCTGAGCATTTTTATCTCCTTTTTAAATGTAAACGCAAATGCAACTCTGTGATAGGAAGGAATGCAGAGGCATGTGTTACAACATATTTAGAACATTTTCATACATTTTGGGTTGAAGTTGGGAAAAATCTCGGCTTACTGGGCATCTATGTCAGGGAAGAAATACACTATAAATATAAATATCTATATTCCCAGCGCTTTGGGATGGGAGATGACGAAGTAAGTAAGTAAGTAAGTCAGTCAGTCAGTCAGTCAGTCAGTCAGTCAGTCGGTCGGTCGGTCGGTCGGTCGGTTGGTCAGTTGGTCGGTTGGTCGGTCGTTCACCACAAAGCTACACTCGCATTTCCGGGGGAGTCTTGCAAATGTCAATGCCAAAAGATATAAACAAATTCGTAAGTTCTGACTGTGACGGGTTTTTCTTTCACCGTGCGTTGTTAACGTGGGAAATCTCCGTATTTTTTTTTCTCTCACGCTGCATGAATGAGACGTTTCTAGAAAGCAGATAACACTCGGCACTCTAACGTGAGTAGAATTAGCGCGCACAAGCTGACTTGTATTTTTTTTATTCTTGCCTTTCGAGACAATGTAGGCACACAAAGGAGATGAAAAGTGTGACTTCCCTGTCGCGCGGAGCAATCTGTGGCAGCTATATCAGAACGAGGAAAGAGAGGGCAGTTTTCGCCGACGACCTTCTCATTGTCCTGGAACCGCCACGCGAAAAGAAGGTGAGTAAGCCTAGCGATCAGCGCAGGCGGCTAGTATGCACCGTTGTGACGTCACAATTGGGGAAAGTAACAGTAAAGAACGCTGCGGCGGATGACAAGCCACGAGTTTAATGGCAGTGTCTCCTGCCTTGTTTTTTCATTTTTTAGGTCTTGGGGTGGCACCCGAGTGAAAGGCCATTGTCGTTCTTTATGTCTGGTCTCCTAGCAAACATTGCCGGAACGTGTGAAGTAAAACAGCCGTGCAGCCGGGAACGGCACGCAAGCTTCTTGTGCTGTCGTTGCGTTGCACAGAAGGGAACTGGACCCCTGCTTGCTGTTTTAGAAAACGGTGAGTGGAAACTTTTTTTCCCTCTTCTAATTCATTCAGTAGTTGGGATTCACCGACAAAACTAATCGCTGCAAGTAATGTGACTGGACGCTTAAAACGTCGTTGGTTGTTTAGCGACTTCCAGTGCGTCGTCTTACTCTACGTAGAAACATTCGCCACAATTCTGGGAAGCTTTGCGCATGCCTGACAAGAGAAATTTCATGCCTTTTTCTTGTCAGTATTTGGCCGAATCAGGTATTTAAATAGGCACTAAAATATGTGAACCAATATTTTAACCATTGGTTTTTTTTATGGCACGTGGTCGACGTAGTTTTAACTGGATTATGCAGTTAGCCTTCTTCGTATTTCCCATTCGTAGCATCAGATCAGACGACGGTTCTAGTGTATAGCTGACTGAACTTGACATTGGCAACGTGGGCAAGCGTTGTGGTATTGCGGATGCCGATACGTGTCCGTGATTTGCCGCATGTCAATAGCGCCGTCTGTAACATTTAGCTGGACGTTAGGTATTTCTAATCATCTGGATCACTTCTTTCCGTTGCTGAGAAGTGATGAAAGCAAAACGGAGGTGGGGATCGGAATATGTGCATGGGTGTTAGATACGTACGCGATCTCGTCTGAGCAGCTGCGGCGTCCCCTACATCAACCTGCCATGACGAAGGGCCTGAAAAGAGCCTGTTTGCTCCACCGCGTAGGAGCAGCCTAAGCTCCTACACCGGCTTGGCTGCACAAAGTTAGCCTTGCCTTAATCCTTTTGTGCTATATGTGCAGTGTATGTGGTGACAGTGACCACTATGAACTTCTCCAAACACAACCTGGAGCGGACGAGCCGTATTGGAACCGGGATCTCCGAAGCTAGCGGTGCTATACGCTACAGCCGAAAACAGTTTGAACGCGAAGGTGTTTTATGCCGGGATCCACCAAGATCTGACTGACGTCATATCCTCCACGGAAATGACATCGCCAGAAAAAGTTCCATTGACGCGGCAGCGCCAGGATTCGAGCCGAAATCTCCGTCGCCGCAACGAAAGGTGCCAGATGCTTTACTCACTGCGCTATGAGCTGAAGTACAGACAGCGGTATGAACGCGCCATTATTCCTCTCTATCACCTCCTCCATTTGGATGGTGCTGCCGTATAAGAGAGATGAAGCGAAGTAGTGCATCACGATGCTAATGAGCGCCGACAGTTGGCGTCAGCTAAGCTCATCGCAACGCAACCGTCTGCCGTACACTGCACGGAGCAAGAACGCGGTGTTCGCTTATTTACCAAAGCGACGCTCCAGCAGCTCGTCGCTCATCGAGCACACCCACAAAACAGCCCCAATAATTATGCTTTTTCGCTGTAGCGGACCGTGAGTTCACCAAACGATTCGCTGGTAACCCGTTCGGTTTCGTTCGCATGGTTTGCGAGCGAGTGTGGTTTCATTCGGGTTTAGGCAGTGCTCCGGCGCGTGCAGTCCAGTGTCTAATGTTGATGCGTCTGACGATGCCATACCGACGAAATATATATAGCGATGTGCTAGTTCATATAGATGCAGAATAAACATTCAACTGATCCTGTGAAGGCACATTTGAATTTCGTGTTTTAGCTATTCCTATGAAAGCGGGATTAACCACATTTTTCTTAGGAGCCACTGGGTCACACGAAGAGGCGTGTCTTGCCTCTTGCTGGGGCTCTTCCCGTTCTAAGGACTAATTGATGAGTGGCTACTCTCCGTGTATTTGAAACAATACGACGTCACTTAGTGCAGATAAATTTTCAAGTTTCATGCAAGGCCGAGTCTGTCTCGGCAAACGGAGTTTACTTACTTAGTACTTCACAACTACTACTTTGCTGGGGGTGGTGCCAAAGTGCAAAATTTAACGACTCCATACAAAACGGGCGTGAAAACCTTCCGTGGTGGCTGAGGGGCTGATGCGCTGCGCTGCTGGGAACGAGGTCACGAGCTCGACTCGTGACCGGCGTGGCGCATTTGTTGATGGCAGCGAAAGACGAAAACTCTAGCGTTTCAATGATTTGGCTGAACGTTAATTATCACCGGGTGGTCCAAACGAACTTCATCCACCACTGCAGTGTGCCTCTGGATATGGGACGGAATTCTGAACTTTGGCTTTTTTCAAAGGGTGAGGGATGAGGAGGAGGGAGGAGGAATGCCTTTAATGATAAGGAAAAGTCAGCCTGGGACTGAGTTTGACTTGCTACCCCGTATGAACTGGAGCTCTTTACCTCCATCTCCTCCATGCATGCCCTGCAAGCGTTCAAGGGGGAGGGGGCTGCTCGACCGAGAAAACGTCCGTGTAGAGGAACCATGGTAGGGAGAGAAGGCATGGGAAAGAAGCTTCATCCCACGGGGCCTTCCATAGCGCGATGCTAAACTCGGCAGCAGTGGCATGTGACCGTCCATCTCGGTACACTGCATGCAGGAGACAATTGCAACAATGCGGAATTGGAAGAAGACACCATGTGCGCACGCCAGAGGAACAAGCCGAATGCCGGGGAGAGGCGTCGACAGCCCAACCACGGCCACGCGATGAAACCCCTCTTTCATCGAGTGGCCGCGGCACAGCCGTGAATGTGCTCGGCGGCTTCGTGCTAAAAGCGCCGATGAAGATCGTGCACGGCAGCGCGCTCGTAATCGTCAAGCGCGGTCATCCGAGTTTCCCTCCAAACGCCAGAAACGCGGAGTTGCCGCGCACTTGGAGCTTTACCGGGGCTAATTTCAAATTGAAAACAATGTTTCTGGACGCGGAGCTTGTACAGAGTCATTTTACTTTCGTCAAGAGTTTCTCTAAAATACCAACGCGACACCTCAGTGTGTAGTACCACAGTGACGACAAGGACAATGACAACCTGTGACTTGCCGCTCGTGAAAGAAGCCGATAGCACGGATGCTACAGGTTCGCTGTCCAACCAAAATCACAGCGCAGATTGGAGCCATTTGTTTTTATTACCTTTGTACTTTTAGCTATGGAAATAGTAAGTCCCACAAATCTCCTTTTCTTTCCTTTGCTGACTTTCCTTTATTTACTTACTCACACCTTCCTTGTACTACGAAGAAAAAACAGCGCAAAAGACAGGACGAAGTAAAGACTACAAACCACAGTCTTTACTTCGTCCTGTCTTTTGCGCTGTTTTTTCTTCGTAGTACAATGTACCAACTGGCCTTTCAGGAAACCCTTCTACACCTTCCTTGCTTCTTGCGTGACCAATAGTAAAGCGCAAATTGTTTCCTTTTTGCGCTGTTGAAGAGCGCAATTTAACTAGGAGAACCCGAACAAACAGAAAAAAGAGACTTTCCTTCTCGAACACACCTATGCGTGGCTACAATACATTGTTAAGCAGTTCCATTCATAATACTCCTGTAGAACGTGTAATTTTAAGTGCACTTCCTCCATGTGTTCTCACTTCACTTGTACTGTCCATCAGGCAAGGTTCACACGGTGAGCACGAATCCCCTAGATTGAGTGCGTTTCAAAATGCACTTTCAGCAGAGCGGCCCGTGGCGTAACTCGCTCTTGAGCCGTAAACAAAAACCTCGCCACATCAAGGCTCAGACCTAGCGAATGTACTCGTTTGGGGAGCTTTGAATAGTGCAAGTCGGTTCATAACACTAGCATCAACATCACCAGTAGGACCACTAGTCCTGCTTCCTCGCGCTCAGACCATACATTTTTGCAGCTTCAAATGCTCTAATACGTATCACTCCGGTATACCTCTAAACCAGCCAGGTGGTTTACCAAAACGGCGTTGTAAAGTTAGGGCTACAGGATTGCAAAGATCATGCAATTTTTTGCGGGACGCCAGCGTTGGGTTCAATGTAAAGGTCCCTCAATCGAACACTCTGCCGCAGGTTGACTCTTGAAGTCCTCGGTATGAACGCTGATGCCTCTGAAGAAGCAGCCGCCGCCGCAATGGGCGTCGAACCCGATGATCTAGCCTCCGCGTGGACGCGGTTTCTGCGGGTTCTGCTCGTCGCCCTGGTGGCTGCCCTCTGTCTCAAGGTGTACCTGGTCTACGTCAAGGGAATCTACAGGAGCACCAAGAGGATGGACGGAAAGACCGTCATCGTGACCGGAAGCAACGCAGGTGGTTACAGCGCCTCCCGCTTACCGTTTGTATACCTTGTTGTCGCTGCAACCTAGTACTTGGACCGGAGGTGGGTAGAGAGTGGCTTTCTATAGCCACTATGGTAAGATGCGCCAGATAACACGCAATAAATGCTTTAACACAGGCGAAGCCGGTGTATCAGTGCAACGAGGAAATTGAAACACGAGTAAATTCGAAGACAATAATAAGTACTTGAACACGGAACTCGGGACGGGAAGAATTAGAATTTTGTGTAGTCATAGTGCTATTTAGGCTTCTAAGGGTGCCGTTACCCAACAGGCTAGTAGGTTAGCAGGCAAACTTCCGCAAAAAAAACATGACAGAAGAGGGAAAAAGTACGGTCGAGAAACATTGTCTTACAAAACAAACAATCAGATTTCAATAAAAGAAAAAAGAACGCACCTGACTAGCACAATAGAACATCACCGGATTGGTGGTGACATCGCAGGACTTCCTGCGTTTTGCCCTGATGCCGTAGAAACAGTCCTGTGAGGAGTAACCAAAGCCGGTTTAGGCAACCTCAAAAAGGCAGTGCACTGGGCTTGCAAAACAGCTGTGGTTGGAAATCAAGGGGAGAATGCGGTGGAGGAGGAGCAATAAACTTTACTCGGACTGAAAATTAATTAATATTTTCACATATGGCGATTAGAGGTCTCCTTAGTCCAGCAGTTCCTGAGCGGTCGCTGCCTTGATACTTGGAAATAGGTAAAAATGGCTCGTCTCCCTCTCAGCTATGCATCTGCGCTCGCGCCGTTTCCCATGGTTGCCTTAGGACGTTGCATACGATTTTCGCCGCGATGCCCCAACAGACGTGTTCTCCCACCACCCGTCAGTCATGTCACAATCCGCCACATATTTGGCAAACTACGCAATCAAGGTGGAAAGCAGCTGGCGGCGCTGCCGCCTCTCTTGAGCTAGAGTTCCTGTATATCGCTTAGCTCCCCTAGGGGAGCTGTATACAGGAACTCTATCTTGCGCTAGCTAAATTCTTGTCGCCTCGAAACCTCGTTCGGACCCAAACCATGTTTTACGAGGTGGTTTGCTCCGGCGATGACTGCACTTAAAAGAAGCGTTCCCGGACGTTCGTTTTCCGGTTATCTGGGTGAACGAGTGCTGACGCTGCTCCTCAGAGTCATCGTCGAACTTCGCGCGTTCGAATATTTGAGCAGCCAGCAAAATGTAAAACAAATGGCCTGGGAATCTCCCACGTTAACAGTCTGGTATTATTCAGTGGCGCATGGCCGTGTATCGTCGCCTTCAACATCGTCAACTGCGGCAGCCGTCCAGACGCTCAGAGCCGTTGAGCGTCAGGTGGGGCGGAAGTTATTAAGACGATGGGCTTAAGTGACCCTTTGTTCAAAAGCCGGCGCTGTTGTTAATGCGGAAGCCTTAATTGCTCCATTGTGCGAGAAACCGCCATTGTTGTTGGTGTTGTTTCTGCTGCACGGTACAAGAAATGACCGCCGCTGCAAGGAGTAAATACAAATCACATTTGAGTGCGTGCAGGAATTGAATCTGGGTCTCCAGATTGAAGTCCGAATGCGTCTCCAGATTGAAATCCCAGTAAAATCCGAGTACAGAAGCTGTCCTAGTGCACGTGGTACTAGCGTCGTATCGTGTGAAAGGTGAATGAGATGGCACGTGAGTAGGACAGGTGCGCACCATTCAAGCTGAATTCTCCTTCTCGGGCAGCTGTAACGTTAGGTACTGCCAGTCTGCATATTGAAGTGATCCGCGCCAAAAGACAAAGAAACAAAAGCAACGAAACACGCAAACACGATGTAGCAGTATTTAAATAAAAGTATCGCCGGCGGCGCAACAATGCTTTCGCCTTCAAAGTACGCAAGCAGACTTATGTGCTCCGGGTAACCTTTTTACCTGTATAGTATCCAAAGGATTTCAAACAGAAGCCGAAACAGTGGTTGAACTAGTTTTGGCTTTCTTGTCTTTGGGTACGGATCTGGCGTAGTGAGGGCCCTTTTTTGATGCTCTGGCAATAACGTTCTTGAATGGTGATGAAGAATGCGGGAAATTTTAAATCTGCCCCTTCGGTCTCAAAATTTTCAGTGTGTGGGGTGTGTGTTCGTGCGTAAAATAACTGGACAGTACAGCTACGTTGTTAATCCCTGTACTGCTCTAAAAAAATAAGATAAGCAGTGCTGTTAATAGGGATGGCGTTATTTGTAGGACAACAATTTTGCACCATTCGAACCGTAATTATCAAAATGGGCCATCACATACAACATCCGGTTCAGTGGTGGTCCACAGTCAAAATGCTTACAGCACATCTTTACCCGCGTGCACCGTACCTGCCTTGGGGACTTAGTTTGGACGCTTGCTGTGAGATCTAAATGCGGAAGGGAGCTTCACGCCTGTCTTCTGGGTTAATGTCGCTTTTTAACTGCCTTGCACAACGCGTCGCCTGCGTCACCCGCTGCCCTTGTTGTCGGCAGGCATCGGCAAGGAGACGGCAAAGGAGCTCGCCGGCAGAGGAGCCCGCGTCATCCTAGCCTGCCGGAACATGGAGAGGGCCAAGAAGGCCGCCCAGGACATCTACGAAGACACCGGCGCGACAGTCATCGTCAAGCAGCTTGACCTCTGCTCTTTCAAGTCGGTACGAGCGTTCGCAGATGACGTCATCAAAACAGAGCCTCGTCTTGATGTACTTATCAACAACGCTGGCAACATTCCGGGCAAGTGTACACGCTTGTCATTTTATGCGATTCATGCTCAAACAGCCCGCGTATATTCATCCCTTCGCGTTCAAAGAACAAATACTTGGTTCGCCAGCAGATATGACGAGCAGACAGCTACAAAATATTTGTTCCCTGCAACTCATCCCCACTCCCTGTTTTAGGGGCCAAACCCCTCAGGGGTTCGGGCTGGCGGCGTCTCCCGTAGTCATCGTCTCATGTAGTAATGGTACTAAAACACCGGGATACCCGTTTTCCAACACCTCGCGCTAATAACGTAACACGTACTAAAAGAAAAGTGTATAATGGATGAAACAGGTTCAAAATAAACTAACATGATTTAAAAATTTGCGGAACACTCCCTGTCCGCTTCAGCAATCGTCAAACACAAGTAGATTTGTAGACGAATTATGATTTGTATTGCCCTCAAATACCCACCGGATCTCGACGCTGATCGGGTCGGGTGGTCGGTCGAAGCAAGAAAAGGCATACTTACCTGGTCCCGGGACCTCGTTGATCGCCGAGGGCGAGAACTGATGTGTGTGAACTGTTGTGGCTTTTATGTTGACTCCCACGTGTGAACTATGGTGTCTGGACCTCGTTCCACGGACATTATTGTAAAGAACCTTCGGTGCGGTAAACCTAGTTTTTTTTTTTGCGAACTCGCGTACTGTTCACTTCCTTTCCTCTGTGGCACATTGCGTATATCCTGTGCCCTGTCGACCCGTGTAGTAGCTAACTACAGCGGGTCCCAGCTGTAACTAGTTTTTAAATGCGAATGCATTTCTTAGTCGGGGGTTGTCGTGCTCCGTCGGCGTGCGCCTGCATTTCTCCAGCGCGAGCGCACGTGAGCGCGCGCCTCGTAGTTCTGCCTTCGTCGTCGTCGTCGCCGTCTCAGCGCGGTGGACCCGCGCCGCTACAGTCTTTAAATGCGAATGCATTTCTTAGTCGGGGGTTGTCGTGCTCCGTCGGCGTGCGCCCGCAGGTGTTATCTCTCCGCGCTCCTCCTCGCCCCTAGCAACAGCTGTGGCGCGCCTAGCAACCGGAGCAGGTGGTAGCTCGGGCGGGAGTAGCGGAGGGCAAGGGGAGAGGAGGAGCGCGCTCGGGCTTGTAAGGGCGCTCGCATCGCGGAGCTCGGCGGGAGAGAGAGCTCGCGTGCGGGGCGGGTGTGTTGCGCGGGTCTCTCTCTCCTCTCCGCGTACCCTCTCTACGTAATAATTACTCGCACCGCACTCATCGGTGCACCCAATGCATTCGCATTTCCGCACGATCCCCTTCGGGGAGGTGGGGGGATTTTTTTAATAAATTCTCTTTGTGTGAGCCCCGAGGGCGAGGCGAGGGCATTCCACTGCACTCGCGTTGGCCCCTTCCACTACCCCGAACTGGGGCAGATGGGGCATGCATATTGCTGATATCCGGTTCAACGCAAGAGACGGCGCCCCCGCCCCAGCAAGCACGTGAAGGCTCCTCTCACCGGCGCTTCTCCGGCACCCAATCAGCGCGCGCCGTGTGACAAGAGAGAGACTTGCAATCTTTGAATACACTTATACACTGCATGCTTCGCCCCTCCCCAGGTTTCGCGTTAGTGAAGATGGCCCGAATTTTTTTTTACAAAAGCTGCACCCATTGCAAGGAAAGAGAGCGACCTGAATGATCATGGAACCCGTCGTTGAAAAGGAGGCCCGCATGCGTCTGCGTACAGACGTCGCTTTTGTGTAGAGTGGGCGTTGTTTTACTCCTTGAAGCCCTTTCTTGAGCCCTCCCGCAGCTCGTGTAACGGAATCTGAGCTTTCAACACGGGGTATGCTTTGACCATGCCTTTTAAAGCAGCTTTGCTATTTTCGAAGTTATTGAAGAAGTATGGGTGCAATGTAAATTTTTTTTTGCGCAGATCACCTGACGTTCACGGAAGACGGCTACGAAGTTGGCATGCAGAGCAACTACCTCGGCCATTTTCTGCTCACAATCCTACTTACAGGTGGGAACACCGGGAATTTGTGAAGTCTGTTTGGTGTTAGCTCGTTGAAGCAAGCAAACATAAGCGCGACCTCTTTGTCTGCGTGTAGATCTTCAGCGTCTAATTTCAGCAGCTATTAAAAGGGCAATGAAGGCTATCTACGACTTATTCCCATTTGAACGATTTCCTTGTAGGAATAGCGCTCGGGCAAGTTTTAACGCTAACTTCTACCAAATCAGTTATATAGTCGATTCCCGTTAACACCGAGATCACAGGGACCACAAGAGATTTCGAATTAACCGAACTTCCAATTAAACAGAAACTACAATCACGTTCTCAGCAAGTCTCCCTTCTTGATTTTGTTCACAATAACGACCTTTGTCGGCAGTTCGGGCGTACGACACGGTTTGCCCTGGCAGTTGAAGCTTACAGCGAAATTCGAAGCCTGAAGCGTCCACCACGCATGTTGCTTACACGGAGATGTGCGCAACAAAGAAGGTTGAGGACCTTAAAACAGAGAGATGCGCACGTTGCCGCGAGTCTCAGCTGACCTGCCGCTGTACGAGTGTGCGCTGCCTCAGTTGTAATGGCGCCGACATAGTGCGGAGCACTACGGTGTTTTGGCGCATGAAAATTTTGAGTTTTATCGAGATATGTCGGTTTAATTGATGCTTTTTTATTCGAAATAACTTTCAATTAACACAAATCGGGTTTTAGCTTCGAATTATCGTGCTATTTCTTCTATTGAATTGCATGTAACACTGCTAGAACCGGAAGATCACTTCCAGTTAACCGACAATTCCAACTAAGCGACTTTGAAATATCAAGAGTCGACTGTGTATCGGGAAAAAAGAAAAGAAAGCGACTCACTTTCTCGCCCTTGTGACGCGACTCGTCTGCTTGCCCGACCGGCTGGTGCCAACCTGATCCTGGCTGCGCTAAAGCCTTGTCGGCTCAAAACATTTCCACTCCTCCCAAAACATTGTCAGACGTGTTAAAGGGCCATGAAGACAAAACAATCAATCAATCAAACAAACAAACCAACCAACAAACAAACAAACAAACAAACAAACAAACAAACAAACAAACAAACAAACAAACAAACAAACAAACAAACAAACAAACAAACAAACAAACAAACAAACAAGCAAACAAACAAACAAACAAAAACACACACAAAAAAAACAACAGCACATTCAGTTGAACGAACTATACTACAATAACTCACTCAGCTCCACGCAAGTGGTTTTTTAACAAAAAAAAAATGAAATAAGTAATAAGACATTTCAAAGCTCGCGGTGCAGGAAGCTACTGTTGGTAGCAGTGACGAAATATGAGTTTAAAGTAAAAACGTAATTTTTCAGTGGGCTAAATGCCCGTTAGCACTCAAGTGGTATGAAAACAGACCGAGAGGCCCCGTTACAATCTTCAGCCATGTTTCTTGGCAGTGACTTAGTTCGGCGGCCGCCGATGGCACAAACAAGAGGCTGTGACGTCATAGAGAAATTGCCGGAAAGTGGTTGGGTAGTCACCACTGCTTCACTTGCTTTCCTTAGTATCTCCATTATTCTTTAGAAGTCGGCGATGCAATCAGTATCATTGTTATCGGGACAAATCGGTCTTTTCGGTGCACCAGAGTTGTAAGTTGTCTTCATGGCCCCTTCAAGGGCATTTTGCACCAAGATGCTCTGCACTTGATCCGACAGGATTTACTCAGAAGACTTGACGAATGATGCATAAACCAACGCCGCCTGTATAAACATTGCTTAACGCGTGAGCGAAAAATGGCCAAACAGCCACTCTCCTGTTGCTCTCTCCTACCCTTCCCCGCTCCGTAGCCTTCCAGCGTGCTTTCGTGTCCGCCAGCCAGCGCCGCTTCTCGGAAACTATGCAAAATAGTGGAAAGTTTGTTTAGCGTTCCCGAGGCGGCGCTCCTACGCCTTCTTGTTTTCACCATGCCTGTCTGTTTTGGTCTGTCACTGATAAAACTTCCTTTGTCACGAAGCAAAATCCCTTGCGCTGCCACAGGCTGATGCCGGCTTTGCGCGCTTATCTACTCGGATCACAGGCCCTGAAGTTTTCTGAGTGGGGCATCCCACCTCTATCCCCTCCGCATTTAGGTATTGTTTTGACCCCGCTGTTCGCACTCCGCATCGGTACGCACTTCTAAAATTGAGGACTGTACTGTAGAAGCGCCCGGACAGCGTGGCGGGATCCCAGCTGCTTATCCTTTTGTTTCCTATAACTTTCTGAAGTTTACAAGCACGTGATATTATTGGAAAGTAATCATAGAAGTGAGCGCCTGAACAAAAAACGTGCACGCAAGTTTTTCTTCTCTAAATACTCCAGAAAGAAAAATATCAGTAAAATAACAGCTGCCCCAGCAGAAAATATCGTTTTTCTGTTAGCTATATGTCTACCCGACAATCAGTATGTTCTTAGACCATTTCAGTCCGCCTCCGTCTTTATCTTTGGAAAAATGCAGCAAGTATGAAGCGAGCGACACGTTGAACGAGATCCCCAGTGCGCCACAGAACTAGCGCCCCGCCGCGGCTAAGATGTAAGCGAAACGGCCCTTGAAGCCCAACAGGCAAGCTGACAGACACACGTCGTAGAAGTGGGTGCAGCGTTCGCGAGTCGCGAGCAGTGACGTAAGGCGAGATGTCCGCCGGCACGCGCCACATAGCGGATCAGTGCCTGAACTAAGCGTCCCTACCCTTCCCATTGAAAAGCGCGCGACGCGTCAGGCAATGTTAATACAGGCGGCGTTGCATAAACCAAAGATGTGCACGTACAGAGGTCAAAAGTGTTAACAACAACGCGCGAACGCGTGGCTTTCGATACGTGCAGCGCAGCCTGCTGATAGCCACCGGCATGACCAGCGAGATTAGGTGACGGCGCTGCGGTGGCTAGGCATGTGACAGCTATTGCCGATGCTTCCGTGCGCTTCCGTGTTTACCCCCTCTCCCCCCCAAAGCAAGGAAGCATCGGCAATGGCGCCGTCATCTAATCTCGCTGGTCATGCCGGTGGCTATCAGCAGGCTGCGCTGCACGTATCGAAAGCCACGCGTTCGCGCGTTGTTGTTAACACTTTTGACCTCTGTACACCTAAACGCCTTGTCGGCAGTCTTTTCAAACTTGCCATTGAAAAGTTGAGCTGATAAGTTGATCTGTGCCCTGATTAAGATGCCCGTCTTTTCACGACTGTGTTTTACGTATATATTTTCCTAACTGGTACGAAGTAAACAGTTGTGAGTTAGCATCCTACCCGACCGTCACCGCCCATCCCTTCGCTGCGCCAGTCATACTTCTACTGGCTATACCAGTTTGCGGGAATCACTTTCCAATGTCTCGGGTTAGATGTCAGCTTATGCAGAGTTTCTCGATTTTGGAATCTTTCCTGACACCACCATAGATGCCTCCATCGAGAGACCCATACCCCTTGGCAACCTCTTTTTTCCGCCTTCCAGACCTGCTGAAGAAAAGCGCTCCGAGCCGCGTAATCAACCTGTCCTCCGTACTTCACCACTTCGGCACTACATGGAAGCTCGAAGATCAGGCGAAAGGAAACAGCGCGTGGTGGATTCCGTTGCTGGTGTACTGCAACACCAAGATGGCCATGCTCGTCATCACGAAAGCGTTGGCATGGAGACTCAAGCCACATGGTGAGTTGTGCCTCGGGCACAAAGTAACCCTCAACTGAGCCGCGTTTCGACAAGCGCTCGCGTAGGACCTTATGGAAGATTGGGGGGAAAAAGTGGTAATTGCAGGCGCGTGCATTGTGCCAAAAGTTTCAGTGGACATCTGCGTTAGCTATGTCTTAAGACGTCAGGCACAACAGTTTTACTTGGACATCGAGGAAGCATTTTGGAACGGAGCTGCTGCGCTCACCGTCCATGCTCTCAATGCGTTGAAGTTCAGATGAGAGAGCGATACCAGTAGCAAAGGTTTTACAGGCACCCTGAACTGTGCAAAAGCGCTGAGAGCGCACGGCTTTTCCTATGCAATACGCTTGCAGTGACCGCTAGGGCTTCGATAAAGATGGGGAATTTCCTTATTAGTTGTCACACAGTGCCTGACGCGCTGTACCAGAGCTTTGCTTGTCCGCATTAAAGCGTTTCTTGATTAGATAAGTTGTGAAGAAAAATAATTGTAAAGGTTGCAATGGGGTATTTTTTTATTGTTTATAACCTGATTTGCTGACTTCAAAATCCTTTACTAACCTCCTGTGATATTTGTCACTTAAACAACCCAACATTTTCTTGCTGCTTTTGCTTTATGCGGCTTTTGTTAGGCAGTGATGAGTAATCACAAACAGCGTATATTCGTAATATGAAAAACATTTTTTTTTTTGCAGCGCGTATGTTCCCGGCCCTTTTGCGTACTGATGACGGTATCAGTCGCATGAAATGTTTTCTTTAGGTAGCCCAAGAAAGGATATCATTTTTAAAATTGTCATCATATTTATTAACAGCCTACTTGTAGGAACTGACTTGTAGGAACTGATACTGCACAAAGGAGGCCTGTCTTACCGACCACCAGTCACTCCTTCCCCGTGTTGTATCCTGCAGGTGGATCACTAGTTATCATCTCGCCTAATTACGTGGCCAGCCCAAGTCCATTTCTTTTTCTTTATTGGAACTGTGATATCAACTTTCAGTTTCAGTCACTGCGTTGCTCCTCCTTCCTTCCTTGGTTGACGCTCGTGCCCACGTTTACTCGTGTCTGCTACTCCAGCATCACGGAAAAAGCGATGGAAGCAACACTGCCTTCAATCAGTGCTGAGGCCCCAATGCTCTGCATTTACTCGTGTTCCCCTCGCGGGAAGGCGCGGGAATTTTTTTCTCAGGCGCGCCTGCTTTGACCTTGAACTGCGCGCTCTTTTCTCCTTTGCGCTGCACGGGAAGTTCGTCTGGGCCCCAGCAGCCATAACGCTGTTACTAATGGGCCTTTTTTTCGGCCCTGTCGTTGTTAGGAACACCGCCACCGGTTTTTAAAGCGGTAGCTCTCTTAGTGGAACCGATGGCATCCTGTCAGATATATAATACATTTCCCCATAGACCATTTGGTCGACTGAAAAGCTCTGATACGATCTCTGGGCAAACGGTGCGCGGGGGAAACCGGGATTCTATTGTGTCCAAACGGTTACTTGAAAATCGAGAAAAAGGAATGGTTCTAGATAAGATAATACGCGAACCGATCATAAGTAGGAGTACAATAGTATACTTTTATCTCACAAACCACGCATCAGTATAGTAAATTTATTCCGTTCGTAGATGCGTTTAGTTAATGCGCGGAAAATCGTCGCATGGAATGGGTCTATTCTTTGTTTGCGATTCGGGTTAATTGAAGGTTTGACGATCGATTGTATGCACTTTCAACGTAGGTTGGACGCACTTTTAGCGAAGGCTTTCACGCACCTTTGACGTAGTTTTGATATGAGAAATTGTTCGCCACTCTCTCAACTTTCTTTAGGAATGGATGGTAAAGTTTTTTTTCTTTAAGCCCAATGAGTCATTCAACGCTGACTCGCATTCGCCGTCGGCTACTTGTTATGCTATGTTCAGACTACCGACGCAAAAGCCATATCGTGATCTATGGACGTATAAAAAAAAAAAGGTGTGCCACGCAGTGTGGTTGGCTGAGCCGTGAAATGACGTCATTTTTTAACGTTGTTACGACAGTTGCGGCAACAGTCTGAACCAGGACATAGAATGTGCGTGCTATATTTCCCTTTCATGGCCACCGTATGCAGGAGTGACCGTGAACGCAGTGCACCCCGGCGCAATCTACACAGGTATCGCTGGCGAGAAAAGGTTTATCGCCTACGCCTTCAAGCTGATTGTCACGTTCTACGGAAAGGTAGGAACCGAGACGGATTGCCGCTATCTTTTCATTTTCAACAGTGCTTGCTTTAAACCCAGCTTACGTTAACGGCACTCACTTTTGATAATTTGCTGGTTGTTCGGTGCGGATGAAGTCTTCACATATTGGGAGGTTATGCGAAAGTACAGCAGCGTTAAGACGCTTCAGGGGTAAAACATCGCAATGTGATCCTACCAACCACCAACGCCAATAAGGTAACTGTACACTGAAATAAACTCGTAATGTAAGCTACCATGGGGCATTTCCGAAATTTTTTATCTCGACATTTTTATGCGAAACACTGCAGAAAGTTGTAGTATTTCGCTTTTTTTTTCTTGGAAGGTCTTGCAAAAGCAGAAAATTGATAAGTGAAATTTCTTGCAGTAGATAAGCTATTAAGAACGCAAGAAAAAAAAACGCAGTAATTCTGCATTTCGACAAGGAGAAATTTGGGACAGTTTATTTAACATTGTCGAAGAAATCTTGACTTACCCTGCAGGCTAAGCACCGCCGTGCAACCCTAGCTTTACTGAACTTCTTTAAGAAGTATTAGCTTCAAAAGGACGCCGGTAGAACTTGTTATACTTAATTTTCAAATTCATGCATTGAAATATGTGAACTTACCCTGCAGTTAAAGGGCCGCCGCGCAGAGCTAGCTTTACTAAACTTCTGCAAGGAAATCTCAGATTCAAAAGGACACCGATAGGTCTCATTCTTAATTTTTGAATTTAGGCGTAATGCGTGTGTCCAAACATTATCGAGGGACTATGGGACTTAGGCAGATTGATTGCTACCCACGTTCTCATCAACAACCAAAGGAAACATTTAGCGCGAATGTGTTTTGCTGTTCACCTAATTGCTACCTCGGTTTTAACACGTGAAAATTACTCATTCACGTGTCTCGAACATATGTTTACAATTAGAAGGCCACAACGCATTCATTAGATTCACCTTTCGTCACCTGACATCAGCGAGCGTGTCAAGCGCATGTGCATTCAGGCTGCTGCAAAAATTTTCTTTTTTAAGTTGCTTGCACCTACGTTGCCTGTTGAAACGTGGCTTAATAGCAAAGGGCTATTTGTTCCTCGGTCGGTTAACTGCCGCTTGTGAAACCAATCCCAGACAACTGACCATTGCTTGGCTTTGTGCCAGGAAGCTGTGTTTTTTTGAGAAGTTCTCCGGCGAACTCTTAAGGAACATATAGAAATCAACCCGTATAGTATTCGATGCTCGCCAGTGACTTTACTAGCTGTTCTGTGCCCTACGATCTTTTTGTGTTGGTTAGAATGTTCAGCCTCTGGCCGCATGATTGACCTCAATGCGAAAGAACCTCGGGGCACGAAGTCAATTTGAAGTCAACCACAGCCCCCGGACTGGTTTCATCTTCTCCAAGCATGCGTGTGTCTGTCTGACTTTTAAAAATATGTACCGGTGAACCTATTGCTGCCGTTTCAGGTATGTCATTGACTGCGCTGGGGTAGTCGGAATAATGTAATGAAGGGTAGTTTTGTAATTAAAAAAGCGAAGCTCTGGTGGTGTTGGGGCTGCTTGGTCGCCCCACATTCGAAGGCCCCCGGGTTCGATTCCCACCAGGACCAGAATCCACCCAATTTGCTTTTCAACTCAAATACTTGAATTATTTTAAGGGCTTCCGTGGGAAATTTGGCATCAGTGTGAGTTTCCTTTGAACTGCTTTTTTATTCTTCTAGCCATATGCTCTTTTGTCAGCCATACAGCCGGACATTTTGTGGGCCCCGCTGGCCACCTTGTGGAACTACCAAGATAACTAATGCGTTCGCATTAATAACACAATAAAGCTCCTACAACATAATTTCTGTTAGAGTGCTTTTTTCAGATATTGAGATACTAAAATATTTATGCATTACTAACAAGCATTGAACAACTTGAAGCTATTTTTCTAATTATGCTGTTGAATTCTTTCCTTCTACTTTTTCTGTACCAGACAACATGGGAGGGAGCCCAGACAACTGTGTACGCCGCCGTGGATGACCGCTTTGCAACCGACACGGGACTTTATTTGGAGAACTGCGCAAAGAGCATAGTTTCTCGGAGACTGCTCAACAAGCAGATGGTCGAGAACACGTTCAGAAGTACCCTCGCGTTGTGCCATCTTGATCCGACCGAAACTGAAAAGCTCTTCCAAGACTGACTCCCGACAAGAGCAGCACACATGCATGCACTGTGCCAAGGCGACGTGGTTTTCTTGCTGTGTTTTCTAACTGCACTTGTACACGTTTGCCATACTTTGATGGGGCTGTCTGACAACTACCGACTAGCTTCGATCTCCATGTGTGACAATCATGGCGCCATCGACGCGCAGTGTGCGCTCACCTTCTGTTCCTTCGATACCAAGGACTTCCTGCACGTGCGCGACAGGACTGAACTGCGACACAAGCCTTGCACCTTGTTTCGGACGGGCGCCGCGACGTTTTCCGGTTGTGTCAAGATGTACTTTGTACAGTCGTGAACAAATGAAACGCGGACATGAAAATACGAACCAGAACGCACAAATAGCGCGATTTCTTTCTACGCAAGTCGAAATGACGTGTGGCATAGTTACAAAAACAAAGTTGGGGAATGTGGCTTTCCAAATATACCAATAGCGCCATTATTGGACGTCAATGAACAGTATATTTCAGTTTTGCGTGTTCTGGTTCATATTTTAGTATTCGCATTTCGTTTGTCCATGACTGTGCATGAAATGTACATTACATTGAAAGTGACCGTAGCGGTTAACTGCTACTCTATTTTTACATACGTTTGTTTTGCATTTACGTGTGCCTATTTCAGTGATTGTTTAACAGAAATGCTAAGGCAAGGTCCCCCAATCCCAGTGATGTTCCGTGCGGAGAATTTTTCCTTTTTCGGGGAATTTCCGGCTGTAATTTTAGCCAAAAGGGAAAAGGGGAGTCTTTAACTGCTGCAGGGAATTTTAGAAGGCGTGGAGACAAAAGGAAAAATAATGTCTGTAAACCGGACCTCGCATCGTTTATTACTTTGTTTTCTTTTAAAAGGATCCCTTAACAATTTGTCCGTTTCAGGTTAAAATATCAGCAGTCGTGTTCCCGCAAGCCACAAGCATCAAAGACTGCTTCCAATCCAGTTAATAAAACTCGAGGGAGCACAGAGGAACGAATGCCCTATGACAACGAGCTAGTAATGCGTGGAGTGGCAGCGGCTGAAGGGCTAAAGCCTGGGTAACATGGGTAACAGGCTGAAGCCTGTTTGCATGTGTTCCTGTGCAATATACAAAAAAGCATTTCGGGTGCCCCTTAGTCCGCGTGCTGTCAACGAGAGATGGCGCCAGCAGTCCCGGCGCTGAGTTCTAAAATTATCTCAATTTCCAACATGTTTTGTTCTTTTTCATACCAGCAATTTTAACCTGGAACTTTAGCATGCAAAGCGAGCGTTTTTTTTTTATACAAAACGTGAAATGCATAGTCAAATGCTACAGCGCGAAGGATGTAGCAGAATTTCGTTCACGCTGGAACTCTTGAACGGCGTCTGCGCCCGGAACACTACGTAAAATAGACACAGGTGGCGCTGGCTGACGCCCAAAACCGAACACGCAATACCTATCAGCTGCCGAAAGAAAACGAAGGGAATTTTGCAGGAAATTCTTGACAAACCTGCGGGGGACAATGCTAAAAATAGGGAATTTCTGAACCTCCAAATGGGCATTTTTCTCCTCAGTACGGAACGTCACTGCGGGCCAATCCCGTTGCGCCTTTCGTGAATCTAAATGTCTCAAATCGTAGTGATTCCAGGCCACATCACGATTAAATGCACGATGCGCCGTAGCGCTCCCCTTGTAATTCTGTAACAGTGGTTGCCGTGCATTCCTGCCATGTCAAAGTTTTTCGCCAAGGGCTTAAATCAGAAAGACAAGCGCGTCAGCCAACATTTAATTCCAACCTGGAAAGCAAACCAAACCTTACATAACGCAGACAGAAGGGAAAAGACAGCTGTGTCTGGAGTGCATTTACGGCATCCTCCAAGTCGTCGTTGATTCAGAAACCACAGCTCCGGAAGCTCAAAAGAGGAATAAAAAGGTTCGTGAGTGCTTTTAGCAGCGCATTTCACGCCACGTGAACCAAGTGCCAATGCTGTGCCACGCTGGAAATAAGCTCGTTTAGTTGTTCACGTGTTTTTGCTGTGTTCGTTTGTGGATTTTCGTGCGCTCTTTCTGCACCGAATAAACAAAACGAAACGAGCTGAAGGTACATCCCTGATTGTTGTTAACAAAGGAATGGCATGATACATGCTCATTTGCGTATAGTAACTGGCTAAGGAAGAGTCATAACCACCAAATACACCCTATCAACAGCCTGTCACAATATTTCACACGTTGTACTAATCAAGCTAAGGAGCTTCTACTTGGTACTAGGGAAGCTATCAGGTTTGTATTAGTTTTTGTTATGCTGGAAAGTTACCTGATGCATATTGGAACCGATAACGAGAAAATTCAGCGCAGCCGTGCTGGTGCAGCAACAACATTTCGAGGGATACTCCTACATTGCGATGATGCAACGACATTGCAGTAATGACGATCACCCCTTGTTATACACGAATCGTCAACAACAACAAATTGCCTCACGTCGGTGATGGATCCATAGCTTTTTGTTTTGGTAACGGATCTGTGGAAATATCAAGTGGTTTTTAGCTTTGTTGTGAGTCAGAAAGCAGTGTACTGTAAGCGCAAGAAAAAGAACGTAGAAAAATAATTTACGGACCCATTGCCATTAGTACAGGCAGTTCCAGTCGTCACCTTTAGCGTCGACGAACATAGCAATTCTTGAATATGCGTAAGACACTTTTAACAGGACTGGGAACACACGCAGCGTAGTCGCCTAAATAGCAGTGCTCCCGTGAAATATTCTACAGAAGCTTAACGCAGGAAAAGTAAGAAGAAGTTATAGGGGTGCCTAGAACTTCCCAAGAATAGGAAGGCGCACCCGACACCACTTGACCTGTCACTTGGACAGCCCCTACGAGGCCCGTTTCTCTCGCTAGCCGTCGCCAGGAGCCTAATTTTCGTCCCCGTCGATACCTTCACCTATCAAGGCGCCTCGTATTGCACAGCCGGAAGTGTTCCCCCTAATTTGGTTCAGATTTTCCCTTTCCCAACGCATGCTGCATTGCCCTTTCGCAGAGCCCTCCACCATTGCTTCTCCCACGCTGCTGTTTCCCTTTCAAGGTGCGCGATTCTGGGCTCACGCTCGTCCGGCTGCGCGACTTCAAAATTTTTTTACACGATTCTGTGTACTTCACAGAGAACAACAGCGCTTAAACGGGACGAAAGAAAGAATGACAAGACAAGGCGCTGACTAGCAACAACAAGGTTTATTTCGTCGTGGCGGAATATATACCCTCGAAGAAAGAAAAACACAGAAGAAAAGGAACAGATAAAGGTAAAGAGATTGTAAAGAACGTATATTTACATACATAGACACGGGCGGAGAAAGTTGACATCGCTCAAGATAATCATGCTCCTTTTGTAGCAAGTCAATAAATGGCTTGCTTACGGATGAATAATTTCGCGCGTGGATGACGTGCGCCTCGAAGATCTCTCTGGCGCACTGACCGTTGTATCTTCTAAGCACACGTGTCTGGTCCAATTTGGTGTGCACTTGCATTTGGCGCAATGTACGGCGAGATTGCTGCTGTTCCTTTCTTGGAAGTGCCTGCATGTTCCCGCAGCCGGTCATTCAAACAACGTCCTGTTTGACCTGTGTAGGGCCTCCCGCACGGCAGCGGAATGTCGTCAATGACGCCTGACTTGCTCTCCACGAATGGCTTGTCATGTTTTTGTTTTTTTTTTGTTTTTTGAGCAGGATCTCGCGGTAGTTCCTTCCCTTCCCCGATCACTATGCTGCAGAGCCCACCCAATTTGTTGGGTGCGCTAAACACCACGGTGACTCCGGCTCGAGCAGCAACTTTTTTCAGTCGGTGGGAGACACCGCGAACGTACGGGATGACTTCTACCTTCCTTTTTTCTGTCCCTTCGTGCTCTTTCACAGGTTTGCGGCGGCGGATTTCCTTCAGCAGTGATTTACACAATGTGAAAAGCATAAGTGTGGGGAATCCTGCTCTTGTCAGCCTTTGAGCCTGAACGGAAAAGCTGTCGCCCATTTGATGCAGGCGTGACCGATGGAGAGAGCTCCTCAGAGCTGAGATTGCAATTCCCCTCTTCACGATTTTCGAATGGTTTGAAGTGAATGGCAAAAGACTCTCCTTGGATCGGGGGGAATACTTCTAGCATACGTGCTCTGGATGTAGCTTCAGCTCTAGGTCCAGAAGCCTGAGGCTCTCGTGGCTCTTCGGTTGTCAGCGTGAAGTCCCCAAGACTTGATTCAAACATACTCTGAATGCGTTGAACTTGCTGCTGACTGTCGGTAGCTGTGGAGCACTCGAAGTGAATAAAAAAGAAGCATGATTATCTTGAGGGATGACAACTTTCTTCGCGCGTGTCTATGTATGTAAATACAAGTTCTTTACAATATCTTTATCTTTATCTGTTCCTTCTCTTCTGAGTTTTTCTTTCTTCGAGGGTATATATTCCGTCCCGACGAAATAAACATTGTTGTTGCTACTCAGCGCCTTGTCTTGTCAATCTTTCTTTCGTCCCGTTTAAGAGCGTTTGTTCTCTGTCAAGTATGTACCAGCAAGCCCGCACTACCACGCTTTTTTTGTGTACTTAACAACGATTTTTTGTCTCTCACGAGTTCCCTGAAACGTAGAGATCTGAGGTTCTAGCCTTGGCATGTGTTTATGATTACCTTTGTTTAAACCGGAGCAACGATTTGACTGCACGATTAGTCGGCAAGGCTGCTCTTGTCCACAGAATTCATATGCATGCTTTTTTCCATTATTTCTTCTCTTGTGTGAAGTTTTCCTGCGCTTTTAGATTTTAAGCTTTGGATAATGATTTCTGGCATCATTGAGCTTGTAAACAACTGGGAGTAGCCTGAGGGGTCTGTAATTCTTAAGGTCCTTTGGATCTCCCTTCATATGAGTCCAAATATCGTTAGTGTTTTTCCAGGCTATGGGCACTTTTTGAGTCTTCAAGAATTCCGAAAATAGGACAGCAAGCTTTTCCAGTACAATATCTCCTCTCTCATTCAAAAGATCCACGGTTACGCCGTCGTCGCCTGCAGCTCTTCCCACTTTCATGCCTGTGAGAGCATTTATAACTTACTCTTTAGTTACCTACTAGTGGCTGAGCGCCAGGCCTCAGCACTGTGTCAAATAGGAAAAGAAGCAAATACAGTGGGTAAGAAAAACAAATTCTACAGAAGGGGCAGGACCACAAAGTATTTAATAACGGAAAGGCATCAGCTCAAGACAGCTCATATATGCTTCCAAGTGATCTACAGATAAAAGCGCAGGGACGGGTAAGAATTCGAATCTTCAAAAGTGGGAGGGAAAAATGAAACCCTGAAACTGTTGGTTTTGGAGCAAAATGGGTAAACATTTTGAGAAACACAGGATTACTCGAGACAAAGCTAAATGATCTTGTATATACTTATTCTTTCTTATTGCAGAATTTCGCCCCAGGCTACAGTAAAGAGGATAACGCGAAAAGAGAAAAATTGAAGCGAAGGTAAAAAAAAAATCCCGGGCCATTTCCACTAACTTGAAACCCGGTGAGGGGCGGAGCATGCAGTGTATTAGTGTATTCTTGTCGCCTTGGTGGTTTTGCCAATGGAGGGGAAACCATTGGGATGGTACAGGTACATACAGCTTTACTGTAAAAGTCTCTTGTCTTTGAAACACGAAGCTCTGTAGCGCGAGGAGTAAAAAATTGTCTCGGTGTTTTTTTAGTACGCGTTACGAAGCGCTCCAGGGCGAGGCGTAAACGAGTGTTTCGATGTTTTTTTATACGCTTTACGTTCTAGCGCGGGGCGTAAACGACTTTCCCGGTGTTTTAGTACCGTTACTACATGAGACGAACGACGATTACGACGACGACGACAGCAGACGCCAACAGCCCCAACCCCTTAAGGGGCTTCACCCCCTTAAAAAAAGCGACGTGATGCAGGTGGCTTCAGACAGAATAGAATATTGTAGAAGTCAGCCTCATAAAAGAAGTTCGTTAGTTGTTTGTAGAGAGAACAGTGACCGGGCGGTGTCTGTCCTGAGGTTCACATGTGCCTAGTTCGGGCTGTTTGGAGTCCTAGAAAACTCTTAAATGTTAGTGCAATGTCACTTTCACAACAGGAGCAGGAATGTAGGGGCAGATTCTTGTCCCTCGAATGGGGAAGTCGTTTATGTCGAACGTCGCTCAAACGGAAGACGTCAGTCGCCCAGGCGGATTCTCCGGATCACGGTTTCATTGTGGCGTTTTAAGCCGCCCGCAAGGTCAGACCCACGCCAAGAGAGAAGGGCACACGTGGAGCACCTGCGATAATCTTTTTTGAGTGTTGAAGATATAGTTGCACAAGTGGATACGTCACTTTCTGAGGTAAGAAGCCAAGTCAGAATGAGTGAGGGTGATCTGACGGGCCCACAACACGGGACGAGAACACGCAGACGATTTCAGTATCCAGTGCATTTCTTGCGGGATGCCCAGTGCACGGCCCACTCGTCGGAGTAGCCAGGTTGGGGTAGAATTATGTTTGTACTGAATGTGGTGGGACCACGTAAACCATATCGCCTAACGCACGCGTTTGCAGAGATATATGGTTGCCATCACGGATTACGATGAACTCGCCCGAGACAGAATCAAGTGGCGCCTCGCTTATATATGTCCCTGTCTGGCTAATTCTCGCTGCATTAGTTCAAATGCGGCCCATGAGACGGATTATCTCCAACTCTTGCGTCAAGATGAGCTTGAAAGCCGCCTGGTCTTTTGATTGGGGATGGTGAGCTCGTCTGCGGTGCTTGGAGGTGAATACTTTTTATACGAGTGAGTGACCGGTTGCCAGTGGCTTGCGTAGGTAGAACTGAACGGTGCATACCCCCGTTTGCAGGTGATGGGTTGCTTAGGCAAGCACATCGCCCCGTTTTCTGCCGATGGGAATTTCGATAAAATCTTTCTGGCCGCACGCAACCAACGAAAGTTTCGATGACAGGCCCTGACTTACAATGGGAATTTCTATGACAAATGGTGGGCAGGGGGATTTGAGGATGTTTTTGTATTCAACTGATTTAAGAAATGCGTTAGGGAGGCTCACGTATTAAGACTGCGGATTGATAATGCACCGGGCCGTATGTCTGGGGGCTTGGGGCACAGCGCGAAGAGCAGAGATTTTTTATCGTGGAAAATGATACGTGCCTTGCTCCAAGAGAAAATAGTACGGGACGTATGTCACGGCGCATAACCTGCTTCTCAGCAGCCGGGGACAAGCCCCTTCTTACGTGGTAAGTGGTACCGAAATCTTCCTCTTCTTCGTGAGATTGCGTGTTTAATTAGCAGACGCGTTGTTGTCCCTGATAAGGAAAGTAATCACTATCCCTTTCTTCATGAGTGCCATTTACCAGCACTGAAAACACGTTTCTTGTCTTAAGCGAAACAATGATCTGTCAAGTCCCCGCGTCAAGAAACACGCGTATGTGCATGCATGTTCATATACACCCATTCGCAGTCATCCTGTTTTACGTTCAGAGCGATTCTTTCGAGAGATGAATCCACACAGGATTTTTCAACATTTTTGGCAAATCCGCTGCGCTGATAAAGACGTCTACAATAAAAATGAAAAATTCCCCGCATTTCCCGGAGGGGAAGAATGTGAAAGTGCGAATGCACGAGTTGAATTTGCGCGGTTCGGTAATGTTCGCGAAAGAGAGATCACACACACACACACACAACTACAAAGAAAGAAAGATGCATTTATTCACAGACACCTATTTGTGTTGTCGTTGTACTTGATTGTTAGAGCGGATCTCAGCTTTGAAATTTCGTGTCAGTACTCCTTTAAGCAGGTGCATTAGCCCTTCTAACGCCCGATTCTTGGCCAATCCCCCACGTGGGTATGTGCCATGTCAGCGGCCAGGCTGCGCGCGCCCATCTCCACGTGCGCGGACATCGCCGGTGGACGCAGGTTCAGGGTCGCTTAAGAAGTGCATTGCACTTAAAACGACGACTTCGATGTAGCGCTTGGACGCGAATGCCAATTAAGATTCTCCCCACAAAACAGAAGAGGTGCATCTCCTCTATAGATGAAGCTAAGGCAGCACGTTTCAAACCAGCCAGCAAAAAGGTGTTCCCTACGACTGCAACTAATGGCACTGATATGCTCGGGGCCATTGTTGCGTCAACAGTACACGAATCAGTATAGCATCTCTGAAGGTTGTTCAGTGGAGCTGCCGCTCCCTGAATTCTTTTTTTGTTGATCTCAAGTGTCTAGTTGCAAATTATAGTGCTGTTGTTGTCCTCCTTCAAGAATCGAGGCTTACTACCGACAATTTTTTTTTGCTTCGACAAACTATCGGGTCTTTAATGTTAGACCGCAGTAGTAGAGGGGGTGGTTTACTAACCTTACTTTCTTCAAAACTTTGTCACAGAGCATTTACCTCGTTGGAACTGATGTCACCCAGTGGCGAAGTACTCGCGGTGGTTCTCCCAGGGAGTCCTCCGATCTCCCTCGTCAATGTGTATTTTCCAGTAGGCTTCCGTAGATCAGATACACTGTACAGTTTCATGTCCAGTAAATCAAGAGTTATGGTTGCCGGTGACTTCAATGCTCACCACGTTTTTTGGGGCGTCAGAATGTATTCTTGTGGTTTAGAGCACTGGCACGGGCTAGAGGAGCATGGTCTTTGCTGTCATAATTCTCGGACAATTACATTTTTGCGTGCGGGATCTCGATCGGCCTTGGGCTTGACCTTCTTCTCAGGCAATTTACAAGTCGCGTCCTGGGGTTCATTGCCCTGCGGTTCAAGCAGTGATGATTTTCCTCTTGAGTTTACGTATCCCCCTAATTAGAATTCTGGTCAGAAAGAAAAAAAAATTATTAATGCTGGAATTTATCAGGGGACATTGCGGATTGCTTTACATCATTGCAGATTACTGATTCTGTTGTAGATGCTCAGCGAACGATGGAGTCCTTGCAAGCAGCAGCAAGAAGCGCTGAGTTCATATTCAACGTTTTCGCACAGACAAAGGTTTTTAAAATGGTGGAATAGGGATTGTAGCCTAGATTATTGCCGTCGAAAAGCAGCTCTAAGGTCTCTCCTGCACAATCAGTGTCCGGTAAATTGGATAAACTACAAGTACACGGCAGCAGTGTTTAAACGTACAGTTGCTAAAGCTAAAATGGATCACATTATAAAACTCAATCACTCACTTTCGAATTCTAAAAATAAAGCAGCGCTTTACAAGTTCATGACAAGCAATGGGGTGGTTTCTCTCAAGCAGTTACAGTCGTCAGAGGTCTCGACTTCTGCTGAAGCGGCCGAGTTTCTTGAGCATTGCGCTAGAGGACTTGCGGTTCGGTTTTCTTCTCGTTGGAATAACTATCGCCTAAGCAATCCTACAGAAACGGATGATTTTGTGCCAGTCTCATCTTTTGATCGGGCGGATGCCTTGTCCATCACATGATCTGCGGCGCCGGTAATAAATTAGTATTTTGAGGTCCTCGCGAATTTTAGCGATTGATTTAGCCCTGGCCAATCCCCCCTTGTGGGTACGTGCCAAAAGCTTTGAGGGTATCCTCATCATCATCATCACCATCGGTTGCGCCAATAAAGGCAACGACGAAGATTGCGCGCAGGACCGACGCCACGAAGGTCGCAACATCCCATTAACAACTGGCAGTGCAAAATCCTCGAGCGAGACGCGATGTTCCGTTCCAACATAGGTACAAGCCAGGCACTTTTGTTGGGATGGAGAACGTTTAATAAACGTGTTGATATGCTGCGCCCCGTCCTTAAACCGACCTAAAAGATACCAAACTAACATTATCTACGAAAAGAATGCGTAAATTGAACCAAGACAACCGTTAGCAGTAAAAAAATCACGGGTCCTGCAAAATATTTCTGCGATGCGTGCGCTCGAAGTGCGGCCGTTCCCGCTAAAGCTTGCTGTTCTACCCCCTAGCCTACTGAAATGGAGCAGCGGAGTTCTTTTAACTGTTGCTCAAAGCAATAGACGGAGTGGTTGAAGAGGAGCGGTGGATGGCGCTTTGTGCGTACAGGAAGTGTAATATACCGAATTAGAATTTGGAACAGAAGGCGGGGGGGGGGGGGGGGGAGGTAAACAGGTGTGCAAGGGCAGGAGGGGGTAGCGATGGGAGTTTAAAACCGGTGGGGTAGGGGGGCTAACCCATTAGGTTAGTGAGGGGTAGGGCAAATAAGTACAATAACACAGGCAAGTCGGTTGGTGACAACTAACGTCCCGATACAAAGGGAGGGCTTCTAATCATCATCATCATAAAAGGCGGGGGATTACACCCAGAAGGAAACGGAATCCCGCGAGAGAAAGGAAATGGGTAAGCGGGGCGACCTACGGGCAACGAAGAAGAAACGAAAGGTTATTTGTATAGTGCGTGTGCGCGACATCTGGGATATCACCGTTGTCGTAATCACAATCATCACCATCATTATCATCATACTGCACTCGGGAGCACGGGCTGAAAACGTTTCCAGGGCTTTCTTAAAAGGTAAGGCGGAGCTACTGTGTAGCTGGTAAATACGACTGTCTGTCTTCGCATCCTTATTGTCTTTCTTCTTTCAGTGAGATACCTTGTATACGACCAGCTACATCATGAGTCCCGGCACTACGGGGTGCATCTGGCCGTATACGTGGACTATCCTGGTTACTGTGATTTCACTGCTGGGGATAAAGTTGTACCTGGCTTTGACCACAGGCATCTACAGAGGCAGCGGGCAGCTGCAAGGCAAGACAGTCATCATTACAGGAGCCAATGCTGGTTCGTATCACAGCTTATCTTCGATCTTGGCGCTAGTCCTTGACGTTAGAAAGCCTAGCTACATTGGCCGTTCCTACAAGGAAGGGAGGTGAAGGAATTTAACAGGGCTATTCTACTCAAGTTACCGCGGCCCAGCTAGTGCAAAACGTGGCCTGAAGCGACGGGAGGCAAGGCGCGAGACTAAATAGAGCAGGGGGACCGGGAGGACCCATATGAGAGTATTATTTTGCCTAGATGCACGCTTTACATGACCCCCCCCCCCCCCCCCCCCCTTCGGACGTGTGTTTCAGGCATCAAAAGCCAGTTGTTCACCTCAGGTAAGCATCGTGGAATGCTCACGCTCGCGGTTACAATGGAGCGCTTAGTCTATGAGGAACTGAAGCGGAGGTCTCCTGAACAACTAAACACCTGCACAAGCCTCCGGGTATGCAAATTCTTCCAGTAAAGCTACCTTCTTATTTTTGCCGCCCCAAAGGTGCTCTTTATATTAAATTGGCTTTATGAAATAGGCATGTTCAAAAAAAGCAGGACGCCTTAGGTACTGGGGCAACATATTTCGCAGTTTTTTATGATACTACCGTTATTCAGCTTTTAACTCGTGCAGTTTTTTGTGCATTTGTATCTGTACAACCGTTTTCCTAAACCATCAGGATCAGATCTTACCCTTACAAGTGCAGCTGAAGCGATTTTCGTGTTTTATTTCTTGTTCCTAATTGGATTGCCAAATTTCTTAATTTTCTACGGTGTTTTCTTTACTCTCCACACAACGGTTTATGGCGAATTCCATTGGGAGAGCAGGAGCACTCAAAAGCACTGTGAAAGGGCTCTCTCCTGAGCAGGCGTGTTTCAGTGGTCGAAAAGGAGTAGGAGCACTGTCATCCAGTGGTAGAGCGAGGTCACTTTCTCTGCTCCGAGAGCAGTCGGGAGCAGTCCGATCTGCTCCCGCTTGAAAAACGGAGTAAGCACAGTACAAAGGAAGCCACATGACTTTTAACGTCATATCCCCCCCTTTTTCTGTTTTTGTGTTTTTTTTTCTTTTGCGAATTGTCGCGGCTCGGCGACCGCGTCCCGGAGAGCGCGGCGGTATCCATCGTGCATTTGCAACTTTGCGGAATGGGCAGCGAGCCGTGCGAGCATGCGGGTGCTTCCTACCGCCACACGTGCTTTACCCGGCTTTGCTCACACATGCTTTTCCGCAGAGATTGCTTACGTGGGGCGAACTTTAACGGCGGAGTTCGCGCGGCGGGAAATCTCCCGCGGCAGAACGCCGTATGTTCGTCGGGCTGAGCTACATCGAGCGACGGCACGGCGCGTGCCGTCGCGTCGCCGCTGGGTTGCTCTCAGTGACCTCCAAGCCCAGAATCAACGGTGCCGTTCAGTAAACAGACCCAGTGAAGGAGCTCCCCACTTCGGTTGTACGTTATTTAACGATTCTGCATGTGGCGGGGCGTTCCTTCTACTGAGATATTCGTTCTCAGTTCTCAAAAACGCTAGAAACAGAAGGAAAAAAAAAAAAAAAAAACGAAGGGCGCCGGGGAGATTCGAACCAGCGACTCCAAGAACAAGCCGGTATTTTAACCTCTACTCCACCCCGAGAGATGGCGCATAATACGGCTGGCTGTTACTTGTTTTAGCCGTATTTGAGAGGCCCTCGTAGTGATACCGCCTGTTCCTCACTCGCCGATCTTGCAGACGGGCCTTATATTGCTACTACTACAAGTAATGTAGCCGAATCGCCCTTATTTAACCTGATAAATGCTATTGTGCATGCCCATTTCGGCGATAAAGGCCATGACAGTCGGGTCGGGGCCGTGTTTTCCCTCGTCGTTTTTTTCCTCTCCCACCTGCCCTCTGGGTGGGTGCCGCATTCCAATGGCACGTGCAGTGGTCCTGCTCCCGCGTGCTCCCAAGTGCTCTGTCCCCTACTCCTCACTGCACAACGCCACTTCTCCTGTTCTCTCAATGAAATTCGCCATTAGTGCCTAAGTAAATCAAGCACAAGGCTCTTGGCCTCGTTCCTCAAAGGCGAAACCCAAGCAACGTGCCGCCTTGAAGAGCCAATCACTGCTAGCAAGTTTCTAAGAAATGGCTCATTGGTGCACACGGATGACAAAATATGATTATATTACAAGTACACCGCTCACGAAAAAACAATCATACTATTTTTCTCAGATGAAGGCAAACTTAAGACAGAACTTCGTAACTACAGAACGGGCTGGACTGTCTATGCATGGATCGGCCCCGCATTATCAAGAACGCAAATATAATGTACTGAACAAGAAAAAGCCCATTAAGGGTATACCCGACCCGAAGCACCGATCACCATGCAAGACCCTTTTCTTTGTCACTATATCGTGCACACACAGCGTCGGGTGGGTAATATGATTCAGTCCTCGAAAGTGTTGTGGTCGCTCCGTTGCTTCGGACACCCACGATGAGCTGTACTCTATGCCGGCCATGGTTTAGCACTGTTAAAAAAATGTGCCTACATAAGCACCACATGCAGCTCGTACGTGGCGCTTCGTTAGCGGAGTAGTCTGGTAAAATGAATGAATCTATCGGTTCCAGGTGTCTTGCTCTGGTAAGGGCTTTGCACAGTTTATTTTCACGCATTCTTCACACGCGATCACCAGGCATCGGCAAGGAAGCAGCCAAGGAACTGGCGAAGAGAGGTGCCCGCGTAATCCTGGCCTGCCGCAACGTGGACAAGGGCCAGCGGGCGGCCAAAGAGATTGACGCTGAAGTAGGCCGGTCGGTAACAGTGAAGCGGCTCGACCTGTGCTCGTTCAAATCGGTGCGCCAGTTCGCCGATGACGTATTGCGCACCGAAGAACGGCTCGACGTGCTGGTGAACAACGCCGGAATTTTTCCAGGTATGCAGTATCGGAAAGCTTGTTGCGCAGCCGCTTCCTCTTGCTGGCGGTCCATTATCTAACTGGAAGAGAAACAAATTGAAACCCATTTGTGATATCCCGTACCGTGAGATACAGTAAACGAGAAATTGGCCGATTTCCAAAGGTGCCCTGAGGGGATTCTTCGTTTTCGTGCGCCAATCACAGAGATACACTTGGATATATGACAGGCGAAACCTTTATCGCAATAGTATAGTTGTCACTTAATGGTCGCTGACGACGACTTTTGAAAGACCACATTGATTGATACACGATCTCTTAACGCGCCGTGGGAATTTCGAGACTGATAGCTAGGTGAAGGTTGCGTTTTTCCGCATAAGGCAGAGGCAGCAGCCGTCTCTTAGTTGTATCTTGCTTGACTGAGCAGCCAGCGCCAGGATTACCCATGACCCGCCGCGGTGGCTCAGTGGCTAAGGCGTTGCGCTGCTGAGCACGAGGTCGCGGGTTCGATTCCCGCCGCGGCGGCCGCTTTTCTGATGGAGGCGAAAAGCAAAAACGCTCGTGTGTACGAGATTTCGGCGCACGTTAAAGATCCCCAGGTGGTCAAAATTAATCCGGAGCCCTCCACTACGGCGCACCTCATCGCCTGCGTTGCGTCGGCGCGTTAAACCCCACAATCAATCAAATCAAGGATTACCCATGGACTTCTGGACTAGAAAGCCACTCTACATGTTTTTGCTTGATAAGGTATTCTCTCTCTCTCTCTCTCCCTTTTGTGTTATAACTTATGGCAAGTTTAAGCACACATAACAAAATGTGCTAAACGTAAAAAGGGTCTAAAAACACGGGAGCCAGCTCTTAAATCAGCTTTTACGGCAGGACACTCGGGACCGTGAACGGCAGTCGATTTTGGTTGCGCAGATCTTTCGGCCATGGCGTCTCCGCAAGTCTCTGTAAGAAAGGGCATTGCACTAAAGTGAAATAGTCAGCCAGCGTTCGCTTCTCAGGTTTCTAGCCACTGGTAGCAAGGCCCCACAAAATTCGTCGATGTGGAGTAAAGTGCTCAGCTAAGGTTTTCTGCCTTCCGTTCCTTCCACCGCTACCATACATAGCGCACAGCACGCAATACTGTCCACGCCTCGATAGTGGACTCTACGCTCGTTATTTACTTCGCCTGCACACCAAAACACTTCATGCGTAATAAACATATAAGCAGGCCGCAAGGAAGGCTCCGGAAACAAATGCGTCAGTGTCAGTGCTCCTGCGCACGCACGCAAGCAGTTTTCGTTGTTGTGGGCACTGGGAAGCCGGTTGGCTCTTGTGTACACCGTAGCGGGGCGCAATCTTAGCTTTGCCATAAAAACCCCAATGATCATCACAGTGGTCAATAAGATGCCCACCGGCGATACTGCAGATAAGCGCTTTTTCTCTTTCCTTTGTGCCCGGTAGCACTGTGGAAGTAATGGTTATCGCCAGCACAGCGCGGCCATGCGTGATTTGCTCGTCGCAGCATATAGCTACGTATCCCAGCTTCTAGTGATGTAATTTTCTTTAACTGGCCATCGAATTCGTGTATTGCTGCAACTGAAAGCAAGCTGGCGAATAGCGGGGACGCCATTTGTATGGCGTCATTTAAGCGCGCAAACAATGGCCAGACCGAGAAAACAATAAAAAGCTTTTCAATAAGTTGCAAAGTTATGTAAAGGGCATAGAGCAGTGATATTTGGCAGAGGAAATTTGTGGCCACCTTATCAAAGTGCTGAATACGGCTGTTGGCTACATACCGAAAAGATTTCAGATTTCCAAAACAGTTGAAAAGGTGTTGCAGGGCCCCTTTAATGAGGTCAAAAGTCGTCACCAGTGGTTGGTAAAGAAATAAGCTTTTAGTCTCTAATAAACCCTTAATAGAAGACAGAATACACCGTACGGTAATGTTACCGGCATCTTGCAGATCAAGGACAATTTGTGGCACTGAAGCTTGTGAGCTGCGTTAGTATGGTAAAACGAACTGATTTTACTCGGTATGCAAGAGAAAGCTTTTACGCAGAACATGAGGCTCTACTTCATTTTTAATCTACCTTGAAGGCAATGAGAAGGTAGTGAAATAGCGTTTGACATTAAAAGTTTAGTGGTTGTTCATGTTGTAAAAAAAAGTAAACGTCGCTTGTTGTGGCCCACAAGTGCCATGACCTATCATGTTCCCCTAACACCGCCTTTTTTTATTCTGTCAACGAATGTGTTTTCTCACTCAGACAGGATACAGACCACGGGCGACGGCTACGAGGAGTGTTTACAAGCCAATTACCTGGGTCACTTCCTCTTGACGATTTGCCTCATAGGTTGGTAACTAATTCAATTTAAATAGAAATGATTACAACAAGCTGCTGATACTAATAATAACCCTAGCCACTATGGTAAACACAACCATTCGTGCTAATATCTAAATAACACAGATGCAATACTTCGCCTACTTAAATATTTGATACAATATGAAGCGTGGGGCGTTCCTACGAACTTTAAAGGCACTGGTGATATGAAATCAACGACAAACTAAAAATATTGGCGAAAAGAAATGGCGCTTTAGAATGAGTGTGAACTAAGACTTATAGGACACTAACGATAAGCCCTTACGCTCACATATGTGTCCACTCAAGAACTTTGCGTTGCTCATATAAATTTGAACCACAGCGCAAACGACAAGACACAAGACGGTAGCAAGAGGACACACGAGTCCTCCTCGTTTGTCCTCTTGATATCGTCCTGTGTCTTGTCGTTTGCGCTATGGTTCAACATGCATCACCAACTCACCCAAGTTTTCACGTTGCTCTTATCAAGCCTAGAATGAATAGGTATATTTAATCACGCATGATTAGGAAGAATTTAAAAAGCTGGACCAAGAAATCACTGAGGAATTCGCGTTATGCTTCCTAGTCAACGTGAGACTACATCGCTGAATGTTGCAAAAAAAAAAAAAAGATGCAGTTTCAACGTGTTTCGGGAACATTCAAAAGTTTGGTCATGAACCTTGGGCTTCGGATTTGTTTTACCCGGTATTTCTTTCACTTCATGGTCGCACATTCCCCCGTTGTATAGCCGCGGTTCATGTTCCTACATCGCACGCCGCGCAGAGCTGCTGAAGAAGAGCGCACCGAGCCGGGTTATCAACCTGTCGTCCTACCTGCATCACCTCGGAAGCGTGCACCGATTGGAAGAGCAGGCACGCGGCACGCACCCGTGGCTCACACCGACGCTGGCCTACTGCAACTCTAAGATGGCCATGCTTTCCTTCACTACGCAGATCGCTCAAAAGCTGAAGCCATACCGTAAGCTGATCTTTTTAAACCTGTACCAACCTCACATTAGCATACTGCTCTTGTGCTTGGAAGCAGAACCAAGAGCACGAGATTTTAGGGGCGAAGCCCCATAGAGGCTCGGGCTGTTGGCGTCTCCTGTCGTCGTCATAAGCGTCGCATCAGGCAGTCACGGTATTAAGACACCGGGACACTCGTTTATGCCTCGCGCTGGAACGTTACGTGTGCTAAAAAATTACACCATCTTCCCGTGGGGAACCCTGATGAGGATGCGAAGCATCGTGGCGGTTCCGTGTGGTTCAATTGTATTGCCGTTATGTTGAGTGATCTGGTGTTTACTAGCGCCAGAGGGAATTCCGCGTCCGGGTCCACACCGGGGGCAAAGGCACGCAAGTACTGTTGTGTTACAGGCGCCGAAACTCGTCCATCATGTTCTTGTCGATGTTGTCTCTGTGGTAGAATCGGTAGTCTCCGTCAGCTTTGGTGAGGTAGAGGTTGTTGACATTGGTGCACCGGCTGAGAGCAATGTACTAGCCCTCCTCTTCGCAGCTTTGTCTTCTCATTATTGTTCTTCTTCGGCGGTTCCCATACGGGAAGATGACGGTGGTTGAACGCGAACCTACCTCGTGATGGATTCTTTGGTTGGCCAATCCCTAGGGGCATCCTGCCACAATCAGCATCAGAGGCGCTGCGGACGGGGCTGGTTGAGCTGCAAGGCGCGTGGCGCTTCCCGCCACAGCTTTCCCACGGGAAATTCAACATCCTCCTCTAAACTTTTCAGTTCGTCGTTTCCGTTGACTTTCAGCTCCGCGTGCCTTCGTTGTATCAGTAGCTTCTTGACGTAGTTTGAATGAGTCAAGGACATAAGGCGTGTTCGTAGCACTTGCTCCTGTCCTGGTTTTGTGAGGCAGGGGTGCCCCTTGAGTCCCTAGCTGTTTGCGATTCATCTTGAACCCTTTTGTTTAAAGATTCTTCAAAATGGAAATATGCATGGATTCCGTTTGCACTGCAGTGAAGTTAAACTTTTGTCATATGCCGATGACATCGCTCTTTTTTGTAGTGATAGAAAAAGTGTGAGTGAGGTGGTGAACGATCTAAAGCGATTTTGCGAGTTGTCTGCCAGTGCAATTAACTGGAACAAGTGCATAGGATTTTGGCACAGTGACTGGCAAAGTAGGCCAGTGTTTTTCGAGAACATGCCTTGGACGACAACTCCGGCCAGGTATCTGGGCATCCCACTTGAAAACTACCAGGACGCTAGAGAGTACTGGGACGGAGAAACTGATAGAGTTAGAGAGAAATTAACACAATGGGGGGGAATCGATCTGTCAATGTTTGCCCGTGCATCAGTATATAATGTGTTTGCTGTTGCCAAGGTATGGTACGTCCTAAAGGCGATTTGTATGTCAAGAAGGAACATACAAAAGCTGCACAGAGTGTTTGCGGTGTTTTTGTGGGGCTCAGGTTGGGAGCGCATGAGTCGAACTAATTTGTTTCGCTCGCTGAAAAGTGGTGGATTGGGACTGCGACATTTGTTTATACGACAAATAGTTTCTAGGTTTATGTTTCTGAGAGATCAGGGAGATTGCTTTCTACGTACTGTGGTACAAGTCCGACTACGTGATGTTATTCCAGACTATGTAGTTTCAGCTTCTGAAATACGATGTGTACGTGTGCATGGGTTCTTGCGCGAAGTGGTGGATGCTTTTAGGATTTTAAGGGTTAGGTTTTCCTCAGAGTATTTGAGTAGTGTACCGCGGAAACATTTGTACAAAGATATGATTGATGTGTGTCTGCCTGTTCAGGTTTATCGTCAGTTATATGCAGTGGGTTCAGAAAAAGATGTTCTAAAATAAGTGAAACGAATGCCAGTACGTTCATGTGTTAAATATTTCTTCTTTAAACTTCATAGCGGCACGCTACCGGTAAAACCCTGGCTGCAGGAAAATGGACTATATGTACACCCATGGACACTTGACTGTAGATTATGCCAAAAGCTGGAAACAATTGAGCAGATCTTTCTGGACTTTTGGGATGCGGTGTTTCACTGGGACATCCTCCAAGGAACCCTGAAAAAAGACTTACCCTTAATGCCTTCTGGCATTCGCTTTTTGCCCGTAAACAACGATGGAGGCGTGCCCTATGATATGTTCATGGCACGTAGTTCATTTTATGTTGAAATCTCACATGGCGGTTCAAAATGCCGAAGAGGATGCTCGCACAGTGCGAGAGTACTTCATTGAAAGCGTTCTTATATAACAGAAGTTGATCTAGTCATGCCGGAAGAACCTGAGTGGTTACCCATTCTGGATGTTCTAGCGCACTTTAAGATGTTTTAAGCCACTCCCTTCAGCCGATTGGTGGCTGGGGCTACTAATTTGTGTACTGAGCAGTGGGTGTTGTGTTGTCGCCAAGCAGGCAATAAAGAAAAAAAAGTTTTGTAGCGTAGTGGGAAGAGCACCGCGTACCTCCCGTTGCGGCCAGAGAGTCGTGGGATCGAAACCGGGCGCGGCTAACTATTTCTTTTTTTTATATAGTGTAGGGGGAGAGGTGCGGACAACGGACGGACGCCGGACATAACCCCGAGCAAGAGATGCTTTGCATGTAAAAACGCCGGCACACTTGTTTAAGCATCGCTCTAGAGAGCTTCGTGCTTTAAAGACAAGAGACTTTTACAGCAAAGCTGTCTACCCCCCCCCCCCCCCTCAAACGGTTTCATCTCCGTTGGCAAAACGCCAAGGCGCCAAGAATACACTTATATACTGCATGCTTCGCCCCTCCCTAGGTTTCACGATTGTGGAGATGGCCCGCGGTTTTTCTAGTAAGTAAAACGACTCAGTTATTGTGGCATGGCCTCGAAAAAGGGAGGAGCCTCCGTCCATGCTCTTTCAGCCAGAAGCCGTTCTTCTTTGAGCGCGATCCTGTAGTTCCGTGCCCATGGTGCTTGAGTTGACTGATCATAGCACAGTAGGAGCGTTCTAGTAAGACAACTTCCCGCATGTAACAAAACCTGCCAGTTATAGCTTTCTGCTTTTAAATTCATTGCACGTCATATTTGGAGCTTTGCTATGTACCTAACAAAATATTATGGATGCAGAATAATTTATTAGTACCTCACCGATGAGTCTATTCGTATCCGGCGTCATTTCGAGGATGCCTGCCTATCACGCTTCAGTTTGCGAAAGTTACTCTTCCAGAAATAGTATGACGTTTAAGTAGAAGTGGTTATGTATATACGCAGTTGAAGTATCGAATAGAGATGCATACGTGTTTGCGAGAGTATTGTAACGTGTGGTGCAATAGGTATCACTGCTTATGACAGTATTTCCATGGATGTGGCTGCGGAATCATGCGAAAGGCCATTATCCGCCAAAGTATGTGCCGCAGACTCAACACTCGAGTGTGGGCCACAGTCGGAGACTCAGCCAATAATCGAACCATCCCACCATTTTATTTTGTGGCGGTTCCGCCCCTTACTGCAAGGCATTGCAGCTTCTGCGCTGAAAGCCCCCTTTACCGTCCATTGTATTCGTGGCAATACAGCAGAAGTTATTGTATAACAGAAGCGCAGTACAGGTAGCTGTAGTTTTAGTTGAGCGTTCCGGTACGTACGTTAGTAATGTATTTATAAAAAGACTAGTATTGAAAGCCTTCGAAGTGTTAAAACATTAGTTGAGACGCTTCAGATATGAAAATTAGGTGTCAGTGAAATGGCCCTGATGAATGCAGATAAGCGGAGCCATTGAAATGCATTATTCTGTACTAATTGCGTAATTAGTTTGATTGCGACACTTACGTACAGTTGAAAATGAGTCACGAAGCTGAAGGTCCTTATGAGGGCGTTTATTTCCGCCAATCATAATGTCATAAGAAGGAGCCGGCTACGCTTCAACTAAAATACCATTTGTTGGTAGTGAGCCACCTATCGTCATAGCGATCTTCACGCTGTTGCACGAGACTCGCGCGTTCCGATGCAGATTCTACACTTTCAGGACCTGGCGTATAGAAGCCAGCAAACCTGAAGCAGTTGACAGCTATCGACTGCCTCGTTGCTCAATAAGCCACCGCCATGATCTTCTCCGCCATGAAAACGCCGACATTCGTCTTGCGCTGCAGCTCTATGTTTTCAAGTGTGCATACACCTGTATGCGCACTTGACACTGTTATCTCCGAATTCAGAGGCTGAACCACAAGGACATACCGTTTTGGGGGAAATTTCGAGGCTCCGCGTTTGTGAGCTCGACCTCCTAACTCACGACCGCCGGCACGTCGGCGCCATCAGATGAATTCAACGCAAAATTACAACTCCTGTTTTATTGTGCCGCGCAGTTTCGTAAAAGCGGGACAAAGGTGCTCTGCGATGTTATCTTTGGATCCCCATGAATCAATTTTGAGGCATTCTCTGCAGGATCAAACAAAAATTAACACTTTTTGAGCTGCAATTTTTGAGAAAAGGTCCTTTAAACGGGTACAGACCACGATAATGATTTCTTTATTTCGAGTTAATCAAAGCAATGGGCTTTATGGTCGTCTGAGGGGGATCAGGATACCTTTACTAGATCGGGAATTTTGTTAAATCTGGTTTTGGCTGTACTTACCAAGAGGTTAGTGACCGCTTCAGCGTGCTCTTTCATAACGTGGTGGAGAGGTCAAAGACTCACCGGCAATTGATGAGTCGCTGGTTACGCACTAGTAGTTAGGATTGTTTACCACTGGTTGCTGAGAGTAATCAGTGACCAATAGTTGGTCACTGGCCCCTACTGGGCACTAATGATTTGCCACTACTTGTGGATATATCCGGTCACCCATCAATTCTCAATGAATCAATGACCTCTCCATGCTCTGTAACAACAGAATGGAGAGGTCACTAACTCACTGGCTACCTTTCTTTCTCTACGATATCTACCTCTTGGATAAGGAAAACTATTTTTCTGCCCTTCCTCCGTTCGAATACTTCGCTTGCTTCTTCCAGGCTTTAACTGCACCCTTTTTCCTGCGTGCGCTTTTTACAGACGTCACAGTCAACGCAGTGCATCCGGGCATTGTGAGCACCGGTATAGCTAATAGGGAGTCGTTGGTGACACTCTTCATCCGTTTTTGTTACAACACCATCGGCAAAGTAAGTTTTTACTACTTTTATCTGGCCTATATTGGGGTGTGTTGTTCGTAATGCATGCAAAGCAAGATCTTTGTTATGTATTAATGAAGAAAAAAAAATACCACATATATCTTCTGTACACTTGTGCTGCTGCCCCGCTGTGCAGCAATAAAAATATTAGTTTCACTCACACGTTTCGAATTAGGCCGTTGTACTTTGTGCTTCTAGCGCTAAATAGTTTATCTGGGCTTGTTTCGCTGCGAGTATCGTCGATTGTATTTAAAATTAGTCCGTAAGGTGCCGCAAGCACACACTCGTTATGGGCATGCTGGGATGGACAGGCGCAAATTAATCAGACCACTCACGACTAGCGTAACAACAAAAAGTTCGAATACCCTGCGTCTAACGACGACGATGGTTGAAACGTGAAGCTTTCTTGCGAGCGAAAATCAAATTGCGCAGTGCCAAAGTCAAAGCCGCTGCAATAAAAGTCAAAGCGTCAATGATAAAAGTGCAAACCGCCTGACAGTCAAAGCCCAAGCGTCAACGATCAAGTGCAAACTGCGTGCGAGTCAAAGTCCAACTTTAGACGACGGCAAAAAAATTCCTCACGAGAAAACTAAAGCAAAATTGTCGTCGTTAGACCATCGTAATCTACAACCCACTGTCGCGTAAAGCGACTTAAGAAGGGAGCCACACAACCGGCACCCGTTCGCTGGGCTGATCTCGAGCCACTGCCACGAGCGCGAGGAGCAAGCTGTTCCCGTGCCCCCCATGCCCCGTGCACGTGTGAGCCGCCTATATGTTATCATCAACACACTCCCTACGCCGCCACGATGCGAAGGTCCAACACGAGGAGTCTGGTAGGCAGCAGGCGGTCGCAGTAAATGGACCCATGCAGGGTAGACAAAAAGCAGCAGCACTATGATGTTCAGGGAGAGGAAAGCCACCAAAGTGCAGCAGCCAAAGACAAGAAGAACGCCTAGAGCTGGTACCAGCATGAATCTAGTCGCGCACACAGAGCCCGCCCAGAGGATTGAGGATGCCCATGTTAAGGAAATAGGGACAATGTTCTTCCGAATGTCAGATACGATTATCTCGAATGACAGGACGTACGAGATATCGAGGACGGTGGCGTTTCGCGCGCTCGGCGATGGCGTGTAGTTCCACTCAGACGCCGCGGACATCGACAGCATCAGGCTCATAGGTTCATCAGGCTCATATCCGTCCGCTGGCTCACGTTTTCGGCTATGTAGCAGGCACCAGGCAGTCACACTCACCGTGGTGGCATCAGAAGCGACGACACGAAGATACGGTCCACCTAGACCAGTCAAACACACAGATCCTTCAGTCCATTGTATCTTGAACGCCACATTCTCAGAGTGAGTCCGAGATGGCCATTTTCAGAGACGTGATCGCTCTCCAGGGCATCCGGTGGCAGACTTGCTTCGACTGGAGGATGCTGTTCTTGAGCTCCAAATAATGGTGGAGTTCCGAGCACCAGAAAAGGAGCGTACATCCGGAAGTAGAGTATCGCCCAGTTGTTAATCTCAAATCTATGTAATTCAGCCAGCCGCGTGTAATCTGCTGCCGCCCTGTCATGCAGAACACTGGGAACAGCAGCAACAAGCCGGTCACCTTCATACCATTCAGAGTCATTTCACTCGCTTGCTCGAGCTTGCTGCAGGAAGCTTCCTTGACGACTTCATAATGCTCTGAGCCCTCCTCATGGCACATCTTGTAGTGGCTGATGGCGTAGTTGCGTCTGTACGCAAGCAGCGCATCCTGGTCGTACTCGGCGTGAGGGTGACGGGGCTTCTATCGCTGCTCTGGAAGCCTCGTGATCCACCGTAACCGCCAGGGTCATACGGGAACTCACCCTGCTCGGGCTGTCGCCTCGGAAACAAACCAAGCTAGCTCTTGGTTTATTTCTGGCAGGCAGACGTGTAGCCAACGCAGTTTCCCATGGCTGGAAGGTGGTCACGTGTGGCCACTCGTCACTGTCGGCATGAATCATGATCCTGAGCAGCGCCACCATGCCTCCTGAACGATCATCGTGGCAGTGGATGGTGGGGCTTCCCTGAGTATTCCTGGGAACTAGCAAGCGCGGGTATTGAAGCTTCACGGTTACCATTCACGAGTCCGCCGGGACAGGCTTCGTCTGACGGTTCACGTAAACCAAGAAAACATCGTGAGTCGATCGGAAGCGGAGGCTCCTCGAGGCGCCAAAGCCAATGGAGGGGCCAGGAGGGACGCCAGCGCCGTGAGCAACACGTCCACCGTCTTGCAAGTAGCAACGGCGTCCGCTTGCGTTGCTTACTCACATCAGCAAGGAACCCCCATCACCGGCCGCGACGTCCGGACCACCGGAGAACATCAAGCTGCGCGTGTCCGGGTCGGCCGCATCATTGTACATTATGGTCACGGGGTCCTTGCAGAGCCCAATGCCCTTCCATCCCCGATGACGGCGCAGTCGTCGCTAGGCGGGATGCTGGGTACTTCCTCTCGTGTCGAGGGTATCTGTCACGCTCTCGGCTAGTTGCTCGTGGTGATCACACTCGTCGCTAGCTGTGAAGACGTGGAGGGCTGAGACGAACTGCTCACACGCAGCGGGCGCGTTCACCACTTTTCAGTCTTCGCGGTTATCTTGATGACACCGGAGGACGCTGTAATCTTGCCGTGGCGGATGGCGGTGGAGTAATGGCTTAGCGCTCCGCGGGATTCCCAAAAGCGGCAAGTGCAGGAAACGCGGAGGGTCTGGCGAAGTAAAATTGCGTGCGGATTTCGACTACCTATTCGTCCTATTCATAGCTGGCGAACAAGTCGGCTTTTAATTCCTCCAAGTTGATAATATCCTCGACACATTTGACGAGACACTTCGTTTCGGCGTACTTGATATTGACGGCGCGAAGGTGCGAGCCGATCTGGCCGGTCGGTGTAAGCGAATTCTGCAGCAGTGATCGAATAGTAGCTACACCTCTTACGACGGCTTCTCTCACAATGACACGGTGGCGGCGTAGCTCCTCCATGGTGGCGCGAAGGCAGGCGACCGGGTGTCCTCGGCACGAGCACAAGCAGCGTTCGGTGATGAGGTCCACAGAAAAGGGTATCTTCCAGGGGATCATCTGGCGTCCTGGAAGGTTGAACCGCATCCAGTCATGTCTGCTGCCGGGTTTAGCGGCCCCATAATGTCGCGAAAAGCGACGCACGAAGGGAGCCACAGAGCCGGTCACCCGTTTGAAGTTTTGAAGTTTATTTGTTTCTTTGTGAAGCGAAAGAGGAAGACGAGACAAAAGGACACGAGGTCTGACAAGTTCTCGGCTCCCTTTACAGTTTGGAAACGGTTCAGAATCCGTTACTGAACAAGTGCAGAAAATAGACAGATTAGGCACGAAAAAACATCATTACAAGACATGTAGTACATATTTACACATGGCCTATAGATAAAGGAAGACGAAATAACAAACACTGAAACGCACAGAGGGAAGGTTGAGAGTGCATTCGTGTGTAGCCCTATACACGCTTAAGAGTAAAAGTAATGAGCATAACAAAAGACTGAATAACAAACACTGCAACGCACAGACGAAAGGTTGAGAGTATATGGGTGTGTACTCCTGTACACGCGTAAGAGAAAAAATAATGAGCATAACAAATCTCCTAAAAAAAACAGTGAAAAACACAAGTCTACAGAGGCCTCAGACAAGACTAAAGAGGCCTCAGACAAGCTCTGGATTGAATGCGATTAAGTATTTCTTAACATGTCTTGAGAAATTTCTTTGAGATATCTAATATTAACAATCGAACGAAAACACAGGTTAGGAGCGGAGAGCACCTGAAACTGCATACTTTGTCTGCCATAGTTTCTGCGAATTTTGGGTATGGCTTTTTTTTTTTGAGTTCACTGGGCTGATCTCGAGCAACTGCCACGAGCGCGACGAGCGAGCTATAGCCGTGCCCCCCCCCTCGTGCCCGTGCGAGAGGCCTCTTCATTATTATCAACACCCACTGTTCACTTCAACTCAGCCAAAGTCGAAACGCCCGCACAACGAACCCAAAAGAAGTGCCCGGCGACCCGAATTCGATGATGGTGCAATTGGATAGACCTCGGCTGCATAACGCGAGTGACTCAGCTTCGATTCCCAGAATGGGAAGCGTTTTCTTTTTTTGTTTAGTCATCAGCATCACCATGTGCCTTCCCATTGTGTAAAATTGGCTTTCCTGCAGTGCCTTTTGGTTACGTCACCGCTATCAGTGAGGTCAAGGAAGCTTCGCTTTAAAACAAACACTTAATAATACGCCGTCTCACACTGTCGGCCCGAGCAACTTCAGCAAAACAAGGGAAGGGGGAGGCGACTAAAAGACGCTGGTTGGAGCTGTCGGCTCGCGTGGTGATAATAACTGTGGTCGGGTGCTTCAAACCCCAATAGACCCGGTTGCTTTTTAGTGGAGCCGTCCGCAAGAACGGTGCTGGTGATGGGCCCCAGGCTGCGACTCCCAAACCGCCACCGCTAGTGACGGCGGCTCAAAGTTCACTAATTTCTGTATCTGACTTTGTTTTACACTTTCATGCGTCCTCATTATCTAGGTCAAAAGACGCATCGACGTTAAACTCGTGAAAATAAACTCGCCCTATTAAATATCGCGCTGAATTGTCTTGGGAAACGAGCCTAAGGGTCACTCGCGTAAATTGTTTTACCCGATAGGGGAATTGCTTTGTTCTTTTTAATAGTGCGAATGTAGAGAATTTCAGGTACTTGCTGTTGGTGGCCGATTCCTTACTGCAAGTTCCATAGAGATTAAGTGAGAAAACGTATCCCTTCACTCATAATGCAGACTCCGTGGGAGGGCGCCCAGACAACCGTGTACGCAGCCGTGGATGACCGGTTCACCCACGACACCGGCAAATACTTGGCCGATTGCAAGGAAGCCTGGGCGAACTGGAGGGCACTGGACGAGCGGGAGGCGCGGGAAGCCTTCGAAGCTAGCGTCAGACTCGTCGGCTTGAATCTCGATGACGTGGAGAAACTTTTTTAAGTCGAAAGCGTTTCTAAAAACGTCTGTATTCTAGTGGTAAACGCCCCTCACTGAACTTAATACGAAACTGTGCCTAGAAATATGTAATAAATATAGCTAACGTAGCTTTGCCAAAAAGCTATCTCAATAATATCCGGATTCATAAAAATAAGTGCTAGATTTAAACTGAATACCGCGTGTTTCTGACTTAGTGTCATGATGTATGAATACACGTGTTGTAGGATACTGGATACTGTGTTCACGAGGGCCAGTCTCCGTAAAGCTATACGTTGTTTTTTAACTGCATAAAGATGATCTTGATCTTAGGAATAAACACTGATTGAACGATCAGTTGCAAATGATGTAATTACGGCATCAACGGCTCTTCCTTATCTTACGAACACTGCTGCTTTGACTGCATTCTTTTCCATTTCTTTTTTTCTGGACGACTGGTACTGCTACATCTCTCAAATAAGCATTAACAGAGGTTGAGACTGGTACTGCTACGTCTCCCAAATAAGCATTGACAGATGTTGATGCTGGTACTGCTACATTTCTCAAATAAGCATTAACAGATGTCGAGACTGGTACTGCTACATCTCTCAAATAAGCATTAACAGAGGTTGAGATAGCACGAAATGCATAATAGTTTTGTTCTCGGTCTATATACTGAGACGCGTGCTCTTGTCAAACATTTGTTTAGACCAAGAAAGCAGATGACAATTACTATACTCCGTAGTGCGAAATTTATACGCAGCGCGAACTGCAGTCTTCTCGGTCACGGCGCATACCTGCTGCGTTTCAGGAAGTGATCGCATGATCAGAGATCAGCGTGTGTAGCGGCGGCGCGCGCTACTCTGCCGCTATATCGCAGCGCGTTGCCGCGCCGAGCATGTTGTTGCAAATCGTGTTTGAACCTCCTGCGCAATTCTCACGTGGTTCGGACGAGCCACGCAAGGAGGAGAACACGAAGCGCATCCACCATTTGCCTCACTCGTTGTTCAGCACTCCCTTCTCAATGCTGCTGTGCGCTGAAGCCTTTGTGTCGGCGGCGCGTACTGGCCTCAGGAATTGAACGCGTCATCGTCGAGGGTACGACGGAACGCGCTGCTACGGCGTCATATCCCAGCCCGTTGCCACCGCCCAGAATGTCTCACTGTCTCTCCCTCACACTTTCGCCAGACGCTCCTCCTCCGTTTTCTTTCGGCCTTCAGTGTCTCGTTCACTCGCTAAGTTACGAGGATATCGCCGCCGCCAAACCACAGCAGTGGGCGCTATAGGGCTGCGCACTAAAACACGTGCACGCTGTTTTTGATGCCGGACCCGCTGAGGAGTTTCATTGGCTGAGGCTTTGTGCTAGTGAGCACGAGGATGCGGGTGCGATACCGGCCCCGGCGTCTGTTTTCCTTATGACAGTGAAAAAAAAAAAAAACAAATAAAACAAGAACGCCCGTGTGTCAATAGAGAGTTTCAGCATAGCGGCTAGCGTACGCTAACGCCGCGGTGGCGGGATCCGATTGTGCATGCGCGCGCGGAGACGGCAAGGAGGTCGCCCGTCACCGGAACCAATGAGCGGGCTCGGCGAGGCATGGGCTCCCATCCCCGCGGAACTAATGCGCGCGAGCCCAATCGGGTTCCCGCACCCGCCGCCGTATCAGAGAGAGAGAGAGAGAGAGAGAGAGAGAGAGAGAGAGAGAGAGAGAAGACTATTGGGCCCAAATAAGAAGACTGGTATCAGGTCTTTTTTCTTGCAAGGGTTCGGCCGACCCCATGGGAGTCAGCCGCCTCTCTTGCTATTCGGACCAGGGCCTGTTAATCTTCAGCGGTAGAGCTGTGCATTAGAGAGTTTTTGCAGGTTACCGTCCGCTAACGCTACGGCGGCGGGTAGCGGGGCCTGACTGGGCAAGTGCAAATTTGTTCCGGTAGGGTGTATTAGTTCCGCGGGCCGGCCTTCGCCATGCCCGCGCATTCGCTCCTCTGAGGGGAACCTCTTCGCCTTCCCCGGGCGCGCCTGCGCAGTCGGGTCCCGCTAACCCGCCGCCGTAGCGTGAGCCTCCGGTAGCCGCTATGGTAAAACTCGCTATTAGCGTGCATGCGCTAACCGCTATGCTAAAACTCTCTTATAAATCGCCGACATGTTAAGGACCCCTATGTGGTCTAAATTACTCAATAGCCCTCCGCTACCAGTGACTGATGCAGAACGTACTTGAATACAGATACTGAGTTAGCTCAACGGGCACGGCCAATAAATTTATGGTAATCAACAAGCAAATTACATTATATTTCAGTAGCAGCGGAACGACGGCTGATATACAACCGCCCTGGGTAAAAAGTATGAACTCGGACATATACCACACCTTTCAAGTTACCCTTGTCGCCACCGCAAGGCGTCAATAACAATCTATGTATATATGGTGACGAACCTCGAGAAATTTCTTTCCTGCCGGCACTTGGCGAAAAGCCGTTCCTTTGCGCCCATCTTGATTCCCTCGGTCAGCTTCTGGACAGCTTGGCCGAAGACGCCGCCCGAAAAACGTACGTGTTTGGAAGGCTATCAATCGTACCGAGGTCATGCCATCGGTCGCACACGTGATTGTTTTTTGACACGAAAGTGTTTTATACCAGGACCCACCAAGATCTGACTCACGTCACATCCGTCACGGAAATGACATCGCCAGAAAAAGTTCCATTGGTGCGGCTGTTCCAGGATTCGAGCCGGGAATTCCGTCGCCGCAAAGGGAGGAGGTGCCTGGCACTTTCCCGCCTGCGCTATGAGCTGAAGCGCAGGCAGCTGTATGAATGCGCCATGTATCCTTGCTATAACCTCCTCCATTTAGATTGTGCTGCTGTATAAGAGAGGTAATGCGAAGTAGTGCATCACTATGCTAATGAGCACCGACAGTTGGCGCCAGCTGACCTCGTCGCAACGCAAGCGTCTGGCGTACACTCCACGGAGCAGGAACGCAGTAGTCGCCCATTTGCCAAGGTGACGCGACAGTCGTCGCTCGCCAAGCACACCCACAAGACAGCCCATAAATCATGCTCTTTCGCTGCAGCGGACCGTGAGTTCACCAAACCATTCGCTGGCAACCCGTTCGGTTTCGTTTGCATGGTTCGCGAGCGTGTGTTTCATTCGGGTTTACGCAGTGCTCCGGCGCGTGAAATCCAGTGTCTAATGTTGATGCGTCTGACGGTGTCATGCCGACGAAGTATAAATAGCGATGTACAAATTCATATCCATGCAGAATAAGCATTCAACTGATCCTGTGAAGGCACATTTCACTTTCGTGTTTTACCGATTCCTATGAAGAGAGATCAACCACATTTTTTCATGTTACGTTACTCAGGAGACACGAATGTAAAGCTTGCTTCGATGGGTGCAAGGTTGTTGGTATTTAAGTAAGCACGTAGTATTTAATAATGTTTAGTTGTAAGCCAGTGCAGTAGTGTAGCTACCTTACCTCATTGCTAATGATCATGTTCTTCTGGGATGTTTATTAAAGACAATCAAGAACTCCTACCAAGTATCCTAAATGCTGATTCTACTGCTGACGGGTCTGTTACTAGGGGCGCAGAGGGGGTGTGTGCTGGTGTCAGAACACCCCCCTAAATTTTCTGAGAGCCGCATCCCTCCCTCCCCCTTCCTTTCACTTCGCCTAGGCTGGTTACATACCAAATCGATATACTATAATGTAAACACCAAAATAAGAAGGCTGTCGATTTATTAAAGCCAAAAAAATGACCAAAAATGTTTGTTGGGGCGCAGGATCTCTTTCTTTTTTACCCGCTGCGTATAACACCCTCCGAAAAATATTTCTAGCTACGCCACTGTCAGTTACCTCTGGCTTTATCTCTCAAGTTACTTCTCTATCCCCTTTTAGGCAGAAGCGTCTATTGAAGGCTACAGTATATGAAGTTGTCATATCGCAGCCGTTTATTTCTCATTATGCATGCGTGCTGACGTCAGTGGGTGCAAAAAAAGAGCAAGAGAAGATTTGAGCACTTTCAGAGCTAAAATGCTATGCCATGCAGGTTTTTCCTTATCGAGTGTTTCCTGTAAACGGTGATAATATTCTCCGGCATTTTTTCCTTGTCGAAGTTCACAGGCGCAGCCGCTATTTTTGGACTAATCTGATTGCTTGAATATTTGCCGACTGTGCCGGAAGGTTTGCCAAAACCATTCGACAGCAAGCGTTTTTTGTACTTTTATTCTCATCTTTTTTCTCTCGCTTTTGTGCTTCGTTCTTAAGGAACTAAACCACTTCAGAGTTTCGGGGTTAATGCCAGTGATATCCTTTACACTCACTCGCCCCGTGAATTACTTTGCAGTGAAAATGGGTAAAAGAGCTAGTGGTCCGCAAAACAGCCGTCAAGTAATACTTTGCGGATATAAACAAACCTAGAAAAAAATTGGCCGCCATCCCTCCCGGCGAAAGTGGATATCCAGCAAAGCTGTTGTAAACCACAAGTGTTGACGGAGGGGGGTATGAAATGTTTCTCATCGTCTGGGCGGGCTTGTCGTTTGCGCTCGGCTAGTGTCACTAGACAAGGGTACAGAATATTGGCACTCTTTTCTCCTATTGTTTTGTGCCGCCGCCATGATCATTGGTCAGTTCGCATTACATGACATTTGTTTACACTGCGACGGTTTATGGGCGCCGCCATTTTGTTCTTTATGCATTTTAGTCGGTCGACTCTATAGGCTTAGCTCGCCCTCCCTGCTCTGCGGCTGCGCGCGGCTGACGTCGTTCCGAGTGCTAATCAAAGATAACGCGTGTAACAACATTTCGGCCGCAGAAGTGTGTCCAAAGATACCATTTTGCTGCACCTTCGGTAGTGTTGTTCACAAACGACCAGGTCGAAGTTAACGGCGGGTGTACGAGATTTCGGCGCACGATAAAGATCCCCAGGTGGTCAAAATTAATCCGGAGCCCTCCACTACGGCGCGCCTCATCGCCTGCGTTGCGTCGGCGCGTTAAACCCTACAATCAATCAAGTTAACGGCGGGGCCGTGGATGCGTCAGTCTCGCAACACTGATGAACGACAAAATGGGCGCCGTTGCCGATTTGCGTGCCTCAGTGGCGGTACTGTAATACCTTATCTACTGACACTACTCCCGGCTTCTCTGGCGACGAAGGCTGGGTCCTGCCTAGCCTGACGCATGCGCACGGTGTCTTGGGCAAGACCTGCTCTATATAGTGACACTAGTACTGCCTAGCATTGAAAGATAATCTGCAAACATAATCTTTACCAGGAACACACGGTGGGGGGTCTCATTGTTCACAGGTGCCTTATTATCTATAAGGTGGTTTCGATGCTCGTTTTGTGGGTTCCTTAAACGAACTCTGAGCTCTGTGGTGTATACGCCTGATTAGCCTGACGCATGCGCTCGGCGTTTTAGGCCTTGGCGCCTTGGCGATTTTGCCCAAGGGGATGGAACCGTTGGTGGGCAGAGGTATACAGTTTTGCTGTAAAAAATATCACGTCTAAATTTCCCCGCTTGCCTCGGATGTCACTCAGTTGGTAAGACATCGTGCAGCACAATCAGATCTCATCGCCTGGTACTCTTTCGACTGCGGGTGTATTTTCTCTCGAAACGGAAATGCGAAAATGTGCATGACCGTTTTGGTGACCACCACAGAACACTGAAGGCTGAAATTAACTCAGCGATATGTGTTACAGCCCACACAAAAATTTCTTTGACCAGAAAAACCGAGGCCAAAATTGCTATATCTGCGGCACTACTTTTTTTTGGCAGACGTTACGTTTTGCGACATCCCATCTAAGCAATCATCCTACACATTTGTTTCATTGGCTGCTCGTAATCATACGGAGTGTGACACAAAACTAGCTTTCGCACATGTGAAAGTATGTGCTGTCAAACTTCGGCGAGGCATACATAGTTTCTCAGCGTTGTCCTGTCACTCGTTGTTTACATCGGGGTCTAAAACAACTGTCGTTCTGGCGGGCAACTTGTAGTATTTTGTCATAATGCGTCTACGCTTAAGGAAATATGCATGTGGTTTTTCAGGCATGCGGCTTCGAGCGATAAAACCGGAGGAAGAAGAGCCCTGTTTTCGTTTTCTCAAGGTGTCTTTTTGTTTAGAAACCCATTATGTGTCATAAAAAAGGGTGGCTTCTCTACACGCTGCGATGCAAGGTTGGGTCATCCGCTTTTGGCAAAGTTAGCTCATCTATTGTCGCGTATCCGCAAAGAATATTGTCAAATAAATGCTTTGTTTTTAGGACAATTATTGCAATTTTAGCCCTTTTCTGGTTCGCAACTCGAATTCATATCGTTAAGTTCACAACAAGACTGACCACCTTGCTTCACGTGAACGGAAGCCGTCATGGGCATTATCATGGAGACTCTCGCGACATGCTTGGAAATCATTTCCTCATTTATTGTATGAACAGCTGAAGTCCAAGACAACTTATGGACACCTTTCCTCACCGTCGTTTCCGTGCCTGTCATCAGGTACGATGACACTCGGATGTCGCACCAAGCACGTTTCTGGCTTTTATTTACCCTCGCTCCCTCACGACTATATTTTTATTGTAAGGGCGCTGCGTATTTGGTCGCTCGACTGACGAACATTCGTTTAGCTTGCGGGGAAAAGTACGGGGCCTCCGTTTTTCCTGTTACGTACGCAAGTCAGTTGGAACTGAATTGCCGATAGAACAACGAGAGTGGGGGTTGTGTCGGTATCGGCGATAAACAAAAGCATCGAGATAAGCCTTCTTGTGTACGCATTTTCCTGCCTATTGCTTCTATTTTGCGCACTTCGCCGACGCCCTTGAGCAAAATAATGCCTGACGGACGGTCATCATAATGATGCGCGTCACACCTGTCATCTTTATCGTTCAGAGACCGATCAACACAGTAAAGGAAAACCACACCCGTAAACATACCTGAAGCCAAACCCAATGGGAAAGGAGGTGCCCCAGGGATCTGTTTTCTTCGTTTTTGGCGTTCTCACTCACTATGCTGTATCGACGACCAATGCCGTTTTATTTTTTTTCCCTCGTGACCAGTTTGGGTGCAGTGGCGGTGCAAAGATGTAATCAGTTCGAACGCAGTGTAAACAGGTCCCTTGCTCGCCCCCGTACATCGGCACCTGGTGCACTTGATATTCCGCACATACGAGGAGGAAAAACAGAGTTCTATATCTTGGCTGGACGACATCGCCAATGTTTGGCTTCAGATAAAGGGAGCGAGCACGCGTACGCAGTGGCCAGGACTTGCGGAGACGGCGGAGTTCGCGAGCATACCTTGTAAACGTGGAAAGCTTGCGGTTTTCACCAAGATTCTTCCACTCAGTGAGGCTATTAGAGCGTTTAGTTTTAATGACGAGCAGTGCCACAGCTAGAAATGGTTGAAGCAGCCCCATCGCCACGGTGGTGTTTATTTAGTGTGCTGTAATCTGCGTTTTCGTGTGGCTATCATTTGTGCGTGTTTGCTAGCTGGAGTGTTGAAGGTCCTGTGAGAACTGTACGTCTCTGCCGTATGCACGAAATCTGTTCGAGAATTCGTACTGCAAAACTGGAAGCAAGGATTCGCGAGCGTTCGTACGCTCTGAACTAGATTCACGTTATCGAAGCAGAAGAAACCAGGAGCACCTTTCAATATCCATTACCTCCAAAACATCTCGCAGCGTTTGGCAAGTTGAAAGCAATCAGGAAATAGCGAGACCGCAATGGATTCCGAAGGAACAAACCAACTGATCTACGGGCCCAGCCAAGATGGAAGCGCAGATTTCAGCGCCACATCACTGCTATGGTTCGCATCGTGCTTTGTGCTTGTCATTTTCGCGCTATCTGCGCTGCTTAAGGCCTACTGCTCACTTACGGTCGGAAAGTGCGAATCTAAACGTCTCATGACCGGAAAAACGGTCATCATCACGGGAGCTAATTCAGGTAAGCTTGTCGTTTTCTGTACGAAAAGTCTTCGCTTCGCTGTGTGAAAACCAAAGAGAAAGCAAAGCGCAGGCTGGGCACAAGTGCTGGAAATTCTTGTTGCCGAAGCATGCCAACTATTTTGATTTCTAGTCGTGGGGGCCTTTTCTGCTGGGAAAATTTCTGAAAACGTCAGTGGCGCACAAGATTCCCGTGCATGTTACAGACGTTGGAGTCGCTTACTTGCGTTACTCCGCAACTATTCTTCACTTACTCGTCTTACGTATGTAAAGGGTTAATCCCAGCATAAACTTTATTCTCTGTCAGCAGTGCTTGATCGTATAGTCAGCGGGGTAGTTTAAAAAATCGTTAAAAAAGTTTAGGCATACTATCGTATTTTCAGCGCGTAACGTAAATGAAACGGAGGAGGAATCTGGACTATTTGTAAACAAAACGGCCTTATGTAAAAATTTGGACAAGTAAATTTAAACAAACATAAATAAATAAATAACTAAATAAATAAATAAATAAATGAACAGTGTAAGCATGTTTGCAACAGCGCTGCTGCCGAGACCGCGAACGCTAGACAAAAATAACTTTGTTACGGGGTATGGTCTAGAAATGTCATATCATCATCAACATCATTATGATATCATTCTTCATATTCTTAGAGACCCCACAAGGGGGTATTCCGTAAGGGGTAGATATACAGGGAATACATATTTGCTCCATAAGGGGTGGATATATTGGGTATAAGAACGTTGCCACAAGTTATCGCTGGCAGAGATGACTGGTTACATCTCACAGCAAAGCTGTATATCTTTATCTCACAATGGTTTCACCTCCGTGGGCAAAAACACCATGGCGCCAATGCCTAAGACACCGAGCGCATGCGTCAGGCTAATCAGGCATGCAGCATAGAGCTCAGGATTCGTTTAAGAAAACCACGAAACAACCATAGAAACCGCATTATGGATGATAAGGCGCCGGTGAACAACAAGACCTCCCCTCCCTCCCCATCATGCGTTCCTGATGAAGATCATGTTTGCAGATTATATTTGAAGGATATGAGGGACTGGTGTCAGCCCCTAAATGGAGCATTTCTTTCCCAAAACGCCGAGCGCATGCGTGAGGCTAGGGAGGACACAGAATTCGCCATGAGAGAAGCCGAGCGTAGTGTCACACGTTATCTTTGATTTGCATTCGGAATGGCGTCAGCGCGCGCAGCTGCATAGCAGGGAGTACAAGCTAAGCCTACCAGAGTTTACCGACTAAAACACACAAACAACAAAATGGCGGCGCCCATGAACCGTCGCAGTGTAAGCAAATGCCCCGTAATGCGAAGTGACCAATGATCATAGCGGCGGCACGGAACAATAGGAGAAAAGAGTAGGAGAAAGAGTAGGAGTAAGAGCATGCGGTGTATAAGTGTATTCTTGGCGCTTTGGCGTTTTTGCCTATGGATATGAACCTTTGGGGATAGAGCTTTGCCGTTGGTCTCGTGTCTTTGAAGCACGAATCGTTCTAGCGTGAGGCGTTGGAAAACGAGTGTCCCGGTGTTTTAGTACCGTAACTACAGGACAGTACGACGACACGAGACATCGACAGCCCGAGCCCTTGAGAGGCTTCGCCCCTAAAGGCATTGTGTTACAGTTCGCAATAATGCAGAGAGGCAAAGGCCGGTCCGTGCGAGAAGAGAGAGAGAGAGAGAGAGAGAGAGAGAGAGAGAGAGAGAGAGAGAGAGAGAGAGAGAGAGAGAGAGAGAGAGAGAGAGAGAGAGAGAGAGAGAGAGGGGGGAGAGAGAGAGAGAGAGAGAGAGAGAGAGAGAGAGAGAGAGAGAGAGAGAGAGAGAGAGAGAGAGAGAGAGAGAGAGAGAGAGAGAGAGAGAGAGAGAGAGAGAGAGAGAGAGAGAAATTCTTTTAATGAGACCGAAGAGATCATATAGGGCTCGCATTCAAACTTCAGATGGCCAAAAAACAAAAAAAAAATGGCGAGGAACTGTGCCAGCATAAAAGGACAGGAAGCGCACAGAAACATGCGCACTCCACTAAAGCAAGGGAAAGAGAGAGAAAGAGACAATATTGGTAGGTTAAACAATACAGGACAAAGACAAAAAAAAAAGAATAAACAATGCAAAGGCCCCGCCCTTGCGCTGTTTCAACGACATGTCACGTAATTAACTAGCCCAAATTAAAGATTTAGTTTGGGAGACACTCACAAATTCGCTTCTATTTCGGAAGCCGTGGGAAACCCCGAAGAGGTTTGAAACGCCGCACCATACTGTCATTTGCGCTTCACGAGGAAAAAAAAAAAGTGTTTTACAAAAATATGTCTTTGCGCTGTCGCTCTCGCAGAAGGAAGCACGGTCAAGCACAGTGCACGAGTTATGGGTGGGAGTGAGCAGGAGGGTCGTCTAAGGGACATTTTATTCCGTTCTTGCGTGGTGTGCGCAGTGAAAGCAGACGCAGGATCCGACTTTCCCCAGAAGAGGCAGTGGTTGCTTCACACCGCTCTACACTAGCCCGACAGGAGGACTTATGAACCTTATCCTTAACAGGGGTCATTTCCTCTCGCTGCTTCCAGCCGCCAGGAGCCGTGCAGAAAAGAGCAACAAATCTCGCTGTTCATTCGGTGAGGAGACGCTGAGGCAGTCGCGCATCAAAAGCGGGCACACCTCCCACTTCCCAAGCGATATCCATGAAAATAAACTGCTTGCAGTCTACACAGTGTCACATGTAGGATTTCACTTCGTCTGGGGGAGTGTATGAGGGGGAGGGGGGGGAAGGGTCGATCAGGTAAGTAAAGAGAAGAAAAGTAAAAAACGCGAAAAGTTCAATCAAATTAAAGAAGCTTCGGGATCATGCCTTACTCTAAATTACATTGGAATTGTTACTATGAATTTTTTACCCTGTGTGAGAGCCTACATTGAAACCGCATATGGTTAGTGCGTGCAGCTTTAGACACAAACATAATTATGCGTAGTAAATCAATACTCGATAGGCAGAGTAAGTGGCCGCGTTCGTTTTCTCTCACCACCCCCTAGTAAAAAAGAATTTCGGAGGAGGAGGGGCGGGGGCTTGGACTCTACGCACGCCAGTGAGTTTATGTGTGATGGGTGCTTCCGGCTGCCGCTGCTGACGTTTTCTACCAACAGCTATCCCGAATTAGTGTATCCTGGCCCACAAGCTGACAAAAAAAAAACAGAGATAGCCAAGATGGCCTCCAGATATATTGCTGAAACAAGTGCCTTTTCAAGCACAGGAATAGGCAAGGAGACGGCGAAGGAGCTATGTCGTCGAAACGCCCGTGTCATCCTGGCGTGCCGAAACGTGGACAAGGCTCGTCTGGCTGCCGCAGAGATCGCCGAGGACACGGGCGTGCATCCTGTGGTCATGCAGCTCGACCTGTGCTCCTTGAAGTCAGTAAGGCACTTCGCGCAACAGATCAACGAGCGGGAGCAACGCCTGGACGTGCTCATCAACAACGCCGGACTCCTTCGTGAGTGCGCATGCGTGGACTTCTTCTACGCACGGGCGCAACACATGAGTTGTGGAATGCTCAATGGTGAAGGACTTCGAAATAATATCCAAAACCTTCACCCAAACTTCGAAATTCATTTTAAGAGGAGACGTCAAGCATAAGAAAGGCGTTGAAGCTAAATGTCAACATGCTGCTTTTAAAGGCGATAATGCGGTTGCTCGGTGCCCGGAGATTCGCAAATTAGGCTTACGAACATATTTCAATAGGTGGTATCGGCTTTTTATTAACTTTAGTTTGACAACTAAGTAAAACTGGCCGGTAGTTACCCAGGCTGATTTCATCGTGAGAATGTGTGATTCCACGGATTATCAAAGGAAATCGGCGAAGGTTCCAAGAAATAATTTCGAGTTCCAAGACAAGAACGAGTCGGGCCCCGTTTAGAAGAATCGGGTCCGACTCGTTCTTCTAACCCATGCAGAACCTCCAAACTCACCTGCGGCCTCCCGTTACTTTGAGTGATGGTCTCTGGCGTCAGTGTGGGCGAGACGAAAGCGGCCTAGGTTTGTAATTGGATTTTTTTCGAGAACTGTTTTTGGCCTAGTGCCCTTTTCATTTATTTTGAATTGGTTTAAACCTTCGATAGCTTTGTTGATGCGGCTCTTGTCCTCGAATTTTTTAAAATATTTTTTTCTAATGTGTATATCAGAGGACAAGAATTAAACAAAAAAAAAAAAGAGCTCTCGAATGTTGTTGCTGAATTCATGCGACCGTCATATATAACTTCTTGCAGCTCCACCTGAAAGAACACAAACAGAGGATGGATTTGAGATGACGTTCCAGGCTAACCATTTGGGTCACTTCCTGCTTACCAGCCTCCTCCTTGGTAAGTTTCCATAGCGTATCAACTTTGCAGTTAAGCAGAAGACACCGAAAGCGGTGTGCGAGTGATAGTTAGGGGTTTGAAATGTCGTCTTTAAGAACACAGAATGCTTAGATATTTAAAATATGATACTTTAAACCCACAGATTTACGGAGAAAAACCTGCCGTAGATGTTTTGCGCAAAATCAGTGTTTCTGTCGGTCTGACTGGTAAAATGTCGTGCTTGTGTATGAAAATTCATTCTCAATAACGTGGATCGCTGTAATTTTGGATTGCTGTAAAACCTCACCGCTGACTGGAATTGCACGACTTGTCAAGGAACGCACTACACGAGCGCTTGAACACAAACCAGTATTTGCTGTATTGGTTCGTTGACTTTTGTACCTGAGTTTCTTACCGTTTCACCTTACCCAGTAGGAGAAAGTAACTCGGCGCCGTTGCTATAATTGCGGTCCTGGTCCGTCGCTACCAGAATTCTGTTGTGGGCAGGGTTATTTTACCCAGATCTCCTTGCAACAGCTCACACTGTTTTGTGGCTTCTATGCAGACTTCATAAATATTATTTTGATATGAAAGGTCTAAATGAAACACCTTGCCATCGCAATGTAGTCATCGGCTAGCGGTCTTGAGTGCGGATGGGCCATCACCCAACTATTTCCTTCCCCGGCCAGACCTCCTCAAGAAGTCGGAACCAAGCCGTATAATCAACGTAGGCTCCGTTGCCCACTGGTTTGGAATATTCGAGGAAGACAACATTGGCTTCAAGCGGTACAAGCAGAACCACATCTACAGCAACACCAAGATGTACAACATGCTCTTCACGGTAGAACTGGCGCGAAGGCTTGCGGGAACTGGTGAGAAATGTTTTGTTACTGTATTTGAAGGCGCAAGCATTCTTACGCGACTCCCCCGGGAACCTGTCCGTGTGTCAGTAACGGCTGGAAAAATAAATGCGTGGCACGATAAAACGTCCCGGGGACACGGATTAAAAGAAGGGTTTTCTAATCAGTACTGTGCTCATCTGTTCGTAACACGTGAAACAATGCAGTTTATAGATAAACGTGGCCCGTATTGGTAACACGGGTGGCAGTTCTCTTTCGCGCCATGCCACAGAACGCGCTCTAACGTGACGGCGAGGCTCACTCAGTTTGTGTGCGGACTTGTGCCCAGTTGTGAGATGTCTCCCAAGGAGGGCGAAAGTCCGGAGGAGAAGCAGCGCTATAGAATGTACGTGCAGAGGTGAGCCGCTCGGAAGAATGCTGGCGTTTCCCAACACGGAGTAGTTACCTTCCTTCGCTTTGGGTGGTCGCTGTACGCATTGAGGAAAGTCACGTAATCGGAAGCCAGGTTTTATTTCGTGCTTACCTACGCAGTTCTCGGTTCCTTTCTTGCATTTTTCCCCTTGAACTCTGCAGGTGTGACGGCAAACTGCTGTCATCCAGGATTCGTGAGGTCACACTTAGCCGACCGCACGGGCGATTTCCACGCGAGGTTGGTTGACTTTCTCGTGCAGAATTTTGGCAAGGTAAGCATCGTGCTACTCAGGAGGGCCATTGTGTGCTGAGGGCTAGCATTTACTACTTAGGGGAAACCGATTTTCCAGAAAAAAAGAAACGGTCCACGAGGATGTCGCATTTCAATGTGTATGTCGAAGCTCCCGACAATGTTGTATCACTCCACTCAAAATAAAAAAAATGACGCTAGTCATGCGCTTTTCTTTTACACGGGAAAACTTTGTAAGAATAAACACAGCCTAACAATGGGCTTTGTTAAAGAGCCCAAGGTTGTGGAACTGGAGGTGCGCAACGCGGATAGAATGGAATGCCAAATAGGCGCGCATAATGCATTAAAATGTCAAGGAAGGGCGTTACTTGTATGGTTGTAACTTACAAGATATCAGTGAGGACGAAAAAAAAATCTTAATTTATACTTATTTGCATATAAAGTCTTTCAGTCTCTCCCACTGTGAACGATTTAATGGTGCATCTAAAAAAGATCACCGACTACTAGGCAGTTGCTAGTTGCCAACTCAAAACTTTTCGCCCAGCCCAACACTCAGTCATACTTCTCTGCTGCGTGAATTAGCGTAACTTGCGGTCTCCCGTGAATCTTGCGCTTTCCCTCTCTTTTTTATGTGTGCATCGTTAGCCTGTGGCCTCCCCACGTGGTTTGGCTCAGTGTCGAAGCATGCGATTTCACCGCCATGAATGGTTGGACTACGAGCTTACGAGCCTGCCTCATCAAAAATGGAACACATTTCAACGTGAATCCTTTGAATCTGCAGGCTTGCGTTGAAGCAATTGCCTGCAGATTCACACGTTTCTTGTACGCACATTATGTACGCCCTCCTGCTATGCTCTCGAAGGAGAGTGGCAGTATTGTAAATAAATAAATAAATAAATAAATAAATAAATAAATAAATAAATAAATAAATAAATAAATAAATAAATAAATAAATAAATAAATAAATAAATAAATAAATAAATAAATAAATAAATAAATAAATAAATAAATAAATAAATAAATAAATAAATAAATAAATAAATAAATAAATAAATAAATAAATAAATAAATAAATAAATAAATAAATAAGACAATCGTTCTTAAGAGCGCGTGGCTAGAGGAAGACTTACAAATAACGCATGAGCATTTTGTGCTTTGTCGATCGGTTTCTGCTGTTTGCTGCAGAGTGTGGAAGACGGCGCGCAGACGTCGGTTCACCTGGCTGTGGCAGAAGAAGTGGAAGGCATCAGTGGAAAGCTCTTCGCCGACTGCAAGCCGTCGTCGCCCCCTTCCTGGGCGTCAAATCCGAAGCGCGCTGATATATTGTGGAAGGCTTCAGAAAACATGATCGGGCTTCGCTAAAGGCGCGAATTAACATATGTGACATGAATCGAGAGCTCAGTTGTTCACTGTCTAAACTTCGGTCACCCGTGATAAGATTTATGGTAAAAAATTATAGCTGCCAGTGTTTTGTTGAGGTGTAACCTTGCGCTACAAACTATTCAAAGTTAATGTAAAGTTGGGGTTTGGGTTAATGTTTGGTAAAATTGCCAGAAAAGTCTGGGTAGTAGGGAAAACGATAATCTTCTGTTTGGTTAGAGACGTTTCTTGCGCAAACCTTCTGTTGGGAATTTGGGGTTATAGAATCGTATCGCCAAATCACCTCGCTATTCGCTCTGTTTCTGCTGTATATCTGTCTACAGCGGAGAACCGGTTTTCGGCTGTATAGGAAGCGCATGTATCGGTATGTGTATCCAGCAGACTGCGAATAGTTCCAGCATTTGAATGCACAGACAACTTTCCTTTTGGGTGGGCAGTGTACGCTGTTTGAATCTGCCTTGCTCTCGCGCCTTGCATTGGATGTTAACAAGCGGCGTGTTTCCACAGCTACTTAAAATTTTGCATTGGTACGCTTCTAATGCCGTTAGGTTTAGTACTTGTCACACGAATCAGGGTCTTCAAGGGTCCTTCTAGATTTGGAAGACCTTTTGCGTCAGTGTTTTGACATCCACACTTTAAGTGTCATTCTTACTCGTTTCATGCATGTCAAGTGCAGTTGCATTTGCGTCATCGGTTAGTTTACCTTTCACTAAATATGTTACAAAGGTTTAGGGCAATGCCACCTTTTTATTTAGCGAGTGACATGTCTGCAACTCAGCAGTTTCTATTTATTCAGTCCTGTGCCGAATGAAGCTTTTTAAGGAATCGTTGTAGGCTGTGCTGACCTTCAAAAAGACGTTCTACATTTTAGAGCCTGTGCACTCGCCAGAATCTGCGCATAAACCTGCCGAAACAGCAGTATTTAACCACAAGCGAAAAATACTGGGCGTCCTGTTATCACGAGCGTTTAACGACAACATCATTAACCACAGTGGGGAACATTTCCTACCCCGGAAGCTTTGACCGAAAGATTATACTTGCCTAGTAGGTGCGTCGCACAAAGGTTCTTCGTGACCGTGAGTCGAACACCGAGAGTCAAACGACCCTGACCCGTTCCTGCAGCGTTAAAGGGAACATGAACGCAACATCCACCATTGTTTTATTAAATCAAACTGTCATTTGATAACTCGTTCACCCTGTTCCAACCCCCGAAGGACGCTGTTTCAATCGAGAAAGACTCAATTTGAGCAAGTTGTCAAACTCCCTTCTACACAACGTCAGCAGAGAGAGAGAGAGAGAGAGAGAGAGAGAGAGAGAGAGAGAGAGAGAGAGAGAGAGAGAGAGAGAGAGAGAGAGAGAGAGAGAGAGAGAGAGAGAGAGAGAGAGAGAGAGAGAGAGAGAGAGAGAGAGAGAGAGAGAGAGAGAGAGAGGGAGGGAGAGGAAAGGCTTTTCAATAGAGGAAAGCAGAGGTCTGCCGGTATGTTGTCGCCTACATGCCAGTCTGCGGGTATGGGGAGGAATGAATAAAGGCCCTACATTAAGTAGGACGGGTGAGATACACAGGAAGAAGGAGACTAAAGAGAAGTTAAATAAAAAAGCAGTGAGCGTCTAACTGAGTCAATAAACTGAGGTCCAGATGGTCTGACAGAATAAGTGTAGGGCGACATTGGCAGGGTGTCGGAGGCAGAGTAATACGCGTTTTAACTCAACGCTAGTATTAAAGTAGAGCGATGAAACGGAGGAACAAGCGCCAATGCCAATCCTTGGACATGTATATTGTAGCTTTTATAGGATGGTCGCCAATCACACAAGGTGCTATTTGTGGTGTTACTGGGCCATCGCTAGAAAGGGGCGGTTGGGTCGCCACGCCTTAATGTATTTCTCAGATTATGTGTAGGTTTACACTAAAGTTAGCTTGTCGGTTACTTGATGTGACAACCTTCTGAATGAACCAAAAACTTCGCATATGTGGGATGATGTTGTACGGCTTTGTTTAGCGAAATTGTTAGAAATTTTAAGTAACCTCCAGCATTTTATTTTTTCTATATTTATTTTCCCTTGATTACATCCACCTGCACATAAAGCTGAAAACACTTCCGTTAGTTGGACAACCTTTGTCATGGTTCAATAAAGCCCCTGTCCCTCCCCCTCTCAAGCGTCATGTAATCAGATGATGCAAATAAATTATTACAATCTTGCTGTTCATATTTCCTTTTCTGCCAAACTGCAGATAGGTCAAGAAAGAGTTACGAGCGACTTTCGCGATTACTTAAGCACGGTGTTGAAACCACACTCATAGTGTCTTCGCGAAAAGAGGCGTTCATTGTTCTTCCTGTTGTACCAACACAGCCGTAGAGATTATTTCGATTCGATGCCATGTATCCCTTTCTATTAGTTCGCAAATAAATTGTGTCCTTAAATAAATGGTCTCCGCAAGAAAAATAGCGCCAATCTGACATTGTGCAGTACAGCTCTAGATGCTCGCGAGGCAGCCAAGACATTTCGGAAGCATGTAAATACCGCCGTATTTTAACGCCACCCAAACGTTTCTCTCGTACTATGCACTATACGTGTGCACTTTTATTCAGATATACCCCCTCCGGCATCGTCATGCCCAACCTATCTGCTTTGGTTTTCCCGTTTCCTATCCCATCATATAGTACCTGACCAGAAGGCCGGGCATCTACTTTCAATAATACTAATGGTTACCGCCATCCTTAAGATCTAAAGGTAGATTTCAAGGCCGTCATTGCTGCATCTATTGCTAGGAGATATTGATTTATTGATTGTAGGGTTTAACGCTCCGATGCAACGCAGGCGATGGGGCGCGCCGTAGTGGTGGTCTCCGGATTAATTTGAGACCAGCTGGGGATCTTTAACGTGCGCCGAAATCTCGTACACACGCGCGTTCTTGCTTTTCGCCTTACTCAAAAAAGCGGCTGCCGCGGCCGGGAATCGAACCCGCGTCCTCGTGCTCAGAAGCACAACGTTTTAGCCATTGAGCCACCACGACGGGTCCGTTGATTATGCGTACGGTTAAGTGTTACAAGTGCACTTGTCGCTTCAATTTATGTTACTCGTAAAGGTTCTCCTAAAAAACATCTGCATAGCCATTCACATAAAACAAATCCCCGCTAGCTCATTCATATACCGAGATTATCACAATCACGACGTACAACTGCAGTTCCTTACGATATTGGATCCAATACCTTCCCCGTTACACCTATCTCAGGCAGTAGCATGGGGAGCATTTCAGGAAGGACCAGAGGAAGGGGACGGGAGGTAAGTGTCAACCATGTGAATGACCCCTTAATCCAATTTCGGACAGATGCACGAGTGGTGAGTATGTGTGTGGGGCAGAGGGCAAAGTGGTATGGGCCGGTAGGGCCATAGGAGTGCCGGAAAGGGTCGGCGACAACGGGCTGTGGCCAAGCCGCTCTTGTAGCATAGGACGGAAAATTCCACCATAAAAGCCGGTCAAAGCACAGGCAGAGGGGCCACAAATCCTTCACAGGCTGATGCGGCTTGTCAGACCTGACGCTCAAGGGGCATACGCATGTGCGTGCGAGCGATCCGATTGCTGACGTTGAGCTGCAAACTGTCTAGCAGGTTGAACGCGCACGGGAGCGGCCGATATGGGTTTCTTCCGGCAGCCAATCCGGCGCTAGGGGCGGAAGACGCGTGCTCAGCCACGTCCTTTTCTGGTCATGTGTTTCGCCCTTGAAACATTGTTGCCGTGCGGCAGCAGTCAGGGCGGAAAGGCAGCGCCCCGGCGTCATGGATGATATTGGCTCCCGAAAGCAGCCTACGGTACCAGCACCTTCCCCCCCGCCATCAGTTTTGCCAGTTTTCCCGCTGGGATAATCTCTTTGGAAGTAACGTGCTTGCAAAGTGAGAGACTACATAACTTTGTATTAATTAGAGCGCTTTCATATTTACCATCCTGGGACCGAATTCTCTAAAAAGTAGCAAAATGAACGGCAGTCGTCGCTTCGAAATTACGCCGTTTACTGAGGTGAGAGAGATACCTTTTCGTTTGGCAGTCCAAACGGCAACTTACTACGCACTCTAGCGCACGTGACACAGTAAAAACACCAGCAATTCAAATTAGACCGTTACTTCCCTTTGCAGCGCACGTCATGTCCTACGTCCAGCTTCTGCATTTTGCGCCACAATTTGTAATTTATTTTCCTTTTTATTTCGTAAAATTTACGCGAAACCCAGAGCACGTCGCCACGCGGTGATTATAAAAACGTGTGCCACCCTCCAGTCGTATGCTTGAATGCCTTTCGAATGCCTTTCGTAAGTCGTATGCCTTTCCCCGTGGACAGGTAAAAAAAAAGCAGGCGGCAAGGGCGCGTTTGAGGAAATAGAAAGCGCTGTGAAGTCCTGCGCCGGGTCCCACCAACGCCTTCTAGATAAACAGAAGATCTCCGCACTATGTGTCTACGCTTTGAACTGTCTGAAGTCACTGAGGTAACAAAACGAAACAAAAATCCCAACTACAGTAAGAATAAGACTTCCAATCGTTGCACACACACACACACACACACACACCCACAACTGAGGAAAGCAGCAGGAGTTGAAGCCTTTGCCTACTCATCTAGGAGGCTTCAGTCGCCCTACCTTTCCCGTGTTTACAACTCACTTCCACTCTGAAAGGCACGTGTACTCATCGTAGTTACCTAGAGGGAGGCACTGGCTTTAATGCGTACTCTTGACACTCAAGGCGAGGGAAGCGGTTATATTGTTGTAGCCACGACAGGGTAGGGAGAGATTACCAAATATTATTCGTGTACCAGATGTCTCCTCCGTTTTCATTGATGCGGTTTGTGTCACTCCTCCTGTTTTCTTAAATTTGAAGCTCCGCCTAGTTTCACAACGATTTTTTATGTTTCTTTTCCGTAACAGAAACCCAGGAATTGTGTTGTTTAAATATCGGTACAAACTAAGCAGCTCTCCGCCCCTAGTGGGCTCGTAGCTGTTTGGTCACTGCTGGTTGTTTAAAGTTGCATGTGATTGTGGATGGTGGCGTGGTAAACACCAGGCTGAAAGCGTCGGAAGGAAACTTCCGCAGTCTTGAGCGTCGTGGGACGAGCAAGTTTAATGGAACCAACGCACCATTCTGTGGTGGAGACGTTCTCCAGTGTGTTCTCAGTGCGGAACTTGCAATGGGGCGTGATCGGCGTCGTGGTTGTACTTGTCATCAGCAAGATTTACTGCCTCCTCACGGTTGGAAGATGCAAATCCACCCGAAGCATGGATGGAAAGACTGTCATCATCACCGGAGCGAACACAGGTATGTCGAGGGGAAACGGGAATCGCACGTGCTGAGTCCGCGTCCAGGCGCAGGTGAGAGCAACCAGGGCGGAAGCAACACTGTAGCCCCGAGAGCAATACTACATAATACAAAAAAAGAAGACAGAAGAAGAAAAACTCCCTTGAAAGTGACACTGAAGTTGGCCGGTCGAAGTCTTGTTTATTGCTACATGCTAGAGTTTAGCGAATGTAATGCGTTCGTTAGGTATTTCGTGAAATCCTGGAGCCTTTGTTGTCATGCACAACAGAGTTTTAAACGCTATAGCCAAATGCGTAATGATGTCACACTGATTCGCAATGCGTTTGCAGGCCATCTCAACCTTAAAAGCGTTTGTTTTCACTCGTTTTGCGGTTAATAATGGCTTTTTGTTCATTAACGAAACAGTGTTGGTCAAATATGCTAGTGCTACTTGATCCACGAATATTGGTTCGGAACAGGCTGGAACTATTTCCCACCCCCGCTAGGGGAAAAAAATGGACTAGTGTCACTCAGCAGTAAAGACGTTCGGTATAAGAGTATCTGTAATATTTGGTCACAAAGATTTGATTTTGATTGATTGTGGGGTTTAACGCGCCGACGCAACTCAGGCGATGAGGCGCGCCGTAGTGGAGGGCTCCGGATTAATTTTGACCACCTGGGGATCTTTATCGTGCGCCGAAATCTCGTACACACGGGCGTTTTTGCTTTTCGCCTCCATCAGAAAAGCGGCCGCCGCGGCCGGGAATCGAACCCGCGACCTCGTGCTCAGCAGCGCAACGCCTTAGCCACTGAGCCACCGCGGCGGGTCACAAAGATTTCCAGTCTTCCCGTCAGGATATACCGACATTGCCAGCACCAACAACACTCAGTGACCTCCTAGATCGAGTATTCGGAGGCAATTGTTTGCGCAGTTTTGTCTCATTTCTAGCTGCCTTCCGGAAATCGTTAGTGCAGTCTAAGCGTCCCACTGTTTTACTATTCCCCCGCCGTACCCCGAATACCCCGAATACTGAAAGGGTGAAAATTGAAACTATATAGATGGCGACGGCATGTAAAGAAAAATTCCCGAAATATCGCCGTGAAATAATGTGAAGCGTCAGCAGCAAAAATGGCGAGAGCGTCGCCAAAGAATTCCCTAAATTTACTTTTTCTCCTTTTCCACTTTTGAATCGCTTAGGACCCCTTGATTCACCTTACCTGATTGTTTGCGATATGCACGTTGCGTAAAATCAGGTTCCCTTCAGCCAGAAACAGGTGGCATGTGTAACGATAGTGCTTGGTAAATACTAAGTCTGTATAATATTCCGAGTTCTAACACCTCCAATATTTTTTTAAATCATGCTTTCTTTAAGAAGTACAGCTCGATATAATTGTTCGAGCAACAATTGTAAGCCCGACGTGTTTCTGTTAAGGTAACTGTATCCGCAGAGTTATCGTACTTCGTAGCTATCGACTTCGCTTGTGGCAAGGCCACAGCACAGACTGCGCAGCATGTTCGCATTCTCCCGAACGAAGCAAACTACATGGGATGAAGAAGTACGCGGCAAGTGCACAAGCGATATGGCTGCAAATGTTCGAAACGCCCGCATTCACCCTTCTTTAGTACGCAGCTAAGCGAGTCGAACTTTGCACGATTCCCGTGAACGTGGTCTGTGCAAATTTCTCTGCAGGGAACCGTCTCGGTTGCACTTGTCGTTTCCGTGAAGATGTGAGACACGGGCTCAATTTTTACAGCGAAGCTGTCTGAAGCAAGGTTTATAACCAAAATTGCGTGCGTCTATGGCGTCACGTGAGCAAGGAATAACACGCGCTCGCTCCAGAGATAGTGTAAACTGCTCTGTAGCTCCTAATAAATACGGGCATCTAGAAAAAAAATGTACTGATATTGGCCTCTAAGGCTGCTCTATGTCATTACGCCTGCTTTCATTTACTTCTCATTATTAGCTCCCCGTGAAGTTGTAAACGGTAAAGAATTTACGCATTCTGTCAATACATGACCGCCTACGGAGTGAGTACGGCTACAGAAAACGGCTGTAACTTCTGTTTTATCAAAACTATGCAAAAAAAAAAAAACTGTGGTTGATTCCTCTGCCACAGGAATCGGTAAAGCACGAAAGTGAGATGTGCAGCGAAATCTACAGCTGAGCATGATTTGCGGGTCAGTGGCTGTCTTGTGGGTGTGCTTGGCGAGCGACGTCCAGCTAACGGGGCCCTTCGGCAAAAGTGTACTGGCGTCATTTCCGTGGTGGATATGACGCCAGAGAAATCTTGGTGCATCCCGGCATAAAACACTTTCGTGTTAAAAATATAAAACCCGAAAACGAGCAACCCTAAGTATAACGCACTCTGTTACTAAAGGTTGCTTCTCCACACGAAGACCCTCTGTGGAGGGGTGCACCCTTTACAGGCCGCTTGCTTCGTTTTACTGGCGTCATTTTCTGACGGATATGGCGTACGTGAAATCATTATGAATTCCGGAATAACACACTATCGTGGAAAAATTATATGAAAATTAGTTTAGAATTAATTCTAACGAAGTTATGGGAATGTCCTTATGAAATCTGTGCAGTAAGCAGTAAGTCTTAGGCGCAGCTTAATATAGTTGTCCTCCAATACAGATTCACTGGCCTGCCATCTCACAGAAGTGGAAGGACTATATATTTTTTTGTACTTTTTGATGAATGTAGGCGTAGGCCTCGAGGTGGCCAAGGAGCTGTGCCGCAGGAAAGCTCGCGTCATCCTGGCGTGCCGAGACTTGGACAAGGCTCGTCTCGCGGCTGAAGAGATCGGCAGGGTGACGGGTGTGCAGCCAGCTTGCATGCAGCTCGACCTCTGCTCTTTCAAATCCATAAGACGCTTCGCTCAACAAATCTCCGAGCGCGAAAAGCGATTGGATGTCCTTATCAACAACGCGGGAAAGATTGGTGAGCTTTGTGCAACCTCAATGATGCATTTAAACATCTGTTTTGAGTGGCACTGGGCATTGGAGGATCCAGAAGGTGGGGGGGGGGGTTCGCATGTTCTGACCCCCCCTTAATTTTTCAATGTATACGCTCACAAAGTGGGCCCGTGCGGAAGTAGAAAAAGTCTGATATTTTTATTTCTTGTATTTTTGGTTTACCAATATTTCGGTGAACAAAAAGGCTACAATCTTCGTTCTTCTCTTCATCATCACCACCACCATCGTCATCATCACTGATAGAAGCTTACGCCCCCCACCCCTTCAGAAAAACCTGGATACGACCCTGGCACTAAGGGACCTGTAAAAACTGAGCTTACTTTTTTTCGCGAACAATGCCCTATGCCGGCACTGCAGCCAGCCTTTAGAGACGAAAACCGCCTTGAAAGGCAGCGGAGGGTGAAACGGATGACATCGTTTGGGTTTGGGGCTTTCTTACTCACAAACGACTGCTAGGTTGACGACCTTATTTACTTGGATTGGCCAGTCGAGATAAGCCCAAAAAAGCATCCAGAAAGGATCTTTCACTGCGGCGTCATGTGCACTCTCCCTTCTAGAGACGACAACGCTTATATTAAGGCGTCAACAGTATTTTACTGCACCCAATGACTATCACAAAGAAAGCTCAACTGCCATTTTTTAATGCTGCCTGGCTGCAGCAATGAGGTTGGGAAGCTGCGTTTTCTTACGTAAGGTACGTGTTGCGCAGCTTCGCTAATCGTAGCTTAACCTGGCCTAACCCAACCTTGCTTCCAGACGGCACTCTAGACCCTGCGTAATGTGTGGCTATCCAAAGGCCTGGTGCAGCATTGGGATTACACTTGCGCTGCCATGCAAAATATTGTTTGCATTTATCGTATGAAAAAACAGGCAGACAACCACATCGCGCCTAGCGCGTGACGCCGGTTTCCTCCAAAAAATTGTGCCGAGGTGATGAGCCGCGTATATTACTACAAAGTTATTTTTTCTGTGACAATTATTCCCCACAGCTTCTCCGAAAAGGACTGTAACAGAAGACGGCTTTGAGTCAACGTTCCAGACAAACCACTTGGGCCACTTCCTGTTAACCAATCTGCTGCTCGGTAAGAGTCCTGCTGCCGAGAAAACCTTGAGACGAAGGGTTTGCAACAATGACACTTACGAGAATTCGCTTTTTGCTCATAAAACAACGACAATAAGTTTGCTTCCGTTCTGTTGCGACTGAATATTCATTCATGTGAGTCATTTATTAATCGTTCAAATATACTAAAAAAGGAAGGGTACATTGAGAAATCGATAATTGTGGTAGGACAATTTTGGAATGTTCCTACGTGCGTACATTTTTTAATGCTGACGTGTGGCTTGCATCACACTTTCTAATAAAAAAAGCACGTTCTTCCTCATGCGGAGACATAGTACCGCGCACTTTGCTTTCGTCAAGCTTGCGGACTATTTCTCAGCTGTCTGCGAACGACTTAGAGCACCGACATCGAGTATTTATTGTCTGTGATATGGTCATTCACCAGGAGACCCACTTGCAGTGTTCTTGACTATGGGACTCCTATACGTATACAGTGAAAGCTCGGTTATTCTAACACGGTTAATTCGAACTTACCTTTAATTCGAACTGACGACCTGGTCCCTGCACAACCCTGTACATTTCAAAGGTGAAAAACTACCGATAGTTCGAACTCGTCGGTATGCAGAACGGTGAATTCGAACTAGGATCCCTTAGTTTCCATCGCTCCTCGCAGAATTAATCGACCCGGAGTGACTACAATGTGTTGCAAATCTAAACCAAATCAAATTTACTAGAGGGGGCAAATCAACAAAACAAAAAATCAACAGCGTAGCGCCCGCGGTACGCTGCTGCGACAGCTTATTTCGCTTCCGCAGCTGGCGCCGCCGGCGCCAGTGCTCCGGTGCATGCTGTTGCAGGTTTTCTTTGTGCTGAGGTCGCTGTGTAGTTAAGTAGCGCTTAATTCGCGATAAGGAGTACAGAGGTAGGTTCTTTGTGTTCTGCCCGCACAGTGTGTCGCGATGTTCATTCATTTTAGCGCCCTCACGCTAATTCGAACTCCGCTTAATTCAAACAATTTCATGGTCCCTTTGGAGTTCAAATTAACGAGCTTTTATGTATCGACATCCCGCACTTACAGTTAATCTGCAGAATAATGGAAACTTCGCTTTATCTAACTAAATTAATCTGAACTTGCACTCTATTTTAAGGGCGTGCGCACCTGGAGCGTGTGAGTCTGTTACGCGGATTAGCCATCAGTACATGTAGTGAGTCGGGAGTGTTACTTGTGCGTATGTATGTGTCAATTTTCACCCTTTCACCTTCTGACTTGTAACTCTTCAAACACATTTTTGAACTGTTTCTCGGCTCAACTGAAGACCTGTTGAAGAAAAGCGCACCCAGTCGCGTGGTTGTCGTCGGATCAAGCGTCAGGTTCTACGTCGGCAAGATGGACAGGAGTAACTTAGACTTCCAGCGCTTCTACAGGCAATCGAAAGTCTACAGCACCACAAAACTGTACAACATGCTCTTCACGGTGGAGCTTTCTCGGAGACTCAGTGGTACGGGTAAGTTTTGTCGGCTTCAAGTCATATCTCTTTCGCTGAACCGGGGTCTGTTTTTAGACATGCCATGCTTTTTCGCTTGTAGGTACATACATCGGGATGCCATGTCTGTCATTCCGGGCTGTCTCTTTCCAAAATTTATAGGGGGTTGATGGTGTAATCAGGGGTATTTCTTTTTGGAGCGCAACTAGTATGCGCGTGCAGAATCTGTTGACACCTGTATTTATCAATACGCGAACGCATGCACACACCCTTCTCCCCGTCAGACTGCCGCTCGCAAGAGTGAGGTGTTGGTTGTAGACCGTGTCTCCTCTACCAGAGAACCACCTTATGGCAGTAGAATAACCACAGATTAAAAAACACACACGGCTCACTCCCTTAAGTCATCGCAGTATCTACTTTACCCCCGGATGTGATAGAACTCGACCAGCTGGCCTACTCGCCTTCACGGTTGCGTGACGCAAGAAAAAGTCACAGGAAATAGGCTTACCGCATTGGTTGACCAAACAATGACTGCCATTCAACATGCTGTCCAACAGGCAGAGAAGTTGAGAGTCCTGCTCCAGCTTGTCGCCCGCACCACAACAAGACCCACAGCCTCTTTCTTACAAACATCTACTAAGGACCCAAATGCAAAGACCCCAGCCTTCAAGACGCAATTGTGCAAGCCCTCCGCAAAGCGCTTGGCAACCCTCTTTTCTAATTAGGAACTAGTTCAACGCGGCCCACCACTTCGCGGGTGTACGCGTACTCTAATATGCATGGCAACGATTTGCACTAAATCGTCGAAAACAACGACCCTACTGTCCTAACGAACTCCTCCTCCCTAACGCGCATGGACAACAGCGTTAAGAAGGTCACTTCAGCAGACTTAACTATTCCTGGCCACACCCCTTTGCGGACTGGGTGCACGTCGGACAATATTCGGAAAGTGACCATGCCGTCTTTGTCACTACGACATACGGCGCAGAGCTACGAGTGAAACTCAGCATGGTGCAGCTCTCCGACTGGCCCAGACTTCAAGGAGAACGAGAAAAGCGAAATAAAACAACACAACCCCCGCCACTCTCCAAGAGTGGATCCGCCTCCACCGAGACGTACCAATCCACACCAAATTTATTGAAACGACCACACCACCCCATGCGTGGACTCGCGTCTAAGCTCGCCGCAGTCTGCTGCGAACGACAGCGTGCTATTGGAGGTGACACCAAGAAGAAACGACATGAGCAGAGGGAGAGTGCAAGTAGGTGCGCGTGTTTAATCAATCGTAAGTACGGCTAGAGTTAAGTGACGTGTTGCAAAGTACGAACGTGTTATGTGCGCAACACAATTGCCTCGAAATTCGCCATACATTTAGCACTCTCTGTGTCTGTGTGGAAGATCATCTCTGGGGATTCCCCTTTCAGGGGTCACCGTTAACTGCGGCCACCCGGGTGTCGTGAGGACCGACCTGGGCACTCGTGGCACAGACGCCCACGCCCGAGCAACCTACTGGATTACGTCATTTCTTGGAAAGGTGGGAGTGCACTTTCGACTCATTAAACTGAATAGGCTGTCATAACTAGCGTATTTCCTCGCGTAATGATCGCACTTTTTTCCAAGAAATTTGATGCAAATTCAGGGGTGCGTTCATTACGCGGGGTAAATTTTTCGCGAAAAACTTTTGAGCAGAGAAAACGCAAGCAAGTTGCGGGTCAGAATTCTTACGATAGGTCTCATGAACATAATAAAAATAATAAAAACATAATAAAAACTCCGCACACCTGCGCCAGCCGCTTCGCAAAGTGATACAAAATGCAATGTTTTCATGAATTGGGGAATGGGCCGGAACGAGTATGCTGCGAGGTGACAACAGGGCAACCAACAGGTGGCTGCCGCTGTCACAGTGCGGGACATTAAAACAGACATGGGGGCCGACGCAGCAAGCTGAGCGCATTTTTTTCGTTGTCTTGTGAGTACATTATGTGCATTTAGAGAGAGTTTCTTCCTCATCAATATTGAACGCATGCCTGCCGATATCGCTAATATCGGCAAGTCTGCGGCAATAACGTAGCCATGTACGCTTTGAAAGGGAAGGAAACAGAGATAAGCACGATCATCATCAGCTAGACATGGCACACATGACGTACTGCTGCGGCAAGTTCAGGGTGCGTTCATTGCGCGGGAATTTGAAAAAAAAAAATCGAATTTTGACCACAAACTTCACGGGTGCGATCATTACGCGACTGTGATCACTATGCCAGTAAATACGGTACGTGATCCCATTTTCAATAACTTGCAGATTTATTATTAATTCCAGCAGCTCAATACAACTTCGCGAAAGCTTGAAGCTCTTACACGTTTTTAGGGGGGCGTACACCGCAGGCGCCAGCCACAGAATTAGAAGCGTGGCCAACAAAATAGTCTCGCGTAATCTTTTGAAAAAAAAAGCGAATATCAATTGTTTCTGTCTCTAACTCCCTTACCGAAACGCACCCATACACGAAGAGGTATTGAAATGTTACATGCGGACGTATAGAAGTTGGCTCAGAAGCTTCGAGCTCAGCGTTAATTAAGTCAAACCAACTTCTTCACGCCACCTCAACCTTAGCTTTATCGTTGAGGTAGAGTTGTCCTTAGGGAAACTCAACGGAACATTCCTTGGTTCCTATAGATATCTTTTAAACTTCTTAGTGCTGTAAGGATCCATTTGGTCATTGCTCTGTGCTAGCACCAATTTAATTGTCGCATTGACAGGGTGATCAAACAGCGCATGTGCAGTACAGTTCAGGACATAATGCTCGGAGAAGAAAAATTCATAGCCATGACGTCCTTTCAACGTCCCCTTCAGACGCGGTCTCACCTTACCACCGTTACCACCGGCGTCAGCAGAATGCATTTGTCGCTGTTATCTCAAATCATTTGTCAGGTTCCGAAACCTCACGCATGGAAAATGACCACATTGTCAGTATTTATTAATAGGGCTTGCTGCCTGCAGTGGGAACAACCAAGGTGATGATGATGATGAATCATAGAGAAATTGCGGTAACATTTTTAATCAAAATCTCTAATTCATCAAGCTTTCTAGAGGTTTTTGGGAAGACACACATTACATTTGTCAGTAAAAATAAATAAATAAATAAATAAATAAATAAATAAATAAATAAATAAATAAATAAATAAATAAATAAATAAATAAATAAATAAATAAATACAGGCAGCTATGAACGGCAAACCCACGGAACAAGGAATAGAATACCTCACAACAAGACATAAAATAAGTTAGAATCTCGCTGTACAATGAAATGGGTTTTATTGCGTCCGATAACTCAACACCACGTTTGTTTGTAAAACACAGGAGGCAGGTGATTTATCGGTTATTTTGTTCTTATGAAAAGTGGGCGATGCAGAGCGTACTACAGCTCAGTTTGCTGAGTGACGACTGCCTGGAAGGTTCAAAAGTATCCGACAACGGAGTGTCTGCCCGAAAACAGTAAATTAAAATACAAGCGATCGAAACTCAAGTGTACGAGATTTCGGCGCACGATAAAGATCCCCAGGTGGTCAAAATTAATCCGGAGCCCTCCACTACGGCGCGCCTCATCGCCTGCGTTGCGTCGGCGCGTTAAACCCCACAATCAATCAATCAATCGAAACTCAAAGTATTTACGTGCACGGTCTGAAGAGAACATTACGTGTAAAATGTCGTGCGAAAATTTCACACACCCTGCAATCCAGATTTAGAGGGCGTGTGCTGAAAAGACATGCTACATTCTGTCAAGAAGCCAAACACCGGCCAATAATTTTAAAATTACTTGACTATCGTGGTAAAACCGCTATCCTCAAACAGCGTAGAAAGCTTAAAGGCTGAGAATATTCTAGTAGTGAGGACTACTCAAAAACTGTCCGCGACATTCGAAAAAAGTTATGGACACGAACTAAAGATAATCAAGACCGCAAAAACAAGGTGTACTTGACGTATGACAAGGTACGTATCAATAACCGGCTCTTTGCTTGGGGCGAAAGCCGTAATGATATAGTTTAACTGTCAAAAAACGAAATCCAGGACGATATCGCAATGTGTGTGACCAGGCGCCGGCATCCGTAATCATTCTCAAGATCAATGCACGCAGCATCGTAAATAAAGTTGACGAACTTGAAGCTTTGATGTTACCACTCTCTCCCGACATCGCCGCTATAACGGAAGCGCGGTTGCACAGTAACATTCACGACCGTGAAATCGTTCCGCCGGGTTATGTGATTGTACGTAAAGATAGGCATTCTCGGTTATGCCTGATGTGCCAAATGTCAAGCTTTGTGGGTCAAGATTCACCTGAAAGATAGATGCGCTTTTGTAGGGTGTGTGTACCTGCCGCCTACCACCGAATTGGCATACCTAGAAGCGTTGTTTGACTATATGCACAAGCACATGGCTGGTTCCATGGTAGTGCCGGCGGGAGACTTTAACCTGCCCGATATTAACTGGAGCTCGTTGAAAACGGGTAGTGGTATCAATAACCTATTGGTCGACTTCCCCTTTACGTTTAACCTTACTCAACACGCCACCACTCCCACCAGAGTGCATGACGGGTGTAATTCCGTCTTAGATCTCATCTTTACCAGTGACCACTTTCCGGAGAACGACGTCACCGTTCATGTACTTGAAGGGTTGTCTGACCACAAAATAGTCCTGTCCAGTCTCCCTGTATCACCGCCTAGCCCTGCGCACGGCCCTACTAAGCTCGCACCCGCATTTGATAAGGCTAATGATGCAGCTAGAAGCACCTACCTTACCCACGAGCTTTTAGACTTATACAATTTTTGCTCGGAAGAACATTGCAGTATCGACGATGCCTGGCTAAAATTTAAATAACATGTTATTTACTGCATGAAAAAATTTGTTCCCACTGTTGCAAACGTAACGAAAAAACGAAACCCGTGGATTACGCGGTAGATAATTCTTATAAAACGTAAAATAAAAAGGCTCACAAAGTCCAACAAACGCTCTTCTATTGCTCAGTTTCATTAAAAAATAATGAATTTAACGAAGCTAGTAAAACAAAATACGTACTGCCAAAGAATGTTTTTGTAGCAATACTTTACAAAGTTTTATCCAAAACTCTCCTTGGAAATTTTGGCACTGCGTAAGCTCTAAACATAAAAAACCGGCGCTTGCGCTCCTACCACATGAAGAAAAAGCAAGAGCCGACTCATTTAACGCGTACTTTAAGTCTGTCGTCACAAACGACTGTACAGCCATCCAAATGTTTAATAATATAGCCGGAGCGACGACCGACCGGCATATCAGCGCCTTATCGCGGTGTACAGCAGCGAAATTGGCCAGAGTACGCGCACGCGCATAGGGTTATCTGCTGCATCAGCGTTGTCTGCTACGCCGTTTCCTTGAGAGTGGTACACCCCCTGCCACTGCATCAGAATGACTTTGTTCCCCACGCTGCGTAGCTACTCTTGGCGGTAGCGAAACGGCCTTGCAAGACAAGAAAAACAGGGGGTGTGTTGCCCTGAGAAGAATAGCGAAGCAGACGACGCCCCCACAACAGATAGTTCTATGTGCGTGCGCGTACCCTCGTCTATTTTGCCGCTGCACACCGTCATAAGGCGCTGACATACCGATTGGCCGTCGCTCCCGCTATATTATTAAAAATTTGGGAGGCTGTACATTATCTTGTGACTTCCAAGCTCCGTAGCGTCAAGACAAATTGTTAAGCACCCCTACTGTTACAGAAAGTGGCGTGCTATCGCTACTTCTAAACTAGATGAAAAAAAAAAGTTGTGGTCCCGACGGAATAGCGAACAGTTTTTTGAGGAGATATTGCCGCGAACCATGTATGGGTTTGTTTACTTATTATTTGTTTTAGTGTCCGGCCACGCCCGGCTGCGTTATCTGCGTCCCAAGCGAAGCCCGTCTTCCATTCTTTATTTTTATGCCGCACGGGCTATCACATTTAGATAAGCAAATTGTTTCACCCTAACGTCACTAGCCCAGAATAATCTTCTTTGATCTACAGTGTTCTGGATGTAAATCGACGGTTCCAGAAACACTCGCGCCTAAAGATAAAAGCCTGCACAGCAGACGCCGCGGCATTCGAATCGCCGACGCTCGCTCAAGCACGTCACTTTGTTGACTGCTGTTTCGCCGCCTGTGTATTCTTTGAGTTGTTAGGGGAGCACAAGTTCGCTCCAATACACTTGTTTTTACTTCAAGACACCTGCGTCGTTTTTGGCTACGTGACAATATGCGGAAATAGTTAGCAAATCCCTATGTGTTATTTTCTATAAATCGATTCACGATTGCCGTTTACCAGCAGAATGGCAACTTGCCAAAATTATTCCCGTGCACAAAGCAGGTGATACGAGTTCTCCCGAAAATTTTAGGGCGATTTCATCAACCAGTACTTGTAGTAAACTACTAGAACATATTATTTTGAAACATATATCTGTATTTGTCGAACGCAATGACATTCTTAATCCCAATCAGCACTGATTCCGTAGTGGATTATCCACAGTAACACAGCTTGTTGACACAGTGCATGACCTCGCGCAGTGCATTAATAACCATTCTCAGGTTGCCGTAAAATTTATGGGCTATTCGAAGGCGTTCGATCCTCGCACGTAAAATTACTTGTAAATCTCAAACAAATACTGGGTGACGCACCTATCCTCCAATGGATAGATAACTATTTGTCAGATCGGCATCAATTTGTTCAACTCGGTGACCATGCTTTTAATATTGTTCCCGTCACGTCAGGTGTTCCAGAGGGTTTTGTCTTAGCTCCTTTATTATTTTTATTTTATATAAATGATGTAACAAACGTTGTTGACGTGAAAGTTAGGCTGTTTCCAGACGACTGAATGTTCTACCAAGAGATAAAAACTCTTGATGACCAAATAAAATTAAAAAATGCACTGAATCGCACTGCACAGTGGTGTAGGGATTGGTGAATGATGATTAACCCAGACAAAACCGTATCAACGTCAGTATCAAAAAGAAGTCGATTCTTAGTTTTCCATATGTGTTCGATAACACCCTCTTGAAAAATGTTACAGAGTACAAATACTTGGGGATTACTATTTCCAGTGACCTTAACTGGACTGCACACATACAAAATGTAACAAAAAAGGCATTCAACGAGCTGGGTTACCTAAAACGAACCCTTAACCACGCGACCTCCGACACAAAACTACTCGCATACGTCACGCTTATCAGGCCGATGCTCTAGTATGCGAAGAAAGTGTGGTTCCCCCATACAAACAAAAACATTACTTTTTTGAAGAGAATACAGCGGAAGGCCGTCCGCTTCATTTTTAACCAATTAAGACGCACCGACTACACAACCGCTCTGCTTCGTTGCGCTAAACTTGCAGCGCTTGAAACTCGCTCGAAGGTTCACCGCCTAAAGTTTTTGCATCAGCTGATTCATCGCAAGCTGAGAATAGATTCAGAATCGTTTCTCCCACTGAATCGCGCAAGGGAAATGCGACACAAACACATGTTAGCTATCAAGGAATATCTTTGTACGAACAACGTCTTCTATAATTCGTTTTTTTCCTCGAGCCTTAAGAGAATGGAACGCACTATATGATTCCTTGATAGTACAGCCAACACTCGAGAAGTTTTGGGAGCGCCTTGGTCAACACTTGTTCACGTGAACGACTGTGTGGACCCTTTTTGTATGTACCGGGACTGTTATATTTGCCAAATGTTAGCTCTTTTCACATTTCGTTCTCTTCGTGTTTCTGTTTTGATCTGTTACTATTAGTTTGTTGTATTCGATAGGTGAACAGATTGGGATCGCTCTTGAACTGCTCTCTCTGTCATGCGTGATTCTTAGCTCGCATATTCTGTACGTTATTTTTACGATTCACGTCTTTGTTGTGGTTGATTGAGACGACGCTGTATTACTGTCATGGCCCTCCTGTAGTAATCCCTTCTGGGATTGACAGTATTCTGGAATAAATAAATAAATAAAATAAACATGGCCAGGAAAGTCGCGAGAGCATGACAATGTAGCGACACTGGGAAGTTAGTGAACTGATATAGTTGTCCTCACCCTGACCCAGTTCTCCTAACGCTGCCTGATTCCACCCCAAACTAATCGTCCGAGGTTAAACCCAAAACCTCCGAGGTCACTCCCTCAGCGGGTGCAGCCTCTCATCTCCCCTAATCTCATCTAGATATGGTGGTATTCGAGATTATTAAAGATTTAGGCCAATATGTTTTTAGGGCCTACAAAAATGCCCTTGTGGCGATGTAGGTATCTTGTAAATAATAATAACATCAGGGCGTCTAAACATGAATTGTGCGCACATTATCGCACGTCAGTTGTGAGGGTCTATATATTTTATGACCTGTATTCTCCTCAATGTCAAAATTTTTAAAGGTTTCAAAACGCCACATGATGATTTTGTCTCTTTCGGTTGGGACTGACCTGCGACGTAGCATCCCTGAAAAACGACGCCATTATTCGCAAATTTGCAGACGTGCGAAGAAGGAGCCCAGACCAGCATTCACCTCGCTGTGTCCGAGGATGTGGAAAGCGTCAGCGGGAAGTTCTTCTCCGACTGCCGGCAAAGCTGGATGCCTCCGTGGGGGACGAACAGTGCGAACGCCAAGTTCTTATGGGAGGCCTCTGAGGCTATGACAGGACTGTGCTGAAGGCCTAACGCATAGACGAGAAAGCACTGCTGCGCCTCGCATCGTTTAAAGGAGGAATGAAGACAAAATGCTTAAGATGCAAAAAGACTGCTTAGTCCCGATAACAATGATACCAATATCATCGCAATCTTCGAGCAAATAACGGAGATATTAAAGAAATTGTGTGAAGCAGTCGCGACCCCCTAGCCAATTTCCTGCATCTTTTGTATGACGTCACGGAACCTTGTTTGTGCGATTGGCGGCCACCTAAGTGACCTGTCGCGACGACACATGACTGGACATCTGTAATGGGGCCTCTAGTTCCATTTGACCGCATCACTTGAATGCTAACGTGCAGTTAACGCGCTGAAAATTACATTTTATTGATGGCCCGTATGACGTCATTCTTGCTCATAACACGTCACTGTGGCGCAAAATTTGAAAGTTTTTAAAACTTCGTGCTTTTTTTCGTTAAAAAACTTTTTTTGTGGCTCTAATGGAACTGAGTGAGATACTGAATCCTAGTTCTTTCAAATTAAACGAAGTTGTAATTTCTCTTCGTGGCTCTTTTAAGGCCGTCATTATAATCTGCGCTCATATTGGCTTTTGTCATTTGACATTGAATATACTGAATAAGATACCGGCACCACCCCTCTCTAATGCACTGATCCTGAGGGTACTATGGGTTTGCAACAAACTAAGAAATAAATATCATATCGCAAGCCATATATTAATATATATTTTCATGTTTATCATAGATATTTATCCTCCATCCTGGCCTGGCATGGCCACAGTAGCGACAGTGGGTATGCCTCACATCCAAACTTCAGTGGTACCTTCAGAAAACGGAATAAATGCTCACAAATCTTGCAATTCTCTTACCAATTTTTTGTGGCCCCTTTGGATCACTTTACCTATAAACACGGTATCCTCAATAATAAAAAAAACATTCTTTACTCAAGGTGTGTCTTCCCTCTGTTTATTCCCTGTTTTTCCTTTCTTTTCTTTCTTCTTTTTCCCCCTTACCCTCAGCGCCATCTTAGAGTCTTGTCTTACTGGTCTCAGCGCATTAATGACCACTGCATACACATCAGCAGAGACAATTCCAAACGCCGAACATATCCCCATGGGAATCGAAGACACTGATACCTTGACTCCCTAGGTGCTTCCAGGCTTTTGAGATAACACGTATGTATCATTGGGTATATATACAGTGGCTTTTAGGAAGCATGAAAATCATGCTGCCCGCATGCGGGGCTTTCCTGCCTCTGTAAACCGTCTCGCTTGTTCCGATAAGCGTATTTTTCAAAAGCAGTTTCTATGAGGCAGATCCACAGTGTACCTGAACCATCATTTTTTTTGTTTCAGCCAGATAAAATTTGTTTAGAAGAAGCTATTCCTAGCCTAGCGGAGCCCTACAAACTGAGTCAGAAGGTACTGTTCCAGAATGAGTAACAAGTACTGTTTACAGAAAGTAGTAATTAACAACCAGTGAATCGAAATCTGCGGCATGAAAATATGATCGAGGGGTGTGGAGAGAGGACACACAATTAAACTTCAATGAAATAAATCCTGCGAGAACCTAGAACCCTATGTTTGGCGGACCCTTCCTTGCACCATAAGGCAGAGTGCGAAAAACGAACCCCTTTGTATTGGTTCGAACGTAATATGTGTGGACATTCGCTTTTAGGCACCTTCTTGCGGCGGCTGCTTGCGACCAGAAATAGCGCAATTAACAAAATTGGAGCACAGCTTCAGGTGTTACAAACTCTGAATGCACAAAAGTACGCAAAGAAAGACTCCGCGTAGAGATGGAGTAAAGTATATTTTATCTTTTACATTACTATAGACAATATATAGCCCGTGTTATATCCCTCCGTTCCCTGTGTCGTCATTCAGCGCGTTAGACCGAACATCATACTGGATATATCTCCGCCACGTGTGTTATGACGCACATAGTTATATGGGATAATGTGGGATGATCCCATGTGGGATGGTCATGGGATATCGGATGGTTATATGGGATAACCCACATAGTTATATGATATCATTTAAGCAAACATTATCGTTTATCAAGCAGGCCGAAGCTTCTTTTCGCAAGGATCCTGCATGGCGTCATGCTGCAGTGAAGGCATCTTGTCAAACAAAAGCGGCCGATAACCCCAAAGGATGAAGGTCACAGGAGTATCGCGCCAACACAAGCCGCTCTATCTCCTCGCAAGTGGGCTCTATACGGGCACATCGACGCCAGAGTCCGCATTCAGACCGCGCACGAGTCAAGCCGTTGACGGGGCTGACTGTTCAAGGAAACACAAACGCGCACATGCGGGCGCTCTGTTTGCGTAGCGCAGTGAAGGACACCAGCCGGCGCGTGTGACCTACTACGTTCGCCGGCTGGCGAGCCGCCAAGGCGGGAAAGAAACAGAGTGGAGAGAGAGAGAGAGAGAAAGAGAGAGAGAGACAGTGTGTGTGCGTGCGTGTGGGTGTGTGTGTGTGTGTGTGTGTGCATTGCGCGCTGACTGATTGTGAGCCATCCGATTGTTTCCAATCGCATACCAACTGCGCCATGTCGTTGTTTCTGAAGAAAGCTCGTTCATGTTATCCGTCCGATTGTAGGCGATGCGAGAGATAAGTTTCAGCCTGTGAGATTTCCCGAAATTCGGTGCAAGATTACCCGAAGGAACCAATGCGTCCGTCATTCGTCAACGACTTGAGCAATAGGCAAATAAGAGGGACTGTGGAACCTCTGCTACAGGCAAACTACGGCTGGCACGCTCAGTCGACTCCGGGGGCTGGAACACCCGGTTCGAGCATTACGTGAAGCAGGTGGTTCCAGTCAACGGAAGTCGAGGCATGGATGCCGGCGAAACAATTTCCTCGTTCGGCCTACTGCTCCGGGCGTGCGTTTTGCGGTGTTTTCAGTGCGCCGCCATCGCGATTTTAGCAACACTCCTCATCGTGAAGGCCTACTGCGTGCTCACCGTCGGAAAATGCAAGTCTGCGCGAAAGATGGACGGGAAGACCATCATCATCACCGGAGCGAACTCGGGTAGGCGACGCGCGAGCGCGGAAAGTACATGACCTTTCTATTTGTACAGTGCGGGTCATTAGTGAAGGGAAGAATGAATAGGCTTGCCGTCGACCCTTTTGCCAGAACGTCAGGAGCAGTTGAGCGACACGATTCTGTCTTCTTCTCCTTCACGTTCCCTTCTCGCGCTACCCGCTCTTTTTACGTTTGAACATGCATGCGCCGACTAGCCAACAAATGTGTTTCGTCAAGCTTTGCTAGATAAAAATTTAAAAATGTTCGTTTTAAATTTTGGAAATGAAACCATTTTGGGCATCAAGTAAACTCATTTCTCTCATCATCCTGCGCGTTAAGATCTAGGTGTACATTGAAGATTTTCAGGTGGTAAAAATAATTCCGCATGACTGTGTACTACGGCTCGCCTCATAGGCCAGGTATAGCCTCGGGCGCGTAAAGCATCAAAATTTGCAACCAGTCTTCGCAAGGTGCCTGGTGGTATCGTGAGCCATACTTACGACGAATGTTTTTGTTTTCACTTTGTTTGTGACCAAGGCTCTCTTGGGGGAACCGAAACGTTAAACGTTCACCGTTGCTAACTTTGTGACCGGCGTCCTGGCCTTTTATTTTCGAACATCGTCTTTCAGTAATCGCCAAGGACAAAGATACCGATCATCTAGTCCCCTTTCCCACTCATCTTTGTGTGCTAAAATAAGGAGATGTGCGCTTTCGCTCGATATCCAGTTAGCCGAGCACCACTAGAAGAAAAGAGTGCAGGCTACCCCCTTCTCACATACAATAATACCACAGAACATTACTGGCTAGGTCGCAGACGATACCCCCGCCAATATCTGATACACTTATTAGATCGCGACAGAGTATTCTTTTCAACTTCAGAATAATAAGTCCCCACACCCTACAAAGCTACAAGTCACCCCCCCCCCCCTTCCCTACGACCCTCTGTGCTGACAGTGCGACGTCGCTGCCACACTTCACTCACTCCCCACTTCGCAGAACCTCCCAGCCACCTTCCTCTCGTAACCATCTCGTAACCATTGCTTTCCTCGTAACCATCGTTAAGACGTTGGTTTAACGATCGGCTTTAGGGGTTCAATTCTGAGTTATGACCGTTTGAAGATGAGGCGTAGTTGCCCTTGCGAGGCCTTTGCCATGCACCACTTCACAGAAACAAACGCTTTGCTTTTCTTGCACAACATGCGTGCCAGCCAATCAGAGATCACTCGAAATGGACACCTTGACACACGTAAACTGCACAAAACTGAGAATTCCGCCCCTGGATTGAAAGAGCAGTACGGAGTGTACCAACGCCATCTTTTAGCCTCCGCGTGCAGACGGGGGACAGACCTCTGCTAATGAAACGCTGTTTCCTTTTTAGCGGCTCCCCCCCCCCCCCCTCTTTTCTCCTCATCCTCTCTTTGCTATAACCGTCATTCATTATTCCCTGCACTCCGCCTTTGTTCTTTTTCATCCTCCTCCGTTTCAATAGATCGTACCACATCACTACCTCCAACGGCCAACCCATCTCAATAGTTGATTGCATCAGGATTGTAGGTCTCCGTATACAGGCAAACGGATACAATGTAGATGCTCTCCGTGCCCTAGAAAAAAGGGGTTTACCAGACTACACGACTCATCTCTCGCATAGGTACCAAACACTGAAGAGTAAAAGAAAACAACCTAATACGTCTCGTACAGGCCTCCGTTATCAGTCGCATAGCATACCTCACCCCCTTCCTAAACCTCAAAGTTAGCGAAACACACAGAATTGAAGCTGTGATACGTAAATCATACAAACAGGCCCTAGGTCTCCCCGTTACCCTCTCAACAGACAAACTGCTCTCGCTCGGTCTTCACAATACACTTGACGAAATTACTGAAGTCCAATGAGTCTCGCAACTAGAGTGACTCACGAGGAGTGACACTGGACGCCACATTCTTCAGAATCTTGGCCTCGATGACCCCACCATCTCGGACACCTACGTCGACATTCCCCCAGACATTCGAGACCAACTGGTAATCCACCTGCTCCATAGACACATGTATCCAATTCACAACGAGGAAAAGCGCCGATCGAGAGCACAGGCTCTGCACAAGCAACACGCCTCCAACCCACAAGCAGCCTACGTGGACGCTGAAGAATACCCAGGACGCGAAGCCATGGCGGCGGTCGCAGTTGACTCATCCAATCGAACACTGGCCGTCCTCTCCTTCCCTACTCAATTTTCAACCGTAGGCGAAGAAATGGATATTGGTCTTGCCATTACTTCTAGCCCTATGATTACTACTATAATAAGCGACACCGAATCGGCCATTACCAATTTCTCCAACGTGCGAGTTGACCCCCGAGCTTTACGCCTACTCCTGCAGGGACGGCAATTCCTGAAACGAAAAAAATATAGATTGTTTGGGCACCCGGCCACTTTGAACCCCCAGGAAATGAATTGAAACACGAGGTTGCTCGAGAATTGGTCATCCAAGGGCCCAGTGATGCTGCAGAATCTCCACAACGGTTCTCCCATAGGAACCGTCTTTTGACCTACCGATCGGTACTCGATCTCTACCGACTGTCCGGAGCTCGCTTTCCACCATCCGACCCCCCCCCCCCCCCCCCCCTACCGCCACCACGCTGTAGTATGACGCCAACTTCAAACAGCCGCCTTTCCCACCCCAGCCCTCCTGTCACTCTACTACCCCGAGCTGCACGCTAACCAATGCTCTCGTTGCCATCGATACGCAGACCTACCACACATAATTTGGTGCTTTGAAGAAAAACCCCTACAAACTCTTAAAAAGCACCCCATTTTATCCCAAATGACAAATGTGGAGAAGTGGGAGGCCGCGCTGCTCAGCACAGACGCTCTGACCCAGGCATCACTAGTGAAGCCCAGGTGACCGGAGATGCCGCAGAGATCTATATGAATCCTGCCGTCACGTGTAGGACACTGAAGTCGACCTCAAAACGGTCCCACCCATGGCAACAATAAAGTTTAATCTGATCTAATCTGTCCTGGTTACGCCGACAGTGCCCCTTAACGAACCAGCAAGCGCTTAAGAGCTGCGTTCTGCAATAACTAACAAAGAAATCTAATCGTCGGGCATATGCTGTATTTGCATGATCCTAACGCTCTCCCGATTGTAACGCGCAGGTAAGCTTACGTAGACAAAATTAAAAAAAAATTTACGCTGATTCTATTGCACAGATTTAGAATTGGATTTTGGGAGGGGGAACGTTCTTGTCCATGGCAATTCTGCTGGCCGCTCTGAAGCCTATTTTGTCTTTGAGCACGATTTTAATGCGAAAGCAAATTTAAAGGCTAATTGAGACAAAAACACACACACACACACATATATATATATATATATATATATATATGTTTGTGTGTGTGTGTGTGTGTGTGTGTGTGTGTGTGTGTGTGTGTGTGTGTGTGTGTGTGTGTGTGTGTGTGTGTGTGTGTGTGTGTGTGTGTGTGTGTGTGTGTGTGTGTGTGTGTGTGTGTGTGTGTGTGTGTGTGTGTGTGTGTGTGTGTGTGTGTGTGTGTTTTGCCGTCCGTGATGGGCATTCGTAATTTTCAGATTCTGAAAACGAAACGCCATTGGACAGCAGCGTGGCTTATAACTCCCCGCGAGGGACTGGTACACGTCAAAATGTTCGCCACTGTTCTTACCGCCGACACAGAGACAACCTCAGATTGTCGGGTCGATATTATCGGCTATATATTATCGATATTACTAACGTATTTCATGTTCGGCGGTTTTCTATGTGTATTCATTTTGCAGCTGACCTAAAGAATTTATACTGCGTCCTGCATTCCTCGAGGGCCATGGCACCAAGCCAGGTGTTCGCTAATCAGTCTAATTTTATTGACTTGTGGTTTCCGGTCGAGGTAAACCCGCTTGCTACGTCACCAGTTCGAGACCATTCTACCTGTGTGAGTGGCCTAGTTTAACTGAACAAAAAAACGTGGGAAGACGTCACCACGAGGTCACGTAAACGAAAAGTTAATGATAAGACTAGTAAGTAAGCTATCAGGTTGCACTAAATGTACGTGGTGTTGGCCGTTGGAATATGGACACCTTATTTGATTCCATTTCATTTATTTTCTTTCAAGGCACGAGGGCATTACAAAAAGGAGTGGGGTTTAACAAGAACTAAAAATGTGCAAACAATATAATTAAAACACTTCTTGATGGGTGATGACCTTGAAGTTATTTACGTCCGTGATGGAGGCGATGGCGGCGGGAAGGTGTTTCCAGTCTCTTCTTGTACGTGGAAGGAAAGAGTCATGCTAAAGATTAGTTCGACTAGACGGCACACCAACTTTTAAACCATGATCCGAACGGGACGAAATATAGGAGGGGTTTGCGGAAAGCTGTTGTTTTAAAACGGGGTTGTGGAGAAAGATTTTGTGAAAGAGTGAAAGCCGTGAACACTTACGGCGCAATGACAGGTCAGGCGAGTTTAGCGACTTCTTCATTGCAGTTACGCTATAATGGTGAGAGTAGTAAGGAAATACAAGACGAGCTGCGTGGTTTTGAATCGATTCGAGGGTGAGGATGAGAGCGTGTTTGGAAGGATCCCAGATGGCGCATGCGTATTCTAATTTCGGACGTACTAGTGTTTCGTTAAGAGTTAGTTTCAGCGATGACGGTGCAGTTTAAAATTACGACGTAAATATCCGAGCATGCGATTAAAATTGTTAGTTATATAGCCAACATGCACTTGCTAAGACAGGTTATGTGTGATATGCGTGATAGACCGAATATTTGAATAGATCGACGTGTGATAAAGAAGCGCCATGAAGAGTATACGTACACGGGTTAGCAGTATTAGCATGACGCGAAATTTGCATGTATTTACATTTCGTCACGTTAATTCGCATGAGCCATTTATGCACCAAACGGATAGGTTGGGTTGTTAAGATCAGTTTAACGTTCGAAGATGTCAGCTGGGGTAGACATTTTCAGATACAATGCACACTCATCAGCGAAGAACTTAATGGTTGAAAAAGTGATGCAGTCGGAAACATCGTTAATGTAAATAAGAAAGAGCTATGGCCCCAGTACACATCCTTGAGGTACGCCAGACGTTACAGCACAGTAGGGGAATAAACAGTCATTAGTGGTTACATACTGGGTTTGGTTAGAAAGAAAGTCTTTAATCTACGACAGCACATTAGAGTCAATGCTGAGTTTTCTAAGCTTCAGAATTAGTAAGTCGCGAGATACAGTGTCAAAGGCTTTCGCGAAATCAAGAAAAATGCAGTCAGTGTCGAAACCTTGATCCGCGTTAACAAACAGGTCGTTAGTAAAGGGCAAAAACTGGATTTCGCCTGACAACATCTTCTTAAAGCCATGCTGAGAGTTGTTGAAAAAGGAATTCTCTTCGAGAAAACTAAATAAATATGAATATACTATGTGCTCTAACATTTTACATGGAATCCTCGTCAATGAAATAGGACGGTAGTTCTCCGGCGAATAGGCGTTACCTAATTTATGAACGGGAACCACCTTGCCCTTTTTTCAAACGACAGGTAGGCATGAACACTGCAAAGCCTGATGAAAGATCTTCGAAAGAATGAGTGATGAGTACATGTCTGTACGTTTCAATATTTTAGAATTTATACCATCAGCACCCGCTGAAGAAGACATATTCAAGTTGCTGCTCAGTTTTCTAACTCCTACCCAATCTATTACAATATAATCCATGGGGGGAAAATTATGGCTGTGGGCCGTTGGAATAGAAGACGGAGAACTCTGCAGAAAAGCTGAACAAAATGCATGATTTAAAAGCTTGCGGCATTCATTATTTGGAACAGGTACGCCACAGTGTGTTAATTGCACTACCTTGCTTTTGTTACCGTTCAAAATAGACCAAGATTTTCGTGGCGTGTTTTGTAGATAAGAGGGAAGAGTAACATTCAAGTAAGCGTTTTTCGCATTAGAAACTTCACGGACGTATGTGGCGTTAGCGTTTTGGAACTGGGACCAGCGGTCGTGTCGGTCTACTCGCTTGGCAGAGCGAAACAATCGCTTCTTTTTGTTGCGTAGGCGTCGAAAATTGAAGTGCAGCATTGAACCATGGTGAACGGGGGTTAGTGGACACATGTCATTGTGGAACGTAACGGTCAATTAAAATATACATGTTTATTTTTTATAAATAGCCCAGTTTTCGTGTATTGACCATACTTCAAAGTTCGCCATAACTTCATCGACGAATCGCTCCATTTCTTCTGTTATTGACCTGATGTCTGCTCTAGAGTAATCCCGGATAGTCTTAACACTTTTGATAGAAGAAACACGTGCCTTTAGATTAAAGTGTAACATTGAGTGGTCGATTATTCCTTGAAGGTAACCAGGGGAAATAACGAAGTCTGGCGTGTTTGTTAAGGTCAAGTCTAAGGTGTTTGAAAAAGTAGTGGTAGTGCATGTGGGTTTGTGAACGAGTTGGTTTACATTGAAGTCTATACATACGTTTAGGAAGTCAGCACACTCCGAAGAATTTTGAGTAATGGTTACAAGGTCGCTTTGCCACTTTTTATTGGGTAGGTTAAAGTCTCTCAAAAGAAATAACGGCGAATTCGGGTATCTAATAATGACACTGTTTAAAACATCATGTAGTTCGCCAGAAAACGAGGGCTAGGTGGTAGGCGACCGGTAACGTGAACAGAGAATGAAATCTTGGCTGGGGAGACAGATTCGTTCGCAGATAAGTTCTAAGCCGGAAGAGACACTAACCACATAAGATTTCAGAGCACTGCTGACGCCAATCAATACACTTCCTCCATCCTCCAGTACGCACGTCACGCTCGTAAAGATAATTGCTGCTTGATTTTTCGCATTCAAATATCTCACTGTTCTTTATTTTAGCTGACAGCCAAGTCTCTGTACAAACATTGATATCTGCGGAACATGAATCAATTGCAGAAGATAACTGCACCAGCTTATTCATTATGCTTCGCGTATTTGTTAAAAGTACGGACACGTGCTTGACATGTGGCTGCGTTGAAGGCAGTTATGAATGGGGACTGACGCGGGGTGCATGAATTGTCGCGCTACCGTTAGATGCACGTGTCTCTCGGCTGATGTGACTTGATTGATTGATTGATTGATTGATTGATTGATTAATTGATTGATTGATTGATTGATTGATTGATTGATTGATTGATTGATTGATTGATTGATTGATTGATTGATCGATCGATTATTGGGAGGTTTAACGCGCTGACGATACACAGGCGATGAGGCGCCGTAGTGGAGGGCTTCCAGATTTATTATGACGACATGGTAACGTTTAACGTGCGCCGATGCCTCAAAACTCGGGTGTTTTCGCTTTTCGCCTCCAACAGAAAAGCAGCCACCGCTGCCGGGATCGAATACGCGACCTTGCACTCAATAGCACAACGCCATAGCCACTCAGCCCCCCCCCCCCCCTCCGCGGGTACATCTGAGAGTTGGAGTTTGTTTTGGATAAGTACACTTTATACCATGGCTCAGTTTCAGTCAGCTTGCAAACAGGAGGAAAGTAGTGCTGTCATCAGTGGTGCCATTTTACTTGCTCACACGGTTGTTTAAATTTCATTTTTCTTGAAAAGACTTCCTAATAACACCGCATGCCATGTTCCATGACAACGCAGTCATCCCATCAACAATCCACGCGGACTAAAATATTCAAGGGCTGTCTCCAATTGTTCTGGCCATACATTTCCGCAAATGGCGCAGGCATTGGCCGTGAGACAGCGAAGGAGCTCTGCCGTAGGAACGCTCGGGTGATCCTGGCGTGCCGAGACTTGGACAAGGCCCGGCTGACGGCAGCGGAGATCGCCGAGTGCACGGGCGTGCGTCCGGTGTGCATGCAGCTTGACCTTTGCTCCTTCAAGTCCGTCAGGCACTTCGCAAAGCAGGTCACGGAGCGGGAAGAGCGACTCGACGTCTTAATCAACAACGCCGGAAAGATGGGTGAATATGTTGGTTCGATGGCGGTGAAATTGGATGACCGACCTCACTTGCGCCGGATGTTTGTGGAGGAATTGTGAAGGAATTTATTAGGGAAAATCGCCTTTTTCTGGCCCACTCGCTGCAAGAAAAATGTTATCCCACTATGTATCGTGTAAAGCTTCAACAATTTTTTTAAAGGCTAGAACAAACACTTTCACTGCATTCATATTCATTCTTTAAAATCATTCCTCAAAAAGAAAAGGCACACACTACAGAAAACAAACGAAGTGAAAAAGTAAAATGTAACGGGCGGGTACGGATCTCTCGGGATTCATACCCGGCACAGCCGCACTGTAGACAGCTTCTGGCGGACGCATTCGCTGCTTGCAGCGCACCCACACCGACGCGGTTAACAGGCCTGAGCACAGAACGACGACTATCTCACGATAGCACGGATCGCGCGCTCCCGTTGGTCACTGTCCGGGGTAACAGCAGCTACGGACACAACCACTCATGGGAAATGCGGAATCTGACCGCTACTGCGGTGTTATCTCATCATGTGCCCAGGCCGGTTAATCGCAATTGTGGCGGCCACGTCCGGAGCTCTCCATGATACGAGGCACTTGAGGACAGATGAGGAATATGAGAATAAGAAGAAGAGACGGTGAGCATGCTGGTTAGTGGCAAATATTTCGCTCCACGTGACTACACCTTCAAGTAAGCGACGGGTTGCTCGATTAGAAAATTCTTTCTTGAACGTATGTGTAGCACGCGTTCGTTGAATTAGCCGTATCAGTTTGTCTCAAGCCGCATGGCTGAAGTGGCTGCCTTTTTGTTTCTCTAGTGCTACATGCTGACCTTCATTCCTATTTGTGACTCTTATGCGTCTCGCTGCTAGCTGATTTTCAGGAGACGCGCACGGAAGACGGCTTCGAGTCGACCCTGCAGACAAACCACTTGGGCCACTTTCTACTTACCAATTTGCTCCTGGGTAAGCATTCCGCATCGAAAAATGTGATGCGTGACCTCCAAAATCCAAAATTTCAACGTGTTGCTTATTCCACTAACTCGAAGGGGAAAAAAGGTGCCACAGTTCGGCTGCCAAGAACCATAACTTTAAACTTCTGCAAGCACAGGAAAGCAAGGCTAAATTTATGGCGCCCATTTGGCCAACAAATCGCTCATTTTGACGAGAAGGCGTCACTTGGCTGCGCGAATTTGCTTCACGCATTGCGCGCAGCCAAGTATTGCGCGCGCACCGAGCTATTGTTTCGCAAAAGCGCGCACAGATCGTGTCATAGAACTGAAAACACCGTGAGAGATCGAGACAAAACTTCTTTATTGAGCTAGGTTTGGATGGGGTGATTGTTCATTTCAGTTCACCATGCATGTGCCGTCACAAAAGACCGTGATAAGGGCGGGAATAGCACCCAGAGACGCACAGTGACAGGCAGGAGACTTAACCATTGCGCTACGAACAACAACACCCAAAACACGACGACTGAGGTACTTTAAATATGCGCCAAATAAAAGGAGCGCGGTCTTCCAAGCCTCTGTAACGCGTGCCTAATAAAACACAAAGAAAAGGCGCGCTCGTGTTTTTTAAATCTGAGGTGTAGAAAGTTGCCTGTCGCCTTGGACGAGGTTGGATGCTGCCTTGAGGCCGATTTCCTAAATGGCTTTGAATATCAGGTAGAGAAACTCATCGTAATATAGGAGTGGTGCCGCCCCACCATCGGCGCTATGGAGTCTTCATTGCTCGAAGTTCAATGGCTCTCGCGCTTTACATTCTGGTCTCGCAGTGTGCTTGAAATCACTTGCAGGTTTTTAGGTGCGAAGCCTCTTAGAGGCTCGGCTTGTCGGCGTCTCCTGCCGTCGTCGTCTCCTTTAGTCACTGTACTAAAGCACCGGAACACTCGTTTTCCAGCGCCTCGCGCTAGAACGTAATGCATGCTAAAACAAAACTGTATAATGGATGAAACAGGTTCAAAATAAACTAACATGACGTAAAGATTTGTGGAACGCCCCAAGTCCGCCTCAAGAATCGTCAAGCACAAGCAGAAGCTATTTGTAGACGGATTATAATTTGTGTTGCACTCAAGTACCGACCGGGTGTCGACGCTAGGCCTGATCGGGTCGGGTGGTCGGTCGAAGCAAGAAAAGACATACTTACCTGGTGCCGGGGCCTCGTTGACCACCGAGGACGAGCCCGCAGGGCGAGGCGCGGGCATTGCACTGCGCTCGCATTGGTCCCTGCCACTACCCCAAACTGGAGCAGACGGGGCATGCAAATTGCTTACATCCAGTTCAAGGAAAGAGAGGGCACCACCGCCCCAGCAAGCGCGTGGTTTCTCCTCCCACCGGCGCTTCTGCGGCGTCCAATCAGCGCGCGCCGTGGGGAAAGAGAAAGACTTACAACCTTTGAATGCGCTTATACACTCATGCTTCGCCCATCCTCAGGTTTCACATTAGTAGGGATGGCCTGGGAATTTTTTTTTGCGCATTCAATTTGTCGAAGGAACAGAGGCACGTGAGCAGAGGAGCAGCTTACATTTTTTTATGCTATCGCCTTCAGAAGTAGTGTGTTGTTGGGGGAGCGCATGCATGCAATCGTTAAGCACACCATAAACCTTTACTACAGCATAGTATAGTGAGTGTGTGTATGGGGCGGTAGGGGGGTGCTTTTGTAACGTACGTCTGAGCTCGCAAATGGCGCACAATGTGCTAAAAACGTACAGAAGTCAAGAACATGCACTTCCGAAGTCATGGCGGAGGTTATTCAAATGAGTAGTTTAAGTAAAGACAGCCAGTTGCAAGTCGTGTTTAAAAGGACAGACAACCGATTTTTGTCGCGTGAAATGAAAGGGCTTCACTTAGAACACCTTAACCCGAAACGGTTTTGCTGATAGAGCCCTCGAACTTTTGAAATCGAAATTTTAAGATCTACCAGCATTATGTGTCCCGCCAAAAGGAATGCTGGCAACCGTTGCAGAAAGCCGTGCGGCCAACATACTTTTAACTGCATGTGATATTAAAAGAGGTATCTAAAAACATGCTCCGGCTGAAGAAACCGTAGTGTGCAGCATTTCCTGTTTCTTTATCCGGATTCTGAATCACGCGTTGGAAAAGACGGAGTTGCTTGGATTCGTAACGTAGTGTCACGTTCAGACACTACATGGCGCCACTTTTCAGACTTCAGAAATTCTAGGGCAAGCTTAAAAGTATTTTCGCATGTTTATTTCGAAATTCTTTGCAGTTACCGCGGTATATAAAACGCTGGCTTTCATATGAGCTAGAGGAAATGCACTCCACAAAAATCAGTTGTGTGTCTCTTTCATAGCCCGCTGTAAATAGACATGAGCTTTGATGCCACCAACCTTGCATGAACACGGATGAGAAAAAAAAAATTCTTCGACGAGAAGACCAGCGTTATTCGAGCTGAGAAATTTAAATATTGCTTATTTTTTCGTCGTGTTAAAATACAGATTTGCTGAAGAAGAGCGCACCAAGCCGAATAGTTGTCGTCGGCTCCAACATGATATGGCTCACGAAGATGGATCGGAACAACTTCGACTTCACGCAGAGCTACCGTCCGGCGGATGTTTACAACACATCCAAGTTGTACAACATGCTGTTCGTCGCTGAACTATCGAGGAAGCTGAAAGGAACAGGCGAGTGAACCGCGGGGATAAAGCTGTCATTTCGCGCAGCGTCTAGTCCCTGATACATGCCAGCCATGTGTTTGTTGCGACGCAGATATTTAGTCCCAACTGGGCAAAAAGGATCCCATAAAACAGGCTACGCGGTGCTCATCAATGTTTGTTTATGGGTAGATTGCTGTAAATGTACTAATTAAAATATGATTGCTTTGTCAGTTTTGCAAAATATTCATCATAAGTCATAGTACCTATGTCGCTGCACCCGCATTGTGTCCTTCACTCTTAACAAAAAAGCTCGTAAAAGGGCAGTAACGGCTGTATTTACTAACTCCTTACAGAGTTTACTAACCCCCAGAACGGTACATAAGGCCTGCCACTAAGTGTGGAACCGTTACTAGTCTACACCGTGCACTTATTAACTGTTGCTGGTTTGATACTAACATTCACTGAAGTAACAAATTCTATGAATTATTGAACATAATAACTACAGCTCTTTTAACACACCAAATCACGATTAAAAAGCTTTTGCAAATCCACATGCTGTCTTGTATATGCTCACATTAAAATGCATAATTATGAAATTATCGCTAAAATATTTTATTTTTACGACAAGCCCACCGACTCTCTCAGGGGACTTCCCGATGCTGGTTATAACAGCAAGAAGAGCAGGTGTATTTGTAAGATGTCATGTTAAAAAAAAAAAGAAAAGACACGAGGAAGAACGATCATGATGGATGTACTCTGTATATCACGTCTCGTTCAACGGTGAAATAGTGTTGTGTTTGTTTTTAACCCCTTCCCCCTCCCCCCCCCCCCCCATGTAATGCCCATCACGGGCCCTTAGGGTACTAAAATAAATAAAATGAATGAATAAATAAATAAATAAATAAATAAATAAATAAATAAATAAATAAATAAATAAATAAATAAAAATACTACTCGCTCTCCTCGTGCATCCCGTCGGCTTTCTTGCTCAATTCAATGTGTCCATGTTGCGCTGCGCACTCAGCAGATCCACATTGTTACGCGTAGCTTTTTACTAGGGCATGCATGACCAGTGAGTAAAAGCAACTAGGTACCTAGTCAATATTGGAACAAGTAACTGGTTAGTGTTCTGTTAGTAAGTGTCACGACTTTCCTAAGAGTGTTTGATTTAGGCGTTTGAACTTTTGCAATGTCGTTGGCTGTACGCTGAGACTGATCTTACCCTTAGCTTTACGTACACCACCAGGTGGTCTAGGAAAGGGATGAGGAGGAGAAGAATCCGGGGTTAGGCCAGGGAAATGTATTTTCTGTATGGGAAGGTGGCACGGGGAAGATTTTAAATATGGTCGGTTCGACCAAGTTTTTCCACATACATTTAGGTTGATATTAAAATGACGAAAGTGTTGTTCTTTTTTGCAGGTGCGACAATCAACTGCGGCCACCCCGGCGTTGTGAAATCGAGCATTGCGAGTAGGAGCAACGATTTCAACGCGTGGATGGCGTACCTCATCGTAACGCTGTTTGGAAAGGTGTGAAGAAATTTGTAGTGCCTAGAAATTCTAGTCATTCTGTTGGAATCGCTAAAGCTTCAACGACGAATTCGTTTCTTTTTTATTGGAAATTAAAGTGCTTGAACCAAAACTAAATATATTTGATAAGAGCGAATGACAGCGCTGACTGTCGACAATATTATTTCATACCCCAAGCAGGAAGATATTTATCAGAAGGGGTAAAAATGATTTGGAAAGAATGGTTTCCCGGAAAATTGTCGGTTACAGACGGCATAAAGTTCGTCACTAGTATGCACTTGAGGGAAAACTGTCACTCAAGTACCGCTCTATGATGTGCTGGCATAATAGCTGACAGTGCTCCATTCTTACTTGACTTGGCTTACAACGTTGCTTCGTTTACCTCCTCACTGCGTCATTTAACTCGTGCACAGCAATATTATGGTTTCTAGCTCCGTGGTTTCTAGTAGCTTTCGAGATAATGTGGGACCCATGCCAAGTGGAACGCTTCTTCACGATACATGGCGTCACGCTCGTTGCAGCGTGGCTCACGTGGGCACTAGCGCCAGATTTCCCACTAGCATTATTAATATGAAACTTTATAATAGGAAGAAATAGATTTTTTTGCCAGGGGATAAACATAACTTACTAAACAATGCTCATTACTGCGCTGATATGATATAGTTTTTGTTCTGATTACGTTGTAGTTTGCACGTTCACGCCCACGCTGACTAACCGTACGACTTTTCATGACCTCCGAAATTCGTCGCCCCATTCTAAGCCAGATTTCTTGCATCACAGAAATATAACACTTTCGTGGGCGGCAACAGACAGCCGCGGTTTGTGAAGGTGTGGTACCCAGTAAGGAGATACATTCTCCTGGTTGGCTGGTCACTTCACTAAAAAACAGTGGTTGATTCCTCCGTCATATGAATCGGTGAAACCCGAAAGTGAAATATGCAGCGAAATCTGCACCTGAGCATGATTTGCGGGTCCGCGGCTGTCTCGTGGGTGTGCTTGGCGAGCGACGTTCTGCTGGCGGGTCGCTTCGGCAAAGGTGTGCTTGCGTCATTTCGGTGACGGATACGACATCAGTGAAATCTTGGTGCATCCCGGCATGAAACACTGTCGTGTTAAAATATAAAAACCAAAAACGAACAACCCTAAGTATAACGTACTCTTTAGTACTAAAAGTTGCTTCCCCGCAAGAAACCGCTTGTGCAATCGTGGGCGCCGCTCTTCAGGCGGTTGGAACGGAATTGAGCTGCCTGTGTAATCTCACGACCAGGTGCGGCGAAGCCCACGCGTCTGTTTGCTGTAACAAAACGTTGGCGTTATGTTATGCTTGTTGCGATTCTTCCGAGTTCTTGGTGTAGATGAGTCCCTCTTGATACTGCCCGTTCATGTACAGACACCAGAGGATGGATCCCAGACATCCGTTCATTTGGCGGTGTCGGAGGAACTGGAGGCAGTCAGCGGAAAGTACTTCGCCGACTGCCAGCAAGCCCGAACCCCGTCGTGGGCAACGGACCCGGACGACGCCAAGTTTTTGTGGAAGGCTTCGGAAGACATGACCGGACTCTGCTAAGGCGTCGTATGCTTCAACCGCATCTTAAAACCAAGCGCGACAAGACGAGCTCCTATGTATGGCAATAAAACGCTGCTAGGAGCACAGATGACAAATTCTGGAGGCTAGTTGAATGGACCTGTGCGAGCGTGTACGATTTTCTGCATAACTCAGCGCATCTAACTGTGGGTACCGACAGTTGCCGTGCTCCGCTCAATTGCAACTTGAACCCTCCTGTACATGGGGGTGCTAGAACCAGGCACTACCAAAAAAAATCTCGCGAGGAGCTAGAATCATTTACAGTATCCGAAAGATTGTGAAAGTAGCACCTACAATCAATTCGCACATTATTTCCACTATCATCATAAGCACTTTGACCCCGCCTCCACCCCTCATTTATTTTTGAAGCTCTTTTACATTGCGAAAAGGAATTCGACTCCTAGGTACATCGTGAAGCGATTTTTGATGCTCACAAAACCACAAATTATTTTTCTTTTGTTGCCCCACACGTGCAATAAAGGTGGGTTAAAAGTGTGTTTTGCTGTGTTTGGCAAAGTTAAAACATTCGCGTGGTTTCTTTGTTTCTGCGGCCTTAGGCTTGGTAGGGAAAAAAAAGAAGGAAAAGTGACGAGCAAAGATTTTTAGACAACAAAATTATTTCTTGTGTTTATGGGCACTTTAAAGTAGTGAAATGATATCCCTTGTTCCCGTGCGTAATTATGTAGGGATACGTGCACGCATTACACGTACTCGCAATGTACCTCGAACATGGGATGCGGATGGAGCACTCGACGAAATCTCTTTTCATTCGCAGCCGTGCGCCTCGCAGCATGCGTGCACGTGCGAACACGTAGTACCAAATAAGGCCCAGAGTAACGGGACTACAGTTTCTTGCAAGCGATGTCCTACAGCTGGCAACGGACGCTAATATTTTTGTACTTAATTCCGTTTCGGAGAGCAGTGTAGTAGAAAGATGATGGCAAAACACGCAAAACAAGCCAATCTTCGCAAGAACTAATATATACAAACACTCTTTTTTCCCGAAATCAATCACTGAGTGGAATTTGTTGCCCCGAAACTCTACTCTACTTTCCATTCCACCATAAAATGCGCCTTCTTTCCTGACTTTCACAATATTACTTTGATTTAACAACATGTTATGTGCCTAAGAGTGTGGTGCTTTGCTTATGGATTGTGTTGCAGTGGGTATACTCAGCCCTACGGAAACGAGTAAAATTTGATGGTGATTGCCATGTTTTTCTTACAGTTGATGTATCCTAGTAACAATTTTGTTGTAACTTCGTTGTACATTTGTTTTACCTTTCAACTTGCTGTACCTTTCCTGCTTGGACCTTAAATGGTTCGAAGTGTATGATAAATAAAATAAATAAATAAATAAATCAGCTATAATAAAAAAAAATTAAAAGCTTCCTTCTCTGAAATAACGCCAATTTCGTGTGACGACCAAATGCGCTTAAAACTGGAAGCACAAGGTATCATACTTAAGTAGCATCCGGATCCTTTATAAATCTTTGTCGTGATACGAATGTTTACAAATAATTGTACATATTCTACAAATGGTTAGGCTTCTTTTAACTGCGTGGAAGAGTTAAACGTTTGTCAGAGGTCCCTCTGTAACGGGGACGGTTCTGGTCATGGTATGAGCCTTTGGAATTTAGCTACTGTAATTAACAGCTGCGCATTCTTGAGCATTTTGGCACTAAGAAAAGGATGATAGCAACGAATTAGGCACCTTGAGGGCATCGTAAAATACAGGACCACCCATCCAGTGGCTGGAGTTTATCGCGCTCTGCCTGCGTTTTGTCGAATGAGCATACTTTGGGCCAATCCATGACATGTGCGTACGTCCGCACCACAATGCATTGCAGGTAACCATTCCTACGTCCGAAGTGCGACCTGCACTCTTCTTACAGGACTAGTGTAGAAGAAAAGGAAGGAAGTTATCCGCTGAATAACAGTCACGGCAGCGCGGCCGCTTTTAAATAACCAAAGGGTGGACGCAGGCCAACGGCCGGAGGCTCGAATACACAAGGTGATGGACAAGCCTGCCTTAATTAACTGCGCTAACTACTAGAGCACGCCGAGCGCCTAAATTTCAATCCTGAAATATGTCGCTGCATCCGCCCCTGTCTCGCTGTATGAAAGATCTGGTTGAAGTTCGACAAATTTTCAGAATGGTCTGCTCGGAGCCTCTTATGGCTGTTTGTTAGTTTTCCTTATCTGCGTTACGAAGTTAGAGATAGGCACAAGAGGGTCGGCTACTGTTTCCCCTCGAAATTACGTCCACACATACAAAATAAAAAAAAATGGTTGCGGCTTGGCTCAGCTACTCCTGGATATGCAAAGTGCAAGCTTGGTTTTCCCTCGTTAAGTCTTGTTTTCAATCTTTGATTTAACTGTAATTATTATACTAGTCGTCCCAAGCCGGCCTTCGGCCGGCCTTCGGCAAGCGCCTGTGCCGTTCCCTTTCTCGTCCCTGTAAAGAATTTTTGCGCTTATGTTTCACTCATGGAAATTGTTCACCAACTAGCTCGTCTCTCCATTTTGCTTCGGCTACGGTTGTGGTCCGAGCCGAGCGGCTCGCTATTCCGCGGTCTCCGAAGCTAGCTTGGCGCGGTTGGCTTTCCTCTAGTGATCTAGATTGCCAGGCCATATCCGAGGGGTGGTCAAACGCCGCTTGCCGCTGACGGCTCAAAGTCTCCCGCTACCGCGCAACACCCAGAGAAGAGAGGGCGTACCGGCACCTTTCTCCTCCATGGCCAAGTTCGAATGCATGCGGCGAGTGACGTGGCTAGGCGGCTCATTCGCAAAGCCGGCAGCGAACGCGGCTGCCGGCAGAAGTCGGCCGGCGAGACACACGATGAGTTGCCAAGGGTACATTGCAGCTGCGGTAAAATGAAGGTCAAATACTCCGCGACGGAGAAACCGCTCGACGAGATTAGGAAATCTTTGCTTTAAAAAATACAGATGGGGCAAAGCTAATTGCATCTGCCGCAATGTCGTGATAAGACAATCGAGATCCTTGCATCCATAGACGTATACGAGTGCAGTTTGGTGGGTCTTCCCGCCACATGGTCTTCCCGTTTAAAAAAAACCGTTTACGGAGCCTTATATAAAAAGAGAGCAAGACTTTGAAGACAAGTGCGCACTTAAAAAGGGCTTTATTTAAATACACCTGGTTCCGCTACCATAAAATATACACAAAGTATGTGTCCAAGAAAGAATGGCGTACATTGAAGGGCTCTGGTCCCTGCGTATAAAAAATGCAATGTGCACTGCTGTTTCGTGAAAAAAAAAAGAGTTGCACAGGTAGTTCAGTATCATCTGAGAAATAACCCTTTTTTCAGCACCGTTGCTTCCCGAAAATATTGTCTAATATTCTACGCTTTTGAAGTTAATGTGAGCATATATGCTGCAGCAAATCGGTGATGGAAATTTCAACGTTTATATTTAGGTACCCTGGAATTGTGAAAAGATTGATTTTTACCCTTGAAAATATTATCTATACGACATCTCTATAATAAAAATGTCTGTGAGAGGCAACTAAATGATTCACCGACATCATAATGATACCTGGACCAAAAGCACACTCGTTATCAGACAAGCGCAGATTCAATCAAGGAAGCCAGTCACAGCGTCACTGGGCGCAGACGATGCTGTTGAGTTGCTTTTCGTCGAAGTTTACCAGCTTGAGGGAGACGCGAAAGACTTCCTCGACCAGGGCTCGATCCTTCAGCTGTGGGTTTCGGTACCGTTCAGCCGCCGGTGCGCATTCGTCAAAATACTCGCCGGTGGTCTCCTCGAGGCTGGGGTCAACCGCCAGCCGGATTGTCGTCTGGGCGCCTTCAAAAGACGACTGTAAGGGGGGTTGGGGGTAGGCACATAGTGCAGAAAGGCTTAGAACTGTGGTCAGGCTGCCACTCTTAAAAAAAAAAATTAGAAGCCGTTCCACTCAATGTGAAAGCTGTCGGAAATGCAGAGCAGTGATTCGCCGTAGTGGCCTGTACCGCCGTTATCCGCTTACTGCTACCAACCCATGCAATTCAAATTTCCCGCCTTCGCAGTGCTCGCGCGCCCCCTGCCTGAAACTGCGCCAGCGGGAGTTCTGTTCTCTTTGTTCTTTTCTCCCCGCACGTGCCGGCGTTGCACTGCCATCGTAATTGGGCCCATCTCCCCGCGAGGGGGACTCGAGTAAATGCGTCGCATAGGGGGTGGGTGTATTGCGTTAACGTTTAGTGTTTGGGGAGTTGGTGGTAGTGAATGCGTTGTATCAGCAGCTTCTTGACATAGTTTGAGTGAGTCAAGGATATAAGGCGCGTTCATAGCCCCCCATTCTGTGTCGGCTTTGTGGCGCAGTGGGTAGAGCACCATGTACATTGCGTTCCGCCCGCAGGGTCGAGGGATCGAAACCAGGCGCCGGATAGTATTTTTTTTATATAGTGTAGGGGGAGGGGTGCGGATTACGACTACGGACGTCAACGCGTGTGACATCGTGAGTTACTGAAATGATCTGCATTTAAAAGTGGGCCATATTTTCCTCTTGTACACCAAGTTGTGACGAGCGAAAGGTCTGTTTGGTTTGGTTTACTTTCAACCAGCAATGCCTTCCGATTTTCGCAAACGATCAATTACAAATAAGGCACATTATTTCGGGTTAAACGTTTGCAGTCGAAGTGTACTTCAGATTCAAATATATTGACGGCAACTAGTTAGTAAAACGTACGTTGTGTACTAAAAAAAAGTGCCCCTTGCGACGCGCTTAACATTTTTTCCGTGGACAGTGCAAGCAGTGACTATCAGCTACTTTTGTCTAGCAGCTGCCTACAGGTAGTGTTCGGTTGAAAAATCTGTTTGCAGAGAAGCTGCCTAAGGCTACTTCCTGAATTTGTTTTTCATCCGTGGACCGAGTCGCGTCTAGAATGAAAGAATTTCGAATACTGCGGGCAAGCCAACATTCTGGTGAATGCTTTGTACATGTCAATGCATTGTGGGTACCTTGAAACCAATCGTACGATACTGGCCGCTACGAGGACTTGATCATGACGCCGCTTTCACTTAGTTGTCTTAATTAGCTCACAGTGAAGTGTTTATTGTTGCAGAATTACTGACTGCTATCAGTACAAGGCCAACTACGAAGGGAGTGCAACCACTGTAACTCTGGTTTAGTCGAAACTATTCCAAAGCAAATGGTATGTCCATTGGCCGCTAAGATGGTTCTAAAATTACGCTAGTTTCGTCTAATTTTTATAATTAAGAAGTTTGCGGTAAAGTCGTAAATATTGCGGAATTCCCGTCTGCTGTCAATGCGTGGGCTTCTACGGGAGGAAAACAGACGGACCCATGTTCGTCTACTAGAATAAAACTCTAACCTTCCGAAGTTTCATCCAGATAATAGACTTCGAAGTGTGCATCCCAATTGAAAATTACTCACAAACGTGTCTTCTTTCGCGCCTTCCTCGGACTGCGCTCAGCTTCGCTGATCATCCTTCTTCACAAAGTGGGAGGTCACTGAATGTTTCGTAAACCTGGCATAGAATACCTACCTCACGCGAAGACAAAACGTAAACTAAACAAACCAAACGAAGCCGTGCATTTTCCGCGCCAATATATGTTCGGGCCATCACATATGCGATACGTGTGATGTATATACCATTACCTTTCCTTTGAGGTATGCTGCCGTATAGAAGACCACTTTTGGCGCCAGCGACCCGTGGCTGGCTATGGGCGTCCTCACGAGGCCAGGGTGAAGCGAATTCACAGTCACTCCTGCGCAGAATATCCAGAGATAGAAAATTAGGGCCGAAACGCCCTATCGTGGAATTGGCATATGTTGTAGTAGAATTCATGTTCTAATCCTCTTCGAGGAGGTTTGTTTTCAGGCTCTCCTTTCCTACTGCGTTGCGCTATCCAGGCGAACGCGAGACAAGAACATACGCAGGAAATGTGTTCTATACACGACACGTCAGCAGCGACGCTGATAATGGCAACAGCTGCGGCAGCGATTGATGGTTTTAAAGGGACCCTGATACCCTTCTTTGAACTTTTCTTGAAATCTTAAATGTATGCAGAATTTAGTCACCCAACACACCCAGTACTCTGATGAGAAGGTCGCGAAGTACCTCAGCCGAAAAATTACTGCTCTATGCCCATCAGATAACTTAGCAACTCGCTCAAAAGATTTTTATTTCTTTCCTGGTCTTGGCGTTCTTTCGACGGCCCCAATTACGTCATTTAGGCCATGTAGCGGCTGTTGGCCGGTTTTCTTTAAGTTGCAGAAATGAACGCATTCCATAGCAACTTAAAAAAGAAAGCTACAAAAACAAAGCAGGAACGGACGGCGCATCTGCTGCGACCAGTCAATCACGCAGTGACGCTCCGTGCTAGCCATAACTATAGCTTTCGCAGTGCTTCCAAACGTGAAGGGAAGAGTGAAAACGTTTATCGAAAGTGTTGCAGGGTTCCTTTAAAGCGAAGCTTCCTATGGATAGACGAGAGGAAAATCCGGTGGTCTTGTGTACGCAGGAAACACTTCCGGCGCAACCCCATGTACATGCGCACAAAAAAAAGGGGGAAAGATTGGCTCTGTTCAGCTCTCTCGCAGCAGAGCGTGCGCGAAGCGAGGAACGCTTGAAGCGCCGATAAAGCGACAGCCGCGGGCAGGGGCGGCAGCGGCGTTACGTGCGGAGCAGCGTCACCGGCTGCACGTTACTGCGAAATGGGTAGGCCACGCGTCATACGCATGTGTCATGCATACGTAAATACGATCAGGAACACCGCGAGCATGAACGTGAACGACGAGCTCGTCTACGCCGAGCCGATGCTGCAGCCCGTTACAGCTTCGCTGGTTAACCATCGCTACGGAGTGCTCGGGGCCATTTTAAGTGCAATGCACTTCTTAAGCGACCCTGAACCTGCGTCCACCGGCGATGTCCGCGCACGTGGAGATGGGCGCGCGCAGCCTGGCCGCTGACATGGCACATACCCACGTGGGGGATTGGTCAGGAATCTCCTCGTCTACCTTGGCAACGGGGGGAGATGGGCGCGCGCTGCCTGGCCGCTGACATGGCACATACCCACGTGGGGGATTGGCCAAGAATCGGGCGTGAGAAGGGCTAATGCACCTGCTTAAAGGAGTACTGACACGAAATTTCAAAGCTGAGATCCGCTCTAGCAGTCAAGTACAACGACAACACGAATAGGTGTCTGTGAATAAATGCATCTTTCTTTTTTTGTAGTTGTGTGTGTGTGTGTGTGTGATCTCTCTTTCGCGAACATTACCGAACCGCGCAAATTCAACTCGTGCATTCGCACTTTCACATTCTTCCCCTCGGGGAAATGCGGGGAATTTTTTAACTGTGGAGCACTTCAAAGGTGCGGTTTGTCGTTGTAGCTCGCCGGGGATCGCGGTATCTAGCCACCGTATCAACTCATAATGCGTAACGCGGCTTTACGCACCAAAACGGAGGCTTCAGAAACATCACCGCTTCCCCTGGTCGGGGTCGAACCTGGGCCCTTAGCCTTACAAAGGCGATGTCAATCCCATTGCGCTACAGAAGGCACGCGTTACTCAGATGCAAAATGTTGGAAGGTGATCTTTACGCTGCGCCGTTGCCAAGGAGGCTGCCCTTGCTAGATTGCACATAAGCACACAACATAAATTGGAAAAAAAAAGGAATTACCCAAAAACTACGCCAAATTATTGAAAATTAAATCCAGCGCCTCTTTTTATGGACATCTTCAGGGGCTGAGGAGCCCTCTGTTCACTACTTTTGGTATGCACGACAGGCTGATACTGAATCTCTTCACGAGAGGGCGCCACAGCTTCTTCAACAAATTAAATTACGGCTCCGTACTTGACAGTTTTCACCTTAAGTGGAACTGCTTTAAATGTTTATTCTGTTTTCCTTTAACTAAACGGCGACCGGGTGCAGGTGACTCGATCTGTGCGGGTTAAACCAACCACACGCAATTGTGTCGCTCAAGCCGACAGCGTCACACAGCCTATTTTTTCATAAAGTATTCTTTTTGTTGGGCTTGGTGCAGCTTGCAACGGCGTAAGGTACAAACTTTTTCTTCATATTTTGTTCCTGTTCTGCTCTTATCTGGCCTCTCATCGGCACCGTTTTGACAATATACTCTTCTTTAATGCAAACGCTCGCTGCTAACCAACCCCTCATCCTGTCACTCGCCATGTTTCACTTTATTTTCGAGCTGTTATGAACGTAACCAGCATAATAAAGACGAACACGCACCCGTGCCTTTGAGCCTCTCGGCTAGACCGATGGTAAAGAGACACATGGCCAGCTTGGTGCTGGCGTAAATGGCCATCGGCGTCCGGATTCTCAGGTTCCTGCCGCGGGCCCTCGCTTCGAAACAGGACACACTGCCTATGGTGTGCGAGTCGGACGACACGTTGATTATCCGGCTCGGAGCTGACTTCTTCAGCTTTTCTGCAAAACACATTGCCGCAGCTCATGTTAATGACATGTGCTTAACCCGCTCACTTAGGACAAACATGTACAGCCATGGGCTAATAATAAAACACAAGCTTCAAAAAGTCAGCCAGCCAGAACGCGCACAACCTAAAACCCGTGTGCGTATAAGGAGCCGACCCGTGGTATGCGCGTGCTTAAATGGGTAAGACACCGGCCAAAACGTCGCTCCAGTAGCTTCTCAAGTTTCTCAAGTCTGGACGGGAAAAACACCGGCCACAACGTCATTCCGTGACCCCTTCAAGAAGAAAATACAAAAAAATTAGCTCCGGAGACTCGCAATTTCCCTTCTACGCCGATTTGTACGCGAAAACTTTATGGGAAAAAAGAGGCATAGGCATTTTCACATAAAAAAAAAAATTTGGGCAAATATCTGCCTTTGTGACAATCGAACCCACGGCCTCAGGAATGCGAGGCGAGCACTCATCCTCATCTGCCCTACGGATCGATGGCTCTTACTGACGGAAGCAGTACTTGTTAGTGGGTTGTGGCCTTCTATTTCGAAACGTGTGTGAAAAACGCGAACTCAGGCGTACAGGGGTACCTCGAGCATGCTGATTACCGAAGTAGCAGGTACGCGGCAAAATACGTTTCAGCTAAACATACTATTTGCCTGTTCATGCCAACTCAGTCAGAGGGCTGTCTGCAGCGCCAGGTTGGGGCATTTCACGGAAACGTGCGATTGTACGGCGCTATCCCATAGAAATGTTTCGAACTCTGGTGCTTTAGTGCTTTTGTGTTTTTGTATGTTTTTTTGTGTTTTCAACAATATCTAGGTTCATTTGTATTTCTGTAAACACTGTTTCATGACCCCCCCCCCTTATATAATGCCTTGGGGCCTTTAAGGGTATAATAAATGAAATGAAATGAAATGAAATGAAATGAAAGCACTCAAACAGTGCGAGCGCGGTTATATTCCAGCAGACGTTAAACCTAACTTCGCGCTATAGGCTCTAATGTCGCCAACTGGTACCCGCAGTAGAATGATGTTGAATTCCAATGGCAGATCCGGAGCACTGTCGGAGCAACTTTTCTGCTCTGTCTTGAGCAGACACGTTCCAATGGCAGATTGGGAGCGCCGTTGCCGCCGCGATCGCTCCGTGGAGCAAGAAAAGTTGCTCCGCCGAAATCGGCGGAGTAGGCCGGAACTCGCTAGGGCGCTTCTTTCGCCGCGTGACGTCGCCACGTCTCCGCCATCTGCGCTTCCGGGCAGTGCTCACCTCCTCTGCCTCCTCCGGCCGCGCAGCACGAGATCGCGCCGCGGGGACCAGACGATTTCAGGAAGGCGCGACGCAAAGGATCCCAGGGACTTCCTGTTCCCGTCACGCTTCGACACTTTGCTCTGGCGGGAGCGGCTGCGTCCCAAACGCAGCTTCGGAGTACGTGCTCTTCGCGGAGTCGGTGCGCTCCACGGTGAAGCACGGTGAGCGCTCCGGATCTGCCATTGGAATTCGTTTAACATTGCTTCGCGCAATGTAACTCCCAGAGTTGCGGCGACGTAAAGGGGAGCTGAGATACAGGACCTACAAAGGAACAGTTACAAGGCTGTACGTTGTAGTGGCCGGAAGAGTAAAAATACACAGAAAAAAAAACATGATGACGACGACGACGATGATGACAGGACACGTTTGCTATTTGGAAACTGATGCTTTTCCATTTATTAATCCATAAGGTGCTCGGGCAAAGCGTTCTGATACTTTCTCTGTTTTGTTTTGGGTTGCACCGTTTTCCTTGCAACGTTCAAAGTTCTTAACTTGGTAAGCACTTAGTCGTTTGATTTGAAATTGCCTATTCGCCAAACCAGAGCGGTGACTGCCAAAAGTTTTTTTTCCGCTTAGGTTTTTTTCCCGGTGGTAACGGTTATCTGTCCAGATTGCTCGAGTCGGTGGCGAAGTGCACCTATTTGGAAGGCGCGACGGATTTTCTTATAGTGCATATTACTCAAGTGCAGTTAAATTACTGCCGCATTTAATTATCCCCACATTGCACGCCCTCTCACTCGCAAAAAGCACATAATAAAGATGGTAAGGCTAACTTACCCAGAAGAAGCAAGGAGATCAGAACTGGGGACAAGTGGTTCGCCTGCATGCAATCCTCGTATCCGTCCTTTGTGAGTACAATATCCCTTGAAACTGGTCAGACACCAAAAAAAGAAAAAAAAATAGCGTGATGCTTAACGCCCCTCTCAGTTTGCGACCATTGATAACTTCCAGGTAATATGTAATTACAACGTAACAACATATGTAAAGGCAACCCGGACACGAAAATTTCCTTGGTTGGTTAGAGGTACATGCTTCGCAGTAAAAACGACATGTTCAGAACTGCGCCGTAAAGTTCCGGCACATGCGAGGGGATAGCAAGCACAAAAAGAACAGTAGTTCCGCTCGTGCAGTTCCAGGTAGAGGGTGCGCTAGCAGTGAGAAGGCGGGAAATTCGAATTGCATTGGACAATACCGCTGTTCTATTCACCAAGAGAGGTCTGCACTTCTGCAGGGCCTGCACTTCTGGACGCTTTCACGTTGAGTGGAACTGCTTTAATTTCGTATAAAGACGCGTAGGTGTCTGGGAACTATCGACCAATTTTTCGGTATTCTTCTGTCTTAAAATTATACTAAAAAGTAATAAACCGCTATCTCTTGACCAAAATCCGCCCCTTGATTCACAGTAACCCGCTAGGGTTCACGCCTACATGGTCTGCCGTGTCGAACCTTGCCTGCTTTCGGAGTGACGCCAGCAATTTCGCACTTTCACATCATCAAATGGACGTCATCTGCGTCGACTGCAGCAAGGCCTTCGACTGCGTAAACCATGATTTCCTCCTTGGCAAGCTGTCTACACATGGTTTGTCTCCTGCTTTCTGTGAGTGGCTCGCTACCTACCTCAAACATACAACAAATTTTGTTCAGTACGCCGGTGCCAAGTCTCGAAGCTTCGCTGTGCCATCCTGGTTGATTGATTGATTGTAGGGTTTAAAGGGACACTGAAGTGAATTTGTCAAGCTCCCGTTTTTGCTTGCACTGCGTAGACTGGCTCGAATTAGCACACTTTTCATCGTTTATCCGGTTGACAAATCGGTAATTATTTTACAAAGCGCGAAAGAAGAAAAACTACCCTGCGCGGTTTGCGGCGGCCGCACCAACTAAGGCTGTGACGTTGGGAGGAGGGGCGCCGTGATTGGACGATGCCCAACGTTAGCAATCAAACAAGTTTCGGTTTCGGTTTCGGTTCTGTAAAACATAACCTAATGGCGTTGTTGGATGCGCATTCTCAATATCTCAGTAATCATCGTACCGCGCTTCTGCCATGTTGTCGGCTGTAAAATGCACAAGATAAGCCTCCCAAGATGGCTTGTAGTCGTAGCATTCACTAGCCGAGACCTACGCGGTGCATGAACGCCCTCCGCGTACCCGCAGACGCCCAAATGTCATGCGCTTTTCCCCCATATTTGGAGCTTGCCTCCCTCATGCCTGTATCGTAAAAAGCGTGTTCGCACCAGGCCAAGGGTCTGTTCATTCTGGCCTGTGCCCACTGCCTGCAAGCAGTCGGTGCTTATGGCAACAGCACGCCAACGAGAACTCGCTAGCGCGCCAGTGCCAGCCTGCGCGCGTTTTGTGAACTAGTTCGTGGAGCCATGAACGTTGCGGCCCAAAAAAAGGTGAACTCAATATAGAAAACATCGGCGGAAAATAAAAAAGTTAACTTACAAAAAAAAAAAAAAAAAGCACGTACCCGCGGGGATTCGAACTCGTGACTTGCAAAACACTTGCGGTGATATACCTAGCGCCCCATACCACTGAGCCACGGAGCGGGATGAGAAAGACTTGCTAATATAGGGTATATATTGTACAACCGGTTTACACTTTTATTTAGTTTTGGCATTTCAAGCAGCTTAGGTGACTATTTGTTGTACTACGCTCGTGCAGTAAGCTTCGCCCGAGTTTCCACAGTAGCTCACGTCTAGCAATTGCATTTCGTAGACGTAAAAGCGTTCGCAGATGCGTAGTCGTGCTGCTGACCGCTGTGATTGTTCGCCCAGCGCAAAAAAGTGCTTCCCGCGCCCTAGTTTTACGCTGTACGGTAAAAATATCAGTTGATTTTATTTCCTTAGTACCAAAATTGACTTCGTTGACTCTTCTCCCGCCTTCAAGTGGCCTTAGATTTTCCTACTAGCGCAAAGTCAGCGAAGCGTCGCATGTGCGCTTGTGCAGCGCTTGTGTGAGGTGACCATGACTCGACTTGGAGCTAGATACAGTGTACAAACTAACAAAGTAAAGAAAGGCACATTCTTTCATTCACAAACGTGTGATGGCTTAGTTTCAATTGAGCGAGCCCATTGCGACGACCCGTCGGCGGCCGGCGGTCTAAACGCTGCGCCGACTGACTCGATCGGAAGGTCGGCGAACCGTGCAGTAGCGCAGCCAATTGCCAGCTCATCCCCTCCTGACGTCACACGAAAACGCCACAGAAAATGGGCGAGCGTAAAGAGAGGGCGACAGCATTTTCGAATTAGTTTTTCTACTAAATAAAATCGCGTAAACGCGCCTAGAGTGGTCGAAACATGGCCTGGGGACTCCGGACTACAATTTGCGCTAGTAATCCCGCAATGTTTACATATCACTTCAGTGTCCCTTTAATGCGCCGACGCAACGCAGGCGATGAGGCGCACCGTAGTGGAGGGCTCCGGAATAATTTTGACCACCTGGGGATCTTTAACGCGCGCCGAAATATCCAACACACGGGCGTTTTTGGTTTTCGCCTCCATCAGAAAAGCGGCCGCCGCAACCGGGAATCGAACCCACGACCTCGTGCTCAGCAGCGCAACACCTTACCAACTGAGCCACAGCGGCGGGTATATATATATATGGTTAGACTATTATCTATATATATATATATATATAAAGAGGAAAGCAAGTTCTCTTTGCTGAAACGTAGGCCACAATCGTGCTTTTACCTTGTTCGAAGTTTTTATTCTCTTATATATATATATATATATATATATATATATATATATATATATATATATATATATATATATATATATATATATAGAGAGAGAGAGAGAGAGAGAGAGAGAGAGAGAGAGAGAGAGAAAGAAATGCCGGCTGTCTACAACACCAAAGAAGGCATAGGGGAATGGTTAGACTATTTTTTTACCGTTAGTGACGTTACATCATTTTTTCTTAATTACATGAGAAAGAAAGAAAGAAAAACACGTGCCCAGAGTGGGGACCGAACCCACGCCTTTCGATTAGATCTCGAATGCCTTACCAATTCGGCCTTACCAACTCGAATGCCTTACCAAAGGCATTCGAGATATGATCGAAAGGCGTGGGTTCGGTCCCCACTCTGGGCGCGTGTTTTTCTTTCTTTCTTTCTCACGTAATTAATAAAAAATGATGTAACGTCACTAACGGTAAAAAAATAGTCTAACCATTCCCGTATGCCTTCTTTGGCGTTGTAGACTGCCGGCATTTCTTTCTGTATTTTCCTAACGAGCCCCTCATTTTCAAACCATATATTTATATATATATATATATATATGTGTGTGTGTGTGTGTGTGTGTGTGTGTGTGTGTGTGTGTGTGTGTGTGTGTTTATGTGTGCGTGCGCGTCTCTCTCTCTCTCTCTTTCTGATGTGTGTGAGTGTGAGTAGGTGTGTGGGCATAGGTCGACGAACTCGCTTGTAAGCACACTTATTTGTAGTCATTCGTACTTAACTGTCGAGTGAGTAGGATGAGGACTGAGTACTAACTCAAACAGAAAAGTGAGTACGATGATGAGGGAGTACACACCTAGATAAAAAGCGAGTACGATGACGAGTCAGTACAGACGTGAGTACATGTACTCGCGAGTACTGTGCTCATGAGTTAAACTTGCAAGTAGTGTACTCATAAGTACAGAACTCACGAGTACTGTACTCACGAGTACATGCACTCGCGAATAGTACTGATGCGTATAGCCCTCGCGAGTACTTTACTCAGGATTGCATGTAGTAGCGAGTAGTATTCACGAGTCCTATATATACGACTGCAAACTTGTGCGTTTGATCACGCACTCGAGTCGCGAAGTGCGTGATCAAGAGTCTCCCACATTTCACGGCGCCGCTTAAAAGAAGGTAAAACGAGGTGTTAAGGGGGAAACTGTGGCTCTCTCCATTCCCTCTTCGTGGTGTTGCCGCTCTCAGCAACCGCCCGTTATGGGGTTGCCATAGTGGAAGCTCGGGTAAGCATGGGTAGCTTCGCTGCACTTTCTTAGTTCGAATTGTTCGAAGGAAGGGGCGCGAGAGGGTGCTTGCATGTTCAACGCATGCCGAAGCCCCTCTTTATCGGGCTTCCGAATGGGTGACCAGAGAATCGTTCTGCTGTTTCAGTTAGACAAAAAGTGAAAATGGGAAGATGAGAATCAACTCGTATGGGCTAGAAGCGTTCTCTGGCTCTGGCTTAGTAGAGTGCATAGATCTAGTGCAGCATGTGAGTGCAAGTGATCTCATGCGAGAACAAATTAGTAAAAACAGTTTTGACTACGAGTATATGTGGGTATAGATTGAATAGAATTAGTAGAAACAGTTTTGAGTACGAGTAAATGTGAGGATAGATTGAATACAACTGAGTACAGATGAGTATGACTGAGTACAAATTGAGTAAGAGTACAAATGATTGCAGGTGAGTTGGGTACCAGTGAGTACAGATTGATTACGAGTAGTCATCAATACAAATTGTGTACGAGTAAAAGTGAGTACAGATTGAGTACGAATGAGTACTGACCTAGCACGAGTACTCATAAGGACTCTTGAGTTCGAGTACAAGTGAGCACGATAACAGATAATTATGTGATGAGTGAATTCGAGGGATTTTTAGTACAGACGAGATTTTTGAGTCTCAGGTTCAGTGAGTACAGCATGAAGGAAAAAAATTGCGATTGAGTTTGAGTGAATTCTTTCTGTTTTGCGACCTATGTGTGAGGGGCTCGACTGCACTTCTTGATTCACTGCCGTTCCCGACCAGTATCCATATTGTTTGTTTCGTCTGTGTGTCGCCCTGCACTTTTAGTGCACCACCCAAGAAGGCCTAGTGCTGTTGTTGGGCACTCCAAATTAAAAAAATATACACGCAAACATTGATGAAACGAACGGCATGGAGATCTATGTGCTTACTGTTGACCATTCCAGCGTTGTTGATGAGTACATCCAGCCTTGGCTCGGTTCGGTTGATATCTTCGCAAAAGCTCCGTACAGACTCGAAGGAGTTTAGAACAAGCTTCTTTACCACCACGGCCTGCTTTGTGTCGTCCTGGATTTTCTGGGCAATGGAATTGGCTTTCTCCACGTTGCGGCAAGCCAGGATGACGCGAGCCTTCCTCCTGGCCAGCTCCTTGGCCGTCTTCAAACCGATACCTGCCAAAAATTGTTAAAAGTAATTTTACCTGAATCTATATTGCTTGGCGAACAGAGAATTGAGCACTGGTGCAACATATCAACGTCACGAAGTGACCAAGACTTTTTGTATTCGTCTTTCTTTATGCTTTAGAGAAAAAGAAAACAGCGATTAAATGAAGGCTTTAAAAAAGATGCTTTCGCCTACAACAACAAACACTTGCACACTCTCTCAAAACTATTGGCGGTCACAAATCCCTCGTGTGAAGTCACAATCGTCGACAAACTGACCACGTCTCATGTATCGACAGTACGCTGACTTGGACATCAAGCCTATACCGAGAATTGACGTGCAAGCGACGACATCACACCGAACCTCGGAGTTCCACAAAGAATTAAACCCAGTTCCTCCGAGTGTGATATCTGCTGAAACATCGGAGCTCTGGTCGTCTTTACCAAGATTTAGTTTAGCTACGGTTTCCTTCTTATACGTAATGCAAGAGTCGTCTTAGGGGCTAATTTTTATATCATGTTTCCGGCAGTTCCGGTAAAACAAGAATTACAGCCGTTTTGTGGAACCATACTTCCTCCCCAGATGGCCACGTTTTGACAGCAGACAAAAATTCTGTAACTTTTAAAACTTCACTGGGACCTGAAAACGACAAATAAATGAAACCCGCTATAATGATAGAGTCATCGTAGCGGCTAATTTTCGTATAATTTCTTTCGGATAATTTTGATAACGCAAGAGTTAGCGCCATTTCTGCAATCGTACCCCCTCCGTATATGGACATGCTTCACTGCGCAAGAGGCAATGTAGAAAAGATCAAGCCTACACCGGTCGCCTTAAAGTCGGCTTCACCTCTATAGACATTGCTGGCAAGACAGTTTTTGAGGGGCAGTTTAAGCCTCCTACAAGATGCATCAAAATATAAAGATCTTGGGGCATTTTTTTTGTTCATCATGAGTTTTTTTTTCTAAGCTGGGAACCGTGGTTTAATCGGGGTGGAAAAAGCTCATTCGGAGGAAGCGGGATATGATATCAGGACGGAGTGCCGTCAAGCCCAACACTAGAGCAGCTCTACTGTTAAAATTCAAATTTGTTCAGTTCTGGGTTGGCCAGCGAAGCTGAGTGGTGCAGTGATGTCTCGCAACCCTCGACACAGTTATTGGCAATGTCGTGACATTCACGACCGCAGCTGCGTTGTTGGTCGGCTCGGGTCCGTGTGGCATCGCCAACCAACCACCTACAAAAGGAACCGCGGGAACCGTTCTCCTTGTAATCCCGCAACATCCGCGTTGAAATTTCCAACAACCACAACAGGGGTGGTATGGTCACGAGTGACCCACGCAAATAGCGGAGTCATAAACCGCTTAACATCACACGTGTCTGGTGAAATATTATACACTACGTATAAAGTAATTCCTGGATGGCTCGGCAAGCCGCAGAAATCAGCACGCTCAACGTCTTCGTCCTCTTCAACCACGGGGCATACGGACACGCCCACGTTTCGACCTTTACGCGTACCGCCACTCCCCCGCCCCCTGCTCGCGAGTTCACACGCTTGCCACACACGACCCCGTTGCAACCATCGACTTGAAACAGGGCATCTCTCCCTGGTTCCGAGAGACACAACACGGATATCTATCTCGAGAGGGCATCGCGCGTGAGATAGACTCTGATGTTCACCTATCATCGCACCTGCGCTGAACGCTGACAGCTGTCAAGGACGGGCGATAGACGATACGCAATCCAAAACACTGACCGACTTCTACAAGTATAGCGCTAGTAGTCTTATCTATGGACTAGAAAATTCCATGGTGTCTTCGCCTTGTACAACTTCACTGCAAAATAAAGTTTGCAAGTTGAGTTGAAAAGAGGACAAAGATTCTGCGTTCCTGCGTGTGTGCATGCGCTCGTGTGCGCTTGCGTGTGTGTGTTTGTGTGTGTGTGTGTGTGTGTGTGTGTGTGTGTGTGTGTGTGTGTGTGTGTGTGTGTGTGTGTGTGTGTGTGTGTGTGTGTGTGTGTGTGTGTGTGTGTGTGTGTGTGTGTGTGTGTGTGTGTGTGTGTGTGTGTGTGTGTGTGTGTGTGTGTGTGTGTGCGTGAGTGTGTGTATGTGTGTGTGCGTGTATAGAGAATGGCGCTAGAGCGCCAACTGGAAATGGTCAAAGTTTACTTATTTTCACCCGTTTGATCACGACTACGACAGTTCTCCTGCCACATCGCACGCATCTGCTTTTGCTGTAGAACTTTTTGCGCAACGATAGCGTAAAGCCTTTGAGTCTGTTACTTTGATTATTTTTTTGGCGACGAAATGCATCACTTTTTTTTGTTTATACAAAGGGGACAAACTTCAGAACATGCTGTGAGAACAGGCTTCAATATATCAGGCTAAGAGCTCATATGCTTTTAAACGCACTTTCAAATGCAACGCGAGATTGTTCGGTCACAAATGCGCGTCTGTTCACGAAAACGTTTTCGCGTCAGTACAACATCGATTCAATGACGCGCAACAGCTCATACCGCAGTCATTTAACATAAACAATTAGCATACAAGACTGCCGTTCAAAAACGTAAGTCATTTCGGTTAACTTTATTGGAAGGGGAAGCAAAACGAGAACTCGGCCTCAGAATAACGCCGCGGTATCCGTGCTTTTTGTCGACACTCACCTGATGTTGCCCCTGTTACGATGACGGTCTTTCCTTCCATCGAGGCTTGCGATTGGCACATGGCTGCCGGTTCGAACACGTGGTTCAGCCCGAGTGACGCCAGTCTCGTGAAAAATATTAGCTCTTCGTAGTAAGCCCACAGCTTGTCGATGAGAGTGCCGCTGTACTCATCCAGCTGTCTGCTTACATCCCGTTGCTCAGCAGCTTTTGAGGGTGTGTGGTCCATCTTGCACTGAGCTTGTTTTTCTGCGAAAGACACCAGTCAGGCATTGAAAACTTTGGGCAGCATAATAACCTTGAGAAGCAGAACCTACACTAAGGCTTTTTCGGAAATATGCATTCAATTAAACGCCACACCAATCGTGTAGGCTGAAGTGAAGATCTTTACACTCATAAACTAGGATCCAAAAAGGATTTCACGAATGCCCCCCACGTCTTGACCGACTCCTCCAAGTAATTCACAATGTTGACGAGGTGCAGGAAGCACCCAAACCGAAGTGAAATGCCCTCGCGGATGTAGCTTACCAGCGCGGCGTTCGTTTGAGATGCGCAGCTACGAGTAAGGTACTTCGTCCGCGAAGACTAGTGACGGTCAAGGGGAGGCTGCTTATCTCGTATAAGTTACAGTCCGTGTCCTTGAAGCGGGAGCTAACGTTTTTTTAGTCTGCGAGACAGACGAGACAGGGAAGAGGGAACGTATAAAAACCGACGGAGGCCACGGAAGGACCTTGACGCGGCAGCTCACAGGAAAAGGGAAGCGGCACTTAGAAATGCTTTTGAAATAGAAGCCTTAACACACTGAAAATAATAATCAAGCGAATTGAAATTAGCTCGCTGTAACAAAGAAAGTAGAGATGAACGCACAATTTACGCACGCTAATGTCAGGGATTATCACCAAAGAGGCTGAGTCAATTCTGGAGATACGCAGAAAAAAAAATCAAGCTGTATGACGACCGGTACCTTTGCAAGTGCCTGGGTGTGTTATGCAACCATCGTGTACCCAGACTCATCCGCGCTGTTGCTTTTCAGGCCTGCGACGGCGAAGCAGCGGTTTAGCAATAGAGCAGCGGTGAAAAACAAAAGAGGGGGATTATGACGTAGGACGGAGGACACGTTCCCAGACATCGCTTTGCGTGAAACGAATAATAATTTGCGCTGTTTCGAAGGCTGGTTGGGTTGAGTTAGCCTTACGAAGAATACCAGTTCGAAGGCTTCCAAAAAATACAAAGAAGGCTGTTCACTAGCAGGTTTATGTGAACAAATCTGGAATCGGGCAGAGGACGGCGTCGGGCAGGAAAAGTGTCTCAACGCATGCGTAAGAAGGAATGATACCTTAGCAACTTGACAACCGGCTGTATTTATTTATTTATTTATTTATTTATTTATTTATTTATTTATTTATTTATTTATTTATTTATTTATTTGAAATGCTCTCCAACAGCGCTGGGCCTTCTCGGGTGATGCACTGGGTACATTAGTATAAGGCATACAAAAAACAGCGTATAGAAAAGTAAAAAAAAACATAAAAATGGGCAAAAAATATATGTGTAGATATATAAGAAATAAGAGGGGAGTGATCAAAGAAGGCACTGAGCAACAAAAGCTCGGAAGTCGTGTGTAGAAAATTCAACACATACAAGCATAAGCAAGGGGGAGCTTTTGGTGCGGAATCACAAAAGCAGAAGGAAAAGCCCAGGTGCGACCTTTCCACAACGCGTGCATTCAGAATACCAAATTTTCCAAGGAGCGTTTGAAAAGAACCATGTCATTGCCAAAAATGTCAATAGAAGATCAAAACAGACTGTGAAAGGCGTGTCGGCATCGGCTAGCTTGTGCTAGGCTCAGTGTTCTCTCGACATGAAAGCAGCCATGCCGCCGCATTGGTCTGCTTGGAACTCGCAGGTGAACAGAGCTTACAAGGCAAGGGCGGTAAAAATTGAAATGAATACAGTTAAAAAAGACAAAAAAACCAGATCACGCCTTGAGGGGCTAATACATTGCTTATCAAGATTCAGAAGCTTGAGAAGCCCACCGTGCCCATAATGACTCACTGGTTAGCAGCGACAAAATACGGTTCTAGTCAAGCGCTTCTGAATCCTTTCTGGTCGAAGGGACTACGAAGGGCTTAAACAATTTCATACTACATTGAGAAAGTCGAGCTTCGGCAAAATTAAATTAGAGCGCGGTAAACTGAGACGAAGCATGAACGGTCGGTGAATTCATTGGTGGCCCGGGAAATCGCGGCACGCGTACGGAGACAGGAGTGGTCAGGTAGTTCACGTGGGAGTTGAAAAGTAGCTTTATATCCATCATTACACCCACATCCCACACTAAAGTAGCTCGTTTTACGTGTTCACCGAGCAGGGTGTACGGGAAAATGAGCGGGGCAGTCTTGCGAGAACACGATATCACGATAGTTCTGGAGAAATTAAGCTTTAATAGTTGTCGCACCATGCTGATACTGCATTGATGCCATTTTGCCGCAGGGCGCGATCGTCCTGTGAAGAAACCGTGCGATGGAGCGTCAAATCATCTGCATACTGAGACAGAACACTGCCTAATAACTGGATGGATGTCATTAACAACAATGTTAAAAACAACAGGGCAAAGTGTCGAGTGCACTATGCATACACTGTACGATTTAATAAACGATTTTACGCCAATTTTTTTCAGTCTTCGCCTTAAGGGTGTTCTACATGGTGGGAATTTGTCGGCGAATACGCAGCTGCGGCGCCGTTCGTGCGGCAAGACGGTCTGTTTTCATTGCTACCCAAGCTACGAAAGTATGTCCGCACGAGAGGTGCCGCAGCTGCAAATTCGCTGGTAAATTCCTACCACGTAGAACGGGCTTTGGGTGGTTTTACCGGAAAATAAAAGTGGAAGCGGTCCGCTAAGAGTGACTGCGGCAGAAATGGCACGTGGACTTCCTAGGCTATCCTAAACCGCTTAAAATTCACTGCGCGCCCCTGTGCACGAGCAGAAACAGGAAAAATTAAGAGGAGCCATTCCACTTTGTGTCGGGGGACGACCAATGGGTCTGTATTAAATACACTTCCTCACACGGTCAGGGAATGTACACGTATTTATTTTCCTTTTCATTTGGTAATGGTAGGGACTTTGGCTTTGTGATTACTTGGTTAAGCTTGGAAGAACTATAGTTTTATCCGAGCAGACATACATCCGTGCTGTCCCCTTCCCTGCCGTAGAAACCCATGCATTGACCGGAGGCGGGAATTTCGCAACATTTGCAATTTAGCTGGGTACGGTTTAATTATGAAAAGTAGGTGAAACTCAGTGTATGAATAGAATCGCCTTGGCGGCCAGTTTTCATATACTTTGCTGCGGGAAGGTTTCCATAAAACAAGGATTGCATCCATTTTCTGCAGTCGTGCTCCTTCCACGGATGTCCACGTATTGAGAGCAGACGGGGTCTATAACAATTGCAACTAGGAGCTAACCAGTTATGAAAAGTAAATGAAACGTCATAATTGTAAAGTTGTCTTGGTGGCAATTTTTATATGATTTTTATTGAAAAAAACAGTGGCGGGGTGTCCCCAGAGAAGCGAAAAACAACTTCTCACCAAAACTTACATCGGCTACGTAACGCAGGAAGCCTGCCACCGAAATTCCCTCTGCCTGCGATGGCCAAATTACGTGGACCTTTCAGTGGCAATAACCGCGCCGTAGGAAGCTCACAGCCGATTCAACCATTTCCACGCGGATGCGGAATAGTGTACGCGGCGGCCCGACTCCCCCGTTCGGTATATGCGCGTCCCGACGTTAGCGCTGCCATTACGCTTTGGGATCTAGCGACGTCAACCAGCGTCCACCACGTGACGTACAATAAGTTTGATGTTACCTGACACGCTGTTTGGCTGAAAGTTAAGGTAAACTAACGCTAAGGCTGAATACAGTAAGACTAAAAAATATACCTGCTCAGGTGGATTGGCCAGTAATGACCACAACAGTCGGCAGAAGCTCACGGCCGATTCACCAATTTCCATTTGGCTGCTACACCTCTACATGCCCACCCATTATCTATACGTACCCGCTCGAAGAGATTGGACAATGGCAACTGCAGCTGCCGGGAGTAGGAGGAAAACTTCATTCGTCTGGTAGGAGGGCGGGGTAGGAGGACGGGGTCCTTAGTCCAGGACTCCGTGAGAAACTCATCATCAGGGCTGGGCAGTGTTGCGACACTACAATAACTTCAATGCATCTTGAGGTACTTTTGAGCATCTGTATTTTTATATCAAGGGGCTTTAGAAAAGTGTATTTATATTGTAAGCCTCAATCTGTACGATGCGCTATTGTCCACTTCGAGGAGGCATGGACAAGTGCCATTGTACTGTTGTGACCAATTCACCGTGTACTTCGTCTGCTTCTCACGACCGTTATTATCATCATGTCGTACCTCATCTCTTCCTCATACCCATCCTCATCATCATTCCTGGGACTGGAGTTCTGGGTTGCCGCTCAGAATAAACGCTCCGTTTCGACTGCCTCTGCTACGTCTATTCTGGGTGACCGCTGCCCTTGACGTCTCCCTCAATATCTTAATTATGCGATACTTTAATGGTGCAACAAATATATCACAATACTCTAGCAGCGCTATTATTATTTTTCCTGGAACGGAAAACCACACTTTCTAACTTTTTGAAAAAGAAATGGGCCAAACATTCTTCTTTGTTGACCCTTCTATTTTTGACTGCACCTGGCTTTCTTTTTGCGGAGTACGGTGTTAAGTTAAAAGTAAGCTAGAGCATCGACCATTGTTGCGCTGGTAGGACGCATGTTTTCCAGACCGCAAGGTCAGGAAACGCGCAATGTGGAGATCACCAGAAAGTTTCGGCATAGAGGCTGGCGTGCGCTAACCCTACTGCGGCCGGTTACCGGGACACGATTGCGCATGCGCGCGTGGGGACGGCGAGCAGGTCGCCCCTCACCGAAACTAATAGCGAATACGCGGGCTCGGCGGGGCATGGGCGCCCGTCCCTGGAGAACGAACTAGTCGATTCAGGCCGTTGCGCTGCTGAGCATGAGGTCGCGGGTTCGATTCCCGGCCGCGGCGGCCGTTTTTCTGATGGAGGCGAAAAGCAAAAACGCTCGTCTGTACGAAATTTCGGCGCACGTTAAAAATCCCCAGGTGGTCAAAATTAATCCGGAGCCCTCCACTACGGCGCGCCTCATCGCCTGCGTTGCGTCGGCGCGTTCAACCCTACAATCAATCAAGTCGACTCAGGCATCCGCCACCGTAGCGTCAGCGTACGCTAGCCTCTATGCAAAAACACTTTATTATAATGTAGAGAGTTTTAAATAGCGACTAGCGTACGCTCACGCTACGGCGGCGGGTTAGCGGGACGCGACTACGTATGCCCACGCGCGGATGACGGGGAGGTCGGCCTAACGCGTTTACTAGTGAAACCGAATCAAATAGAGGTAACTGACCCGCCTTCATTTTTTGAAAAACTTTTTTATCGTGTCTTTCAGCCGGCGCAGCAAAATTTTAGGTGCACCACCGAGAGTCATGGTTTTGCTTGCCTATCGTCTCGTGAAGGAGACCGTGGTCACATTAACGGAATAACAAGTGGGTGCCCAGCCCAGGAAAAGTTGCCAATTATTCCAAACGATATTGCAAAAAAACTTTGCCTCATTGATATTGCCGCGACGTCAGGAAGACGCAAGATTCTCGTACATAGCGAAGTTTATAAAAGCGAACTTGTGCTCCGCAATAACCGTCAAAAGAAGCTGTCAAACAGAATTACGTGCACAATTTGAGAAGCTGTTTTTCATCAAGTGCAGATGATTCCTGTCATTTTTTTTGACAAATCATCTGTTTTAGTGATTCTATTTTACGACGTGTATTTGGTTTCCGAGAAAATTCAATGCAATATACAGTGTGTCCCAGCTATGATGCACCAAGATTTAATAAAAGAGTAAGGGGTAACTCGAAGAAAACCTTGTGCATAATGTTTGCAGTACTGTGGAGAAGCGGCCAGCATTTTTTACTAATGAAACCTAACTAATTATTGTAATTCATTATATAACTCGAGAATAACTGCGCTAATCACTAAAGTGTTAATGAGGCACTTGTAGGTACCCATGAGAGCAATCAAACTGCGGTAGTTTGAGCGACGAACATTGAGTACACATTTAGTCTGACTGATAAAGAAAACCCGCGTAATATGAAAATTACCACGTGACGGCGCCTCCACGTGCATAGAAAAAAATTCCCTCAAACAGGCTGCCTCTGAGTTAGCCAGAATGAAATAAACAAAAGAAAGAAAGAAGGAACCGTGAGAGAGTTTGTGCCTTATCTGCACGCGCGCCCCGCGAATCTTGATGTTGCTGCTCCTTCCATGCATGACATTATCAAGGTGATGCGCTATCTCTTCGGGCGGGTGACAGAAGCAATTGCTTTCAATCAGCTTATTTGGGGACGCTGCTTTACAATGCACGCGGAAGCGCCATCACATGGTATTTTTTCATATTTCGCGGGTTTTCTTTGTCAGTCAGAATACCTGAGTGCGCAATTAGTTCGTCGCTGAAAATACCGCAGTTAGATGCCCCTCGTGGGTTCCTACAAAGGCCTCATTGACACTTCAGTGATTAGGACAGTACTTCTTGAGTTAGATAATTAATTACAATTAATTAGTTCAGTCTCCTTAAAGAAAAAAAATACGGTTCGCTTCTCCACACTACTGCAAACATTATGCACTAGGGTTTCTTCGAGTAACGCCATTGCACTTTTTTTAAATCTTGGTGCATGATAGCTGGGACACCCTGTATATAAGTACATCGAGCGCATGCGACGCACTGTGCATAAAGTCATCTCACCAATCGCCCAGCCCATTTTTCCTTCTCTATGTACGCCGAGGAAGCCCAAAGGAGAAAGACGCTTAGCTTATTGCCCGCGTGCAGACAGACTTCTGAGTTGAAATTCGGAGTCAAATAATTTTTGTGAACAGATGAGCAAACTGCATACCCAAATACGAACAGATACGGTTATATAAGCGTAGGTGTTCCCGCTCGGGTATGCAGGTTCATTATAAGATTATAATCTCGGTGTTCCCACAGAAAGGTTTTAAGGGCACAGGGCAGACCCTATACCTTCCATGTATTTTGAGCCTTATTTAAAACCTCTTTCCTCAGCAAATACTGCACCTAGCGCATTCCAGTTTGTTTAGTTTTATTCGCCGTTATGACTTCTTGCAGTGGTATAGTAGAACTAGGAATATATTTTGAAGACTAACTTCCTCACATTCTTTTTCACAAGCACAACAAGTATTTGTTGTTAATTCTTTTTCGGAAGAAAACAGTTTAGTCACATTTAGCCATTGGGTGTATGTGTACTATTCTAGTTCAGATGCTGTGCACTGCTGTCTACATTATGCTAGCTAAAATTCAGCCTCCTGTTTTATCAAGTTTTTATAACAACATGTAGAATGCACCAAAACAGTTTATTTTTGAGATATTGAGAGTCAAACATGAAAATGCATGTTGACTTCATTTTTGTTGTAAGCCAAGATGCACTGAATTATGTCTGACATCCAGCAGCCAAATAGTCACTGCCAGAATCGGCTTCTCTCTTGCTTGCTTCTCTTCTGTTTTTTGTCATGATTGCTGCCTCCTACCTCCTATTCCCCGCTAAGGCGAAATTTTTATTAACAAATATATTGCAAATTCAGCGTACACACCTGAAACACTTCGCAAGTGGTATACCCCCCACCTACCCCCTTGATGTCCTTACTGCCGTACCACCACTCCATCAGACCTCACACACCTAGTTTGGTGGTGTCCAGCTTTCGCCCCGCACCGTACATTTAAATCACCCCAACCCCATCCAGATCCACAACAAACTGATGCACAACTATTATATGAAATAGCGGTTTATTCAATTAAAAGCGGTCTGGCACGGGTTGTTTGAGCGGGTCCTCCCCCGAACGAACTGGTGTATGTGCACAAACCATATTGCGATCACCATGAACTGGCCCATGAATTGCAGGTTCCAAGAACTGGCCCAGTTATTGAGTCTACTGAGAACGGCCAGCATTAATTTGTTTATTTTCTCGTACCCTCCCTCCCCATTCTTTTCCCTCATCGTGACCAGTGGTCATCCTTTTCTATTAAAGGTTGTCTGTCTCTCTCTAGGCAATGTACAGTCGACGACAGTCCAGCTCCCCGAAACACACCACTGTGTTGCGCCCTGGTGACATGCCAAATGCGTTGCTGAGGTTAACACAGTTTATGCAGCCCTCGTTGAACGTAAGCAGAGCACCAAAGGCGGAGGTTTTTAGCACGCCCATTACGAGAAACCATGCTACAATCTGCCATCACGATGCATTACGTTCACTAATAGTTCGCTGCCGCCTCATCACTGTCTGCGGGTGCAGCTGCTCGTATTGACACTTCGCAGAAGGTCCAAATGCACGAGAGCGTAGCCGCTGACTGTGCGGGTAACATTTTGTCTTGGTACTGAAGTAGAATTAGTGGAAAGATTACTCGTTGAAGCGCTTGCTGCAGGAGGCCTATCTTCGCTTGGTTTTGAAAATGTGATCCTCTTGGCCGAATCAGAATGTAAAAATATTTGAGACGCTGTGTATTTGTTAAGAAAGGTTTAATCATTCCAAAAAAGTAAAAAACCAGACATGGACTTTTAAAAATATTTTCCCTAACCTGTGCTCTTAAAAATTATAAGTAATCCCTCCGAGCGTTTCAAAAAGCTATTGAAGCAATCGTACATTTTATTAATCGTATGAAGAACAATTGTCTATAAAAAGTAATCAATAATCTTGTTTACAAAAGGATGGTTGGCCGATGTTGCCGAGCACATTATAGGATCAGCGAAATCTGTCGTCCACGCACAAGCCGCTTAATAAATATTTATGCTATGCCACTTGTTATACGCTCCTTTGAGCCTGTCTGCTGCCACAGGATCCGGGCTACAGTTGAGCACCTCCCCCCCTTTCGCTACATCCTGCGCTGCGCTGATGTGGCGGATCATCACATCACCCGAAACAACATTCGCCGTTCGGAAGAAACACTTCAGTGTCACATCATTGCATTAAAGCCCGCTTTTCGACTGTGGTTGGGAGTGGCTTTCACAAAACCCTACGCCTTCCTCATCCGGATGGCCAGTAGTGCCCGCTGCGACGCCTGCGAGGTTGAAGAGACAATCGAACATGTGGTTTCTCGGTGCCCACTGTATGCATCAAGAAGTCGTGTTTTGGCCACCGAGCTGAGGCTAGCTCAACCGATTGGACAATCAACAGTTCACAGTACAGACTATTCTAGGACACCGACCCCTACAATCGACTTCGCAGCAGGCAACAAAAGCTGTTTTGCGTTTTATTAAGAAAAAAAAGGCTTATCTCAAAGACTATAGTGCCCGTGAGGGGACTAAAATGCGTTAGCGTCCCCTCTAGTACCTCCATCTTTCCACCTGCCCTCGCTTCCCTGCACACCCTTCTCCAGTGTCGAGTAGAAGTTCGGGCTCTAAGCCTGCATAACCTCTCGGCCTTTCCGTTTGCTTTTATCTCTCTCTCTCTCTCTCTCTCTCTCTCTCTCTCTCTCTCTCTCTCTCTCTCTCTCTCTCTCTCTCTCTCTCTCTTTTCGGTACAACGCCCACCCTACCAGGGCAGCTTTTGTGATTAGTTGAACAAACCCGCTTGGTAGACCTCGCCGATTTAGAGCGGTGCATTTATGCGGGATGTGCGGGGCAAACAATGTTTGTTTATGATGAATGAATATATGATGCCGCAGGTATAGTAGCATTGGGGAAGCCCACCAGATTTGAAAGCGTCAATTGATTGGTGTGTGTTTTTTTTCTTAATATTTCTGTTCTCCAGGCTATGTTCAGACTACCGACGAAAAAGTTATATCGTGATCTATGGACGTAAAAAAACGGCGTGTCACGTAGTTCGGTTGGCTGAGACGTGACCTGACGCCATTCTTTAAACATATTACGACAGTTGCGGCAACAGTCCGAACCCGGCCTAAGGTTTTCGGGGCGGGGGAAGGGGGGGGGGGAGGCTTCAGAGTAGAGTGACCCCCCGCTGTCGCTAAACGCACCTACGTCACGAGGGCAGTATTGTCGAAGCAAGGTGGTGATTGCAACCACAGGGAGTTTTCTAAAGTGCGGTGACCCGTATCCATGGGATTCTATATGTTTTTTTGCCGTTGTCGTTCCTCTGCATCAACGCATCCAACATCACGCAGTAATTACACCTAAGCGCCTTTGTTTACAGCTCGCCGCGTGCAGGTTCAACAACAATACAAGGGAAAGAAGCAGCGACACTCACCGCCTAGCGTCCCCACTCAAGCGAGGCCTGAAATGAAAGTGCGCGTATAGGAAACACACGCCGATTCGCGCCGATTGCGGTAGAGTCAACAGGAGGTAGCAGGCGGCCTTGACAGGAAACTCCTCGCGGTGCGGTTATTACCGACACGGAAAAGCGGGCTTCATTGGATCGGAGGTCGAAAAAGCTTCCGGCGCTCAGGAATCCTGCACTAAATCTTTCTTTCCTTGCAAGAATGGACAAACTCTCCCTGTGATACTCTGGAATTTTGCCGGTTTAGTGAAAACTACCCTTCAATTTTAATTTCTATTTATTTCGGACATAAATACATGCATGTAGTTATTCTACGCGGCGTGGCAAAAGGAGACTCGTACATATCCTGACGAGGCCACCTCCCCAATAGTACAATTCGGAAAGCAGTGGATGCAATCAAGGAAAACAGAACCGCGCAAAAACTCTGCCCTAGAATAAAAAAAATTGGCCACGTATCTGCTCCTTTCGTTGCAAATGCCGTCAAAAGACGATAGTCTTTGCAGACATTTGCCAAGGAAATGCCCCCCTTTGCTTTCCCGCTCACCTCTCATGCTGTTCCTGTACCGTCGCGCTCATACCAAGGTAAACACACTAAAGGTTTGCGCAAGGCGATTTGAATTTACCGCGTTCCACTGCTACAGGCCAGGTTCCTCGATGCCAGCGCTGCAGTACGGCGGAGACGCGCGTGAATGGAGGCGGCCGACTATAAGGTTTATAGAACCGCGTGGCCGTGCTCCACGTGCGTTCCAAGCAGAAGCTGGAACCTAGCTAGTGGAACCTTTCGTTGCTGTTGCCGCGTGATTTTTCGTATGCCGCCAGGAGGCGGCGGTTTTCTGCAGTAGATGTCGAATATCATTTGCTATCGAAAAACCAAGCATCCATGAATTTTTTAATAAAGGAACACTGTAAATATCCCTTGTGTACTAATCTCCTGTCTTATATTTGCGTAATGTCTTGTTCTTGTTCAACAAAGTTGACAAGTATGAACATATAAACCGGGCTTAGACGTTTGCATTTGGGTGTGAGTATATAAGACTATTGCGTAGTAAGCATTTTACTTTGGCGGGGTGGCTGAATCGAGTTACAGACAGACAGACGGACAGCCAGACAGACATACAGCCAGACCAAAATTTCTGGGTTTAAGTAGCCCAAGAAAGACTATCGTCTTTAAAAATGAACACTTTGAATGTATGATAAAGGTAGAACAAGCAAGCACACTTAGTAGAGCATACAAATAAGATGTTGATTACATGATCAGTGAAAGCTAATCACATGTCTAAACAATAGATTGTTACAATTGTATGTTTAAACAAGATAAACAGTTAACATAGGTGATGCGTACCACAATAAATTGGTTAATACACATACAATATTCAACACACAGGAAAGTCGGTTAAGACCGGGAGTACTTACCAGAATGACTTTTCTTTTCTTTTCGTATTTCCAGATAGTTTTATAATTATGAGCTTCATCAATTATGGAAGGATGGCTGTTACAGAGAGGTACAATTTGATTATGTATAGTTTGGATACCATGGCTGGTCCGGGGCTAATGTCCAACTAGGTAGTTCGTTCTAATTGTTTATCAAAGAAGAGTGCAAGGCTATTCTAGATTTGGTTATAAAAGCGTTGCTAGAAAGAAGCTATACAGTTCAGCACAGATTAAAATCTTTAGAATTTGAAAAATTGACCTTTTTGTTTGAGATATCAGGCATAGGAGTCGTAAAGCTTTCCTTTGAAGGTACTGGAGCCGAACTGAGTGAGTACCTAATCCCATACTAAATGGCAATACACAAGGTGTGGATGAGAAAGTGAAGAATACAATTGTTTCTTCCGTGTGATGCGTGGGCAGTCACAGCGTTCCAACCAATCCTCGTATACTGGTGTTTCCGTCTCACATTGCTTTCCATCTCTCCCACGAGGTGTACGGCCTCTCCATCAGGATCCGCGCGTACACGGACCGGCCGTGATCGCGGTCGTGTGGTTGCGGTGCAAGGCAGTAACCCCACGGCGCGAGGTCCTCGTCGATACGCAAAGTAGGTGAACGATGCCTAACACAACGGTGCATAAAGCAGGCCTTAAATGTGACCATCAAACAGGAGACGCAGTGCCACCAACAAGGCATGACAGCGACATCGACCGCGTTTTTACTAGGGGAGTCGAAGTGGGCGTCTACAGCTACGCTTTATCGCTCCATTTGCACGGACCGCTACTCTCGATAGTCGCAATCAGCAATAACTACTTCAACATCGGCAGCATGTATGAGCAAATAGTTTATTCAAAAGTTCTGTCCTTGTATTCATAGTGACCTGCGTCGTGAGTTACGACATAGAATTTTCCATCGTAGCGAAATATGTCTATACTGTTGTAAGTGCCCTAGTGAGCCTTCATAGCCAATGTTTGGCATTTCGTAAACAATCACTGCAGTGGTTTCGGCAACTTTTCGTCGCACTTCTTCGGTATTTTGCAGTACAGTTGGCACATAATACTTACAATAGAGTATTTTTTATTCACTCGCACATATTAATGATCAGTTCAGAAACGTTTATTTCTTTAGTCCCATCTTTATACAATGCATATCATGACTAAATCCGGCAGTTTTCTTTTTGTCGTTGATATTTCGGTGTAATTTTTTTTCGTGTGGCAGGAGTCCCTTGTTGAGGACTTTTAAGCTCGCGGAAAGCACATGGGAAAAACAAACGCCTGAGAGACACAGTGTTTATGTACGCACGAGCTTTCAACGACATCCCTCTTGGTTCCGCAGCTTACCGGGAACAGCCATCAGGAGTTAACTCGCAGAATAACCTCAACGAAAAAAGTGCAACAGCTTCTTCGGACTTGCGGTATCCCACAAATTATTTCCCCCAATCTCTGCAGCGAAGTACACAGTAGTTGCACTACAGCAATTTTAGGCGCTTTTACTATTTCCCTACAAAGGTGAAAATAATTCAGCTGAACCCACCGCCTACTCCTACTACAATACAGACAAACTGGTTACACTGTTAAATTTGAGAACAGGGTATGGTGGCCACAAAAGTGCACTTTCCGGCTCAATTGGTGCCTTGGACGTCCACCACCCCAATTTACGTGTACAGAGACAAGAAAAGGGGCGCACAAACACAAATTACAGCTTGTCTTTTTTCCCTTGGCCTATTTTCCACGGCGTAGCTTCGCCACCTTTCGGAGCTAATCTGCGAACCCACGCGGCCTTGAAGTGCCGACAGAATGACTACTTCCGATAGAACCAACCGCCGTATGGAAACCACGGTCTTTCACCGTTCTATCCAGTGGAAATGCACGCCGTTGAACGGTGTTGCCCAGGTGGTTAACCTGTCTAACTTAAACGTACGGCAAGTGTTTACCATTGCAGCACTTTGACGCTGCTCCACCCGCACCGGAAGCGCCCCTACCCACCCAGCCAATTTCTCTCCGCTTACTTGTAACTCTTTCCCAACGTGTTTTTTTTTCTTCGCGCATGCGCATGGGTTTGCGCCGGAGGAGTTTTCTGTGTACACGGCACCGCCGGATTTTCCTTCGACCTAGCTATATTAAGCTTCCCGTTAAAAGTAGCTAGAAAATCAAGCGGAATCTGGGCTCAGTGCAGGATAAGATTGCCGCGTGCGGATTAGCGCTGGCAAAGAAAGAGAGAGAGAGAGAGAGCAACTTTATTTAGTTGCTCTCTCACGAGAGGTTCATCCTAGCCGTGACGCGGCCTGGACGTCGTCCCGGCTTGACCCTAGGACCTGCGCCCTTGCTTCCCCGCTCGGGTCGGAGAGAGCCACCGCTCCCCCTCCCCTCTGTGGGGTCGCTCGGTCGCTGCAAACCTAGGGCTGCCGAGACCTGCTGGACTGCCTGGAGTTGCACGTCGTAGTCATAAGTCCACTTCGCCGCCTCTAAGGGTGGGTGAAGCGTCGTTTCTTCTGCTGCCTTCGTCGCGCTGATTCTGCAGTCCCACATGATATGGGTCAGCGTGGCCCGCTCACACTCACAGAGTTTGCACACATCACTGTCGTACACCATTGGGCACATGTACTTCGCGAGCACCGGGGTGATCACGGAATCCGTCTGTATATATAATACGGCCTCCTCCCGAGTAAACCTCGGGTGGGGAGGCGGCATCGTTCGTCGACACAGTCTGTACCACCGCACAACGTCGTTGTAGCTGGTCATCGTATCCTTGGTTCCATCGTAGTCTTCGGCGTCTGCGTCCACGTCGTCCGAGGCGGCCTGGTCGCTGTTCGTCGCGCGGCGTGCAAGTCCTCGCGCGACGGCGTTGGCTGTCTCGTTGTGGTTCGCGTTGCCCACCTGGCCCGCCACGGTTCTACCCATGTGGGCCGGGAACCACTTGAGCACCACACTGCCTCTACTGAAGCAGCCGTTGGCTTCGGCCTTGCGCAGAATGCGCGCGGCCTCACCGCACACACTGTTCTTGGCATAGTTGCGGATCGCCGTTTTCGAGTCGCAAAGGGCCGTCGTGCACCTGGGGTCTGCTAGGGCGAGTGCCACCGCTACCTCCTCGGCCTGATGTGTTTTCTTGGCGTGAACGCTCGCCGCCGTATTCGTGTCTCCCGTCATGGCTGTCACCACCACCGCCACGTAGACGTCTTCCTCTTCTTGGTGTCTCGCAGCATCCACGTACACTGCCCCGTTGTCACTTGCGTGTAGGTCTACCAGGGCCTTGGCCCGAGCGGTCCTTCGTTCCTTGTTATGTTCTGGGTTCATATTGCGAGGGATCGGACAGACGACGAGCCGTGCCCGCGTTCCCTCGGGCAGCGGTTCCCCTGCTGGTTGTCCTCCCTCCTTGGGCACGTACCCCGGGCGTCGGAGGATGTACCGTCCCGTTCTGGTGCCCGACAGGCGCTCAAACTGCGCCGTCTTCTGCGCTTCCGCGATTTCGTCGAGGGTGTTGTGCACCCCCAACGCCGCGAGCTTGTCATTGTTCGTACTTCTGATGAGGCCGAGAGCCGTCTTGTACGCCTTACGTATGGTCGCCTCGATCTTGGCTTTCTCGCACGCCCTCCAGTTGTGAAACGCGGCGACGTACGCGATGTGGCTTATGACGAATGACTGGACAAGCCTCATCAGGTTCTCCTCCTTCATGCCTCCCCTTCTGTTGGAGACTCGGCGGACAAGGCGCATGGCCGCGTCGGCTTTCGTGGTCATCTTGGTTACTGTGGCGCCGTTGACCCTCGTTCGTTCGAGAAGCATGCCCAGCACCCTGATTTGGTCGACATCCGGGATGACCTGTCTGTTTGCCGTGTGTAAGACGATGCTTGACCGGTCGTCTCTTTTGCGTTTCCTAACGCCCTTCGGTGGGAGTATCAGCAACTCCGACTTGGTCGGAGAGCAGACGAGGCCCGATCCGTCGAGCTGTTCTTCGATTGCGTCTATAGCTTCTTGCAAAGTGGTCTCGATATGTCCGTCGCTGCCTCCCGGGTCCCACAGCGTGACGTCGTCGGCGTAGATGGTGTGGCGGACGGCCGCCACCCTTTCCAACCGATTTGCCACGCCGATCATCACCAGGTTGAACAGCAGCGGGGAAATGACTGAACCCTGCGGCGTGCCGACGCTGCCAAGCTTCTTTTCGGGCAGCTGCAGGTCTCCCGTAGCGCTGGCAAAAAAAAAAAAAACATAATTACTCCATTCATAATCCCCGCTTGGCGGCAATATTACATTCTAAGCACATTAGGCAAGCTGAATAGCACCCTCACCAATTGTGGAGCATAAGCTCGCGCTTGTTTGAGCAACATTACTTGGCATATTTACTTGTATGAGGGAAATGCGGAAAATGCCCTGCTTAGAGGGAGGGAGAGACAATAAACTTTCTTTTCCCCATCCCTTGTGATTGCCGTCACTCTTTAAAGTTACACTGATATCGTATTTCTAATTTTACAACGTCAACTCGAAGAGTTCGATCGAGATTATCTTTATGGAAAATAATGTTTTCCGTTGACATCAATGTTTCTAAAAAATGAAAAAAGAAAAACGTTTTCTTTTTTGCCAAAGAAAGCTCACTCGTGGTATTGCCCTTATATTTTCACCGCGCTTTCAGTCGTCGCTAGGGGCTGCCAATGCGGCTCAATGGCCCGGTCATGCTGTTGTAGCGTCAGCTTTCTCGACAGGGAGAGCGCCAGCATCGTAAAATCAATATTGAGACGGAAACTTCGAGTTAATGGCGAACACTCGTGCACCGTCATCATAAAACGAAGCGAAGGCGGTCACTTCCCGGTAGCGCTCTGCGTTCGTGACGCGGGGCGACATGTGACGCCGCACAAGTGACAGGCCGTTTACGTCTACAGGGTGTTCGGAGTCAATACATGCAAGACGCCCTTGGCGACGCGGCTGCCTCGTATACCTGCCAAGCGCGGGCAGGGGGTAAGGGCGGAGAAACGGTTGAAGGCCGTGCAAGAGGGTGTCCAACGTTCCATTTCCCGAATGCGTGGATGGTTGTGACTAATCCGCGTGCAAGGCAAGATAGTAGAAGGAACCGGAAGGCAATGTGACCACTCGGTTCGTGTCTACGTCTTTCCTTGTGCGTCGGAAGCTATGTCTTAGTCTAAGTAGCGGCTCACCTAATTTGCCATTTTCTTTTCTGATGGAGGCGAAAAGCAAAAACGCCCGTGTGTACGAGATTTCGGCGCACGATAAAGATCCCCAGGTGGTCAAAATTAATCCGGAGCCCTCCACTACGGCGCGCCTCATAGCCTGCGTTGCGTCGGCGCGTTAAACCCCACAATCAATCAATCAATTTGCCATTTTAAACATATACAGTTGCTCCACAGGCTGTAAGAGAGGCCAACGCGTCAGAAGAAAGGTAGCTTGGTTCTAAAACTCGCCTTAAAATGGTCCCTGTGGACTGTAGCGCATTTGCTTAGCTTCAAACACATTTTAACCGTTTTTTTTAAGCGAAGCTTTAGTGTCTCCACAGGGTTGCGTCTGTAACACAAAAACGGGTAACACGAAAACAGGAAAGCGAGAAAAAAAAAAAACACTTCCCGTGGCGGGAGTCTAACCTGCGTCCCTCGCGTTATGAAGTCTATCCGATTGCTCCATTTCGGCATGGTCGAAGCGGTTTGGAATTGGGGAGGGGTGCAAGGACGTGCAAAATTAGAAAAAAAAAACTGGTTGATTCTTCTGTCATAGGAATCAGTAAAACACGAAATTGACATATGAAGCGAAATCTCCAGCTGAGCATGATTTGCGGGTCAGCGGCTGCCTTGTGGGTGTGCTTGGCGAGCGACGTCCTGCTGGCGGCTCGCTTCAGCAAAGGTGTACTGACATACGTCAGTGAAATCTTAGGGTATCGCGGCATAAAACACTGTCGTGTTAAAATACAAAACCTGAAAGCGAACAATCCTAAGTATAACGTACTCTTTAGTACTAAAAATTGCTTCCCCGCAAGAAGATCCTGTCTGCAGGGGTGCACCCTTTGCAGGACGCCTGCTTCGTTGTACTGGTGTCCCTTCCGTGACGGATATAACGTCACGAAATCTTCGTGTATCCGAGAGTAAAACACTTTCGTGTTAAAAATCCTGAACACCGACGTGTAAAGACGACCTTGATCCTTCACGAGAAAGCTTCGCGTTCAATCATCATCGTCGTTAGGCGGAGGGGTATTTGATTTTTACCTTGTTTGCTCAGAGGGAAATCTTAAGCTTCACTAAAACCGCCGAAATTCTCCAGGGTCTTGCAATGCATGTGTGAGCTGCAATATACTGCCGCGAACCATGCCTTGGGTTTGTTTATTTGTGTTTTGCTTTTACCGCCCGGCGGCGCCGGTCTGTGTTATCTCTGTGCCAAGGGAAGCGCGCGTTACATTCTTTCTTTCTGTGCCGCATGTGTTATCTGTTCTGATAGGGAGAGCATTCCGATCTAACGTGAACAGCCCGGAATAATCTTCTTGGATCTACAATGTTCTCGATGCAAATCGACGGTTCGAGAACCACGCGCGCCGAAAGATAAAAAAATTCCCCCGCACCTCCCCGAAGGGAATCGTGCAGAAATGCGAATGCATTGTGTGCACCGATGAGTGTGTTGCGAGTAATGGCGTAATTAATGACGAGAGTGTGAACGTAATCATTTATTCATCAGCACCTGTTTGTGTTATCGTTGTACCTGACGGCCACAATCACTGCCTTGTGATCGCTAAAGTGCACGGTCAAAGAGTCTTTGAGAAGCATACGCGCGTCACAGTTTCCCGTAAAGACCAGATCAATGCAACTCCCGTGAATGGTAGTGGGGCACGTGTCGAAGCCGGCAGAGAGACAATGCATAGAGTGCCTGGTCTGCATGTACTCGACCAGCCACTCGCCACTCTTCTTGCGCACGTCAACGTTGAAGTCGCCAACCAAGACTATGGGGTCAGAGGGTTTGGAGCGCACGCGCACACTTTCCATAGCCGCGTCCAGCTGCGCGGCGACGGCGTCTCGAGCGAGGTTGGGCGCGAGGTACACGGTCACCACAAAGACTCTGTCTCCGGTGTAGGCAAGGGTGTACAAGTCCTTGTACGGAGACGTGTCGCGAACGAAAGACGTGGCAACGGCGTGCGATATCAAGTTCCCATACACGTTAGACACGAGACTAACACCGCAGTACTCGCAGTCCTTGCCGCTTCGAGCAAAGTAGTACTCGTTGACGGCGTCATCAGCCACAGCAGTAGCACTCGGGCAGACACTGCGATCGAGGACGAGGAGTGACGCCTGTCGCTGTTGTCGCAGTTCTTCGCTGAAGGGCAAGTAGCGCTTGACGAACACGTCCACACCACCGGCTCGGCGGAGAGATAACACCTGCGGGCGCACGCCGACGGAGCACGACAACCCCCGACTAAGAAATGCATTCGCATTTACGACGACGACGACGACGAAGGCAGAACTACGAGGCGCGCGCTCACCTGCGCTCGCGCTGGAGGAATGCAGGCGCACGCCGGCCAACGGAGCAAGACAACCCCCGGCTAATAAATGCATTCGCATTTAAAAGCCGGCAGAGCAGACGCCAGGGTATTCGATTCTGCGACGTTCGCCGACGCACGTCACTTTGTTGACCGCTGTTTCGCCGCCTCTGTATTCTTTTGAGTTGTTAGGGGAGCACAAGTTCGCTCCAATAAACTTGTTTCTTTTCCAAAACAACTGCGTTGTCCCTGGCTTCGTGACAATACAATCCTCGCAAAGTACGAAACGTCGCCGTAACGTCAGAATTTAGTGGGAAAGAAATTACTTGATCATTTGCCATTTCGAGCTTCCTAATTCCGTGTTATTAGGTTCGTCGGTTTCTGTATGGACCTACTTCCTGTTTATGAAGAAAGGACAGAAATGTATGCTTCTCACACCTGAATGCCTGCAGATCATTAGACTTCAAAATTGCAGCTACACCCTGCTATTATTGCATGGCGCGCAGCGTCGTTTTCTTATTCCTGCTACCTTTGCTTGGTTATATGCTCGCTTTTTTGTTTGGCACATGCATTATATTTTTGTGTGCCTCTTTTTTTAAGTGGCAGTCGCTGCTGACGCCACCCTCCCCGCATTTTTGCGTCGTCGCTCTGTGAAACAGGTGTTTTCTGTGCTCCCTACATTTTTCCGTTTAGAATGTCTGGAAGCATCATTGTTACGTTTGTAAGTTTTGCACCCTACGTTTTTCATCCGGGATTGGTACCTGCTGTACAAAAAGTTTCAAGTGTTCTTAATACAGTCGCCGACCAATTTTTCGGGCGCCCTATTTGCCGGTCCTGTCTGAATATTCGGACTCTGCCACGACACCAACACACGATTTATAGGATCAACGCATAGCATCGACCAAAATTTTGGATGTTTGAAACGCTCCTCGTTCGATTTTCCGGACTTTTTCTCTCGATTATGAGTCAAAAGCTACGGAAAACGCAAACCTCGCTGCCATGTTGTTTCTCTCCAGCCTCGAACCCGCGTTGCCAGCTGATCTCGTATAGGAACACTAGTGACCATTGGTAATGCTCTTAATCTGCCGAACTCAATGAGCACTAGCGCGCTGAAGGCGCCCTCCTCAAGTAAGCGACACTGGAGAAGTTCTCTAACGCTGACCGCGAGATCGAGCTCTGCGCTGAACTCACTCAAGACGATATAGTTCACCGGGTGCTGGAAGATTACTCGGGCTCAGACACTGAGTAGCCAGGGAATGCACTGCCAACTAGACTTGAAGGCAGGCCATTTTGGTGCTTCCTGCGTTTTAGAACGAGAACGCCACCTTCGCAGACGTGCAGGCTGGCTTATTGGTACGGCAACGCAGCGCCTCGTAGAAACAGACTGACGAGATTTCCAAGCCGCTCTGCAAATAAAGTGAATTTTTTGCGTTAATTGTTTTTTTCGGACTGCCAAAATATTTGGACGCTATCTCTGCCTCGAGGGTCCAAAAATCGGTCGGCGACTGTACATTCGAAGCCGCTCCCCTCACTCCTTTTTTTTTGTTATTTTACGGACTACAAGGCTATTTTCTAAAGTAACATTAAGGATTGGTCAAGTTCTTAACCGGTAAAACAGCATTCTTATCTACCTCATCTAAACGCAGCTATTCATCAATGTTCCGACATAACCGAGGCACAAGGATATGCAAGCCCACATTTAAGTCTGGTGTGAAGACGGATGTTTGCATTAAACTTGCAGGACCATGACACACATTTTTAAAATCCTTAATAGACAATTGTGCCCGTCAATATTCCCCCAAAAACATTCACGTTACCGTGGCTTTGTCAAAATGTGTTCGTTTTCTCCTCCGACTTTATCACCCATTAATTGAGAAAAGTTGGCGAACACATTTTTTCTGCAAAACCTGTGCTGCTTGTCCTGCGCGTTTTAGTGGTGGAATGCGCAATTTTTGGAATGCGGAAACCTTTCGTACACTTTCCAACCGAGGTGGGACATAATTTGTTTCAAATGGTCACATTGTCCTCATGTATTTTCGTTTGTGTTTGCCAATGTTTGCAGTCTTAATTTTATCCATTTATTTGCCCGGGGGTATCACACCTTATACTTCGGGCCCCACTTGTATACCGACTTCGCGACGCTTTCTTGTACTATTACTACTATATACCTGAAACGGCTGCGTCCTATGACTAAACATTGTTACCTGTCCAAAGACAACACTGGCGCTAAAATTCACAAACTCATAATGCAACAGAAGCGTGCATCTGATTATTCCGTCCAAATTTACCGACTGCGCTGAGCTCTGCATTATTCTCAAATACACGGCTCAACTTCGGCACAGTGACTATCCTAAGCCCCTCAACACGACATCACAGAAATTTCGGCTTCACAATTTTCACACTCTACGCAACTTCTACTAATAGTGTTCTGAAAAAAAAAATTAAATGATGCTTTAATCAAACTCTGCGACTTGTGGGGTTCGCGCGACTTTCACTACACATAGCCCGGTACATCAGCTGAATCATATTAGTCCTTTCCACGCCTTTCCGACAAAAAACGTTTGATTATAGGTGGCATTTATGTGTGTATCAGAAAAAAAAAAACGCAGCTAAACCCAACACCAATTGCACAGCGCCGACCTGCTGGTCTTGAAGACGCGTTTTTGATAGGAGAAGGCTGCCGAAAAAAAGACTCATTTTGAACTTCCCAGTAGGGAAAAATAAGCAATCGTGTTTCTGACCACCAAACTGCGTTAATTACGACAAGGCTAGGTGGGCTTCAGTGATCGCGACCACAAAGCAGGTGCCAAATAAGAGTGCGATGGGCAAAACGAAGCAAATCAATTGAAAATAAAAGAACGGCAAACATATCAGTCTCGCAAATTCATGCTAACAGGAACGTACAAAACTTCAGGTTTGGTTGAATGTGAGAAACAAAAGTTCAATTTAAAATACGACCTTTGCAGCATCAGTACCATGAGCCGGCTGCGGGGGCATGTCGCTCACACCATACAGGGCGTAGTCAGGTTCACCCACATAAACAACTTGCACGTGAGTTGCACTGGGTTAAATGCCCATTGAGCACCCAGTAAACGCCGTGTAAATATAATTGCATACCCTGTGAATACCTCACTGCCCCTTTTCTGAAAACAAAACTCGGGTAGAGAGCACTTTCTGGAACCGCCTAGTAAACCTTTCTGTAGCTCAATCTCAAACAGGAAGAATTTTGAGTTGCCCCCAAAAGCGTTTACAACACTAAGCGTGAACTACGAAAACTTCTGAGAAATTTTATTCAAAACATAAACTAGAAAGCAGATCCCTGACAACAGATTCCCGTTCACAGATCGACGGCTTCTGTCACTGCTTTGCAGGCGCATCTGTCCAGTCGCAGTTGACGAGCTGCAACGACGAGCGGAACACTTCTTCGACGAGCTGGGAATCTGAAAGGCACGGGCTTCGAAACTGCGGCGCCGCTGGGACGCAGTTGTCGAAGTACTCGCCCGTTGTGCCCTCAAGGTCTGGGTCCACTGCGAGCCGGATAGAGGTCTGCGCTCCCTCCAATGGCGTCTGCACAAAGTGAAAAAGTGCGCCAGCTGCCATATACTAATACGTCCGCTTGCGCATTGCCTCAATTTTTCTGTGAATTAACAAAGATTCTTCCGAACACTTGAACCCGTTTGCATGCATCGAAAGCGGAAGCATTATGGCTTCCCCCCGCAATACTTACCAAAATCTTTTTGTACTGTTACGTCGTGTCAGCGTCGCTTTCTTTCGTTTCGTTTCTTTGTCATTCGACGCAAATTACTTCGACGTGCGGACTGACGACAATGCACACCGCAGCTTCCCCAAAATCCTGAATTCTCCGTAGATGGAGTGAACCTGTACGTTCTATTCATTAGCTGTCAGATACCTACCCCTGTCACTCGATATAACGTCAGCGCCGCAAGCAGTAGGTTAACTCTGGCTCCACGTCTGCCAACATGCTGACGTAGTTATGCGAAAGGTTCCCCTTCCCTTAAATTGAACCTAGAAAAAAATGTATTTCCTGCTATTTTATTAAACATACAACTGGCACCGGTACAATGCTTGACATCGCAAAGTCCACCCAAGTGTCGGGCGCGGCGTTTCCATGCCGTCCGATGACCCCGTAAACATCAATGCCTATACGGTAGAGTATTCCCAAAGCATTTCCCTTCTTGGCCGCTGCTTCAAACCTAGCTGTAGAACCAAAAGATGACCCGAAAACCGCTTGAGAAGGCATCAAGTTACTGCGACACGTCGGCGTACCTTGCCATTGATGATCAGTGACACGTAGAAAAAAAACTTGCGCAGTCGAGACCCTTCCTCGACTATCTGCGTGTCAACAGATCCTGGATGGAGGAAGTTTGCCGTCACACCTGGAGAAAAAAACGAAATGGGTTTAGAGAAGGAAAGTCCTTTTAGCAACAAAGCTTTGGAAAAATACACAGGGAGCGTCTGTGTTTGAAAAGTGTGACAAAATATGAAGCTCTTTGCATTTTGCCTGCTGCCTACTACCGAACAGAACATGTCAGAAAACAGTGCACGGGCATAACAGATACGAAAGAAAAGATCATGCGAACGTGGGCGACACGCAAGGAAACCGCAACAAGCACAGCAGCAGATACGAAATACCCCAGAGCTATGGCCTGGCGTGAATTCCCCACGTAAGATACGTCTGAGTGATGAAATTATATTTTTTATACACTACCCTCTAAGATGAAGGATCTTATTTCTGGGTATTGCGGCTGTGAAGGGGGCGACGTGAGTTTTACACATGCAGCTCGTGTCTGGGAGGCGCGAAGTGGGCACCGAGACACTGCAATGAATTTTGTATGATATTCTAGTTTAAGTGAAAGAGAGGAAGTCTTTGGAATACTTAGCTTCAATGCTTCAATGACTTCAATGCCGATTAGTTGCTCTGAGCGAAAAGAGTAAATGCGATTGTGTAAAATAGCGCGGCATTGTCTTGTCCCATGCAATGTCTCATTAAGAATGCCACTATTACGAAAGACCCAGTTACATTTCGCCTCTCCATCTTCTTGGCGAACTGATGGAGACGAAATAGTGATGTTCTTTTGATGCGCGAGCCGAGAGGACGATCTCGACTCGCTCCGATGACCGACGACCGATGCTTGGAGCGGGTGAGGGATGAGGACTGCCTTCCTTGCTGGATATTAGGTTTATTTACACTATTCACATTACTCCAACTTTACATCAGGTCAGAGTGACGGTTACATTGTCACTCTGACAGCAGCAGCCTGTTCGGCCGAGATCTATACTGAACTAGATCCCCTCTCGACCGACCCCCGACAAAACCCAACACTCCGGTTTTGATAGCAAAAACCCCGCCTCCAAAAAGGGGCGTACAAGAAAGAGAGAAAAACATTTCAAAACAAATTATAGAAACCCTTGATTGGCCACAGGAACCAGCCAATCACACACATGTCCTCACCTGCGGTCACGTGACCCAACACTCTCTCTTACACACTCATAGTGCGTTTCCCACGAACGCCATAGTACCCGACAAGCAAATACAGGACATCTGTGGCCTAAGTGGACACACATTACGTTCAGCGGGCGGCATCTGTACAAGAGCCAAGCCGAGGGCCCGGAGCGGTCCCCGCGCGGCTGACCTCCCTCCGCGCGGCGCCTCCCGCGCGGCGGGACAATAGGGTTGATAATTCCCTCCCAGACGAAGGGCGCCGCCGCCTGCCGCCAGTCCCCCCGGAAGACGCGCTTCAGGCCCACTCGGGGGTCTCCGAGGCGATTGACCCGTCAACGACCAATGCCGCCGCCGGAGTCGAAGATTTTCCAAAATTACACCGCGCGCGCTTTCAACACTAAGAGGTACGATAATCTGGCTTCCCGTCAGCTTGTTATGCCGAATGACCCAGCCACCTCCGAAGCGACAGAGGCACTCAGGCTAATCGCCCCCGTCTCTTGACACACAAAAGGACGGGCACAACACACGCTCTCCGCGGCTCCGAACTTGACGTTCGTGCGGCTACATGAAAGGGACGCGGGATCGTAGCTACCAGAGAAGCGACGCCAATACATGGGCCACCGGCGGCCTTCATTAATTACATGCGGAGCCCGAACTTAACAGACCCCTCATGTGAAGTGTCTTGCAAAATGTGAAGGCAGACGTTGCAGCATCTGGAGCGCATAACCAACGCGGACGACAAATAATGATGATGATGGATTGATTTTATTGGCGCAAGGCCGACATGGGCAAAGAGCGCCAAACACAAAGTGATTTGATAGGAGAGAACACGAAGTAAAATCAGTTAAAAACAATGAGCACGGCTGGTGTAAAGGGCCAGGGTGAAGAACAAGAGTGGTTAAAAATTAAATAAGGTGGCTGGTGTATGGGACCAGGGGTAAAACTATGGGTGATAAGAGATGAGTTGTAAGAAATGAACTTCAGATAGGAACCTTAAGGTTCGCTGAACAGAGAACATGGCTTCATCTCCTAAGAAGTATGACGGGTGTGGTGGAATATGTCGTGTGTGTAGTTGTGGGAAGTGTTTTCGTCGTGTAATGTCGAGTGCCTTACATTGTATGAGGATGTGGATCACGGATAGGGCCTCTCCGCACCTGCTGCACAGAGGTCTTGGAGACCCCGTGAGAAGGTGCGAGTGCGTTGCATGAGTGTGCCCTATCCGTAATCTAGCCAAGGCGACTTCAGTGTATCTATTACGTGTGTCGGTGGTGTATGGTCCCAAGTGTGGTTTTATTACGTGTAACTTGTTGTCTGTTTGTTCACTCCAGTGCGTTTGCCATGTTTTGCGAAGTTGTTGTCTGATGTGTGGTTTCACGTCGGTGTAGGGTAATGTGGTTATGTCTACTGTATTCGATAGTGTAGCAGCAGCAGCCATTCGGTCCGCTGCTTCGTTCCCGGCTATACCACTGTGGCCAGGGACCCAGCAAAGAACCAGTTCAAACTTGCGTACATAAACCGACATAATACCCTTGACTATTAGATTTACAACGTGATTTTTTGAAGACTTTGTTGACGACAACGCCCGCACGACACTGAGGGAGTCTGTATATATAATGGATTGTGGGATGTGACTTTGAAGGATATGATTAACAACAAGAAGTACACCGTAAGCCTCTGCCGTAAATATACTAGTATGACTATTCAGAGTTTTGGTGACACTAAGGCCGGGCCCATGCGCCGCGCAGGACACAGAGGTGGAAGTCTTAGAGGCATCCGTATAAAATTCAGAGCACTCATACTTCTGCTGCAAATACAAGAAATGCTGCAGAATTGCACATGTGGGAGCTCGGTTTTTATCTACATGTGTGAATGATGTGTCGCATGAGACAGGGCGGAGATGCCATGGTGCTATAAAATCTGTTTGAGAACTTTGGATGGTGTCTAAAAAGGAGACAGAAAGCTCTGACGCTTCCTCTCTAACTCTGTAAGAGAAGGGCGCAGAGAACGATGGTCGGTTTAGGAGTAGTGCAGTCTGAGACGTATCATAAAAAGCCGATTTAAAAGGATGGTGTGGCATAGATGAAATTTTAAAAGCAAAAAGAAGATCTGTGTATGCTCGCTGACGTTGTAGGTTCCACTTATTACACTCCACATAGAGGCTTTCGACCGGGCTAGTCCGGAAGGCGCCACATGCCAACCGGAGCCCCAGATGAAGCACTGGGTCCAGCATTTTGAGGGATGTCTTACTTGCTGACCCATAAACAACGCTTCCATAGTCTAATCGTGAACCTATCAGGCTGGTAAAAACACGTAAAAGAAGTTGTTTGTCAGCCCCATATGAAGAGTGGGAGAGAACCTTGAGTATATTCATGGCCTTTAAGCATTTATGTTTAAGTTGTTTTATGTGTTGAATGAACGAGAGCTTTTCGTCAAGGACTACACCTAAAAACTTGTGTTCATTTCTGACTGGAATTGAGAAACCATTGAGTTTGATGTCTGGATCCGGCCGAATGCCGCGCCTTTTCGAAAACAAAACACAAGTACACTTCACTGGATTAAATTTAAAACCGTTGCTATCTGCCCAGCCAGCTAGCTTGTTAACACCAAGCTGGACTTGGCGCTCGCAGATAGACAGGTTACAAGACTTAAAGGATAATTGCACGTCGTCTACATAGATTGAGCAGGAAATGGTTGGTGGCAGAGCCTTCCGAAGAGAGTTCATTTTTACAATAAACAACGTGCAACTCAAAACTCCACCTTGCGGAACACCGTTTTCCTGCACATGAACTCTAGAGAGTGCAGTTCCAACTCGCACGCGAAACGTTCTTTCAGAGAGGTAACTGGCAAGCGTGTTCCACATGTTAGCCGACATACCAAAGGACTTCAAATCGCTGAGGATGCCGTACCGCCAAGCAGTGTCGTACGCCTTTTCAAGATCAAAGAATACTGTCATACAGTACTGCTTATGCAGGAAAGCATCTTTAATATATGACTAACGCAACGAGTTGATCATTCGTAGATCGCCCCGCCCTAAAGCCCGCCTGGCAGCTCTCGAGAATACCGTTGTACTCTAAGAAGTACACGAGTCTCCTGTTTATCATCTTCTCGAGGAGCTTGCACAGGCAGCTTGTCAGGGCAATGGGGCGATAACTGGCGGGAGAGGAAGGGTCCTTTCCTTCCTTCAGGAAAGCCACTACTATAGCCTCCCTCCAAGAGCGAGGAATGTGCCCCGAAAGCCATATGTTGTTGTATAGATGTAGGAGTGTTTCAAGAGTGTCTGGGTGTAGGTGTTGTATCATGGTGTATGTGATTTTGTCTGCACCTGGAGCTGAAGGCTTACATGTGCTCAGAGCAACCTTCAGCTCATGAATTGAAAAAGGAGAATTGTAAAAAGTGTGCGACTTGTTGTTATCACGCAGGGACTTCTTTTCTACAGATGTTTTGTGTTTCATGAAAGTGTTTGTGTAGTGTGCTGAACTGGACACGTGTTCGAAGTGTTGTGCAAGTGTTAGCCTGGTCTTCCAGTGTGTCCCCTGTTGTACTAACCAGGGGCAGGCTGTGTGTCTGTTGTCCTTTTAGTTTTCGTATTCGTGTCCAGACTTTATGTGTGTCAGTGTACGAGTTGATGGAAGTGAGGAAGGTGCGCCAACTCTCCCTTTTCGCCTCACGACGCACTCGCTTTCCAAAAGCCTTTGCCCGTTTAAAAGAAATGATGTTATCTGACGTGGGGTACCGGCGAAGGACACCCCACGCCTTGTTCTGGGCCTCTCGCGCCCGCCTGCAGTCCTCGTTCCACCAGGGCCTCCTTGGGCTGCGGGACCCACTGGAGGCCTGGGGAATGGACTTTTCGGCGGCGTCGAGGATGTGCGCCGTGACGAGTTGGGCGGCTTCCTCCACGTGTAGGTGTTTTATGGTTGTGTGGTGTAGTTTAGATGTTTCTGTGAATGTACTCCAGTTTGCTTTGGATTCATTAAACCTGTTATGGGAAGATGGACTGCTCGGGCCTATACCTATATACGTTAATGAAGTGGGGAAATGGTCACTACCATATGGGTCCGTGCCCACACCCCACTCAAGACATGGAAAGAGAACTGCGGAACCAATAGCCAAGTCAAGATGAGAGTATGTATTGTGTCCTAAGTTATGATATGTAGGCTGTTTTTTGTTGAAAAGGCATGCTCCGGAGGATGTAAGAAACTTCTCCAACAGGCGACCTCGGGCATCCGTTCTGGAGGAGCCCCAAAGAGAGTTGTGTGCATTAAGGTCGCCTGTTAGGATGTACGGTTCGGGCAGCTGGTCGACCAGCGCCTCGAAGTCGGAGCTCAAAAGTGTGACATCAGGAGGAATGTATATGGAGCATACCGTTATCAACCTATTAAAAATTATTGTGCGTATTGCTACAGCCTCAAGGACGGTGTTGAGAGCGACAGGGTGGCATGCTAGGGATTTCCGAGCTATTATGGCTACACCGCCCGAAGAGTGTGTGCAGCCATCCCTGTCCTTTCTGAAGACCATGTACCTATTTAAGAAATTTGTGTGCTTGGAATTCAAATGCGTCTCCTGAAGACACATCACACTTGGCTGATTAGCATGCAGTATTTCGTATACATCGTCAAGATTTTTAAGAAGGCCTCTACAGTTCCATTGAATTATGTTTTCTCTTCCCATTATTTAGTGTGAGAGCTACTGGAGTGTGTGTGTTTGTTTATGTGTCGTCTTTCGGGGCTGTGACTCTCGCCTTTTTTGGCTTGTCGGGAGGCTTTGGCGTCGGGACGCGTTCCTTGCGCTGCGTTGCAGGCAGGAACGGCCCGACATCCATCTCGTCGTCGGATGTCCGAGGGGTGCCCGACGGACCGGGCCCCCTGGACTTGGCCCCCCCTCGGGAGTCCTTCGTTTGAGCCGCCACCGCCGAGGGCGTCCGGGGCGCCAGAGGTGGCACAGGCAGTGCGGTGGCGGTGGGAACCGGTGCGGTGCCCGTGGTGTCCATCACCTCTGTACCCTCCAACGCACTGGAGGGCGGGGAGACAGAGGCGGGAGCGGCACCGGTCCCGACAGAAGAGGTTGCCACCACAACCGCTGCTGCCTCAGCAAGCGGCGTGGTGGCGGGTTGGGCTGCCAGAGGCAATCCAGGGGGGGGCGGGCGAGGGACCAGGTCAGACTCGCTGAACTGGGTCCCTGTGGAAACGAGACGCCGCTCCGCCCCCCGGCGAGCCGCGTCGGCGTACCTCCCCAGGGGGAAAGAGGCGAACCTCTTTCGCGCCTCTGGGAAGGTGATGTTTTCAGTGACTTTGATGTTGATGATTTTCTTTTCTAGTTGAAATTTTTCGCACTTGCGGGAGTATGCCGCATGCGGCCCCCCGCAGTTTACACAAGTGAGAGTTTCGGCTGAGCAGTTCTCGCTCGGATGATCGTGCGCCGCGCACTTTGCACACGTCGTTCGGCCACGGCAAGAGTTCGTACCATGCCCGAACCGCTGGCACTTAAAACAGCGCCGCGGGTTCGGGATGTACGGACGGATGGAGCAACGGATAAAACCTGCATTTATGTATTGTGGAAGAATTGCGCGGTCGAAAGTCAAGATAATGTGTTTGGTGGGAATCTCCTTGTCGTCTCTGCGGATGGTGATGCGTCTCACGGCAGTGACGCCCTGATCCTTCAAGCCGGCAAGGAGATCCGCATCGGTTTCGTTCAGGAGGTCTGTCTCGGATATCACACCCTGCGAGCTGTTGAGGCTCCGATGGGGTGTGACCCGGATGTCCAGATCAGCCAGTCTAGTCTGAGCTAGAAGCTTTGCAGACTGCTGCTTGTCATTTATTTCAATTAAGAGTTCACCAGACCTTTGTTTTTTGCATTTATACGATTTTCCTACTATGGCTTCAAGATACTTGGCGATCAAGAAGACTGACTGAGATGCAAGAGGGTGGGTTGGATTGAGGGATTCCATCACAAGAAATCGAGAAAAATGGTCCGGTTCAGGAAAGGTTAACGACGGCAACGGAGGAAAGGATACTTCGGTGCGGCCCCTTTTCAGGGACCGATCACGGTTGGGGGGGGTTTTAGACAATACCACAAAGCATAGTATAAAAGCAGGGAGACGGGGGTACTTTCTTCCACAACCTTACCCTGATAGCTGAGGAGGTCCCGGAGCTCCCTGCCTGGTAAACAGACAGGGAGCCCATCCGCCGGAGCTTGACCTGGGCTCCGACGGCCACCGTTAGAGGTTTCTACCCTTCACCTTAAAAACACATCACCACGGTTGGATCCAGCTTATGTTTGGGGGCTCGGGGTCCGCGGTATCGCCAGTACCGTCACCAAGATTGCTCAAGGTGCCCCGTGCGGGGGCGGACGACAAATACCGGTACCATTTTCTCGGAAAGATGCTTCAGCACTTCAATCCAGTGTGGCATGGAGCATGCTGCGATCGATTTGGGCAGACGCATCTCATCGTTACGCCCCTCTACTCTATCGACCCGCATTGTGATTTATCTTGCCACCTGAAATATCCAAGCATGATGAAGTAGTACTCCAACGTATGCGGTTGAATGTTGCCTACATGCGATACTACTCTAACAAAATCAACAAGTTCACTTCCCCATCGTGCCCACAGTGTGATGTGCGTGAAGATTTGAAACCCCTAATATGTGACTGTGCGTGATTTAGTACGCAAAGAGTGTCTCGCAGTGTCTCTGGGCTGGCCGCTCTCCGTAGGACTAGAACTGAGAAACGTCTTAGGTCCCTGGAATTCTTCCAAACATGCGTCTCGTGCTACAAAAGCCTTATTGGCCTACCTAAGAGACACAAGTCTCGGTCGGTTTTTGTAAATAGTTAAAATCATATGTGTTCATTTTCATGATTATAATCATCATTGTCACCGCATTCGTCTGGCGTAGCAAGCCAGGTTGCTTAGCTCGGCTGACATCGCCAGTCTCATTAAAGATTATTCTCTCTTTCACTCTCCTGGATGGTTTTGCTACGAGCCCAAGACAGCAGCTGTTTGCAGCGTTAGTACAGACGTCGGTACAGAAGCTGGTGCAAGCGCCGAAGGGTGAACACGCGTGAGCCGCGCCTCAGTCCGATGTACCACCGCGTAACTTGCGAGGAGCAGGCGGGCCGCTGAAGCATTGTTGAGTTACTGCAACAGATTGCCATGATTATGTGATTTCAAAGTTATTTTCTTTCTTTGGCCTAAGGGCTTTGGCTTTGTGAGCTAAGTCTCGGAATAAGTCTTTCTAGGGCTTCTCAAACACCACAATTTTGGTCTGTCCTATTGTGTGTGTCTCTAGATCCAAAGAAAACAACAGGCATAATTATGGCAAAATGTAGGAACATAATAGATATCACCAGCGTTCTCTCAATTAGGAACACACGTTGGATTAGTTTATACGATAGTGGTGGAAAAGGCTACCCGTTTACGGAACGGTGTCAAGGAGAGGCGACATAAAAGTAAACAATAAAACAAAATATGTCGGCTCGAGCTGCTCTAAGTACATCTGAAGCAAACAGTACCAACAGATTGCGCGCGAGCAGTGCGAATGCACGAAAACGCAATTGCATTGCGAAAGAGGTGAGCGGGAGAACGGAGGTTTGCAGAGGTGAGCGGGAGAGCGTTGGAGGTTTGAGGGGTATAGAGGAGATGGTAGGGAGGCAGAAGACTCGTTTGTTGCCGATGCGCGGCCAATTTCTTCCCACGTGTTTTATGCGGATAATACACAACTGGTGATCTTAGCAGCAGGAGGAACAAGAACACACGATTTACCCTTCCAGCTAGGCTTGCACGGGGACACCTGACGCGTGGACACGCGAGGTGAGTAAGCGATGTAAAGTGCAGGGCAGAGATTTTTCCGCCGAACAACAACGAAACAAAGCTTCGACGCGTAGTCTGAAACCAAAATCAGTCATTCTTTTTCTGAATACAACACACGTACCGGCGTCTTTGAGTCGTTCGGCCAAAGCTATGGTGGACAAGCAGAGGGCCAGTTTGGCGTTTCCATAGACGGCCATCGGGTTGCGTACAGGGTTGACGCCCCGTGCCCTGTCTTCCAGCCTGTTCACTTCTCCCAGACGGTGGTAGTTGGAGGTCACGTTGACCACTCGACTCGGTGAACTCTTCTTCAGCAAGTCTGCGGCGAGAAATTCGAGACACTTGTTATCACTGGCCACTGCCATCAGTTACCTCCATTACTACTATATTATCAGCTTGAGATCTGGTTCGCTTCATTTTTATAGCCACTTAATACGCGCCTGTTTCATTTAAAGCAGTTTACAACTTCATTTGCTTCTAAGGTTCTGTGCTGCTGAGGCCAAGGACTTTGGTTTGACCTTGCTGAAATGGCCGCTTTTCGATTGAGGTGAGAAACAAAAACGCCTGTGTGTCGAGATTTCGGCGAGGGGTAATCATCCCCGGGTAATCCGTAGCACTCCATAGCGCCGAAACGATGAGTGTTTGTTTCTCTCTACTGTACGGATTCCTATTAGCTTACAGATAGAAATCTTGTTGCAGCGCTGTGCGCTCTTTCTTCATTTATGCGTCCTTGTCTCTGAACTGTAACCACCCTCTTAAGGTGCAAAATTTCATCTCTCACGGATGTTCAAACTACAGCGTAGATAGCAGTGTACAGGGGGACGTATGCTGCCCCATCTGGCTGAAAAGTCAGTAAACAGCGTGAATGCGCACTTTTTCGAGGGCGTTTGAGAGTGCGGCCTACGTTTATGGGAAATGCTTGATCAAGAAGTGACGCCGGTCGTTTATTTTGAGACGCCTTTCCACGTTGCGTCGCCACTGCGCAGGGTGATCACTGAAGGGCCTCATGCTGGTCGCAATCAGCCTGATGCGCACGTGAAGGAGGGCTCTGATTGTGACGAAGCTGCAGCGCGAATTGGAGTAAGTCCGTTTGTCCAAGTAATCTGTGTCAAAATATGAAACCGCAAACGCGATGTAGCAATGAAGATTGATTGTAGGGTTTAACGCGCCGACGCAACGCAGGCGATGAGGCGCGCCGTAGTGGAGGGCTCCGGATTAATTTTGACCACCTGGGGATCTTTATCGTGCGCCGAAATCTCGTACACACGGGCGTTTTTGCTTTTCGCCTCCATCAGAAAAGCGACCGCCGCGGCCGGGAATCCAACCCGCGACCTCGTGCTCAGCAGCGCAACGCCTTAGCCACTGAGCCACCGCGGCGGGTTGTAGCATTGAAGGAGTCTTTAGTAATCACTATAGGCTTAAGCCTCCAGACACCACAAGCAGCATAGAGTTCTCGAGGAAAAATACGAACAAACGAAGAAATAAACGCAAACGCGATGTAACAGTAAGGGAATCTTTAGTAATCGCTAGGCTGTTGCCTCCAAACCAAACAAGCAGACTCACCTAAGTGGTATAGGAAAAATACTAAGAAACGAAGAAAGAACCGCAAAGGCAATATAACAGTAAAGAAGTGTTTTGCCTTCGAACAAGATAAGCAGACCTAAGTGCCTGAGAAATTTTGGGGGGAGACAGGCAAGAACAATGGAAACAAACGAAGGAAATGCAAGCATGCTGACAGTTTCCTTGCACCGCCCGACCATTTAAAAGGGCTGCTTACGGTGCGTTCAAACTTGAAACCGGTGGTGAGCTTCATTAAATCAATGCTGACACCGATCGTGCATTGTCTTTGCTGTAATATTGGTGAGGGGGAACTCAAGCCTGCGAAGTGCCGCTTTCAACTGCACGAAATGAATAGAAAATGCTCACGCGCGAAGTTTTACAAGCGCACCCGAAGAACATATCACTGTGAGCGATTTTAAATGGACGGAACAGTTGTCGTCTGCTACAGCGCACGCTTTCGGTCTTTTATTTTTAACAGCAGAGGTTGCGCAGTCAATAAACAGCAAAAATGCCAAGAAAACACAGAGCGGACATGATCGTGAATCTCGGGAGGAGCGCCCGGCGTCGTCCAGGCTTGCGCGTGGGCTTGCGCCACGCGAGGGGATGCAAAAAGCAAAGAAAAAACTTCCCCCGCACCTCCCCGAAGGGAATCGTGCAGAAATGCGAATGCATTGGGTGCACCGATGAGTGTGTTGCGAGTAATGGCGTAATTATGACTAGAGTGTGAACGTAATCATTTATTCATCAGCCCCTAGCTGTTTGTGTTATCGTTGTACCTGACGGCCACAATCACTGCCTTGTGATCGCTAAAGTGCACGGTCAAAGGGTCTTTGAGAAGCATACGCGCGTCACAGTTTCGCGTAAAGACCAGATCAATGCAACTCCCGTGAATGGTAGTGGGGCACGGGTCGAAGCCGGCAGAGAGACAATGCATAGAGTGCCTGGTCTGCATGTACTCGACCAGCCACTCGCCACTCTTCTTGCGCATGTCAACGTTGAAGTCGCCAACCAAGACTGTGGGGTCAGAGGGTTTGGAGCGCACGCGCACACTTTCCATAGCCGCGTCCAGAAATGCATTCGCATTTACGACGACGACGACGACGAAGGCAGAACTACGAGGCGCGAGCGCACGTGCGCGCGCTCACGTGCGCTCGCGCTGGAGGAATGCAGGCGCACGCCGGCCAACGGAGCAAGACACCCCCGGCTAATAAATGCATTCGCATTTAAAATTACCTAGTGCACGTGCCAGTCCGCGTTTGCAAACAGCATCGCCGACAAAACGACTCTCGTCTGCTCCGGCCGTCCCTCGCTCCGCGTTGCTAAGGCCAACCGCCTGCTCTCATAAAACTCGGTGCCGCCGCAGCGGCTGCGGCAGAGCTCCCTCCGACTCTGTGCCGTGCACATGGGTGATGGGGTGATCAGACAAGATCCGGACACCCGAAGAAGAGGCGGCTCATCAGGAAGCGCGCCGCGCTGCCAGGCGAAGATGCAATCTCGCAGAAGAACAACAAGAAGCCGAAGTAGTGCAGGTCTTCAACGGCGAAGGAGCGCTGGTCGAAGACTTTGCGGTGGCGGACGATGAAGTATACAAGGACTTGGTTTGGTCTTTTGCTGTCGAGCGCCATATATACACACAGGGTAAATGGTTCTCAGTGACTCATATGGCGCTGGTTGGGTTTAGCTTCGTAAGACGAACACAGCTTGGCTGTGACATCAGGCTTGCACTCTTACGCAACCTAGCTTTGATTTTTTTTATTTTGTATTCCCAGAAAACTTCTGAGCAGCTCTTGGGCAGTTCTGAACTGCTTTCGCAATGTAAATTGTACGTCCAAAAATGCGCAACTGCTCTCATAGAGTTTCACACTAAAATATACTAGAGAGGCACCTGACGCTAAAGTCTAGGTGAGCCGCACTTCAGCGAGCGTGCCGTCGTATACCGGGTAGAAAGGTTCCACTTGTTTTTGGCATGAAAAAAAAAAATGCCTGCGGCCGCAAACACATCATATCATTGTAAATTATTAGTTAAGGTTGTTTTATCAATAGAAAACGTGAAGCAGCAAAAGAATTATTTGTCAGGGATCTTTTATAAGTTTCATGCAAAAAGGTACACGAAAGGACATGTTGCCTTTTTTTGTTGATTTGGCTTCGGGAGCGAAAATAACCCATGTGGCAAGCTATTATGCCGTCGCCCACTACAGCACGTCATTCCAGCGACAGATTTCCCTGTAGTATATAGCACTTTGAAAACCTCTGGCTGCCCGGCAGAAGTTCTGAGCAGTACAAAATGGCAAATTGCAGACACCACCTCCCGCCCCGGGGCGTCGGCGATCATTCTCGCCTCGAGCATCGCGTACAGAGGAAGAAGATTCGTCTCGTTCTCCGTGTAACCTTGATACTCGTGATTGTAACCCGTGTATGGGCGCATGATGTGGCAGAGAGGAGACGCGGCAGCGTCACAAATTAATGGCAGTGAAGCACGTTCCATACGTTTTGTTTATGTCTATTTACCACCGCGTGGTCGCCCTCACGGCAATACCCCTTCATTCTGAGAGTGGAGCAATCGGTTGTTTTTGCCAGTGTATACGACGTCACTCGCAATCTTCTTGGCATCTCGCTCACGCTTACCTGGAGTATTCTAGCTTTATTGCGAATAATTATCCCGATGTGATTGCACGCTTCCTGGCAGAATTGCGCTCAATCATAAATACCGGTAGGCAGGAAACCGCTGCATTCTATTCCATGGTTATTCAGTGCGTACAGTCACGAAAAAATGAAATCCCAACACGAAGAACACGCAAAACTAAAAAGCACTGTTCGCGGACGTCCAATAAAGGCGCGCTACGGTTATACAGGGTGTCCCAGCTATCATGCACCAAGATTTAAAAAAAGAGAAATTGCGTAACTCGAAGAAAATCTAGTGCATAATGTTTGCAGTACTGTGAAGAAGCGGAGAGTATTTTTTTCGTTAATGAGACTTAATTAATTAATTGTAATTAATTATCTAACTCGAGAAATACTGTCCTAATAACTAAAGGGTCAATGAGGCACTTGTAGGTAACCACGAGGGGCATCTAACTGCGCTATTTTCAGCGACGAACTAATTGCGTACTCATTTGTTCTGACTGATAAAGGAAACCCGCGAAATATGAAAAATACCACGTGACGACGCTTACGCGCGCATTGTAAAGCAGCGTCCCCAAACAAAGCTGATTGAAAGCAACTGCTTCGCGTGTTACCCACCCGAAGAGACAGCGCATCACCTTGATAATAGCATGCATGGAAGGAGCAGCAGCAGCAAGATTCGCGGGACGCGTATGCAGATAAGGAACAAACTCGGTCGCGATTTCTTCTTTCTTTCTTTTGTCTATTTCATTCTGGCTAACTCAGAGGCAGCCTGTTTGAGGGCGTTGCTTTACGGTGCGCGCGGAGGCGCCGTCACGTGGTATTTTTCATATTTCGCGGGTTTCATTTATCAGTCAGAATAAATGTGTACGCAATTAGTTCATCGCTGAAAATGCCGCAGTTAGATGCCCCTCGTGGTTACCTACAAGTGCCTCATTGACACTTGAGTGATTAGTACAGTATTTCTCGAGTTAGATAATTAATTACAATTAGTTAATTAAGTCTTGTGAAAGAAAAAAATACTGTCCGCTTCTTCACAGTACTGCAAACATTATGCAGCTGGTTTCTTTCGAGTTGCGCCTTTACTCTTTTTTTAAATGTTGGTGCATGATAGCTGGGACACCCTGTATATGATAAGCCACATTTGGAAACTTTATTACTGCAATTAGGTCACGCATCAATTTTACTTTCGTGGAAAGAACGGCGCTATTTGTGTGTATTCATCTTCACAGTCACAAACAACGGGACAAAAGGGCGCTGCTAAGACGAATACCAACTAGCCCGGTTTTCTACGCTATTTCTGTGTTCTGGGTCGTACTTTCGCGTTCGCGATTCCTTTGTTCATGACTAATTCGTTCTTCAACTGATTCTGCTACGTATGCTATTTTGATAGTGTATTTTCTAGCAAGAGATCGTTCTAATAAACAACGATTCGCACAACCTCGGATAAGCATAACAAGCCCCCTGCCCCCCTTGGCACTTAAAAATTAGCCCTTTGGGCCTTCGCAATAGGCACTACCGAGGCTGCCGTTGATGAGTGGATGTCTTAATCATCGTGACCATATGAAGAGTGTGCGCCTTGCCCTCCGCCCCCCCCCCCCCCCCTTTTCCCTGCAGGAGGTCTATAACGACGATACAATGAATTGATGAGTAACCTTGAATTCTGTGCGCTAGTAGTACACTTCCACTTACCGACAAGAAGAATCGTGAGGAGAAATGGCGCTAAATGGTTTGCCTGGAAAACTTCTTCGAACCCATCTTCCGTAAGTTTGACTTCTTTCGAACCTGAAACGAAGACAGGTATCAAACGTAATGAAATATGCGAACGAATGGCATCTCGTAGCGTTTATATCATGCCGTACAAAAATAGATTCCATTCAACAATATTACGTATAACGTGTATTTCTGCCAAGAGGGAATGGTGCCCTGGCTTTGCTGTTAACATCGATGACTGTTTCAAGCAAGCTGTGTTAGTTTATATCGCGTACTAAGAAAACCCTTGAATATATTGTCTCAATATTTCTACATCACTTTAGATGTACATCATTTCTACATCACTTTCTACATCGCTTATATAATCACTTTAGTTTATAAATAGAGTCGCGGATCACAAGGCTAACCCAACCCTTCGTAAAGAAGAGCCTCACAAATGCAGAGATACAGCCAACAATGCAAACTCGTTTTGAGTTTACATTAGTGAACTCATACTACCAATGTAACCCGCCATTCTATACCCTCAGCATCTACCGGAAAAACAAGGCTTCGTAGGACACGGTAACTGTGTGCGGGACGTTTCGTTCACCTTTTTTGTAGTAAAATGCTTCGAACTTTGGAAACTTTATAAAGTAGACGCTATTACGTGCTTTCTGTACTAGCGAAAAAGTTTCTAATTTTTAGTTGATGTACTTGATGACAGCGTCCAGTCTTGCTGCAGTTCGGTCGTATCGAACTTTTACAATGGTTTTGAATTGTTTGGAAGCTATTTTTGCCGAGTTATTAAAGATTATGTACATATATTGTGTGCAGTTTCGAATTTACGAGATAATCTTACAAGGTTCCAGAGCGATCAAAGTTGTCCGCCCAAATTTTGGGGAGAATTACTTTTGGGGACCAATAGCGCAGAAATTAGAGCTTTCCGCAAAGTTTCTTTGAGAGTTCCTATTGAAAGCGAATATATAACTGTCTGAACGGAATATTACTTTCGAGCAATATTTTTACAAGGTTTCTCAATGGTCTTCCTTTGGAGCGAAATTGCTGGGCAGGCTCGCATTTTTTCGCAGCTATTACCAGACACATACTTAAAGTAAAGTATTCAGACCTAAATTTCCATACACTTTCTATCCCAAACTCCTGAATTCACAAGGAGACGCAATACGATACGTAGGAGATGCAATACTTTCAGATGATTATTTAACAGGTATATTTCATGTAGAATTACACTTACGTCCGACGGAACCTGCGTTGTTGATGAGCACGTCCAGTCTCCGTTCGGTCCTGAGGATATCGTCACAAAAGTTTCGCACGCTCTTCAGCGAGTGCAAGTCGAGGTGCTTGATGACAACCAACTGCTTAGTCTCTTCAAAGATCTCCTGAGCGACGTCTTTGGCCGTGTTTAAATTTCGGCAGCCTATAATGACTCGCGCTTTCCGACGCGCAAGTTCTTTGGCTGTCTCCCTGCCAACGCCTGCAATATAGAAGCGTTTATTTCAAGCAGGCGGTAAATTTATTATACACTGTATTTTCTACTGAGGAATGTGCAAGGCAGACCTTTGCCTGGAAAACGCGGCCGTGCCGATATCTATACCTCATTCAACAGCAACAAGAAAGAAAGCAATATCACTGACCATCACATAAGCTCATGAGAGCTACTGCGCGAGTTCCTTACCATATTGGTTATTCTCAAATTAGAATACTAATGACATGCCCTGAAGTTGTCACTTATACCATTGAGAAAGAGAAAACTTCATTTTTATGGACGTCTCTTGGGTCGGGGAAGTAAGACATGCATGGGTTGGACGAGACGATGTCTGAACCACGCCGATATCGATGGCGTAGACCGCGGTCCCAGCAGGGACCGGAGAGTGGTCACAGCCGGTCGAAACATACAAAAAGCGCAACAATGGAAAAAAAACGCGACACACACGAATGAAAAACAGGACGAGCGCTGAAGCGCTCGTCCAGTATTATTTTGTTTGTGCCGCGTTTTTTTTTAGTGTCGCGCATTTTGGAGGTTTCGACATGCAATTTCACCAACTAGCTTAAGTCGCAATTCTGCTGCAGCATGGTCACAGCAGGCGGTATGATATACTCCTCGCAGGATCCAGCCAGATCAGCTTAGTTCATAGCGTCTGCCGCTCTGCAGAGCTCGACCTTTCCAGAGCAGATTTCGGTAGTTGGCGAAGGGGTGCGTATGACGTGTGAACTGCTAATTCAGGTCAGCTTGTTCAGGGGGGTTTCTTCAGTTCTTCTAAATTCTCCCCCTTAGGATGACATCAGTCGTGAGAACGAAGTCAGCGCTCCTAACCATATTCACTACGAGATTTACCAGGGTGGCACTGTTCGTCAGAGATGGTGGTGGCATTTCTGGTAGATGCGCTGGCATGTTTCTTGCGGATCGGGATGCGGATAAATGCCAAAGACGGAAAACGCGAGGAAGTTGTCAGCGAGTGGTGAATATTTGCGCGCGCATTCTTCATTGCCTCGATTCACGCTTGACATGTTTCCGAATCTCCTTAGTGGCGCACGTCGTTCTGGCGAGGATTTACTTATACGCTTTTGCTGGTCCACAGGAAATCTGCATGCACACGGGGCGCAGAAATGGATATTTTCCCCTGCCGCCTGAAAGTGACCCACGATATTCCAGTGTGTATAGTTAGAATTTGGTTGTCGAAGGTCGTCAAAGTACCTGACGGTCTAACTAAAGGAGTTCTCGGTGCTGTCTGTTGCTACACAAGTATCCAGGCAGGCGGTGCGTGTGTAGAGATCGTAAAGCGCCTCAGTATGACAACCGTGTTTACGCCTGACTGCGGCAGCTCAGCGCAGGCTAGTGTCTGGCGTTGCGGTTTCTGTCGGGCCTTCGCGGTTCGTCTGTAGGCTGTGCTTTAAGGGGAGAAAATGATTTCTTCCCGAGAGTGCAGCGTATTACGAGGAGATTTGAGGAAGGACCGTAAGGGTTCTTCGTCGTATTGTAATAACCGCTGATCTCGTTTCGTTGGAGCTCATATGTTTTTTCACTTTGGTTATCGATTTTTAATAACTATTTATGCACAACACTGCTTTTATTTATGCACAACACGTCCTTGAACATAGTGTCACGAGGTGTTGGGCTGTGTCACTCCCCCTAAAAATAGATCTGTTTTACAGCTTATTGCCACAGCATATTTTATTGAGGGGCGTGTCTATCGTGCCCCTCAGAATGCCCAGGACAGCAGGGCAGCGCTTCATTCTGTTGTCCTTCCTTGTTCCGTTCATTGCGCTATTTCTACAGGTTTTAGAAATATACCGACCAGCCCTAATTTTTCCGTTGTGAAATTATCAGGCATGTAAACAGCACTCTTACCTGATGTGGCGCCGGTGACGATGACGGTCTTGCCCTCCATCGTGGCCTGAGACTGACACATGGCGTGAGGCTCCCACACATTCTCACAGACGAGCAACAGGATCTTGACGAACACCACCACTTCTGCAACGAGCACACGCAGCCATGCTACGAAGGCTTGGCTCCAGTTCGCCAACAGTGCATCTTCCTCTCCGAGCACGTCCTCCTTCCAGCCACCGGACACCTTCCTGCACATGTTGGTTTCCCTGCTGCAATGGCAGATTGCGTTTTGAGGTGGAAGGCTACCGTAGAGCGAAGACAAAACGAAAAGCACCCGAATAGGCCCACAGACACGGCCTGAAGTGTAGACACTTATTTCATCTGCCCGTTTCACTTCGCGGCACTGAGTCTGCGCTGTCGGGTACAACCTGGCGAGCCGAATTTGTTTCCCCTGTGGTCTGTGTTGTGCGCGCTGCCTTGGAGCGATTGCACGGCCGTTTTCAGATGAATGACGTCTTTCCACTTTTTTATGTCCCCCTGCTGGACAAAACAATGCACGTATGCCTCCCTCTGCCCTGTTACCCACTATGGCACGCGAGCGCTGAGCGACGTAATGAATGTTGCTGATCTGTCCCAACTACACCTAAAAATGGCTCGTGCGATTAGAACTCGCTGTGGGCAGCAGTATCTGCGCGGTAAACATGCACAGCGCCATGCGAGGAACCGTTTTATCTTACACTGCCGTCATCTTTGTTGTGAAGGTTTGGAATGCCAAACTTCGAGCCGTTAATAACGTATATGGCTAGAAGTCAAGAAAGAAATGAGGCAATGCCAGTCGTTTTACAGCAGCACTGCGCTTGAAAAACAAAAATAATATAGCGTAAAACGAAAATGATATAGCGGAAGACGAAATCAGTGATGGCTTATGTATTCGTAGAACTAACCACACGTGGCAATTCTTGCTTAACACTGTCATTTATAAGTGGAACGCAGAACGACTAAACTTATCAGCGTGATCTTCAGTGCCAATAAAAAAATGCAAATAGAGTTGTAACATTTAAACATTTATACCTACCGTCTTAAAAATTAGCGGAAGTCTTCAGCGTAACTTTTGTCGTTTCCTTGGTTTATTGTTTGCGTTGTATCGTTTTTAAACGTGTTTATCTGGAATAAGGAACAGAAACAGAATTTTCTTCATTACAGTTTCGCTCGTTTCTACGCCTGCCTGCAGCCTTTCTTTTGTTTCAGTCGTCGAAAGCTTCGCTTCGAAGAATGTAGCGCCTGCGCAGTAGGAAGACCAGAAAGTGGGCCTCAAAGACAAATTAGTGGCAAATGATGGGCTGCACCTTTTTGTCTTGTGGACGAGATCGTATCCTGCACCATGCACATAGTTCCAGGACAGGGGCAGTTCCATTAATTCTGCTGCCAAAGAATGGAAACAATGCGAAGTAATAAAAGCACTTTGCCCATTAAATGAGCAAGTAATAATTTCCGTGTTTTGCTCGCTTGTTCAATCTTTCCGCTATAAAAAACAGCTAGAAGGAAAGCAGGGAATAAGGATGCTGTATTAGTCGAGGTATAGTTACGATTCTTATTACAATTACTATTCCTTGCTTTTACGATTTTTAGTAGCATGCTATTTTATTACAACCAGTATTATCACCATTTTGGTAAACTATATATCGTTATCCCACTTTCTTTGAGCAATAATAATAACAACAACAATAACGAATTCGCAACTGGAAGTATCATGAACTTCTTTTTGATTTGGAAGAAAACTGATCGTGTGGAACATGCATGCAAGGCTCAAAATGCTGGGCCATGGTCTCAAAACATAAGTGGAGCTCCCTCAAATCATACTTTCTGGGGTGGTGGTACGCCTTCTTTTTTGCAACCATTTTCGCACTGGCGCCTGTCTTCGTATTTACAATGCGCCATCTTGATATTTTGGACATCGGCGCCACCAATGTCCACACACACACACACACACACACATACACTCATACGGGAGCACGATACGCAAAAATTTCAGGATGTGTGCGCTAAGGACACAAATCCATGCTTATTATTTCGTCCCTAACGTTGCACGCCTAGCATTTCGCGGTTAAAAAGTTTCAAGGATGGGTTCGTTCCTAGGTTTGAACAAGGTTTCCAGAGTTCACGCGTAACGCAAAGGGACAAAAGAATTTGCAACATATCTGCTCTTTTCATTGAAAACTGCCGCCCCTGCCCCGTAACTTCTCCTCTGCTCTGCACTCCAACATTTCACACATTTCTCCTCTTTCGCTCCCCTCATGATGAATACAGTGTAGGTTTCCCCAAAGAAAATTCGATTTTCCCGCCTGCGTACAACTAGTAATCCATCTATTGGGACAGCGTGGATTTTTTTTTCTTTGCATGTCGTTTTTTTCCCTGGTTGTCAATTATTCGTCTAAATCATTTGGCAGAAATAACGTTTGCAGCAGCTCACGCTATCCAGGAACCGATTGATTGATTGTGGGGTTTAACGCGCCGACGCAACGCAGGCGATGAGGCGCGCCGTAGTGGAGGGCTCCGGATTATTTTGACCCCCTGGGGATCTTTATCGTGCGCCGAAATCTCGTACACACGGGCGTTTTTGCTTTTCGCCTCCATCAGAAAAGTGGCCGCCGCGGCCGGGAATCGAACCCGCGACCTCGTGCTCAGCAGCGCAACGCCTTAGTCACTGAGCCACCGCGGCGGGTCATCCAGGGACCAGTCTCACAGAGGAGCACGTACAGCTCGGCGAACGTACGCTCAAATGCGGATGCAACTGAAGGAACAAGAAAACACTCACCGTCGTGGCGCCCAAACTGAAGTGAAGGCTGAAATGAAAGCACTTGTCGGAAGGGCCGTGTACGTGCCGTCAGTACGTAGGACGCGGCCTTGGCAGGGAAAGGCTCCGGGCACGTTTACTTTAGACGCGGAAAGCGTGGCTTTTACGATTCGAGGTCGATAAACAACTCTGGCGGCACAAATGCCACAACAGGAAATTTATTTATTCATTTATTTATTTATTTATTTGGCACAAAAGTTATGGGTAATTAGAAATGCAAAAGTTGGCATTGTCCCCATTGGCGTCATTTCGTTAGCTGCGGTTGCTTTACGGTAAAGAAGGCTTGAAATTGCTTATTTTTTATTATTTTTTATGTCCAACATGTGTGTTGGGGGCCACCCCGGCAAAGAGCGGCTCTGTGACCGCTTGAGAGGACCTGGGGCCCTGTTACAAGGTGATTGATTGATTGTAGGGTTTAACGCGCCGACGCAACGCAGGCGATGAGGCGCGCCGTAGTGGAGGGCTCCAGATTAATTTTGACCACCTGGGGATCTTTAACGTGCGCCGAAATCTCATACACACGGGCGTTTTTGCTTTTCGCCTCCATCAGAAAAGCGGCCGCCGCGGCCGGGAATCGAACCCGCGACCTCGAGCCCTGTTACAAGGCAGCATGGCTTCACAAGTACACAGCACAAGGTAAATTACTATAGCACAGACTGGAGATTCTAAAATAGCATAAAAACTAAGATCTTATTCAGGTCATTTTGGTGTCGCATTTAACAGAAATAGGTCCACTTTTATTTCATTAAAAAAATCTCTCCATACAATAGTATATAAACCTTGAAATAGTAATATTCCAATTTTTTGTAGCAACTGTTTTTAACAAACAAGGAAACAACGACATTTTCGTGAACTCACGCATCAAAACAAGAAAATTTGTTACCCACACGTTTCCTCCTGCCAAAATAAAGGTTCTCTCCCTCCATTTTTGGGCACCATTTCACTCGTGTTTGAAATTCTGTAAAATGACATACATATTTTAAAACAAAAATGAATCGATAAATAGGATTCTCGGTGATCCAGAATTTTGCGTTATTTATTTTTTGTTTTTAATTTTGCCATGACAGTTTTATTAACGTTAACTTTTTAAAATGTTCTTTTAACTACATAGAGAACTTTATTGTAGGGCTTTAGGAATCACAAGGCCTCATATATTGCCGCAAACCATGCATTGGGTATGTTTATGTTATGTTTTTGCCGACCGGCTGCGCCGGGCTGTGTTATCTGTGTTGTCCGTGTGCCAAGTGAAGCCCGTCTTCCATTCTTTATTTTTATGCCGTACGTGTTATCTCTTTTGATAGGGACAACGTTTCGAACTAACGTCAACAGCTTAGAATAATCTTATTTGATCTACAGTCTTCTGGATGAAATCGACGGTTCGAGAAACACTCGCGCCCAAAGATAAATGCCTGGAGCAGGCGCCGCGGCATTCGATTCACCGACTTGCCTGCGCACGTCCCGGTCTTGACTACTGCTTCGCCACCTCTGTGAGTTGTTAGGGGAGCACAAGTTCGCTCCAATAAACTTGTTTTCCTTCAAGCCGACTGCGTGCTCTTTGGCTTCGTGACAATATGGCGGATACAGGACATGCACCAATATAGTTTACAAGTCGCTGTGAAATTGCCCCACGGCTGGCAATTGAATACGGGACCCCGCTCACAGGACAGCAATGATGTATGAACATAGGTATTAGGTATGGATGTGCGAGCAGCAACGTCATGTTACGCGCATGCGTGAGTGTCCTGCTTGCGAAATTGGCGGCATAAATTGGACGGGGATGACCTGGTACACGGAAGCGTGCGGCGCAAGAGGAGTGCTTGTAGGTGTGTGCAACGGGGGGAGGAATTATATATGTATATTGCAGTGGCGAATAGGCCCATACAATATGCATAGTACAAAGCAATGTAAATATAAATATCTAAATTATGTATATGTATATGAACATACATATGTCCAAAGTAATGTAAATGTAAATATGCAAAGTATGCATACGTGAAAATCTCCATCAGGCAAGGAGTGGCCAGTGGCCAAAGAAGTGGGTTGTTTGGGAGGTGGCGCGGAGATTCTCTGGGCCCTCAACTCTTCGGGCTATGCTCGATTTTTTCGCAGACTACCACCACTGGAGAAGCAACGTCTCTTTGGCGCGCCTGGGATTCATGGGTGTCGTTCACTCCCTACTCCCCCTGGAATGGCACTTGTCGGGCTTGAGGGGCCCGAAGTTTGCGAATGCTCCCCCAATCCCACATGAGGTGTCGAGTGTCCCGCTAAACTGTGAAGTCCTTGAGTGTACGGGCAGGAAGGATTACAGTGGGTCAGCGTGAATGGCCGAGCCACAATGTATTTCCTGCCCATTACGGGCCGCCATTTTAATTTTGTTGAGCCAATCCCTCCGATGTACCCTCACGGATGCCCACATCTCTGAAACTATGGATAATGTGCCGCAAAACTTCAATTATTCATTTGCCGAGATCTTGAAACGTGTATGTCTGTGGCTATTTATGTCGCACTTTCTTGCTTTTTACATGAACCCTATTACTAGTTTATTCATTTTCTGGTTCGCTGACTATTACTTTCGGTCATTTTTTGGTGTGTGTAGCTCCATACCTGTGTGTACGCCTAGTCTATTTTCTTGCACCAACTGCTATTTCAGTGCTATGACGTGGATAAAGTCAGTTTTCTCGGACGTGTACCTGTAGGTATGCTAGAAAATAAACCAACTCAACTGAACTCAACTGAACCCAACTTACACTAACTGAACTAAACCAAAACTCCAATCGCAGGGCCAGCTGGAGCAGTGCCGTCATAATGGAGGACACTGAAGGAAAACTGCATTCTCGACTGTCCGGTGCCATGGATCGAACCACTGACCCCCTTATCACTAAACCATAGGGCTAATGCACAGTACATTTATTATCGGGAAACAAACACCGATGTTCACAAATAATATCGCAACTGACACTGCGACATGCAAAACACGCGCAATCATTTCCAAGTTAAAAAATGGTAACCCGCCGCGCTGGCTCAGTGGCTAAGGCGTCGTGCTGCTGAGCCCAAGGACGTGGATTCGATTCCCGTCCGCGACGGCCGCTTTTCTGTTGGAGACGAAAAGCGAAAACACACGTGTTTTCCAGATTTCAGCCCAGGTGCTCAAAATTAATCCAGAGCACTCCACTGCGGCACGCCTCATCGCCTGTGTATCGTCGGCATGCTAAACACCACAATCAATCAATCAATCAATCAATCAATCAATCAATCAATCAATCAATCAATCAATCAATCAATCAATCAATCAATCAATCAATCAATCAATCAATCAATCAATCAATCAATCAATCAATCAATCAATCAATCAATCAATCAAGTTAAAAATGGAAAGCGCACTAGTCAACCTCGAGAGTCTTGCCAGGAGACACAGTCAAGCTGGCGTTCGCACTGGGTGCCTGCTCCGGTATGCATCTCATGCAAAGGGAATCTGCACCCCCTATCCCTCTGATGCGTACAGGTGCCCCAAAAGTAAACGGAGCACGGGTTGGGAACTTTCAGGGAATTTCTCCGCAATGTGATTAGCCAACAACTTCTAAGTGACTTTCAAGAAAGTGATGCTAGAATAAGATCGGGCCGCAAGCATTCTATGTATGCCAGCAGCCGCATAAAATAGAAATTATTCTAGTTTCACGAAGCCGTGCTCCGTTTAATTTTTGGGGCACCTGTGCATGTCAATCATACTACGCTTCTTAGAAGAGCGGAGTCTCATCTCAGTGCACAAATTGTCCAATACTGTATGGGGCGTAATTGTTTCGGGTCGTTGCATCCCAAAAAGTCCTGCGCTCCCTTGCTATCAATAAGCGTTTATTCTCTTTGTAGCTGGTGCCAGAGATTTCGTTTGCAGTCTGCGTAAATTCGTACAACTGATATCAAAGCAAGCATAACAAATTCGGTCACTCAGCAAATACGCAAACTGGTGAGTTAATGGCTCAGGTCACCGCTTTGAAGGCGTGTGTGCCCAGTCACATTGCAGTATCTTCAGCGATGATTTGAATACTTCGTCGGCGAGCTGTGGTTCCGATAGGTAGGGGCTGCGATATTTTGGCGCCGCTAGGGCGCAGTTCCTGAAGTATTCTCCCGTTGTACCTGCCAGATCCGGGTCGACGGCGAGCTTTATAGTGGTCTGTGCTCCTTGCCATGGTGTCTGCACAGAAGAAGCAGAGCTTGCTGGGCCAGTTAGTACATATTCACGGAAGGATAAACCAGCGAGAAAAGTCGCAAACACAAGGAGGGACGAGCCAACACAACGCTGGGTTCATTGAGACAACGCCACCAGCGTTGTGTTGTCATGTCGCTCCTTGTGCTTGCATCTTTTTCCTCTGGTTTACCCTTCCGTGTCTGGACAATACGAAAATAGGCGAGAGCTGCTACATAAAGACAAGTCCACCATAAAAAAAGTATATGATTCCCATAATTTTAAATAACTGGGCCCGCAATGCTAAAAAAAACTCCTGCATATAAGTCAATATCGGATTCTAGCTTCGTCAGACGAGTCATTTTAGCAGATTGACTTCAAGCAAATCTTGTTTAGCTTGATTCCGCATTTGATTTTCCCCGCTTCTGCGCATTCATGCGACGAAAGTCGCAATCACCGACGTTTACGTGCACAGCCACATATCATATTCTGCGTGAGACGTACTGCCACTGACGTCGTCAAGCGCATAAATTCGTCCCGTCAAATGCAATGCTTTGATAAGCAGAGATCAGTTCAAACAGAACCTAGCGGTTTTAAACAATACTGCCGACTTGGACAAAAGGATTGAACTAACAAGATGATATTTCGCTGGAGTCTTTGAAAACTATGAGTGGCAGTTCAGACGTTACAGCAGATAGCATGTGCGAAATATATCTTAATTTTTATTTCACAACGAAACCAAAATGAAATCAGTGAGCCATTTGAGCACGACATCAAAAAGCCGATCATAACTAAGTACGAACTAAGTGCATCTTCTGTATCAGTGAGATGACTTCGAAAAGCCTTTACGCGCATTTTAACCTCCGGGAAATACAAACCACAACCGCACGGGCAAGCATCGTTTCCTTTTCCCCAACAACCAAAATAAATGATAATGCGCCGAAGGATTAAGAATGAGAAAAGCCACTCTCAGGCGGAGGGTAATGCTGTGCTGCACCCCTCATGCACCCCCTCCGTCAAATGACGACGATGGTTGAACGCGAAACTTTCTCGTGACGTGTTCTTTGGTTGTCTTCTAAGTTTTCCACACCGCTTCACCCATGTCAAAATGGAGCAATCGGAGAGACGCTAGCTTCATAACGCGCGGGACCCAAGTTCGACTAGAACACTAAAGCTTCGCTTTAAAATGTAGGCGAAGTCATTGAGAGACACCGATACGGGGGTGAAGACGCAAACAGATATCGTCAAAGTGTTATTAATTAGCCAAGAATTTACAATGTTGAAAGAGGGTATTCGATCTTGAAAGCAGAATATTTTTTTTCTTCCGGCGGGGCCTCTCCTCGCCCTAATTAATCAACAGTACGGAGCCATCACTGCGTGTCGTAGCCAGGGTGGTCTCCTCTTTTCTGCGGAAATAAATACATGTCAGGGATTTATAAAAAAAGTGTTTGAGTTGGTGAAAAAAAAAAAAGGTTGATTGCTTTTTAGGGAGCAAGATTGTGTATCGACTAAGTCTAGGCATCACACTTGATGCAAAAAACATGCTGTAGTGCAGAAGTACTTTATTGACTATGTTGTTCTTCAATACTACGCAACTAAATATGCGATGCACTTCCAAACTTTGATAACTTCCCTCATATAGCGAGGATGCGCAATAAGTTTCCATGGCGCACCGTGCTCCGTAATAAACTAAACCGAGCGGTCCCTTTTTGTTCATTCGGAAACACTCTTAGTACGAACCTCTTCCACAATGTTGCAAATCTCCGAATAAACGAGAATTTACCTTTCTCCGAACAATGCACTTACGCATTCGCCTATTTTAGCGGCAAAGCACAGTGCAGTGTACCCTGTGCGGTGTACACTGTACACCGTACTGTACACTGTACAGCGTTTAGCGCGCGCCGCCGCTCTAGTCCGGCCGTGCACATGCGCACTGGTTGCATGAGGCAGGAGCAGCCCGCGCGTCGCTCCTATAGCGCACCACCGGTACAGTGTACTAGAATGTAGAGGCGTGTCGTGCGGCAGACAAACCAACGGAGAGCTCGGGTCTCTTTTGCGACGAAAAAAATGTATGGAGCGCAGGCGTTCCCCCAGAGAACCCGTGTGGCAGCCAGCGCCACCTAAAAGTTTAACCAAACTCAACTGTCAGTTAAGGTGTTTTATAAAACTATGGACCATAAAATGGAAAAGTAAGACTATTCAAGGCAATAAATAAGGATAAATTTAACAAACAAAACTCATCTGGTAAGCAACGACTGCCAGAGGCGCTGCTTACAACAGTAGCTCCTCAGTGGAAATCTTCATCGCCAATTTTCATCCCCAATTTTCATCCCCAATTCCCCCCCCCCCCCCCTACAAGCCTCTCTCTTTTAGTACACCATGCCGCCCGGCTGCTTAGCTTCCGAGAGCTTGGTAATCTCATACTCGAAGGATGGAATAAAAAGAAAAAAAAATAATGCATTTTTTTTTACTCGTTGCGAAAATCAGCGGACTCTTGCAGCGCGTTTTTTTTTTACATTGTGCTTAAAAATCCCTTTTTATCGTCCTGTATTAGCCACCATTGTATTTTCAGTATTGCCCCTTTTTTACGTTAGCCTGGTCTAAGCCATGGTGTGGAAAGCAGCTTGAAATGGTTATACTTTCCTAAGACGAGGTTATATTGATGTTTTGCACCCACCATGTGGCAATGTTATAATCTACATTGTAAAAATCATCTCTTTGGCTCTCTTTGCGTCAATACTGCTTGCTTGTAGAAAGTGTGAAAGCAGCAACATTCACATGTAACAAGGAATCATGCTGGAGTTATAACATCCGGGGCATCAGGTCCCAGTACGGTAAGTCTCTTTGGCGGTGTGTCGCTTGCTACAACACGCCGTCCTCGCCGTAAATATTGCAGAGGTATTTCAGTTGAGAATTGCTTTCACCTCAATTTCATTAGAAGTTAACACCTGTGCTTAGAATTATCCAGCTGGGATAAGCCCGCCGTGTTTATTTCTGACTATGTTGACTGCCTTGTGTACTCGCCTTGTAAGATGGCAAAATAATATATCAAGAATGCGCGGTCAAGGAACCATACCGGTATGTCTTTCCACACTATGGCTTAGCCCAGGCTAACGTAACGAAAGGGGCAATGCGCAAAACACGATGCTGGCCGAGTAAGTAGTGTAGGCTGCAAGGGGGTGTGCTGATTTTCGCAGCGGGAACAAGAAAAAATGTATCTATTGTTTTTTTCTTTTTATTCAATCCTTCGAGTGTGAGATTACCAAGCTCTCGGGAGCTGAGCGGCCCGGCGGCGTGCTCTAGCGTACGAAGGGAGGCTGCTCCCGGCTCGCTTGGTCAGTGCGCATATTCCGGCTGCCTCCGATTTTCGCCACTTCTCGGCCCCGGCGCTTCACAGGGCGCAGTGGCCACGCGCTCGCCAGTTCCCGTTAAGAGTGTACCGCACTGTATATAGCTGCCGGGCCGTACCCTGCCTATAATTTTATGTCGAGAAATGGCTCCTTACCAAAGATTGTTTAGCTAGTGGAAAACCATACAAATGAGCGCGGGAAAAACTGCATTTCCTTGGTTTTTAGAATCGGCCTGACTCTCACTTCCCCGTGACGCTTGCGGTTCGAAGCGCATACGTAGGCATTGCGATACGCTGCAAGATGCAAAAAAAAGGAAATCGGGCTTCGCACAACCATTACCGTCATCATCACTGCTCGAGCCTAACTTTGCGCCTGTATATAACCTGAAGCCCGCTGAAAAAGGCTTACAAAGTTTACATTCAAGAGTTTACCTTGCCGTTTATGCCCAGTAAAAGGTAGAAAAAGAACTTGCGCAGGCCAGGTCTTTTGTCGGCTATGCCCGTCTTCACGGCTCCCGGGTGAAGGAAGTTTGCCGTCACACCTGGACAAGGCAAAAATATGCTTGCATATATACGAAGCAGAAAGGGTACGCGCTTAATAGCAACGAACGGTGTTTTGGTAAGGTGAGCGCGCTATAACTCTAGTCTAGCGGCTGTGCTTGCAAAATGTACAGTGTGTAATAATTCTGACATTAAGTTATGTGCGTTTGCTTTGCCAGTTGCACACGAAAAGCACGGTTCGAGAAAACTTTTGGTGCTGGCTTTCAAAAACTCGTCAGAACCCACCCTTTAGGGATTAGTATAATTAAGCATGGTATTGGTTGTTAGGGGTATTTAATGGGTACGTCATGCACCCTTTCCCTCCCAATTCTTCAATTTCTCATAAAACATAATAAGCACATTTATCACCTGGTAGAACAGGCTCAAACGCACATTTAATCACGTAGCACTTCTTCGGCTGCAAGTGTCGTACCTCATTTCGATGCCGCAAACTAATAGAAATCATTTTAGGGCTACAGGTTAAAGCCCTCACTGCAACGTTGGTGAGTGTTTTGTACGGTGCCCCCGAATCTAACTGTAGCTAGGTGTCGTAAAGAACACAATGCAACTATAACAAAGTGACTCGTATATCTTCGAACGTTAACTTTGATAAACATGTCTTGAATGGAATCATTCGCAACACCGAATGATGAGAACAGATATTAAGACGAAACTAAGGGCTAATCTCCTTTCGATGGTATTGCACGCACACACACACAACCACACGCCCGCGTAACACACACACACACGCCCACACACACACACACACACACACACACACACACACACACACACACACACACACACACACACACACACACACACACACACACACACACACACACACACATGTTCCGCTTTTTTTAAACATGGGGAGCAATTTGGGGAACTGATTGAGTCATCCCTCCCTCTCATGACGAACAATGTCGTTGCTTTCTGTCATCATTCCGCTCCGCTACTGTAGTGAGGAGACAGGTCGTTTCATGAATGTTGAAGCGGAGGTCATGTAGATGATGACGACGGTGAGGGAATTGCCGTGAGATTACATACAACGCAAAAAAACGCACGCAACAAACGCACATGAACCACGCAAAAAACGCAAAGTGGTAAATATTTAACTTAACAACGAAGGTGCTGGTTTGGGCCTGTTGGTAGAACATGAAAAAGAATTAAAGCGCTATAGGACAACGAGACTTGCTTGTCCCGTTGTCCTAGCGCTTCAATTCCTTGAATAACGAAGTTACGAAGGGTCCGCGCTTGGCCTATAGGACCCAAACGGGTAATGCTTCCCTTGAAGGCAACACTCGTACCGGCATGTTTGAGTCGCTCGGCCAGTGCTATGGTAAACAAGCTGAGCGCCAGTTTGGTGTTTCCGTAGACAGCCGTCGGGTTGGAGAGGGGGTTGATGCCCCGCGCCTTGTCTTCTAGCCTATCCACATCCCCCAACCGGTGGTAGTCGGATACAACGTTGACCACTCGGCTCGGTGAGCTTGCCATCAACAAATCTGCGGGGAGCAAAGGTTGAAACCTGCTATCTCTGCGCAAAATATTACAGAGCATAAAACATCACAAAATTTAAAAGTTCATGAAATAAGCACTACAAGCCCGGAATGAAACATGAAACTAAAATGAACGCAGGAACGTAAAGGTTCCTGGAATAAGCCCTGCAAGCCCGAAATTAAAGCCCAAACCGAAACAAACGGGCTGGAAACAAAAAAAATTGTGGGAATATCTGAAAAAGATTCGTTCCAAATGCGAGCACGCGAAATTTTGTCTTTTTGCGCCACAAAGCGAGCCAAAACGAATCTTGGCTCTTGTCTTTGACAGGTGCGCATCAGACTCAGCATAAATTCTTGCTTCTGGATATCTTTTGGTGTTGTTTAACTCTCAATCACGCAGCGACGCCTTTGAGGTACCTCCAATGTGCTCCGCGCGTCTTTAGCACTGTGGAGACTGGTCTACTTCCCCTCTCTACTCTCGTCTTTCTGCGTCCATCACCCTTTCTCCGTATCGGCGTGGCACCCCTTCCTTCTCCCGCGCCGTTGCTGATGGCGGAGGCCGTGCACATACATTCCCACAAACACCCGCTCCCCAAGCCACGCACTACAGCTCCGCCGCGGCCCCCCACTGCGCATGCGCGGCGCGTGCTGATTACACGCGTCCTCTTTGTTCTACGATGTGCTATCGTTGGCTTTCCTTCCATCGACGCTCACGTTCGTTTCCCCTCCCGCGTTTGTTCGCGCTTACTTCAGGGCACGCGCACAGGCTTCAGACGCTTTTGAGGCTCGAGTCAGATTGTGATTCTGTTTGTAGGGTTTTATGCGCCGACGCAACGCCGGCGATGAGGAGCGCCGTAGTGGAGGGCTCCGGATTAATTTTGACCACCTGGGGATCTTTAACGTGCGCCGAAATCTCGTACACACGGGCGTTTTTGCTTTTCGTCTCCAGAAAAGCGGCCGCCACGGCCGGGAATCGAGCCCGTGACCTCGTGCTCAGCAGCGCAACGCCTTAGCCACGGAGCCACCGCGGAGGGTGAGGCTCCAGTCAGGCGGACAGATTTGTTGCGGTCAACTTTCTTAGGGCTTTCGCACTAAATGATTTCTTCTACTAAAAAAAGGTTACAATGTTAAATCTTCAAAATTAATTTCTTTTGGGCTTACCAGCCAGAAGAACGGTGAGAAGGAAAGGGGCCAAGTAGTTTACTTGGAAAATTTCTTCGTACCCGTCTTCAGTATATTTCACTTGTTTAGAATCTGTAAGGCACAGGCACAATAAACGCAATAAAATTTTGCAAGTTGTACATGTTAACGTTTAGTGTAACGTATTAGAGAAGTAGATGTCAAAAAACCATCAACAATATAATTTTCCCCAGAGTCAATACTGGTTTCAAGAAGCTTTATTTAAAATCTTTACATCATTCCTATTTACAACGCGACAGACGAGACAGACAGGATAATAACCACAAGACCAGCGCTGTGCTGTGATTATCCGATATTCAGCGATATTTTTGTGCTGTGGTATACGCGTTTGGCTATCGCCTACTCAGCAATATTTTTCTTAGCACGGCTGACCGTGTCATTGAGCAAAACTTGTGTGGTTTGGCAAGCAATTATTCGTTATGTTTATGATTACTTCGCTTTTGTGAACTCGGAAAAATTCCCAGGCATCGGCATTGATCTTTTTTAAGTGTTCCGTGAGAGTGGTTTCGTATTGGAGCTTGCGGTTGAGCTTCCTATAAAAAACAGGAGCTGTAGCTCCTGGACCTGCGTTTAAGAATTGAGGAAGACCATGTGTGCTGGTTATACTTACCTCGTTGTGAGAGACCCCTCCTCAGTAACAGTTCAGGGAATTCGAGGTTAGTGAAAAATGGAGCGAGTTTCTCCGTGTTACGCGCAGCCTTAACCCAGTCCTGCTACCATACTGTTGATGAGAGCTTCGGGGGTCAGTTAAAGAGGCTGGAGGCGGCAGGTTACCCTGGATCATCCCTCCGGAGTTGTGACAATAAGTTGATCAGTTGTGTAAAGTCTCGTGGGGGCCCCGATTAGGGAAAGGAAAAAAATTGCGCGCCAATCCACCCTCTGAAGGTGGTTGGAAAGCGAAGCTGTAAGCGACCGCCACAACAATTACCCATGCGACGTCACTTGAATTCACACACGTGGCTCTAAAAGGAACTAAACCAGAGACAAGTGAAATGCCTTTAACCACGCCCTTTGTTACTTCAAAGAAATATTCTTTGGTATAAGGTTAAATCAATGCATGATTTATGAATGGCGGTTGGCTAAGTTGTATTGGTAGAGCCCATGAATGGAAACTCTTCTTTTGTAAAATTATAGGAAGCTCAAACTCGGTGTTCTCGACGATCTCACTTCTCCTCCGTCTCTGCCGCCGCCGATGAAGGCGACGAGATCGGCGGCAGAGACAGAGGAGAAGTGAGATGCCATGCGTTGGTGCGAGCTTCTTTAATTCTTACTAACTCCAAGCGGATGCGCAAGGCACGCACGCGGCCGCTACCCGTGCCGTGGGCGGAGCGCACAGCGGCGCGAGAGGTTGTGTGATGCTATCACGTGGCATTCAGTGAAAACGCAGGGGGTAAACCCGCAGATGTACTCGGTGAGTGCACCGTCTGCCTCCCCCGTCTTCGCGTGCGCTCGTAGCACAATTGGTAAGACAACAGGCTCTCGCTCCATTTCCCTATTCATTCCAGGTTCGATTCCTGGAGGTGCCAGGAACTTTCATTCATTCGCGTGAGTTTTCTATTGACACCAACAGTTGTGACAGAGCCATTGGGGGGTAGAACTGAAAAGCCTCGCTTTCAAAACCAGAATGCAATAAACTTGCTTTGCTTCCCAGCGTGCACCGTACGTCGCATGGTTTAAAGAATGTTGCCAGTCAGTATGGCGTCACAGTGGTCCTTTGCAACCAGCGAAAATTGGAGGGAATTTGCGCAGCCGAACACAGAACGGCTACGTCGACAGACAGCGTAGCCAAATTGGGGTGTGGCTCGAAGCATGAGCGTAGATATGTGAACCGCCAATCCGGTGTTTTTGCACAAAGTTCACCTATCGTGCGGTGCGTCATACATCGGGTTAGGCTGCCAGGTGTGCCAATGTTAGATTGCGCTCCCATGCGCTCCCATGAACAAACGTGCGCGATCGCAATTGCCCTCACAGTGCAACATGTGCGGCTGCCAGCCGGTATTTGAGGAAACTGATATTCTTACCAAGCACCCCAAACAGCTACATCGAGAGGTAGTTGAAGCCCATCATACTATTAAGAGGGGCTTAAACTGTGTAAACCACCCTTCAGTGGCGCTTACTGATAAGAGTTGTCAGCGGTTGAAAGAAAAAGCATTAGGAAAAAACAGGTTTTCTTTGTTTTTTTTAACCAGGATAATATTGCAAAAAAAAAAAACTTGGCCTCTCCTGGAAAATTTGTTGTGATGCGACCAATCTGCAGTGGGGGAAACGCTTTCCGTAATCAATGCCTTGACGTGAAATCGTGCGCAGATTTTCGGAGTGGAAGCTCTGCTGGGACTTTTGTGATGCAGCATTAAACAATTATATTCTTTTCAGTGTAAACGGAAAAAAATTATCGGGCACTTAAGGGTTTTGAAGGCGAAAGGCAGCAATTATTGAAGACTTCTTTACTGCTGCATCGTGCTTGCGGTGCCGTTACGTTCTCTTGTTATGCTGCACGCATCAGGATAATTCTTGTGCCATGCTCGCACGGTAGAGGGTTAGTGCCGCAGTTACCACACTTGGGTGCGACTTTTGAAGTCCCGGGTTCACATCCTATTCGAACGCAAAAAACTTTCTATGTATACTTTTTACTTATTTCCTTGTTACAGCAGCTGTACTTTGTTTCCATTCGTGTATATAGTCGCCAGCAACTACGTCTCCTTTGCCCGTTTAATGAGACATTAAGGATATCGCCTGAAGGAGTATGTCGAATTTTTTATAGATCTGTGCAGAATCGTCGTTTTTCATTTTTTTATATTTTTCAGAAAAAAACTTTTTTTTACGCCCCTAAAAGTTTACGAAAATTTACATCTCTATTACTGGTAAAGAGGTTCACTTCCGGCATAATAGCAGATCACTTTTGTTTCCTTTTTTCTGTGTTCGTATGCCTTCTTGCCGCGCGTGGCGTTGTTCGCCGCGAGTATAAATGTGTGCGACGGGTTATTAATAAATTTAGTTGAGTGTCAGTGCTCGTCCTGTGTTTATTCTCCTGTGTGTCTCATCTGTCGTGCTGTGATTATATATTAAATCTTACCAACTGGCCCAACTTGCAACTGCTCTATCATTGCAGCTAGCAAGTTGAGGTTATTTACCTCGCGTGCTTCTAGAAATTTTAAACGATTCGTCTCTATAATTAGACATCAGGTACGGACTCTTTTGAATGTGCAGTTGTGAGTCTTCAGGAATACCAATGTATACCTGTTACTGCGAAAAAGATGTGCCCTTCGGATCTAAGAGTCGTTCACTTATGTCAATTCGTTCTTTGTATTCACGCATCCCCTTCATGTCCTTGGCATGCCTTCAGGATAGGCGTGTCACCACGCTGTCGACATGTTTGCTTATTTTTCGATAATAACACGCTGAAAGCTTTAGAAGATTTATAAAAAGACAACATTTCCTGCTCTTCACAGTGTTGAAAAACTTCGCATTGTGAGGGGGCACCACTTGTTCTTTGTCTTTGTGGCTATCACTATGGCAGTAATGAGATTTAGTTTCAAAATGTTTGGAATAGTGTTGCAGTAGGCGCGTGACGCCCATACTCGCAGTATTCCTCGGTACTTGCTTGTAAACGTATTTGTAGCCCTTTGCACTTACCCCCTATAGCTCCTGCATTATTGATGAGCACGTCCAGCCTCTGTTCTGTCCTGATCGCGTCATCACAAAATTTACGTACAGACTTCAGGGAGGTCATATCGAGGTGTTTGACGACCACCAGCTCTCTGGTTTCCTCAAAGATCTCCTGAGCGACTCCTTTTGCCTTCCTCAAGTTTCGACAGCCAATGATGACTCGCGCTTTGCGGTGCGCGAGTTCTTTCGCTGTCTCTCTGCCGATTCCTGCGAAAAGGGCTCTTTAAGTCAATCAATAGATCAACGAATTTGTGAATATAGTTCTTAGGCGGTAACAATGCGTCGCGGATGGGGAGTCAGAAACTGCTCCAACGAATATGGACAACGCAGTTGACGTTAGTTTTTACACATGTGGTTTACTTCAGAACTTTATTCATCCGGGCTAGAAGTAAAGGCAACCCAACAGAATTTCGGGGGCATTTACTACGCTAAATGTTTAGAGCGCCGGTACATCAGCGTCCGTAGTGATTGTTATTTTCGTCGTTGTTCCAGCTATGAACCTGCAAAACCGTTTCCCCCAAATGGTAGTGACAGCCTACGCGAGTGCGCCAGGTACATTACAGCACTTGAAGGGTACCCACGCCTTAGGTGATGATAGCCACCTCTCGGAAAAACACCGCCCTGAAGTAAATGCGGAAAAGATTGTAAGCTGGCATGGTTTCGCACGAATCTGCCAGCCCAAAACGTTAGTGCCGTAGAGCGCATTAAGCTAGGATGGAAGTCGCGAGAGGATGGATGCACGTCGCCATCATCGCATTATACATGGCTCATGAGGCTGACTGTACGCCAGGCAAGGTCGCCATTTACGGCTCTGGCAAAACGGCATGGTGTGCACTCTGATATTAACTAACACGCCAGAGAAAAAAAAAAAACTCCCTAAATCTTTGAATAGTGAACAGCTTCAATAAACTGCTACTGCCAACTCGTTGTATCGTTTTCTTGCTTAAAGTCAAGGGCAGAGTAAAATCGTGCTCTGAAGTTATTACTTCCGTTGCTTGCGAAACCAAATGCAAGCCGGCACTGATTGAATCTCGACTGCACGTATAAGTTGCTTCTAGAGGAGGAAATAAGACGATAAGAATGCTTTTATCCATTAGCACCCCCAAGAATTCTAAAAAATATATATGAAGCTATAGCACTTCGCAAGTAACACTTCGCAAGTAACAGTTTTGTTGATAGAACTAAACGTTGCCAGCATTAAGTTGGTGGGGAGGGAGAGAGAGAAAGAGAGAGAGGGAAGAGAGAGAAAGAGGGAGAGACAGAGAGAGAGAGAAAGAGAGATTGAGAGACAGAGACAGAGGGAGAGACAGAGAGAGAAAGAAAGAGAGAGTGAGAGACAGAGAGAGAGAGAGGGGGAGGGAGGGAGAGAGAGGGGGAGAGAGAGAGGGAGGGAGAGAGGGGGTAGGGGAGGGGAGGGTCGTAAAGATAACCATCCATGTCGTCAACAAGCGAGAAAAATCATGTAACTGGCGTGCGATCGTTATTACAATAAATATCGCAAACTTACCCTTATTGATCAGCGGATTGCCCCACATTTGGATGAACATACAACGCAATGTTTCAGAGTCTACGCTAGAACTTTTTTTAACATAATCTTCGAGTACATAAGAGCGGTAGGTATACCATACGAGTGGCGGTCACTTCACCGTTTCTACATAGTTCTGCCGCTGTGAGGACTACATTTCTTTTCTTCTACGTTATGTTGCTTCAGAAACCACAAAGGCTTATTATATTTAGGGTCCTTAACATTCGGCCAGCCACTCAGTCCCAAAAACATACACGGACATCTTATATCATTATCGCCGGGAGCGCCTCCTTTACCCTCCTCCTCACCCATCAGTCAATAGACAAGACTCTCGAATCTGGCGCCGAATCCAAACACAGACTTACTACAGCATGGCAATTTTACATCATATTTCACCAGCTGTTTTTCCCTACAACTGCACAACATGCAATACACCAAACACCACCTATCGCCTCGTATGGGAGTGCGTCCAACATCCCAACCCAATTCCATCACTTACAATGGAGCAGTGGAAGCACAGGCTGACCAGCTTCCAGCTCGAGGATCAGGAGTACCTGATCTCCCGGGCGAGGGCTGCTGGGGGGCCTGCAGGCGGCCTGGACTGAGGCCACCACCCACTCTCCTTTCCCCCTCCTCTGTCCTTAACATCACTTCGTTTTAGAACAAGTTGCTGTGCAACGCTCGGCATTACTGGTGACCACGCTCAGCACACAAATAAGCACGTAAACATCGCGCTTACCCGAGGTGGCACCAGTCACGATGACCGTCTTGCCCGCCATCATGGCCTGAGACTCGCACATGGCGGGCCGCTCCCACATATGCTCGACGGAGATTAACACGATCTTGATTAACAACACGACCTCTGCCACAACCGTCAGCAGCCATGCTGCGAAGGTCTGTCTCTCTTCGGGCAACGGCGATCCTCCCTTCGTGAGCGCGTTTCGTTCCCCGCACACATCCTTGACGACGTCTGTCTCCCTCATTCTGTCCCTGCTGCTGTGGGCAATGGCGGTTTCAGGCAAAGGAGTGCGTTAGGACAAATGCTTGACAAAATAATGTAATTAAGGTTGAATTACAATCTGGGTGTGTGGTTTTAAGCAGCTGTGTGATTTTATAGATTTTATCTCTCCGCATGGCACAGATAAAGCGGTGTGATTAGATAGCGCTGCAGATAAGGGATTAATTCTAGTCGTTTTGTCCTGTCGCACGCGCTGTTTTGTATACGTTTCAATGGCAAAACAAGTAACCCAACACTTAACTTTAGTTACTGGGAAATCTTTCCGCTGTAATTTACTTCCTATAAAACTGCACCTGCACACAGTTGTGTGGGGAGAACCCGTATTACTTTGCTCAAAGGCGTTAATCGTAAACACTCGACTGCAATTCCGTTTTTTAAATGCAGAGCATTTCTTTAACTCACGATGTCACCCGTTCTAGTTGTCCATCGTCGTCCGCACCCCTCCCCATACACTATATAAAAAAAATAATACTTACCGGCGCCTGGTTTCGATCCCAGGACCCTGCGGGTGGAACGCAAGGTACATGGTGCTCTACCCACTGCGCCACAAAGCCGACACAGAATGGAGGGCTACGAACGCGCCTTATATCCTTGACTCATTCAAACTACGTCAAGAAGCTGCTGATACAACGCATTCACTACCTGTGAGCGGAACGCGAGGTACATGGTGCTCTTCCCAATGCGCCACAATAATCATACCCACCTGCTAATAAATGATGTCATACCCACCTGCTAATAAATGATGCCACGTGACCACGTAATTACGTCTCCTCATTTAATTACAATACAACAACCAACAGCAACAAGTGCAACAACATTAACGTAACGCAAACTACTTAACGTCGTGCGCTCCCGGAAATGCTCTGCATTTGATCGTGCCCCTCGCGAGGGGGATGTTTAGTTTCCTGCCGCAGCAAGAACCAGGCGGCCTCCTGCGCAGTTTGTGGCGCACACCCACTTGGGGGATTGGTCAGGATCGTTTCACTTACTACATGCCGGTTACGGCAGGGTTTGACTCGAACTTTTTTGCAGTTACGCGACACAGTGTCGGCGCCGGCGTGACTTAGGCTTCACTTGCGGGAACGGCTGGCGACATGTGCTGCCAAGTACCCTGCTACCACCGAAGTGGAGAGAGAGAGGGGGAGATACACAAGGGGATGTAGACGCTCTCAGCTCCTTTACCGCCTTCCCCATTCCGAATGAAGAATTATAATAACAATAACACTTCTGGCCAGGCTTAGTAGGCACGGCTGAGCCGCGGAAGCGCGGCTTTATGGGCACAAGCCCTGTTGACTGCAGGGCGCACTGGGAGTGGGGGTCCGGGCGCGCGAGGGCAGACAGCCACGAGTCGGGGGGAGGGGGGGTGTGCAGGGGAAACTACTGAAGGGGACATACTGCGGAGTCGAGCTCTTGCGAAACCACGTACCCTTTCTTTTGTCACCACCGTACATTCATTGTCCTTCAATTGTCGCTTCTACGCATTCCAATTTAAGTGCGCGCACTTCCGGCTACCGTCGCCGTAGTTCCCGGTTGACGGTGATGACGTCTTTCCGTGGACTCTTGAATAAGCCTAGTAACGCTATAGCAATAAAATCAACCAGCCCAACATGTAATAATATCTGCCGTACAAGCACAGAAGAGCTCGCTATGCCCCGCGGCATTGCAACCCGGCGTACTTTTCTTGATTATTTGCAAGTAGAAAATATAGCACTACATTGTGCCGAACAATTATTACAAGACAACGCACAAAAAAAAAAAACACTGTTGGAAGTTAAATCTTGGGAAAACAAGCATGCCCCGTCATTTGTTTCCCAAAATACATTTAACAGAGGCAGGCCCAACGTGTATGCTAAAGAGTTTTGAGGAAACACAAAAAAAGGCGAGTCCCTTCTACTGTTCCTACATGCTTTAGGGGTTTACATTTCCATCCACAAGTATTGTCGCTGTTGTAATGCGGAACAAGAGATTCGAAATTTAAAACAATGATATATATTAAGTGTGCCAAATGCCCAGGCTCAAAAACCCCATAATAGTTGTAAACACCGCCCTCTCACCTCTCCTTTTCCTCATATATCCTGTCGCCTAACAGCAGTTGTATATATTCGTTAGCCTATCCGAAATTCATGATGTTAACTTGGTTTTCGTAAAGGTGAGGCCAGCGATAGTTCCTTTTCAGTGCAGAGCAGTTTAAGCGCTCGCCTTGTCGTCCTAGCTCGCTCGCTGCAACCAAGCATATCGCCACGGCGTTACGGTGTAGCCTATCACGGTCCCTTCGGTTGACCCAGAGGCTTCGAAAGCCAAGCGGCTATGCCAAAAATCCAATCCAATCCAATCCAATCCTCCCGCTTGCGCAGCACGGCTCTCCAGGTCGACTTCGGCCGGCGTAGCCAATCCAATCAAATCCAATCCAAGTAACGCTGTTGTTCGAGGCGTACCCTAGAGGCTTCGAAAGCCAAGTGGTTTATATAGTCACAAGCGTTCGAAACTCGTGAAACGCTGGCGCTTGTCATACATCTTCCCATTGTTTAGCGCAAAGAAAACTAAAGGTACATTTGAGGGAAAATATACGTAATTAACCGGAAGCGTCCGCGTTCCTTTAGTTAAGGACGCCCGTTGGTTTGTTGTTTTTTACGATAGTAAACACAAAATGTGGTAGTGCAACGCCGGCACGTGCGGGTTGAAAAGCACAAACAGAACAGAACTCCCGCTGGCGCAGTTTCAGGCAGGGGGTGCGCGAGCAGTAGCAGTAAGAGGATAACGGCGGTACAGCCCATTAAGGCCCAACCACATGCACGCGTAAAGCCGACGTACTCGCCCAACGACGTAAACCGGCGTAAGCGCGTAAGGAACCGGCGTACTCCGGCGTACGCCGAATGCATTGCTCCGCGCTTGTTACGCCCAAGTCAGAGCCCGCCAGACATCGACGCAAACTTTCGGGCGCATGGTGTTGACGTAGACCTCTGGCGGTGATGTTATCTGGTGGTCAGGTCGCATAACAAGACAGCAAATTGATAAAAAATAAGCTGACTTTGCTATTAATTATGCGATAAAATGAAGTAATTTGTAAAATACGGAGAGCAAACAACCGGGCCAAGCACGCGAAGCAACGAGCAACTGTGGGAGCACGGCAGTTTACGCCAAATGTTGCGAAGGGTTAAGTGCCTCCCGAGTATGCATACTAATCGTTTACGTTTTTTTAATGTCCAAAGAACTGTTTTAGCTGTTTCTGTATTAAATATGTGTACTTTTGTGAGAATAAACATTATTTGTTTTATTTGAGTTAAAATGTAGTTGAACTGGTCGCCACAAAGCTGAGTCCAGGGTAGTCGAGCCACACTGCGCAGCGCTTGGTTTACGCGCGCCATGGAGGAAAGAAAAGGTTCTTTCCTCCATGACGCGCGCGTTGCGGCGATATGTGGTTACTAGCCCTCTCCGACGTCGTCGGTCGGCGTGAAGGCAGCGGTGTATGTCGCCGCAGGCGTACGTCGTTGCGCGAGTACGTCGATTTTACCCGTGCATGTGGTTGGGCCTTTATGGCGAATCACTGCTCTGCACTTCTGACGGCTTTCACATTGAGTGGAACGGCTTTAATTTTTTTTTTTTTTGGCTCTTCGGGCGATCGCCATTTTCTTTCAAAAGAGTTCACATTGTGGCCTTTAAGGAGACCCGTTATATGATTGTACATTGTGTTTTTTTTTGTGTGTGAAACACGTAAGCTTAGCACATCGTCATTTGTTCCTCTCTGTTTTCGTTCTTTATGTCGCGCTTCGTTCCATTAGACAGATTATTTGGGTATTTTATTCTCGTGGCTTGAATCTTCCGACACAACTAAATTCCAGCGAAATTAAACCACGGACGTAACGAATAACCGCCCCGTTGACTGCACTGAGCTGACTAAATAAAAACGAAGCACTTCGAGCTTGCTGTTTTGCACAATGTCACGGCTGACACGCGGTACTAGTGGGTAGTTGGGTAATGATCGACTGGGTGTTGTTTAACGTGCGCAGTAGCTTTCGCACAAAGGGTACTTCTATATTCAATACTCATAGTAAAAGTGCGGAAGAAAAACGTTGTTCAAAGCTGCGACTCGTGTTAAGCAGAATGATGCTTTAATTCGTACACCCATAGCCAAGACGGTGAAGAAACTCCGTAAGGTAAAGGCATCTACAAAGACCTCTAAATTATCTCCATAGATCTGCAAACCTTGAGAAAAACATCTTTTTTTAGATCTTGTTTCACACTATTTAGCCTCATCTTCTCCTTACATGCGTAAAAATACGTCGAGCTATAGAAAAGGGTCTAATAATTTTAGAGAGCGAGCGAGCGAGCGAGAGAGAGAGAGAGAGAGAGAGAGAGAGAGAGAGAGAGAGAGAGAGAGAGAGAGAGAAGCTTTAAATAATCATATTCTATTGTTACAAAAGCTTATGTCCCAACAAAAATGAGGGAAAATACGCAAGCTCAGCAAGTTAGACAGTTACTAATTTTTACTGCGAGATTTTACTAGGCGTTGCGTGCATTTTAAAATCGGTTTGGTGACTCGCTAGATGCTTGCCAATGAAGGTTCTAAACTAATTTTTCCACCTTAATTACGAAACAATACTTATTACTGATAAATTATTAAAAATACTTTTGAAATATTGAAGAATACTCCTAATATATACTTACCAGCGTGATCTGCAGTGTATAACTCGAGCATTGTTTCAGTGTGGCTTTTAAACCGATGGAGCTAGATCCCTTTATCTCCGCCAAAAGAAAATTCGGTATCAATTTTATCACGCCATTTTCTTTCTTACAATTTATGTAAATTGAACAATTTTGTATTTGTTAATCGACCCAGACCCCCTATAAAACCGTAAAGCTTGCTTTTCAGCATAGCGGTTGCACGAGAATGTAGCGGTGTAGAGAATGACCGCAAGCATAGCAAGGGTATGTGAATCAACCGCATACAGCTTTGAAGACCAACGTGATTACTTTTCTGCCAAGACAAGTTTGTGGCATGTTAGTGTCATAGCGTTGCGGGGAAACCAACAGTTCTTCATGGCGGGGAGCCAACAGTTCTTCGGTTTTCGTTTTCAATATTTTCTTTCTGTATAATATTAAGCGTGGACGGTGCATCTATGCTGTAAGGAACGCTGTAGTGACAACCGGGATTAACTGCTCAATAAATTAATTATGGGGGTGGATTCGCGCCCATAACGACGCTTTTGTTTTACCCTGCACCTTTAATCTAATTCGATTCTTGCAGATACCCGAAGCCAAGAAATGAGCCCCTCGAAGACTTACTTGCAGCTTGATGAATGTTGGTTCGAACGAGGACGCAAGAAGACACCTCCACCACGGTTTCGTCAGCACTGAAGCGAGTGAGACCGCGAAAGAAAGAGCGTACAGAAGCAAACGTCGTCTCGCCGGAAATATGTCTTCATGGAAGACCAGTGTTGCGACACGGTCTAGAAACAATATCGGAGCGACTCCCTTCGAAAAACGCCCGGATGTTCCATTATATATGAGTAGGGCTAAAAACGACCGCTTGTTTGGTTGAATTAAATATCGCTTCCCGCTTGTACTGTGCATCGGAACGTCTCGTATTGCACTTCATATGCCTCGGAGATGCACTTTTACAGCGCAGCTGTTTTTCGCTTGGCCTCAGAGGCGCAGTTTTACAGCGACGCTGTCTTGTGTTGGGTTCTGACCAAAACCGTGCTTTTATCGGGTCGCGTCGACAAAGAATCGCACTTGGCGGCTCCAGAGATAGTGCTAAACGCTTTGTGGCTCTCAATCTAATGTAGGTATCTAGAAAAGAAAACATACTTGAATTGCCGCTAAGGCGAGTCTATCGTTACGCCGAGTTAAGTTTACTTCTCATGATTAGTTATTTTTTATTGAAGTTGTAAACATTATTCGCGTCTGCTGTCAATACATGGCCATGTACGGAGGTGGTGTGGTTACAGATAACGGCGGTAACTTTTGTTTTATCAAAACCATCTCGAAACAAGTTAATTGTAAGGAAGTTGTGTGCGTGTGTGTGCGCGGGTATTCTATCGATGTAGTAAGTCACCATGTATAATTCAAGATCATCATCAGTGGCAGCCTATCTACGCCGACTGCAGGGCAAAGGCCTCTCCGGTAGATCTTCAATTATCGCGGTCCTGTGCTAACTGCCACGAATAAATTTCTGCCGCCCCCTGCCACGCTTGCCTTCTTTAGGTATCCACTTTGTTACCCTTAATGACCAACGGTTATCTTGCCTTCACATTACATGCCCTGCCCACACCCATTTCTTCTCTTTAATTTCTACTAATATGTCCTTAACACGCGTTTGTTCTCTGATCCACTCCGCTCTCTTCTTGTCCCTTAATGTTACACCTATAATCTTCCGTTCCATTGCTGGCTGAGTCGTCCTGAATTTAACTTGAACCCTTTTAGTGAGCCTTCAAGTTTCTGCCCCGTAGGTGAGTACCGGTAAGATGCAGCTGTCATACACATTCTTCTTCAGGGACGATGGTAGGTTGCCATTCATTATCTGAGAGCGTCTGCCGCATGCACTCCACCCCATTCTGATCCTTCTAATTATTTCTGCCTCATGGTTAGGATCCGGGGTCACAACTTGGCCTAAGTAGATATATTCGCTTACCAATTCCACTGACTCGCTACCTATCTCAAACGAATGTGACGTCCCGAGGCTATTGAAAATTACTTTAGTTTTCTGCATATTAATTTTTAGGCCCACGGTTCTATTGCGGTAAGCATGCTTTGCAATTCGTCCCCCGAGTTACTTGGTAAGGCAACGTGATTAGCAAATCTGAGGTTACTGAGGTATTCTCCATTAACCCTTACGCCCACCTTTTCCTAATTTAATGTTCTGAATACCTCTTGCAAAGAAGCTCTGAATAACATTGGAGAGATTGTGTCTCCTTGTCTGACGTCCTTATCGGTATTTTACTGCTCTCCTTATGGAGGACGGTGGTGGCTGTGGACCCATTGTAGATATCCACTAGCATTACCGCGTAATGCTCGTCTACACCCTGATTCCGGAATGCCTGAATGACTGCTGAAGTTTCGACCGAGTCAAATGCTTTCTCATAATCTATGAAGGCTATATATAGAGGTTGGGTGTACTCCGCGCACTTCTATCAACTCAATATAGTTATCCATTATTGCAGCTTCGCTAGTCTTCCATCTTCCCTGTAGTGTAAGACCTGTAAACTTTTTGTTGCGTCTCAGCAGCTTTTCTATAGTGAACGGAGCTGTTTTTTGTCTGAATTCGAATGCAAAAGCATAAAATGTCCAATTTAGCGGAACAGCAGAGTACTTCGTTTTCGTCTGTAGCAGCAAAACAGCTCCTACAATGGTCGACAGGGCAAAGAGGATAAAATTAAAGAAATTTAGTCGAAAAAATTGACCACGTGTCTCTTTGCTTTGCTGCAAATGTCATGAAAAGACGAAAGTATTCTGCCGCCTCAGCCCCGTAACTGCTCTCCTCTCTTACTGCCCATTTCCAAAGCTGTTCTCCAACTGTCTCGGTCCTTCCACTATAAACGAAGTCGAGATTTGCTGAATGCAATTCAATTTTACTGCATTCCCGCTGCTCACGCCCCCCGTTGTTGGACCGTTTAATACAGAATCGGGCTTGACGCTCAATACGCGAGCGGAAAGCTTCAGCACCAGCCGTTTTTATAATTGGTTGTTACAATACTGTTTTTAACGCGTTTTCTTTGTTCGTTATTGAAAAAAATTACGCCCCGTCTATCTTCTGTTAAAACAACACTTCCAACATCAGTTATATATCCTCATTCTGACTCAAATATGACATGTTTTCTTTTTGCGGGGAAATGTCGATAAGTAGGAAGTATGATGCCAGGTTTAGTAGTCTGGAAAAGCTTTGCCTATACATACATGTCCTTCAAAATTCTTCCAACTTTTGGCGGGGCGGCTGAATCGAAGAACAGACAGACAGACAGACAGACAGACAGACAGACAGACAGACAGACAGACAGACAGACAGACAGACAGACAGACAGACAGACAGACGGAGACCAAAAATTTATCGTTTAAGCAGGTAGTCAAAGAAATACTATCGTCTTTAATGGAATGGAATGGATGACTTCATTAGGAGGAGGCCAATAGGCCCTGTTGGGGGACATGGGAAAAATGGTAGGGGAAGATGGTTCTAATGAATCTTTTCCCTGCATTGCGAACGTTCTCTTAGCCCGTTATATCGGGTTACGCCCATAGGGATGCCTTATGCACAGTTGAAGTAGTGACGAGGACACTCTAATACGACGATCATCCGGGTATCCAAAAGGAGCCATTCAGAAGCCACAAATTGTGTGTCTGGGGGGTCATCTAGCGAGGGGGTAAACAATCCGCCATCATACTACTTTATAGAGACCTGTTTTTAGACCGAATTCTGTAATTTGCTGTAACATTTGGGGGTTGTTTCTGACATGTTGAACGTGTTCTTCAGAGGTCGTCGGGCGTACTTGCATTGTAAGGAACTTGTCGCGGTCAGTAGAGTAAGCTGAACATGCCCAGATGAGGTGGAAAAGGTTCGGTGCATTGTTGCTGCCGCAGTAGGGGCACCGAGAACTAGCAGGGTGCCTGGACGTTTTCCATTTGGAGATGACGCCCAGAGTGTAGGTCGAGTCAGCGTAGACTTTATTGGCAAAAATTTCACTTGTTCATGGCAGCGACTGCAGAGGAGCAAGCAAACCATGTGGTGAGGCGTCTGCAAGCAGCTGTCGGCTGAGGTTCTTAATTCGACGGTATTTTTGCTGCCAGTCCAGTTCGCATGCCTGTTGTGGGTCATGTTGTAGCTGGATGGGCACAGGAACCATGGGAGGATTGTGTAAACACTCCCGGGCAGCGTCATGCGCCGACTGGTTTCCGTCCGCTCCATGTGTGTGAGCAGGAGTCTAGACCAGGCGCATCTTGAACCCTTCGTGAGTGAGGTCTCTGATTTTGTAAAGAATGTTGGTGGCCGTAAAATCTGGCGAGAAGGCCCTGTTCAGTTCCCGTCAGTAAATGGGAGTCAAAGATGACGCGGAACTTGTTGGTGGTGATAAATGAGATCGCACTTTGTATGGTCTGAATGACGCCGAGGATTATGAAAAGTTGGACTTCATCAGTGAGGCCGTATGTGTTTGTGATGTTGCGAGAGCAATTAAGCTGGGGGATGTCAGGGCAGGACCAGGCAACCGCTGCTGTTGTGCCGTTCATGGCTGCGTCGGGGAAAATGTCGATTCATCCGGAGCCTCGTCGTTGGCGAGAGTGAGGACATTTAAGGCGTTATTTTTTTCGTAATGAGCCAGATCCAGAAACCAAAACTATGTCACATAAAACTGCAGAGACAAGAAAAACTCGGCAACTATCCCCTAAATAGAGCGTCTACGCAGATCGTAGTTTGTTTCGAAAACGAGCCAGATGTCGCTGTTTCACGGATCAAAATGAGCCAAAGCCTTTTGCCAAAAGGGAGTTTGCTTTTGGCTTGACTGTTCAGACTGTTTCGTGGGTGTTTTCAGAAGTTCTTTTTTTTTTCTTTTCGGAGCTGGCTTATCATGAATTCAGACGGCAATTAGGAGATTGGTAAAATATTTGTCCCCAGAAGTCGGCGACGAAGTGAACGGAAGAAGGGAACAAAATGCAACTAAGACATGTGAAACTATGATTTCATCTTGTTTCTCCCGTCTCTACAGAGTAACTCTGGTTGTATTCATCTTTTACTCCCATGTTTACCATTTCAGTACTTAACTAAACAGCAGCCGCTTGCAAGCCCTGGCAAATCTCTACCCCCCCACCCCCAAATCTGAGGGTACGCTCACTTGATTAAGGTGAAGAAGATATGAGCAGCCTTCTTGAGAAGCGTTTTGGAAATTTATGGCAAGGCAATGAATAGCTGGCTTATTTCGTGAGGGCCTTCAGGCGTGCCCAAGAAAACCATCCTACGAAAGGATTCGAAAAGAGCTGCTAATGGTGCCAACAAGACTCACCTGCTGTCTATGTATAGTTCCACTGTTCTTGACACCCTTTTGCATATGTCCAATGCCTTTTCTACCAAAACCCAATCACACTATTCTTTAGAGTAAATTTAAATAAATTCTTCACAAGAATACCTTATAAACTTGAGTTTTTGAAATCAATGTGAGCCAAATCCACACCTATTACCCCCACATTGCTCCAATTCACCGCATTGTTTTTAATTACTTGTGCCCACAAACTTCCTCCAGCTGACATGTAAAATATATCATATAACAGCTTCGACAGCTTTGCATATAGTTACGGTAACAAACTCCCGCTTGTTTCTAAAATTCGCGTAGGGTGGATCTGGCTCATTTCGCGAAAAAAAAAAACGCCTCATATTGTTCCCGCATGGCGCGGTTACGGCGAGAAACGGGTCGGCGTCTGAGGTGCCCCAGGGCGTGTCGCTTCCAAGGTGGAATAGCAGGTGGAAAAGTGTAGGCATTAAAAGTACTGTTTAATATGTACCATTTGAAAATAGATTGTCCTTGAGGTACGTATTCAAGGTGCTTCTGAAAGCGAAGCGTCGTCTCCTCTACCAGGTTAGCGACGGCAGGAAGCGAAACTGCTTCCGACAGTACTTCTGTTTTGGTATGGAGGGGAAGTCCCGAGATGGTACGGGTTAGATGTTTGTTGAGGATGTTCAGATCGTTTAAATGGCGGGGACACAAATCATAAACGGCAAACCCGTAAGTCAGTCGTCCGTGCGCAACGGCACGAGCAAGCATGAAACATGCATTAGGCCCTTTTGGCTCTTGTAAACCAATCCTGGGACACTGGAGAAGTTCCTGACCACCTCAAAACGTCTATAATTCATACAATACCCAAGCCTGGCAAATACCCTCGTAAACCCGAAAACCTCAGACCTAGTGCAGTAACCCCTGTCCTATGAAAATTAGTAGAACGAAAGAACGAATTCTGGAAGAAAAATACTGCAGGTCGCTGATGGACTTTTGCACGCAACTGGACTGCATGCACACCTGTAGACTCGAAAAACTGTCGGTTTCGTGACCATCTGTGCTTTCTGTAGCCCCTCTCTCTACTTTCTTCCGTTTCGCTTGCGTTCCTACTTTCTTCTCTCTTCCCATCTTTAAAACTCCTATCTTATTCCGTGTGACAAAAACACGAAGTAAAAAAAAAGCAATGTGAGCTTCAAACTGCTGTTTTCAGCTTGGCGCGCACGCTCGCTACATTCAATCTGCAATTATCTCCTAATAAAACACAATTTCTCAGCGTGGACGGCACGCCCGCGACGGACCTGGATCAGACCATCGAAGTTTAAGTGATAAATGAGGTTATTACCTCTAAAAATGGCATTATTAAGCTCCTGGAGCTGCAGTTAAGCAGCTGTAATAGTCCCGCTGCTAGCATGCATGCATTCGCCGTTTAAGAACTACTTGGCGCTCCACATTACACTTGATAACTCGCAACTCTGTAAAATATGGCGGATTGTCCTTAAAAATTCAGCTAGACTTTGGATCGGATGGGAATTGAACAACGGAAGCGCACGCATACCCCACCTGTTCGACTCCGTGACTGTAGCTTAGCCAGGGTGGACCTAGTGTATGAGTTGTGTACTTGGACTTTCAGTATGTCGAAAGCCGGTGCACGCAGTTCGACATACGAGTTTTCTAATTTGCATGGCACGTAGATAGGCTAAATATTAATAAAAATGCTGGTTAAATCTGAGTTAGAGCATAACAAGGTGTCCAGTCAGGTGGATTGACACCGACGATTGCAGCTGACGTCAAAGGCCAAAGGCTGTTAAACCCGTTTCGTCGGGACGTCGACACACCACCCACAATTTTCAGCTACAGTCTCAAAGGGTTTCGCCAATGACGACAGCGCTGTTGTCAATGATGGTGACGACAAAAACATTCTTTATTTCGCCCTAAAATTGGCTGTGGGTCCCCCGGTTTCCTGAGTCTTGGATTTTGCTGCCACTCTTACTCTTTCGAGCACCCACTGAACATTCGGGTCTACGCTGGACAGCATTGCCTCCCACCGCGCTATCGTCGGGTCTTTGGTCTTAGGTATTTCCGTATTATTTTGACAAACCCGTGCCTAATGTTATAGGTCCGCCTCTATGCTACAGTGTACACATTGAGGCTTATATAAAGTCGTCCGGAAAAATTGCGTGCAGTATTTCAGGACTTAAAGGGACACTGAAGGCAGCGAGCAAGTTGGTTTCAGACGAATGTTGACCGTCCCATACCCATTTTAATGTCGATTCGGTTCCGAAAGATGTCTTAATTGCTGAGAAATTTCTAATCAAACGCTGATCGAACGTGATGCAGACAAGCAGGCAGCGGTGATGTCTAGTGGCATCGATATTACGTGCCGAGCGGTTCGGTCACTTTCGGTCAAATCGGTCATGCTTTCTAGAACTCCCACGTCTTTTGCAGCTCCGGACCACTAATCAAAATGTTCCTTCATGGGACCCGGGATCAGAATTGACTGTTCGTTGAAGAAAGCACATTGTCCTTTTGAGGCTCCCTAAATATTGGCGTCAAACCAACCGCACGGGCGTAGCTCGTACGCTACCTCGAAAAGGGCACTGCCTCCCTAAGTATTACCTTACCTAAGTATGAACGAGCAGCGCCATCCAGCGGCAGCCAGGAAAGACGTTGTGCAGCCTTACGATTTAAGCACTCCCGGTGCAAGTTGTGAGGTACATAGAGTTTCTTAGTAAGTATACTAGAGAGGAAACTGCGCCTCGTAAGCCATGTCGTCGTGGGGGTTCATGGGAAGACATCCTTTTTGGCTTGGGTTTGGCATGACAACTGGATTCTTAAGCGGTTTTTGGGATTTGCTTTTTTCACTATGCATTCACATGTTTACGAGCTACAAGGAAGCCGAAATCCTCCCGTTTCTGTGGTAGCCGTGTTCAGTGAAATAGCAGGCAATGCGTGATCGCACTTGACGTTGCACATGCCGCAATCGAAGGACGTATGACTGAGCGGGAAATATGCCGCCGCGAAATTTGTAGCCGACGAAAAGAAGAAACAAAACGTACTCCAACGAAGACAAGATACGGCAGATACGGACGCTTGTATGCGTCCTGTCTTGTCATCGTCAACGTCTGTTTAACGCCACGTTTTCATTTTTCTTGTTACACTAGCTGGCGGTCGCGGTGCACCGGGTCACCACGAAGGCAACGTTTTCATATATGCACGCTCAAAAAACTTTCGAAACTCTTCAAACAACTTATTTTTTGAATAATGGTAAAATTAATAAAATTACATTCTCTAAGGGCCTGAGGAATAGCAGGCACAACTGTTCCGGCAAAAATATGCTTTACTTCTTCTTTTCTTATTTTTAAAACAGCCTGTTTTTATTTTCCACTTTCATAATTGCACACTATTCTTCGCGTTTTTGTGGCACTTTGTTTAAATTTGCGGTCACTAAAACATTTCAATCCAAGCCAATGATGAAACTAAGGCGAGCGCGATATATAATGGCGGCGCATGACGACACAGACGACCTTGATGTGAGCCGCATAGACGCTAGCGCCAGATTCCTCTCTAGTATACTGTAAAAAACTCTATGGTGCGGTATAGCCTGTGGCGGAGGCACCGATCTTCACGTTTTTGCTTATTTTCCACAGCTCGTCATCCGCTGGTAATTTTTTAAAAAGGGGTCGGGTTGACGTGGAGAAGCTAAAAACACGAAAATATCCCAGCCGACAACAAGCAACTATAGTGGAGCCCCGCTGATACGTCCCCCGGACTTACGACGACCCGCTTCCTACGACGGATCACCGCGGTCCCGCCAAACACCCCATAGAAACAATGCATTAAAAACCCCGATGATATGACACTCGGGTGCACGGGTGCACACGGTCCGCTTCATACGATGTACCCTGGCTCGAATAAACCGGCGCTTTTCCCATATTTTACCCCGCTTCGCCACCTCGTCGCAACCTTCTTTATTCGTAACCCCTTTCATGCTGCATGATGTGTAAAGGTCCGCAGGGTTGCCAGTCCACTTACTGAACAAACGCAAGCAAGTAGACGGGTACTCGTGAGCGCAAGTTAAGCTGCGACGGCCCCGCGCGGTAGTAGTACGCCAACGCGCCAATCGCGAGAAGTCGAAGTTTGGGTGGCAGGTGGAGCGTGAATTTAGACTCGCTCCCGTTGAGCGGCCGATAAACGCGGAAACGCATACGCCGCAGCCCCACGGCGATGACCGCCCAGGCGCTTTTTCCCCGCCCGCTGGATCCAAGTTTCTTTTTTTCACGACGCTCTGTCTTCCTCTTTCTGCTTATCAAAAGCCGCGTTGTCACGCCGCTCATTTCTTTGCTAGAGTGCCTCCATTCACGCGTGTCCGCCGCAAGGGTGGAGCAAAATACAGGAGTCGATGGAGGGAGACACATACCCGTTGGCATCGCCATTTTGGGTCCCTTACTGGCCGCCGCAGCAACTCACTGTATCAAGGCCGCGAATTTTCGCCGACACACGGTTTACTAGCGAAGGTTGATTTATGTTATCTATTTCGCGTTGCTGGGTCTCGCGGGAAACTGAAATAGCTATGTGTTGAGCACTATGACCCAATAGCGATGGCACGGGACCGTTCAAAGGATGTCTCCACCATGTACGGCAATGGTGTTTTTTGTTCATCTCCGCTTTGTACTAACGTTCGTTTCACTTGACCTTGGAAGTTTTACACTCGCCTTTTCCTCTCTCAATTTGCTCGACCACGTCGACCTTATATCGCGTAGCGCGCTGCGCTTGGCGGGCGGGCTAGCTGGACGCCATAAAGGGGAGGGGGGCACAACATAGGCATTGCTTTTTTTAAACTTGGGATTTCAGCTAAAGGTTCGCAAATAACGCGAAAATGCGCTAAACATAGTAGTTTAAATAAGTTCTTAGCCAACCTGTCGCGTGAGACCGTCTACTCGGCCGGCATTTACCCGCACCCCGGTCGCACGACACCTCGGTCATACGACGCTTTCTCGCGGTCCCTTGAAAGTCGTATTATCGGGGTTCCACTGTATTGTCGCATCTGACGCAATATTCCTCGAAACAAAGAATCCCAATTATTTTTCAACAACATGGAGCAAGCAGTGTGTTAGACAATTTTACTTCAACCCCTTCAAGACGCCCGTCAAATGCCAGTATTTATAGAGTTCAATGTGAGCAGTCCCTGCGTGCACCACCGTCGTTCCACCAATGATTGCGCTTCTTTTAAGCAGCGGTGGGCGGTCCAAACACCCCACTATGCCACGCCTGGCCGGGGTTCAGCAATCGTCGGTGTCAGCAGGAAGTCCCTCTCCCGGCTCTCAAGAGGAAGCATTTTGACGGAAGTCAAGAAGACATCTTCTGCCAATCGGCGGTCTCTGGACTCCTTGCTGGGAAGCGTTGGTACGCAGTCCACGAAATATTCACCCGTTGTTCTGACCAACGTTGGGTCTATCGCCAACCGTAGTGAGGTCTGAGCGCCCTCGATAGGTGTCTAGAAAAAGGAAAAAAGAAGGGGGGGGGGGGGAAGGGGAGTGCAAAAATCAGGCTTAGTTGAAACAACAGATTATCGGGCAAAAAACGAGGCACACAAAGAACGAAGAGGCGAGAAAGCGCTGCACTCTCGCCGAGTTATTTTTGTGCAAAAAAATGAAAATGAAAATGCTAATACTGGCATTTCAGTAAGCCGTGCCGCAAACTTATAAAATTTGCCCTTCAACCCTTCACAAAACATTCATAATTTCTTAACGTCGCAAAGCTCATTATTTGTTGCTTGCAGTGGCAGCTTATGCGTGGACTACCTCGGCAGTAGCTTTAGGGTAATACGCGAGGCTTCTTGGTAGCATCCGCTGTCGACAGTCAGCGCTGATTTTTTAAGGGCGGAGCACTTCAGGGGCCCGGCTTGTCGCCGTAGCTCGTCAGCAGTTCCTCCGTAGTCACGCGAAGTCACGCACTCAAGCAGAGGCTTCGAATAGATACTCGCTTACGCTAGATTCAGAGTTCCGGACAAAAGTTAAGAGGATTCTCGAACAGGAGGTTTATCTAAGCAGAACCATTCGAAGCTCCTGGAATCGCTGGCACTGCTCATACATGTCCCCATTGTTTAGCGCGTTTGAGGAACTTTGAGGCAAAATATGTGGACTTAACCGGCAGTACCTAGAATGCTCGTTGGGTTAGTTTTATGATGGTGAGCGGAACAAAGTGGCCGCGGAAGAAAAAAGAAACGGAGTGTTCAAAATGGCGCAGAAAGGCTCCAGAACGTGCGAGATCAAAGGAAGCAAAAAAATAAAGATCAGAACTCGCTCTCGTGTTGTTCCAGGCCGAAAAAAAGAACAAAAGATAGAGAAAAGTATGTGAACTTTTACAAGAAGAAGGCGCGCGAGCACTGCAAAAGGGGGAAAATTGAATTGCATTGAAGAAACCTCTGTCCAATTCATCAAGAGAATGAGACAGGGAGTGGAAGAGCGTGAGGGGTGCTCTCAAAGAGCGGAGAGAGAGAGAGAGAGAGAGAGAGAGAGAGAGAGAGAGAGAGAGAGAGAGAGAGAGAGAGAGAGAGAGAGAGAGAGAGAGAGAGAGAGAGAGAGAACAATCTTTAATGAGTGTGGCGATGTCAGCCGATCTAAGCCGCCTGGCTTGCTACGCCAGATGAATGCGGTGAGAATGATGATTATAATGATGAAGATGAGCACACGTGATTTTTAACTATTTGCAAAGTCTGATCAAGGTTTGTGGCTTTTAGATAAACCAATCAGGCCTTTGTTGCACGAGACGCACGTTTGGAAGAATTCCAGGGAACTAATACGTCCCTCAGTTCTTGTCCAACGGAGAGCGGCGAGACAACGGAGGCACTCTTTGCGTACTAATTAGCGCACAGTCACATATTAGGTGTTTCAGATCTTCACGCACACCGCACTGTGGGCACAGTCGCGAGGTGGACTGGTTGATTTTGCAACAGTAGTATCGCGTGTATGCGACGTTCAACCGCATACGGTGGATTTCTGCTTCATCATGCTTGGATATTCCAGGTGGCATGCTAAAGTTACAATGCGGGTCGATAGAGTAGAGGGGCGCGTAATGATGGGATGCGTCTGTCCAAATCGATCACCGCACGCTCCATGCCACACTGGATGCAAGTGCTGAAGCATCTTTCCGGGAAAATGGTACCGGTACTTGTGGTCCACCTTGGTTATGCGCTATGAATGCTGCAGCGCCCGCCTTCACATTTCCAGTTATTCCGCAATGGGCAGGAAGCCACTGGAGTGTTATTTGATGACGCGGGAGAACCTCCATACAGCCCCTCTGGCGAGTCACTGCTCCGCACTTCACAGATTTCACGTTGGGTGGAGCGGCTTTAACTTTTTTCGCTGATGATGCATTCGTTGCTAAGGCTTTCGCCTTAGCAACGAAGTAACACATCGCTTCATGGAAATCCTTGGGGGCGCTTCAGAAATAAAAAAAATTGTCAATTTCCCCCCATTTTTTGCAGTGCATGGTGGATAGTAGCAGCCTCTCGTGGGCATCCTTCCCTCCATGCATTCACATAGCGCATTAACTCTCATTCACATATCTTTTTTTAGCAAAAAAAAAAAGTTGCGGCAATAACGAGATCTTTCTTTCTGCAGAACGAAAGTTTACCTTTCCGGTGAGGTCCATCGAAACTTTGAAGAAATACCGGCTAAGTGTGGGAGCGTTGTCTGATATGGACGTGCGCACGCCTCCAGGATGAAGACAGTTGACCGTGACTCCTAAACGGGAGGATAAGTGAGCTTGTTATCACTTCTGGCACTATTAATTTCGAACTATTATAACCATTACAGCAACCCAAGGGGAAGGTTCATGATCTGAAGGGATGCGTGAAGTGATCAAAAGACGAAGCCATACGCTCACTTGATTTAAGTAATCGGTGTTAAGTTCACATTATTGTATATATTTTTAAATTCATATACTTGGGACATTAAGCTCTGAATCCGACAAAACGTAAGTTTATAGATTTATAATACCGACCTCGGACCAATTAGATGGAGTTTCTGAAGGTAACAGCTGCTAATGTATTTTGATAATGCGAGAACAAACCCTCCCTGTGCTGTACAGTTTCGCGCCGACCTTATATGTAGTAGCCGCTCACTACCATATATCCGTAAGTAGTGACAGTTCTTTGCACCAAGTGTCTGTGGCACCCGTTGGTTTCCCTCACTAAGGCAGGAGCTGGTAGCACCTGTGTGACGTGGCTTCGATTATACATCCAAATGCAAAATGTTCGACATGCACATCAGTTTTCTTTTAACAGCGGAGCTGCTGTACAAGCCGTAAGTTTGGTGTTCCAATAAGAAATACTTAAAAAATTACGCCCATCTTCCCGCGAGGGAACCCTGATGTGATGCGACGCATCGGGGGGTTCAATTGGTCGTAACGTTGCCTTGAGCGTTTGCGCTGACGCTGGTATTGGATTGTGTCAGCCCACTCGCTGAAGGGACCGTCGCTTCCATCCCGTCTTCATCGGAAGAATCAAGTCAAGCACGGAGTCGTCAAGCAAAGTCACGCGGAGTCGAACGAGAGCGAGCGCTGACTGAACCACCGCAGCGCGCTACCCGCTTTATATTCACAGCGCCTGAAGGAGAGGAGACAGCGGAGGAGAGTCGCGCATGCGCGCACTTGCGAACACCGCGCGCGCCGGAGCAGTTGTTAACGCAGTGAAGCGTGCTCAAACAAGCGCGCCAGCTGTGGTATGCGAATGAGCCGGAGTGAGAGGGTTGCACGCAGCTGTGGGAGAGAAGAACGGAGGAGGGCTGCGGACGGCCGGCGCGACGACGCAGGAGGGACATGCCTCAGAGCAAGAGATGCGTCGCATTTAAAAACGCGGATCGCTCGTGGGCGGGTGCCTCGCGGCGACCTCCGAGCGTTCCCGGCACGCGCAGTGGCTTTAACAAAGCAAAAAAAAAAGACTCCAGCGTTGTCGTCAATCGCTACCGCGCATGTAATGCTTGGCATGAGCAACACGACAATATCGATGCATATGACGATGACTACTACTAGCACGGTGCAAAGCAACGACGGAACATGTAAATAAACCATTTCAAACTTGTACAAATCCGTAGTGATGTGTCCTTTAGGGCTCACGTATTAAGAAATCATGCAGCTTCGCTAAGGTAAAAGCCTTGCACGACGTAGTGCAAGCTTCGCCATTCGAGCGGGGGGGAAGTCTACAATGCTGAGGATGACTTTGCACGCACCACTCGCCACAAAGGTGATATCGGCCTCTTTGATGCTTATGGCGGCGATTACTAGCCCCGCAACTTCGCATATAAACAGCGATACTGAAACTTGACTATGTGTCTGGCAATGCTCACATGCAACAGCTTCGATATTCAAGTCTTGCGCGTGAGTGCAAGCTTCCCTGACTTTTTTTTAATTTCCCCTTTTAGCAAAAGCTCCACTCGACACACAGCACAGCAAAAAATGGATGACTAACTTAACAAACGTTTATTCGGATCTGGCATGACACCGGTGGGGAATTAGGAATTAAGAGAGGGCTAGAAGGGCTACGTAGGACGTAAACTTTACTTGTCCAAACAGACCGCATACTCGCGTATAGGGTGGTTCAAAAGATGTGAGCTGAAAGCACGCTCTTTGTCACGAAAGCAAAATCGCAAACAGCTGCTTTATTGTTTTGTTTGTTGGGCCCCCTCTTTCTGTCCCCTCGCACTTTTGCCAAAATCTTTGTCGGTTATGCGTTGTCAGCATGCGGGCTGTCCTCACTGGTTGTTAGGTCCCCTCATGCCCAGAGCTGCGGCGGTCAGTTCGACTTCGCGTGAGTATAGTTGGGGAGGAATACAGCTGAGCTGTACATTTGGTGCTATATATAGCTGAGCTCCATACTGTGGTGGTGAGATATTATACATCATATATGGCTGAGCTCTACACCACAGCTCGCGTTACTTAATGATCTTCAATTTTTTATCCATAAGTGTCGCTCCACACAGTTGTGCTTCCGCTACATGATATTTGATTGATTGATTGATTGATTGATTGATTGATTGATTGATTGATTGATTGATTGATTGATTGATTGATTGATTGATTGATTGATCGATCGATCGATTGATTGATTGATTGATTGATTGATTGATTGATTGATTGATTGATTGATTGATTGATTGATTGATTGATTGATTGATTGATTGTAGGGTTTAACGCGCTAATGCTGCAACGCAGGCGATGAGGCGCACCGTATGCTCCGGATTAATTTTGACCACCTGGGGATCTTTAACATGCGCCGAAATCTCGTACACACGAACGTTTTTTGCTTTTCGCCTTCATCAGAAAAGTACATGCATTTTCGACCAATTATGTGGGCATCTCGATGGTATGCTGTCACCACTGTTATTGCCTGTCCCCGTTCTTTGGTGGCGTCAGGCTCATTTACTGCCTTAAGTCGGAGCTTTTCAAGGACGTTCTTGCGGCGTGCTTACCACATCCTCGCAGCCTGCCCGCCAAAGCGAGAGTAAACAAGTTTAGGGCCAGCTTCGCATTCCCGTAGACGGCTGGCGGACTCTTCAAGTCGTTGATGCCGCGCGCCCTCTTGTCGAGTGAATCCACGCGCCCGAGTACGTGGAAGCTGGAGGAGACATTGACGACCCGGCTGGGCGCTGTCTTCTTGAGCAGCCCTGCGTGATAACAAAAAAATACTTCAGAGGGTTTTGTAGCTAAGCCATGCGGGCATCTTAAAAATCGCGGCCTCTCAAGAACATCCGGGATAATACAAAGCAGTTCTAACTGAAATGAAAAACGTCTATAACGCTTGGTGGAATGCAAGTTTTGGCCGATGGAAAACAAAGTTCAACTCGACGCTGCTCGGTTTAAATATGCACGTAGACATGTGTCGCGAAATTCTTGTCCCTTCCCTGTCTGTATTATTAGGTGCGGAGTACCTTAGGACCTTAGTACCTTAGCACAATGTTCGTCCGCGTCGGTGCGCATAGCATTTACAATCCCAAAAAGGTCACACAGGCACGGCAGTATTCGAGCCTGCATCTGGTAGACCAGACAGAGCTAGTTTCAGTCATCTTATCCATTGGGCTACGACCGTGAGTTAGTGCTCGAGAGTCAAATGGCTTACTCAATCGCCTGTAACGGTGCGGAGTGCCTTAGGACCTCCCAATGTTCGTCCGCTTCCATCCGTGCGCACACCACCATCAAGAAAAATTCGATTTGAGCCGTGAGTTGCAGTTTCATTTAGGGAATAATCAAGGGGCAACTCATGGCTCAAATCGAATGGCGGTCGGGGCGCAAATCGGATGTCACTCGGGGCGCAAGTTGGATGTCATTTCGAGTCCCCGTACTCCGCCCCCTAGCCATCATCCACGGAGTGGAGATGCTGCCATTTTTTTTTTCGCTCGCCATATTTGGGGCCACCGGGGGGTTGCCGGCGGAGTAGGAGGGTTTTCGCCGCCATTGCGGCCCACGGGTCAGTGGGCTATGTGTTCCGGCGAGACGGGGGCGAGAGTGCCGCGGTAAATGGAGGTCCCACCAACATGATTCTTGGAAGACGCATTTTTCGAAAGACTGTGCGCTCGGTGCAGCGCAAGGTTCACGACTCGCGGGGAGAAGGAAGTGAGAAGTCGCCGTGGAAGGTTGGGCGGTTGTGACGCGGCGGCCGCTTCTGAGGGCTGCGGTGTAGGCCCGAGTGCGACGACAGCGGTGACTTCGGGCCCCCAGAATTGCCCTCGAGGAGGGACTGCGCGCCACCCAGGTGTACCCGAATTGCGTCGCCCATCAACGGGACTAAACCGCAGAGGACCGGCGGAGGCGGACCGACGCATCTTCCCCGGCGAGCCCACCGACCGACCCGCAGCTAAGCATCCTCCCCTCCTCCACCCTTCTTCAGACTCTAAAATCGCCCTCTCCGTTATCGTCCTGCTTTACATAGACTCCCCGGAATTGATTATCCGCCTTTCTTACTTGCCGTGTTTTGTGTGTGAGTGTGTGTGTGAGGTGGGGGGCGGAAGGGGGGGGGAGCTGTCTAGCGGGCCTATTATTAGTAGTTAAGGGAAGCCCTCAAGCCCGCCTATTGTCTGCCTTACTCCTCCTCTCCTGTTACGGTCGCTTAGTTCCTAAGCTCAGCTTCGTTTTCTTTGCATGTATCCGTGTCGCTCTGCCCTGTATTTCCTGTGCTTGTGGTGAAAGTAAATGGGCTCTGTTTCGCAACAGCCATTCCGTGCCCGTCTCGTGCCTCACACCAGCGGCTAATCAGGCGTGGACCAATCGCCAGTTAGCAGATCCAAACCACATCACCTGATTCGCACGTAGGGGGGAGTTTGTCGCTCCTCTCGTCTCAGGTATCGGTCACTAAGCCACCTCACAATTTCATGACAGACAAGCACCGTGCATTAGAACCACGCGCCTTAAAAGGACACTGAAGTGATTTGTAAACATTGCGGGATTACTAGCGCAAAGAACGGAGTCCATAGGCCATGTTTCAACTATTCTGAGCGCGTTTACGCGAATTTATTTAGTAGAAAAATCAATTCGAAAATGCTGTCCTCCTCTCTGCATCCTCGCCAGTTTTATGTGGCGTTTTCTTGTGACGTCAGGGGGAGATGACGTGGCTTGACTGAGCTACTGCAAGGCTCGCCGACCTTCCGGCAGAGTCAGTCAGCCCAGCGTTTAGTCCGCCGGCCGCCGACGGGTCGTTGCAATTCGTTCACTCAGTTGAAACGAAGCCACGACACGTTTGTAAATAGAAGAATGTGCCTTTCTTTACTTTTTTAGTTTGTACACTGCATCTAGCTCCAAGTCAAGGTCACTCCACACAAGCGTTGCACAAGCACACATGCGACGCTTCGCTGACGCTAGTAGGAAAATGTAAGGCCACTAGAAGGCGGGAGAAGAGTCAGTGATGTCAATACTGGCACTAAGGAAATAAAATCAACTGATGCTTTTACCCTACAGCGTAATTCTAGGGAGCACGAAGCACTTTTTTGCGCAGGGTGAACAAGCGCAGTGGTCAGCCGCACGACCACACATCTCCGAACGCCTTTCCGTCTAAGAAATGCAATTCGTAGACGTGAGATATTGTGGAAATTTGGGGGACGCTTACTGCCCGAGCGTTATACAACAAATAGTCACCTAAGCTGCTTGAAATGCTAAAACTAAATAAAAGTGTAAACTGGGTGTACATTATATACCCTATATTTCCAACGTTGGCATCGTTGGCCCGTTGTCAAAAAATTTGCATAAAACTCTCCGCTCAAACCATCTGGCCCAGGGGTCTTGTTTTTCTTAAGGTCAGAGATGGCAGCCTTAACTTCGTCGAGTGTAATAGGCCCAAAAATCAGAGCGCACTCATCGTCTGTCAGCTTAGGCAGAAATCAATGAGGGAACTAAATTCTTGCCCCCGAGCTAATAGACTGGACCCCGCAAATAGTGTACTGTAATGGTCACGGAAAGCACTAGAAATTTCAGCTGCTTCGGTGTACCTAATACCTTTATGTTGAATTTCAATTACTTCCTTTACAAGTGCAGACTCCCGCTCATCACTTAGTGAACGACGAGTGGGGTGGCTATCAAATAATTTTTCAGTTCTCGACCGACTTAGAGCGCCATGGTATTTTTCGGTAACATATTGCGGAAGTTGTGCTTTAACAATGCCAATTTCCTCTACACTTGATACCGGACTGACCGCTTCAAGTTCATGAAGCCCAACCAATGTACGAGTTAGTTCCCGTACATAAAAACGTCTTAAAAACGAAAGGAGAGCGGATTCTTTTATTGCGCAATTTTTTACCTCCTGTTTGAATAGATCCCATTTCTGATATAAAGAAAGACTGTGTGTTTCAATAATACTAGTCAAGCAATCTGATATACTTTTACAAAATATTCCATCAGCCAATAAAGAGGTATTAAGCTTCCAGAGATCCCACCAAAGCAGCACACTATGGGGTCTTGATCTTCCTAAGCAAACAGATACCATGTAGTGGTCTGTGAAGAAGATCGGGCGTACAATATAGTCAGAAATGCAAGGCATCTCTTCTGCTGAAATGTATAGGCGGTCAAGGCGGGCATTCGACTTTCTCTGAAAGTGAGTAAAGTACATGGTACTCCCTTTTACCTGATCAACATCGACAAGACCATTACCATGCACTAAATCAGACACGGTGGCTGCACTTTGGTGATATTGTGAACGTGGTCTAGATTGGTCCTGCTCCCGTTCTGTTAGACATATTCACATCAGCATACGACCATGACGTTTTGCAGCCAACCTTTTATTTAGGGCACACAATTTTAATTCCGAAAACGCAAGATGAACAAAAGCTGAAATCGGTTGACGGCTATCGGCCAATATCTCTCTGAATTGTTGATTATAAAATTTTTGCAAAAAAAATTATCTAGGCGCCTTCAACTTGTCATCACTAGTTTAGTAGGACATCACCAAACTTGCGGTATTCAAGGTAGGAGCATTCAAACAAACATACATGCGGCTCGTTCAATATTGGAGTGTGTGCCTGAAATTGAACTTTCAAAAGCATTTGATCGCGTTTCTCATGACTTTCTATTCGCACTATTGGCAGCGGCAAATTTAGGGGATATATTGTTAAAAGGCATTCAGCTTTGTTACAAACAGTGCACCACACAACTGTTCGTCAACCAGGTTCTGTCTAAGCCAGTTTCTATTAAGTCGTCTGTTAGACAGGTTCTCCCTTGTTGTTTGCTTTATACCTCGAACCTCTGTGCCTTAGTATTCAGCAAAGTCAAAGAGTACGGGGTTTTTCCTCACTATCCTGCGAGGTTAAGGTCCTTGCTTACGCGGATGACATTGCCCATTGTGTTGATAAAAAAGGCGTTCAAGAAGCCCTTAATCTGACCAGGCAGTTCTGTGACGCGTCTGGAGCGGCTGTGAATATGAAAAAAAAATAAAGGGATGTTGGTTTGGTGAATGGGGTGCGAAGCTTTCCTTATTTTCTGGCATTACTTTGGATAAGGTCGCACTTCAATACCTAGGTGTACCTTCGCACCGAATACGAAACACCGGGCGGCATTGGTCATTGGGACTCAAAAAAGTCAAGCGAGCCTCTCAGGCATGGATGGGGCGAGAACTTTCTGTGTTTGCTCGTGCGCAGGTTTGTAATGTCTTCCTTGTCGCAAAGCTTGTTTATGTGCTGCAAGTACTTCATTGTGCGCGTTCTAAAGTACAAGCTCTACATAGTTTTTGCGACATTTGTGTGTGGGTCCCAATGGGAACCTATGAGCACATAGGGACAAGTTTTTTCTTCCATTAGTGTCTGGGGGTGCTCGGCTGACACATTTGTTTGTACACCAGCTTGTATCTCGGTTTTTCTTCTATAAGGTGACGCATCATCCACTTCTCAACGTTATTTAACAGCGCATAAGTTTTCATTTACCGTTTTTGCTTGTCTCCACTGGTGAAGTTAGTACGAAGCCACCATGGGGTTTTTAAAGGAGGTGGTCGACACATTTAATTTCCTTACTGCCAGGTTTTCCCTGCAATATCTGTTTACCCTTTCCAGGAAGGCTTTGACGGACACTTTATTAGAGAGTCTGTACCCAGTGCCGGTTTATCGCCAGCCTTACATTGGCCACCATAAGGACAGTGTTTTGAAGCGTGTCACACGTATGTGTCTTCCTCCAAATGCAAAAACGTTTTTCTTTAAACTGCATGCATCAACACTCCCAGTGAAAACATGGTTGCGCGAGAAAGGAATGTCTATTCCTTGGTCTGACAATTGCCGCTTATGCAATCAACCTGAAACCATAGATCATTGTTTTGTTTTGTGCCGGGATGCGGTGTTTTTCTGGGATGTGTTGCAACGAACTCTTAAAACGGACATGGACATTACCCCTTATATAATTCGATTCTCGCCTTTTCGAAATGTTACTGGAGTGCCCTATGATATATTCGTTGTGATGGGATTGTATAGCTTGTGGAAGTGCCGCATGACGGACAGGCACACGGAACCGCCTCGCCCAACGAAGTTCATTTTTCGGGAGCAAGCTGCGTTGTTGCGGAGCATTTATGCGGCGCAAAATGACCCACCAGAATGGCTGCATCTGTTGGACGCGTGCATCTGCTTGCCGGAGTTTTCACGGACGTATTATTTTAGCTGCAGTGATGTGCATCTTCTTGGATGACTCATAACTTTTGTAGGCTCTAATAAGTGCAGTTTTTCATGCAGTAAAGAAAAAAAAGTTGGCCAGTGGTCGAGTGGTCTGGAGCGCTAGGTATGCTATTTTACAAGTCCCAAGTTCGAATTTTTGTAAGGTGACTTTTGTTTTCGGCCTATGTTTTCTTTCTGAGCTCACCATTTTTAGGCCGTCACGTTCACTGCTCCACGAACTAGTTCATAGAACGCGCGCAGGCTGACACTGACAGGGTGTCGAACCGGAATTTTTTCGGGTTCGGTTCGGGTTCGGGTTCAAGCCTTTCGGGTTCGGTTCGGGTTCAGTTCCAGAGAACCATTCCGTTCCGGTTCGAACCGGTTAGAACCCGTTCGAACCAGTTCAAACGGGTTCAAACGGGTTCGAAGAAAAAAAAAAGCAGGCGTGTTTTTTTCTGTTAATTTTTTGTGCTTGTTTTTCGTTTCCTTATCAAATCGGCATAACAGCAAATTCATAATGAAGGTTTCTTTGTCCAAATATTTTGTCTTCGCCAAACTAAAGCGACTCTGCAACACGTTTTTCAACTTTTGTCTAAATCTTGAGTGCTTGCAGAAAGTAGTCAACCAATACATTATACTATGGGGTCGCAATGTGCCTCAGCCAAAAATTACATGTTCTCTCCTCGTCAGATAACATAGAAACTTGCTCAAAATATTTTTCTCTCCTTCCCGGTCTTCGCGTTCTTCGACCGCTGAATGACGTCATTACAGTGGTGTAGCGGCTGTTTGCCGGCTTTCCTTAAGTTGCAGAATAGAACGCATTTGATAGCCATCTAAAAAAAGCCACAAAAGCGAAGCAGAAACCTAAGTGTATCCGCAGCGAGGAGCAAATCACGCACTGTTGCTCTGTGCTGGCAATAGCTATAGTTCTCGCAGTGCTTCCAGATGCGACGAAGATTCAAAGCGTTTTCGAAAGTGTTTATTTATTTATTTGCTGCTTTTATTTATTTATTTATTTATTTACCTAGTTTTATTTATTTATTTATTTATTTACTGTTGGGTTTAACGCGCCGTCGCAACCCCGACGACAAGGCGCGCCATAGTGGAGGGCATCGGATTAATTTTGACCACCTGGGGATCTTTACGTGCGACGAAATTTCGGACACACGGACGTTTTCGCTTTTCGCTTCCATCAGAAAACAGGCCGCCGCGACCGGGAATATAAACCGCGTCTGTGTGCTCATCAGCGCTACGTCTTAGCCACTGAGCCACCACGGCGAGTTTATCTAAGGTGTTGAAGAGCTCCTTTAACTGTACCCGCAAAATGTTTTCTATGGTAGTGTGACGAGTATGTGGCTCCGACTGCCAAGCGTAGCAGGTGGCATTTAGAAAAATTTCCTACTGCTCATCTTTTATCTGCTAACAGAGCTGTTAGAAAGAAAGAATGGCTGTAAAGACTCATTTGACGGCGGGTATAGGACGACATTGGATAGGGAACCACTGGAGATAGGAACTTGCTAATGGCCCTTCAGCGACTGGTGACAGCGATTGGGCTCTAGGAAAGATGATAGCCAAGTGAAGTCACAAGCAGCAGTAATGATCACTTGTAGAGAGAGAGAGAGAGAGAGAGAGAGAGAGAGAGAGAGAGAGAGAGAGAGAGAATGAAGTTTCATTCAATCGAGGCAATGTTTAAGAGGGGCATCCTCATTCGAGGGGGCCGAATCGACAGCCGTTTCCATCAAGAAGAACTGATCTTCCAGGCCGCAGCTGTCCATGGCTGTCTCCCAATTCTGTATTGAAACGTGAAGGTTGGATGGATCTACGGCACACTAGTCGCAGCCGCCTACTATGTGTACGAGGTTCCCATGCTCTCCACAGAAACAACGCAATGGAGAGAGTTGTGTCCCGTCAAAGAGGTGAAGTCTGGCGTTGTGTGGGAAGGTGTATGCCCACAGGGTGCGGAGTAATGTTTCCTGGTTAATCGGTAGCGATTTGTGTGGGGAGGAGTACGTTCTATGGAATAGGCCAGAGTGCTGAGTAACTTCTTGGTCTGTGACTGCAGGATGCATGCACTCGGGCCGGGCTTCATCAGCGCCGGCTAAGCGAGTCAAATCTCGAACCACGAGGTTGATGATCTTGTTTGCCATGGATGCCAGTATGAGCTGGCGCCCATACAATCGTGACTGGTCTCGTTGGTACTCTGATTGATCATCGGAAGTGTTGTAACATGCAATCGACCGTTGGCAAAGATGGGCCACGCCTGCTAAGGGTCTGTTATGAGAGTTTTGACGCCGCTTTGGCTAAGCGCACGGGCTGTCGCCACTTCCTGAGCTTAGAGGGGGTTGTGTTCGGCGGTTGAGATGCAACACCTGTGGGAGGCTGCAGAACGGTAACACAAAGAGAAGGTACTGAAGAATGCTATCGGGCGGCTCTTGCATCAAACCAGTTGATCGTCCCTCCCCTTCTTTTCTTGCAGTTTAGTTTCTTTCCAACTGCCTCCCCTCATATATACACACGTTTTGAAAACTCTTTGATGAATATACAATATGCATTAGGCAATTAGTTATTAACTTTAGTCCTAGATGTCAATTTTAATATAGCAACAATATAATAGCGCAATACGGGCATAAAGAAACACCTTTTATAGCATTCAGGTGGTCTTCACATAACTTTGCGGCTGCTTTCTGCGTGACAAAATTTCCTGATTGGTCGGGAAAGAGAACGCTGCAAAATTTCAAATTCCAAGGACCCCAAAGATATCATGTTTGGTCCGACCGTCGAATCCGCCTTAACTGACACGCTAATTCTTTTAATCAAAATTAATCAACACACCAGTCCCAACAATTCACATTAGCTCATTCACTCACCTAACTAATTTTAACTTCAACTTTATTGAGCATTTCGTACATAGAAATGCGAGGACAAACACAAAAAGCTGCAAAACTGCAGCTTGACGAGGTGTTTGCACCTTACGGTTGGCGTGGTAGAGCAGAAACAGGAGTTTAAAGCATACGCACCGGAAATAATCCTAAAAAAAGGAAATCTCGCCTTAACATGTTGATATTACATACAAACATAAAAGAAAGCATTAAAACGCACTATAGCTCACAGTTTGTAAAAGATACTTATTAAATGATATACATACACGCATATTGGAACTCATAGGTACATACATACATATAAAGGTTAAAAAACAAAACAGGGTACACAGGTATATAAAAAGAGAAATATTGGATATGTACGGAACCTGTGTAGACACAAAAAAGCAAAAGAAAAAACTTGAAGAAAAAGTCGATGTTATATACAGGTATGCATACACTCATCAAAATCTGCACTACAGAAGTATCCACATAAATAAATACACACAATATTGGCAAAAATGAGTGGACGGTACTTTTTTGATGCTAAAGTTTTAAGGGAATGAAGACAATGCCAATAAAACGCTTGAAAAATATTACAAGTAATTTTGGCTAAACCAATGTTGCCACGAGAGACAACGCTTAATAGATTGTCAGTTAAAAATGTTCCATGTTCAGCAGTAAACTTTTCCTTAAGTCTCACTTAGAAATTGTATTTATAGCTATGCCACTCTCGGCTAGGTTATTTAAAAGGCGGGCAGTTCGGGATTGGAATCTATCATTGCCATAATTCGTTTTGGAAAACGGCACGAACCATATACTCCTTCCCCTAATTTCGTACGGTACGTCCAACGGTTTTCTTAAACTACATCGACTTAGCTATGCTACACCGTTGTGTTGCAAGCTATTTTTATACTTTGTTAGAAGATTAAAGTTGTAGATACATTGGTCAGGAAACAAATTATACTGCAGAAATAGTTCGTTGGTGTGAGAGTCATATGGTACAGTTGCGATATGTCGAATGGGATTTTTCTGAAATAAATGCAGCTTATTAATATTTTTTGCGGAACTGGTTAACCATACGAGGCTGCAGTAATTGATGTGAGCTGTGAATATAGCATGATAAAGAATAAGTTTAATATTTGATGTAACCACAGGCCGTAACCTACAAAGCACCCCACACGCTCGAGATAAATTAGTGCTGACGTGATCGACAGGGGCATCCCATTTTATATGTCCATTAAAAACAATGCCTAATGTTTTTATTTCACGAACTATACAAATCTTTTCAGATACGATGTAAAAACTGAGGATTCTTTCAAGAGATCTTTGAGCTGGTGAAAATAACACCGCTTTAGTTTTCTTAGTATTTATTTTTAACGAGTTTGCTTTATCCATTTGTGAAGCTTTTGGAGGGTTATGTTTGCTAAATGCAAAAGCTGAGTAGTATCACATGATTGAAAGAAAATGCTGGTATCATCTACGTAAATAATAAAATGTGCAATGTCAGTAATTTCTACGATATCATTCATATAAATATTATTCAACATTTGCCCTAGAAGACTGCCTTGCGGAACTTCAGCCCTTACTTCTTGAGGGAAGAGTTGTGTTCCTTTATTGCTACGACCTGTTGCCGGTTACCTAAATAAGATTGCAAAAGAGTAAAGCCCCCGGAATTCATAATGTTGTAATTTTTAAAGCAATGTTAAATTGCTCAGTTTATCAAATCCTTTGAAAAAGTCTATAAATATAACTAAAGTTACCATCTTTTCTTCAAATCCCCGGATTATTAATTCTTTTTGCGTTAGTAAATCTAATTCGTTGACATATGTTTACGAAAACCGAACTGTTTTGATGATATAATAGAGTGTTTGTCACAAAAGGACAGAAGGTGTTTCGGGATCACTTTTTCTAGCCTTTTAAAATAACTGGAAGTACAGAAACCGGTTTATAATTGGAAAAATTGATTTTGTCCCCGGATTTAAACAGTAGCGTGACCTTAGCTTGCTGCATCTTTTTTTGAAAAACACCAGTAGTAAGGCATAAGTTATATATATAGCTAAGCGGCGATACAAGAAGGTCCAGTACAAACTTAATAGGCCGTATCTGAAGCCTATCGATGTCTATGGCCTTGCTATTTTTATTGACAAGAAAATCGACCATATTTCCTGAGACGTTACCGGAGAAAAAAAGGCTCTGTGGGGGTTAGAATCCTTTAGGAACCTCATAGCGCTTTCATTGTGGGAGCATTGCATAACATTCGTTAAATAGTGAATAAACTTGGTTGCCAGTTCTTGACTCTTGAGTGGTTTATTATCTACTGTCAATTCAAAGTCGTCGTTAAGGGGGTAAGTGGGTGCAAAAGTTTATTCAATTCCCGCCACATGACATCACGCCGGGAGGAAGCCTCAGTTCGAAGTACATTTTTTTAGTATAGCGTAAGAACTTTGTCACAAAGTTTCGGTACTTTTTAAAGGCTACAAAATCGTCCCTGTTCTTTGTTTTTACAAACTTATGGTACAATAAATCTTTTTTACGCATCATCTTCAGACATTCGTCTGTAATCCATGGTTTCCTTATATTCTTATTTTTCTTGACGATCGAGAAAAATACTTTTTATATGCATCTTTATATGATTCAAGAAAAGTATCGTAGGCATCATCTGCAGTGGTGCACAGAAGTAAAGGGTTCCACCAAATAGAGGGAATTTTCTGACGAAAAGTAGTCAAAGTATTCTGAATAATATCGTGAAAAGCGAAAGATTCGGGGAATTGCTTACATCTTAGTATTTCTGTGTGCATTGAGAACATATATATAGGTAAATGGTCACCTATAGGTACACCAATCACACCGTACATGGTACTGCAACTTGTATCACTGGTTGTAAATACATCAATAAGACTTTCGGAAAGACGGCCCATACGAGTCGGTTCTTTGATCACGTTCATGCAGCCGAAATAACCGAAAAGGAGCTCTAGATCACGCGAATGTGCGCTTGCCTGTAATATGTTAATGTTAACGTCCCCACCGATAGTTATTTGTAAACCATAAGACGAAACAAAATTGAAAGGTCTTCTAAAAATGCGAAACAATTTTCGAGTTTTCCATCAGGGGGGCGGTACACAACAAAAATTGCATTTTTACATTGCACCGTTAAAGCTTCATAATCTGTCGTAACTGTCGAAAATTCGTTCATGGTACTACAAGAAAGCTGTGTAGACACGAGCTGTAACACACCCCCACATCGCGGTAGGACCTATTGAGAAATAACGTGTTGAAGCCCGAAAGGCGCAGCACTTCTGTGTCACTCGTATACGAGGTTTCCGTTATCATGACAACGTCGAACTTGAAACTTTCAAAGCTGCGTTTTCTTTTCTTGTAGTTTCACATTCTTCTTTCATTTCCTCGTAGCTTTTGTTGAAGAATTCGCAGCTTTCTTGCATTTCCACATTTTCTTTCTTAGTGGTTTCATATTCTTTTTTTTAATTTCCTCGTAGCTTTTCTGCATTTCCCTTACTTCTCGAAATTCACGCTTAAGATCAGCGATCTCGCGTCTTAGGTCAGCAATGTCAGTTTTCATGACCAAAGCAATGCGGGATTATACACAAGGGCACACAATAGCAATGACACTGGGTGGTTGGCACGAGAGGCAACAGAAAAAGTCATTGAGTAAGCGAACAAAGATTACTGCAGAATATTCAAACCTGTGAAATAGGAAGGCGACTATCAGGCGACCGTTCTGTTCGCTGCCTCCGCTGCCAAGTGATGCTGAGGTGGACGGAGCGTTCTTTTAAAGTGATCACTACATTATTGAGGTACTCCTGCCCATATCCAAACCTACCGCCACCGAGCCCCAACGCCGGCATAGACTCACCAACTGGGAACTATTCCGACGGACCCTGGCACAATCGGCATCGGTGATCACGGATATAGACGAATGGACGGACAACATCGTTCGTACGGTCACCAATACAACAACCGAAATTGACACGGCCGAGACCGTCACGCAGGTTGACAATCGCCTCGCACACATGCTCGAGGCTCGGCAATCCATCCTACAGCGCTGGAAGACGCGGCGCACCAATCGCCGCCTGCGCAAAAAGGTGGCAGAACTCAACCGAGCCATAGAGTGCTACAGCCGCCAACTCTGCGCACAGCAGTGGCACGCCGTATGCAACGAGGCAGACGGCCAAATGCATAAGGGCAGAACTTGGAACTTACTTCGCCACCTACTCGATGAAACCAAGACAAAGGGTTTCCAACGCCACAATCTGGCGCAGACACTGCACGCGGCGATACGAACGCTAGGCGAAGACGAAACGGGCCGGAGAATCAACGCCCGCTACCTTCCCAGCACCCCCAAGGAACAGCATGACGACTACAAGGGAGCAGACAATCTGCTGTTAGACCGCGACATCGAAGAATGGGAGGTCCGAGCAGTGCTGCAAACCCTTAACTGTAAATCTGCAGCAGGCCCAGACCGCATCACCAACAAAGCCCTACGAAATCTCAACGACGGCGCCATCACGGCCCTCACTCAATACTTCAACGTGTGCTGGCGAGCGGGCCGGCTGCCCAAGCAATGGAAAACAGCAAAGACGGTGCTCATCCCCAAACCGGGCAAACCACCTAGCATAGAGAACCTCCGACCGATATCTCTCACGTCATGCGTCGGCAAGGTTCTCGAACACGTCCTGTTGAAACGATGGCAACGCTACCTCGAAACTAAGGAGCTATACCCTAACACCATACTAGGCTTCCGAGAGCGCCTGAGTACCCAAGACACCATGATCCTGTTGCAACACGAAATACTCGACGTGACCACCCCCACCCGCGACAACAGGGCGGTGCTCGGTCTCGATCTGCAGAGCGCATTTGACAAGGTACGGCACTCTGCCATCCTGGCGCAAGTATCGCGACTGAACATGGGCAGGCGATCATTCGCATACATCCACGACTTCCTCTCGGAACGCACCGCCACGATACACGTGGGTGACCTCGAACTACCGCAGAAATCGCTAGGCAGCACCGGAACGCCCCAGGGCTCGGTAATCTCCCCGCTGCTTTTCAATATCGTAATGATCGGCGTGGCCAACCGGCTAGCGGAGATACCCCAGGTTCGCCATACCATATACGCGGACGACATCACACTGTGGGTTCCCGGAGGCTGCGACGGCCACATCGAAACGACCCTACAGCACGCGGTAGACACTATCGAACAACACCTCGAAGGCTCCGGCCTCGTCTGCTCCCCCCAAAAGTCAGAGCTACTAGTGATACCCCCACCGGGCACACCTCGCCACCGCATAACCACCGCAGCAATCACCGTGCGCACGAGAGACGGCACCGTCATCCCGCGAGTGCAGTCCCTCCGAGTTCTCGGCATGATACTTGAGAGCAATCGCTGCAACGGCACTACAGTCAACCGCCTCACCACCAAGCTCACGACAGCCACCCGCCTCATCAGGCGAGTGACCACACGGCACCACGGCATGAAGGAGGCCAGCCTCCTCCGACTGATACAGTCATTCGCCATCAGCCACGTTGCATACGTGGCAGCATATCACCACTGGAAAACGCCAGAACGAGCCAAAATCGACGCCGCGATACGGAAGACGTACAAGGCGGCCCTCGGGCTCCTCGACAGCACAAGCACGGCGCGGCTCCTCGAGCTGGGCATCCACAACACCCTCGACGAGATCGCCGAGGCCCACCGCACGGCCCAGCTCGAGCGGCTCTCAACCACGCGCACCGGTCGCTCCATACTCGACCGGCTAGGCTACGCATCCAGAGCAGTCTCAACCTCTAGTACACGCCCGCTGCCAGACGCCGTCACGCGCAGACTGCGGGTTAATCCCATACCAAAGAACATGCATCCCGAGTACAACCGCGACCGACGAGTCGCCCGAGCCAAGGCCCTCACGGAGCTCTACGCCCGCGACACCGGTGCCCTTTACGTTGACGTCGCCGAGTACCCCGACCGACCCGGCACGTACGCAGCGGTGGCAGTCAGGGCTACCACCGGTGACATCTACAGCGCCTGCAGTCTCCGCGTCCCGGTCGCGCGTCATGCCGAGGAGACGGCCATTGCCCTGGCCCTGACGGACCCTCAGTGCACCACAGTGCTAAGTGATTCGCGCTCTGCGATACTCAGTTATGCGCGAAACAGTGTGTGTGAAAGTGCAGTGAAAGTGCGAAGCAACACCACGACCCCATCAGTGTCCGCCACGTCCCTTCGATGGTTCCCGGCGCACATGGACTCGCTCGGCTCCAGCAACGGCCACGCCAATCGCAACGAGACGGCAGATGCCGCCGCGCGCGAACTCACCAACCGCGCGGCGACCCCTCTCGCCTCTCGTTCGGCTAGGCAGCCGGCCATCAACCACGAACCCCTCACGACCTATACCGAGGTCCTCCAATGGTACCGGCTCAGCCGACGAACTATGCCACCACCTCATCCTCGGCTCACAAGGGCCGAGGCCGTGCTCTACAGACAGCTACAGACAAACTCTGTGATCACACCCGTGTTGGCGCAATACGTGTGTCCGGGTGCCTACGACAGCGTGCAGTGCTGTGTGTGCGCGAGAGCAAACGCGACTCTGGCCCACATATTGTGGGATTGTGAACGCAACCCAGACGAGGCGGCCGCCCCGACGCGTCTGCCGGACAGTTTCACGAGTGCCATGATTTCGTCCGAATACACGACCCAACTCCAGGCCGTCCAGCAGCTCGAGGCAGCTCTCGCACGGCAGAGACTCGGGGAGGCGGCGAGGCCGAGGGATCCACCCCCTCACTGCCCGTCAGCCGAGCCAGTCGACGCCTGCGGCGCACACCACGAGGACGTCCAGGCCGCGTCACGATAGGGTGCCTCTCTAGGAGGCGATCCTCTCGTTCTGCAGGCTAGCCAATAAAGTTGTCTCTCTCTCTCTCTCTCTCTTTTAAAGGATCCACTTCGTGACGAAAGCCACACGTGGTCCAGGAAACAGGCGGTGTGGAGAGGCGATGTGGCGAGGGGGTGTGGCGAGTCTACCCGCTAACCCGCACTAATCGACTTCAATCCATTCTCCTCTTAAATTCGAGATAACATAAGAATGCTATCAAATATACTTTAAAAGGGGAAATTAGGATTCCCCATTTTTTTAAAATCTCATGTTCTCTTAAAGCAGGAATCAAAAGACACAACGGCACTGTATACAAGAAAAAGTTACGTTAATTTTGAGAACTGCGAGTGTTTGTGTCTCAGTGCTGTTTGTATATACCTTTCCATTCAAACTATAAGTGGAAGATATGGATGTATTGTTGATGGTGTCCCTGAAGGCCTTCACAAGCAGACAGGGATGCGTGCGAATTAACAAGACATTAAAAACTTTAGGCGATTTTAAACACCATGTAGAGAAACCATGAAGAAAATTCCATGATATGTTGCCTCGTAATAGGCGTTATAACTTAAGTTATTCTAAACGTAAAAGATAATTGGGAGAGATGGGCAGTGCCTAACGCAAAGTGATAGTATATACGGACAACTTTACATTAAATTGAGGGAAATAATTAGAAGAGAACATGATGGGCCTTGGGAACTGCAGACTACGCAAAATATTTCATGGTTCTGTCCGGGAAGTGGCAAAATATCTTCAGACGCAAGGTAGGGTACCGAACTGGAAAACTAGAAATGACATTTTTGAAGCCCCGGAACCGGTTCGGAACGGTTCCTTTGATTCGTTCCGGTTCGGGTTCAGTTCCAAAATGGCGAAAAAAATACGGTTCCGGTTCAGTTCCGGTTCCGGGCAAAAATTCGGGTTCGGTTCCGGTTTTCGGTTTGGTTCCGGTTCCGGTTCGACACCCTGGACACTGACGCGCAAGCGAGTTCTCATTGGCGTGCTGTTGCCAGAAGCACCGACTGCTTGCGGGCAGTGGGCACAAGCCAGAATCAGCAGACCCTTGGCCTGGTGCGAACACGCTTTTTACGATACAGGCATGAGTGAGGCAAGCTCCAAATATGGGAGGAAAGCGCATGGCATTTGAGCGTCTGCGGTGACGCGGAGGGCGTTCATCCACTGCGTAGGCCTCGGCTAGTGATTGATGCGATTCCAAGCCGTCCTGGGAGGCTTATCTTGGGCATTTTACAGCCGACAACATGGCAGAAACGCGGTATGACGATTACTGAGATATCGAAAATGCTCATCAGATAACGTCGGATGTCAAGCATGTTGTTTTACAGAACCGAAGCCGAAAGTTGTTTGAATACCTTGGACATCGTCCAATCACGGTGCATCTCCTCCCGTCGTCAGAGCCTTTAGTTAGCGCGGCTGCAGACCGCACATGGTAGTTTTTCTTCTTTCGCGCTATATAAAATATTTACCAACTTATCAAGCGGGTAAACGATGAAAAGTGTGTTAATTTGAGCCAGTCTACGCAGTGCAAGCAAACTCGGGAGCTTGACAAATTCACTTCAGTGTCCCTCTAAACATGGGACAGGTGCGTGAGTGCTATTCCAAGCAGTCCACCAAGCGCGAGGGTGATTCAGGGAAGCAGTCAAACGCAACCAGTAAGTGCTTTGACGTTAGGAGACAGTTTCAGGAACTGGATGGGAGCGGTTACTTTTCATGTCGCAATCACAATTTTTCTGTCTGCCCAATTATTTTCTTTTTCATGGGGCGTGGTGCTTTGTAAATTCTTGCCACTACTGTTGCTTCACAGGAGTTAATATTCCCATGCTTATGTATTCCTATGTATGTTGCATTGTTGCACATGACCACAAAATGACGAGGAGTCCAGTGAAATGTTTTTTTGTAACTTTTGTTATTTGCTTCTCTCAAGCAATGGTCTATGTCTCAATTCCATGTTGCCACTACACAACTCACCCAAAAGCAAGACGGTCAGCAGAAATGGTCCAAGGTAGTTGGATTGAAAGGCCACTTCATATCCGTCCTCGGTAAGTCTCACTTTTTTGGATTCTGCGCAAACGTAGGATGAAGTTGTTAAGTGGTGTAGAAACGTTTCTCTTGGCAGCGTGAATAGCACTTTTATCTCTGCACACCAAAACAAATGGATCAACTTCAAGCGGGCTGTAAATATTAGGGGTTCAATAGAGAGTTGTTTTAAGTTCTTTTTTTTTATACAAGCACGCTTGAACGGTTTCAACCTCGTTAGGGGTAACTTTTCCGAGAATCTCGCAACTGGCTCGTACACATTTGTATGATGGATCTTTAGACAGAGGATCCAATTCCATGGTTTTAACGACCTAAGAGATACTTAGAAATTTCTGAAAACTCATTTAGGCTTGTTTCACAAGCTTATACGTAAAATTCTGAAAAAAAAAATGATGTTTTGTGTCCCTAGCCCGGCCGTTCATACCGCACACTAAATTCAGTCATTCATCGGTAGGTCGGTCTGTCGGTCAGTTTTATTAACTTGCTTTTATATGTATGAATTGGCTTTCAATTTACTCCCTTTTGAATGAAAAAGTCAAATTTACAATTAGTGGTTAATTAACAATTAGTGATAAGCACTGTAATAGAATCTTCTCTACTTTAAGTTTTCTGTTCAGCTGCTTTTCCTGCACCATACGGCATCCGAGCCAGCTGAGTACTTTGTCAGCGTTCAATGCGTCTTCTTCGAATTTCGGGGGTTTCGCGCGCGCAAGTCTCCAACGCATACTACTTTTTTACAACATAACATTATCAGAGTTGAATATATATATTATTTCCGTATTCTTCACTCCTTTTATTTCTAGCATTGTGCCTGGTGAGTCTTTCTGTATTAACATCTAAAGTAAACGCATTAAACACACGAAGCAGTGAGCCCTGGTTTCTTCTGAAATTTCGCAATAATTACAAACTGCAGTCATTGCAACATAACCTCCCATTTCTACTCAATAAATACCAATGCTCTTCTAAGTTATCAAAACAGGAATTGAGAACGTTTTTTGTTTGTAAACAATAAATATTTGTTGGTACTGTATTTTTTTCTTCAAGTGGCTGTACTTTGTATTCTCCTCCTAACTGATTTTGTATTTCATTGTATTTGTGGATGGTGATCTTCAAAATTGTGACACGACCTATCATATTGTTTTTTTTTTCAATGTACCACTGTAAAGCTTATCCTTTGGTTCTCTTTTTTAAAATTATATGGTTGTATTATATTTGTATAACGCTTTTGTTGTACTTCCAATGTATTGTGACCATGTTTTGTTTTTTAGTGTGGAATCGTGATGCCTTAGTTAGGGTTCTCGGGCCCAGTCAAGCTGTCCATACTCAGCTTTTAAAGCCCTTGAACCCTTCCAAAATGTATTTTTCTGGAAAAAATAAAAATTGAATTGAATTGGATTGCAGTAACACATGGCATACGAGGCGTGCCATTGTGGGGCTCCGGGTTCTTTTAATGCGTCGCATTCTTTTCCGAGTACCCCCCCACCCGCCCCCATGCCTCCAGCCAGGACCGTGTAACGCCCTGCATTTCTACAAAAATGCAGATATCGCGGAAGTTCCAACTGTAATCGCTATAATGGAATAAATAAAGACAACTGGTTGCACGAAATTTAGAAAAACTAAAAAATAAGAAAAATATAAAAAATTACTTAACATGGCGAAATGTGTAACGCCCTGCATTTCCCCTATAATGCGGATTTCGCGAACGTTCCACCTGTAATCGTTATGATAGCCTCAACGGAGACAATTGGTCGCACAAAATTTTGAGAAACTAAAATAATAAGAAAAATACAAAATAGTTACGGAAAATGGCGAATCGTGTTACGACCTTCATTTGCACAATAATGCAGATTTCGCGAAAGTTCTAAATGTAATCGTTATAATAGTATAAATGGAGATAATTGGTCGAACGAAATTTTGAAAAAAAAAATGGCTGAAAAAAACTCACACTCGACACAAGTGGCATAACAATGCTACGCATTAGCACACAATTTTCTGAATCTCTGGAGAATTTTTAACGACCGCCACAATTTCGATACATTTGCGTTTTTGTTTTTTTGCCTCCATCAGAAAAGGGACCGACGCAGATGGGATCAAACCCGCGACCTTGGGTTCTGCAGTACAACGCCTTAGCCACTGAACCCCCGCAGCGGGTTCAGGGGCGCTTATTCACACATGGGCATAAGAAGGAGTGCATTCAGGTACCGTTCATTACACTGCCACGCGTATTAACCGGCCGAAGAGGCGTGCTACGTAAAGGGAACATCCAGGTCCCGGTGCCATGTCAAGGGCACACTCACCGCCGACGGCACCGGCGTTATTGATGAGGACGTCGAGACGACCTTCTGTGGCCACGATGTCTTCGCAGAAGCGTCGCACCGAGGCGAAAGAGCAGAGATCGAGGTGCTTGACGACAACCTCCCGCTGAGTGGCTCGGAAGATCTCTCGCGCCACCCCGTGCGCTTTGTCCAGGTTTCGACAAGCGATGATGACTCGGGCTCCCAGGCGCGCCAGTTCCATAGCTGTAGCTTGGCCTATTCCTGTTCGTCATACGGGGGAATAAAAATGGCGGTTAGTCTGTCTGTGCTGTATCAGTTATTGCAAACAAGTCATTTCGACACCGATTCAAACAAGCAATCACATTGGTTCATTACTTGTTCCCAAATCTTGCTTGGACTCTTCCGATTGCTTCACTTTTCTCCACTTGGAGCCGATGTTGGCGCCCTCTATTTTCCAAATACAGCGATGTTCCTAGTGTGAACTCCCGCCCCTTAAAAAAATGAACCCCAGCAGACAAAAGCAGTACTCCAGCCTCTGTGAGGCTTAGCCTTGGGAATTAGGTTCAGCTTTGTACTTCAGAATTCATCGTGCAGTCAGTGCATTGATGATAGATATTCGCTGCTACGAAACCTATATACGCATTAGTACTAAGACGAGCACACAATATTTGTCACCGTAAGCTAAACCAGCACGCTTGCTAAATTTTAATGCTTTACACTGAAGGGGTCGCAATTAAAGGCTATTCGCACCGCCCCTGGGCCCGCTTAGCAGTGGGGCGCGAAAGAATTTCTTCACTTATAATGCAAAATACAAAAACCTGATACGAACTGCATATTTGTGATGCAATTTGCCCCAATGTATAGTAAAGTTTTACGCCGTTACTCATCCAATATATGGAAAAAGGTTATTGGGGAGCCTGCGTTGGGTAGACCACTTTAAGAAGTTACTTCGTTGAAAGTCATTCGCCTTTCTCCTGAACGTGCATCAGACTTCAGTGGGACCTGGTTGTACTAGATTTTGTACCGAGCAGTCATGCTTCCCATTTTTTGTTTTTTTTTTTGTGCTCCGTATAAATTTATGTCCATACGTTATTAAGCTCCAGCGCTTTTGGTGCATACAGCTCAACGAGAATCGTAAAGTAATCTCGACCTCCGGACTGACCGCACGCGCCAAACAGCCTTTAAAGAGAGAGAGAGAGAGAGAGAGAGAGAGAGAGAGAGAGAGAGAGAGAGAGAGAGAGAGAGAGAGAGAGAGAGAGAGAGAGAGAGAGAGAGAGAGAGAGAGTGAGAGAGAGAGAGAGGACGGTAGAACGACGCATAGGACAGTACTTCGAACGGAAAAGAAATAAAACTGGGAAGTAGTAATAAAAGGAGCAGAGAGGCGGAGGCAGTCGTCGTGAAAAACCGCGGGGCACGCTGCTCGCGACGAGGGCGGAAGAAGGAAGTGAGCGCATATGGGCGGACACTTTAGGCGACCGGAAGTTGGTTCCTCGACAGACCTCTCGCTGCACGCTCAACCACCCGCCGCTGTCGGCTATCAGCGGTGCGCCGTCAGACACGTAACACGAGACGGCAGCTAGGCTTCCGCGCGTGTCACCGGTCCGAGCGAGCGCCGCCGGGCTCTACACAATAAGGCGTTTTCGGACAGTGAGTGGTCCTTCCTTCCCACGCCGAAAAAATGTAAGTTTTACCGTCTATTGATATATATTGATAAACACGTTGGTAAATTTATTCATCATCATAATCATCTTCATAAATTCCTAAACATGATTGACTTTGTATCATTATTTTCTTCCTGTAGCTGTAACTGCGTAAGTATTTTTCCGTGCGGTGGGATCACATTTGTAACTTTTGGAGGTAAAATTGTACCTGGTCTTTATCATCCCGTTAACTAACTACATGGTAGCTGCATACTGAAAAGTAGCGAGTAACATGGGACGATAGCAGTGGCTGGAAACAATGAGATATTCTCCCGTTGATACCACATGGGAGTATTACCTAGGTTGCGACTCAAAGCCTTTGTTGCTTATAAAAATGGGTCGAAATTGTGCAGAGGACGAATTTCACCTGGCTTGCGTACTAGCGAGCACCTTTCACAAGATATTCATACGCTTACCTCCTCGCGAATAAAATATCATGAAACTTTTTCCTACAAAACCTTATGGGAATTTCGGGATCGATATGTCGGCGCTGAATATACGCACGCGTCGGAAAGCTCTGGACAAATTTCGAGAATTCTTGTTACAAGTATCCTATAATACGGCATTTTTTACCGCTTAAGCCGCAGAATGGGTCAATTAGCGGCGTATTCTTAAGTCTTCTTTTACGCGTTGATGGGATCGATAGCTGCGTGCTCGGCGTTTATTGGTGTTTGTGCATGTCGGGTCAGACATCAGCAGATGTTGACGAAAGAAAGAAAGACGGGATGCCCATGTTTACATTTACAATGATCTCAGCTAGTAACAAATCGGTTGAGCCAGACAGAAAAATCCTTACTGAATCACAACTGACAATAATGCCCTCGTAGCTGACTATTCTGTAGTGCAATTCGTAAAGGTACGCTCAGGGTCTGCGTCCTTCCCTCCTACCTCACCCTTGCCTCCCAAAGGCCAACGTGCTGTTGACATCGCCTGTGCTGTACGTCTCGCACAGAAGGGTCGGGTGGATACCATTTCCGTGTTTACGAGTTCGGCGATGCGTGTTCCGAATATCGGGGAATCCCATCGCTGCAAGGGAAATGGCGGCTGCGGCGAGATTACTAACACGGCCAGGTTGTTTCCGGCCAGTACGCGCTGGACAGAACTGAAATGCACTGCAGCCACATGTTGGCTGCTTCGATTACTGTGCGACCTTTCCGCGCTTATCTCTGTCTGAATACGCGCTGTTGCACTTACACCTTTATCGCCCTGAATCCATCTATATACCACTCTGTACGCCGTAATACACACCCGTGCATATAGGCACCGCCGTTTCCTAGCGGAAATTTGCCCTCATTTTTAAAGCGCAGCTCTTTAACGCGTGTCGGTGCGTTTAGCGCTCTTGTCGCCGTCGGCGCAACCGAGAAAGCTGGAGGAGGAGAGTATACGGCAACCGACCACTAACAAAGACCGTAACTATGGTTACGAGAAGAGCGTGCGTGCTGACGGGCGGCTTGTGCCTACCGTAACACGGAGTAGAAAAGGAGTGAAAAAGAACGGAAGAGGGCTGGAGTCCATTCCAGTTTTTGTTGTGGATGCTTTTGGTTTGAAATCGAGTTGAAGCCCTACGTCACCACAGTGAAATGTAGCATTACAGCAACAAAAATATCTAAATAGCTGTGCTGGAAATTCGCATTAGAAAGAGGTGAAATTATCGGGCAGTACGTTTGATGACACAGAAGTCCTTCTACAAATAAGAATAAATTTCATGCCTCCATAGGTTTTACTATGCATAGGCGGCCTAATCAATTGGAAACACATGCCAGCCATGAAGCTTAGCCTTAAGCAACCAAAGTTAGTGCAGGCGAAACTATGCACACTTTTCGTGGCGGTATTGTTTATTTTTATCGATTTCTTAATGTGACGTGTCGCAGAAAATCACACAATTCCCTAAGAGGCCTCGACAACACGCACGCAAACCACACGCAAACGCTTTTACTGGACTGATCCCGGGTCCACGTCGAGGTGACGAGACGGTGTATGCCGTTTCATGTAATGTTGTGTCTGGCCAGTAGACGTCAACGCCATTAAAATTAGAAGCTCGGAAGTGCTTGGAAACTGAATATCCTTTGTTGAATATCATCTGAGCAATTACAAAGGTACGGCAGTTGTTTTTCTTTCATGGCCTCAGCTTGTAAGGCAAAACTGCGTTACCCACTCCCGACAATAAAAAAAGCCCATCAAAGACAAAACTAAAATGTCCGATGTTCGTAAAACTTACCCGAAGTGGCTCCGGTCACAATAACTGTTTTCCCCTCCATGCGTTGCCGGCACTGGCACACACCCTTGGGCTTCACTGCCTGGCTTACGGTGATTAAGGCTATCCTTGTGTACAGCAAAAGCTCGGCCACCACCGTGCGCAACGTATCGGTAACCTTGCGGGCAAACAGAAATACGCTAAAGTCGCCACCTCCATTCGCCATTTGTCCGGCGAAATATCCCGGCGTGTCACTCATGTCGGCGTCAACCCCTGCAGTAGACAGAGATGCAAAGCGCTTGTTTGCTGTCATGAATAACAAAAAATAATTGCAGCCAACCACAGAACAAAATCGAGCAAGTGGGCGGAGACATTTTAGGCAATATAGACATTCACTCGTGAACTTCTAGCATGGTTTCAGTGTCCACTTACTGGTCGAGGTAAGTTAATATAAAACACGAGAGACACTAAATTTCGCCAGACACAAGGCTGGGACAGTTGGTATTCTATCATTATAATACAGCATCACTAGAAAAAAAAACTTTGTTCTTAGGGAAATGGAAGAGATGAGCGCATTTATTTCTCCTTTTTTCTAGTCCAGGTATTTTTCGCGCGCAAGAACAAGTTCTGGACAGATTGCGTTGACACACGTTGCGAAAAGCACAGCGAGAACAAATATTCACCGGTCGGGGTTGATTTCAGTCTTTTTAGGGCATATAATGTTACGATGCTCTTGTTTGCCGCACTCTAGTTTGGAAATGGAGCTCTCAAAGATACGCTACACCGTTCTGCTCTTGATGCACACTGTTAAATACACCATGCCGAAAAACATCACTACTTCGTCAATTAAAAGCTTTGCGATTTTTCTGGATATTATTTTAAGTCATCAAGATTAAAAATTGTTGCTTAGTAGTCACTGTAAAAGACCTACAGTCTCTATACATCAGTGCGATTGTCATGGTTTTGAACGAAGACTACATCTACGCGCACGTGAAACCTGCTTCCAACGGTGGTTCCTGTCCACGAAGCCGAGTCGCTCTTGCACGGATCCATGTGCTGTTGCGACTTAAAGCTAATCGTTCTTTCTTGGTTATTAATTCATTTGGTTTTAACAGCGCCGATGAACACGGCTTAGCCACGTGCTTTATGACTGACGCCAACATGCGAAGACGACATATGAGACCCGTCTCGCGCGCACTTAATCCACTGTCGACACCGGCGGACGGTTACAGGGCCTGACCAGCAATCGTGGGAACCTTAGTAAAACTCCGGCAGTGGCGAGAGACAGGTTATTTTATTAGTTTTGTTCTGGCTTACAGCGGTTACGCCACCGGTGATCTTCAAACCAAGGAGCGCTCACTGTAAAAGCAAGAGAACTCGTTACTACGGTTTCATTTATCCCTCTACACACTTAGAGTGCAAAATCACCACGCAAGCCCTCGGGCATATCTTTCCCAAAACATTTTTCTGCAAACGCATTAGTTAACTATGTTGAGCAAAAATCCGGCATTCATGGTGCGCAAAATGGCCGACAACTCAATGGATAAAAAACAGGACTACGCAACATTTCTCCGGAGATATCGTCTAGTAGAGCTGAATACAAAATCCTGTATATTTTGCGGTGGATGGGATTCTAACAAAGGCCCTCCTTAATGCGAGGTGAGTGCGCAACCGTCGGACCACAAGTGCTCAATGCTTCTCGCTGACTAAATGGAAACCTCGCGAAAGGCTGCCGGCCTTTGACTTCGGAACTGCATCGGAGACATGTGCTCAGTACTACGAAAGAAATGTTAGCATGGTTAAGTAGCAATTAGTTGGACGACAAAGCACGTTCCCAGCAATAACGATTTGTAGGGCTGACAAGGGCGTCTGGTCAAGCCTCTCAGCTGCAGTAACCGGAAGACGAAGGAAGACTCGCAAAGCGAAAAATAGGGATGGTGATAACGAGATAACACATGTTTAAGTCTCTTCACTGTGAGCGAAACGTCATTCCCTTGCATAGAATGTAGGAAACACGTCCCTCCCTGCCTTCGACGCGACCCTTGTGTCAAAAATTTCATCGGTGTGGTGGATACAGTGATGGACTCCGAACCCTCTACAGGAACAGCAGCCGTGGCACATGACGCCGCATATAATAGCAATATATCTCTTCCACTACTGAACTCTTATGCTTTCGCATTCGCTGCACCACGAAGAGTGCTTAGGGGTTCTGGAAGTTTTTTTTCATTGATTTGTGGCTTATCTCAAAAAATAGTCAATACTAAGCAACGCCTCAATATTTTAACTTCACTGCAGATATCGTACCTAAAAAAATATGCAAGAGAACGCAGTTTTACTCACCTGAACTGCAAGGATAAATCCACACTTTTACAGGGGCAGTCTGAATACGTGAGCATCACAAGTCGATTCAGAGCACCACCCCTATACCGCAGCCGGCGTCAGACAGTCAACTGCGCCCATAACGCTTGTCACGTCGACAACTTCAAAATGAAAGTAAACCAGGAAAGGCTTTCGAACGATTTTTTTTCTCTCTCTTTCCCTGTCTATTCAATGTGTGCGGGAAAGGTCTCGGCTCGTGGCGTGACCTTCATAGAGTACGGGACGTTCCGCTTTATCTGCCTCCTCATTTGGAGAGTGTGCGGAGGCACTCAGTCTGTTTTGTTCGAGAGTTGTTCCGCGGTCGCCAGAGAATCTCATCCTTTCTCCCGCTCCAACTGCCGTATTCTTTAAACCCCACCCTCTTTCTCTGTCCTCAGCGGGACGTGATTTGAGCGCTAGCGTTCGTACCATCCTGTACACTTCGCATACACCACTCTGAACACATTCCTTACATCCCGAGGTAGCCACAGTCGGTCATGTCGCCCTGGTCAGCGTGACCATTGTTCTGGCCGAGTGGAAAATAAATGAGGGGAAGGGGGGGGGGGGGAAGGTATGCTGCCGTATAGAAAATGCGGTTGGAGGCAGGTAGCGGAGGCTTTCCGTTTGGTTTTGTGACCTTGCGCAACTATCCTATCACATCAGATCTTCATTATTTGTTACGCCTTTGTGCATAAGGAGGGAATATAATTCGTGGTACGCGAATGTTTGCTTATGTTAGCTTTTTTGACACAGTTCTCGTGAAAGCAAGTGCAGGCACCACAAAAGAGAGGAAATATCACCATCCTTGCACAATGTGGTTGCATCATTTTAACAGCCTGAGCACAATTGTTAAATTAGCGGGAAAAAAGTTTCCTCGCGACTTCATGAGATTAGGGCCACTAAAGGAGGTCCTAATGACTGGAGCCACTACGACTCTTTACCTAGTGGCTCTGCTGGCGACCATATACGTTGCTCCTTCCTGCCACGAACAGAGAGCAGCCGTTTACAGACGCTGAGGAACTAGAGCAAGGCTCCATTCTGACAATAAGTGTCCTGTATATTTACTGCAAATCGTAGGCTGTTGCTTTCTTTTATTCTTAACATGCACAGGTTGCACTGCAAAACATGTACAGTAAAGTTAGAGTTGCTGCAGCAAAAATGTACGCTGATGTTATCCTGCACGCGGAAACTTCATGAAGAAGCAGCTGATGCCTTTACATGATGTTTAGCGTCGAAGGAAACAGTGTAGGAGACTTGTTGGTCTACTCTTGCTGCTGTTGGTATTTTCGTCATGCGTTGTCACCCCTGTCTTGGAACGTTTAAAAAGACGCGGTCAGCAGCCCATTATCCTCCAACGCGAATACGTAAACGTGGACACACGGGTTTCAGTATTTTCGTGCTATAGTGGTATAACAATTGACCTAATTCAATAAAGAACCACAATAAAGCGACCACAGTTCGTTATTATAAATGGGCCACATTAGAATTTTACCTGTACCGATTAAAAACGAGATATTTAACATTTATGTAAATATTTATGCGGACGTGTTTGTTTGTCACCGTATTTAAAATTATCCAGTAAAGGATTGAGTCTGCTCAACCTTCAGGCAAAAAAATGGCCGTGTATCTGCTCCTTTCGTTGCAAATGTCGGCGAAGGACGATAGCCTGTTCGTCAACATTTGCCAAGTGAATGCCTTCCTTCAATTTCCCGCTCACATCTAATGCTGTTCCTCTCCCGTCTCGCTCCTCCCAAGGTAAACACGGTAGAGGTTTGCTCAAGTCAATCTAAATTTACCGCGTTCCACCACTCGATGCCAGCGCTGCCGCACGGCGGAGACGCGCGTGAATCGAGACGCCCTACTTCAACGTTTTTAGAACCACGTTGCCCTACGTGCGTTCCAAGCAGAAAGTGGAACCAATCTAGTGGAAGTTGGAATCTTTTGTAACTGCTGCCGTTCAATTGTTCAATTTTTTAAAATTCCGCCAGAAGCTATAGTGGCGCAGGCGACAGCAGGCGACAGAGTGATTTTTTTTCTCCGCAGTGGATGTAGTATTTTATCTGCTATCGCAAAAATCAAGCATCCATGAATTTTTAAAGGAACACTGCAAATATCACTTATGTACTGATTTAGGCCGCATATTTGTGTAATTATTTGTTCTTGTTCAACAATGTTGATAAGTATGAACATTGCCACCGGACTTAGACGCTCATGATGATGATTGTTGGAATTTTTTTGACGCAAGGCCAGCTAGGGCGAAGAGCGCCAAACACAAGTGATTATCACAGAAAGTTAGGTATTAAAACGTATAAGTCAGACAAGTACTAAAATAAATTAGAGGCGATGAGGATGGCTGGTGTACAGTGTCAGTTTTGATTATGCATGATAGGAAATGAGGTTTAAAAACTTAACACCTGAAAAATACTTAAAAACGCGTTTCGCAGAAACCATGGCATCGTCACCCAAAAACAACGATGGGTGTAATGTAATGTCTTGTCTATAGAATCCTATGAAGTGTTTGTGTCTTGTGTAAAGTGTCTTGCATGTGATGAGGAAGTGAACTACCGATACGCCCTCCCCAGACCGGCTACACACGGGTCTTGGAAACCCAGTGAGGACGTGCGAGTACGTCGCATGTGTGTGGCCTATCCGTAACCTGGCCAAGGCGACTGCAGTGTGTCTGTTGCGTGTGTCCGTAGTGTACGGTCCCAAGTGTGGTTGTATTAAGTGTAACTTGTCTGTCTCTGTATTCCGGTCTGCTTGCCATGTATTGCGAAGGTGCTTTCTGATGTGCTACTTGAGGTCGGTGTAGGGTACTGTTGGTAGGCGAAGTGTATTTGTAATTACAGTAGCGGCAATCTGATCCGCGGTCTCATTACCGCCGATCCCAGAGTGGCCAGGGACCCAACATACAGTCAGTTCAAGGTTTGAGGCATATGCAGAGATAATGGTCTTCAGGATGAGATTGATGACGTAGTTTTTGGATGACTTTGTGGGTGACAATGCTTGTACCACACTCAACGAATCGGTATAAATTACAGACTCAGGGACATTAGGTTCAATTATATGACTTGCAACTAGAAAAATGCATGCGCCTCCGCCGTAAAGATACTGGCCTTTATATTCATAGTTCTACTTGCAGTAAAATTGGAACCGTGCGCAGCACAGGACACGGTGGATGATGATTTTTTGGACGCATCGCTGTAAAATTATGCACAGTCATATTTATTCTGTAAAAACAAGAAGTGCTGCAGAGTTGCGCTTCTTTGAACTCTATTTTTCTCAATTTTTACGAATGGCAAGTCGCATAGCACAGGACGAACTTACCATAAAAGCGTGCTATAGGATGTTTTACAGGTATTTAACCCTTTCAGCCCTGGATTTTTTATTTCAAGCGCTAATTGTTTTTATGCATTTTTTCGTGTAGCTTTGGACATCAGAAGCACAGAAATGAAGCATTACGCTAATAGTGCAAGTATTTATTAATTTATAGGCACGTTAATTAATTAGGTCATTAGGCAATTAAAAATTTTCTTTTTTGTAAAAAAGTTTTTTTTTTTCATTTTTTCGGAAAGCTTATGATACCCTGATCTTACAGACAAAATATAAAGCTGGTAATCCAAGTATTTACAGATTTATAGACATTTTGACGAACCGGATATTCCGTTTCCTTACCCGCGCGGTCGTCATATCCTATGTCCACTGAAGCTTCGTCTTTTTCATATCGTCCAGCCTCGCGAAATCTCAACAATGCTGGTGTCTATCGCAAGAGGCATCCTTGAACAACCCTCAGCCTGAAAACTAGCAGTTTTGGTTTTGTTGTTAAGGCGCTAGAGGATATTATGTGTTGTGTCGTCAAATGACGACGTCAGGGCCGAAAGGGTTAAAAAAGGAGACAGCCAGTTCAGACACCTGCTCTTTGACTCTGAGTGAGAAAAGGGCAGAAATAATAGGGCGATTTAAAAAAATCTGGGATGTGGATGTACATCAAAAACAGGTTTAAAAGAATGGTTATCCATTGATGAAATTTTAAAGGCGTATAGCAAGTCAACATAGGTTCGCTAGTGTGATAAGCACCTTTTGTCACACTCTGCATAAAGGCTCAGGATGGGGCTAGTACTGAATGTGCAACAAAAAAGGCGAAGCCCCAAGTGCAGCACTGGGTCGAGCATTTTGAGTGTTGTTTTTGTTGCTGACCCATAGACCACACTCGCATAGTCCAAACGAGATCCGATTAAACTGGCAAAAACACGCAAAAGAAGTTGCTTATCCGCCCCATAGGATTGGTGTGAGAGGACCTTTAGAATGTCTATCGTTTTGAGGCATTTTTGCTTGAGTTGTTTGATGTGTGGAATGAATGTGAGTTTTTGATCTAAGACTACCCCTAAAAACTTTTGTTCCTTTTTAATATCAGGGTCCACTTGCATCCCGCGTCTCTTTAAAAATACAACGCAGGTACTTTTAGCAGGATTAAGTTTAAACCCATTTTTGTCTACCCAGCAAGTAATTTTGTTAACTTAGACGTTTATATTTGGCTGTGGGTATATAAACCTATTGTGCAGCTTCTGTTTCACTTTGGCCAGCTGGCTGATTCGAGGTACACAGACAGATAGACAGACAGACATACAGACACAGAGACCAAAATTTTCCCGCTCAATTAGCCCAAGAAAGACTATTAATGAGACCCTTAGAGTCACTTGAGGCATCGTCTGCACGCAAGAAATCATTTCCTAAGCCGTGTCTCCTCCAAGTGCAGCAGCTCCGGAGTCGCCCAGACCATTCATAGAGTACCACTTTCTGTTCCAACCCAGGCCTCACCAATAATGCCGCCGCATTTCCCTCCGTGAAACCTTGCTCCCCGACAAATTGAATGTGGTATCCCAGGAATTGTCCCGAAAAAGGCTATGCCTCAGTCAGAAATGCTCCACAGCGTTCTAGACTACATATATAGAGCGCATTCAGCAAGAACATTCATATTCACCGATGGTTCATCAACCATGCAAAGCTCTTCTTCTGGCTTATACATACCACAAAGAGGTGAAATGCTTTCATTTCGTCTGGCGCGACAATCATCTCCGACAGCGACTGAGCTCTATGCTCTGAAGGAGGCACTCGTTTACATCCTGCGCCATGTGCCGCACCAATGGAGCATCTTCACGGACTCCAAGGTAGCTCCGCAAATTCTATCTGGGAGAAGAAGATTTCCCCCCCACCAAATAGCAGCCGGTGATATCTCATACCTTCACCATCTTGCCTGGTCTGCTGGACACAACATTAAATTGCAGTGGATACCTGCACACAGCGGCATCAAAGGTAACCAAAAAGCCGACGAAGCGGCCCGTAAAGGCCTTCTTTACCGGAAATACCACTAGGTGTATTTCCTGAAAACAGAAGCTTCTGCCAAGGCTCACCACTTTGCGGTGACTGAAAGAAGCCGTCTATGGAGTAACTTACAAAATACTCGTTGCTTTTTTCACACTATTGACCCAGAATTGAAGTTGAGAATAGCGAGACAGCTTCCTCGTAACCTGGAAACGTAGCATCGTCAACGGCTGAACAGTGCATACCCAAATAGCTGCCTATTTCGCCTTGGAGCGACGACAAATCCGCACTGGGATAATTGTGCTTGTGTCGAAACAATGGAACACATTTTATTAGAAAGTGCGGACTACATGGAACCGAGATCCCACTACCTTGAAAACATTGAACGTCTAGAACAGAGACCAATTACTCTCAGGATTATTTCAGGACCATGGATTCGTCCCTCGAAGCAGCTCCAAGCTCTACGAAGTTGGTTCTCTTATTTGGAGGAAATTGGTTTAATTTCAAAATTGTAAATTATGTGGCCCAAGCTCAAAACAAAAATAGGCATGTAAGTTCGTTATCGCGCCAAGTACACGGCAGCTTTTTTTCTTTTTCTATCCTGCCCAGTTCTTTGGCCTTTTCTTCCCCCATCTCCAACCCCCAGCAGAGAAGCATGTCGGCGACTGTAAATGCCGGCAAACCTCTCTGCTTTTCCAATAAAGAGCCTTCTCTCTCTCTCTCTCTCTCTCTCTCTCTCTCTCTCTCTCTCTCTCTCTCTCTCTCTCTCTCTCTCTCTCTCTCTCTCTCTCTAAAAGATAAACAGCAGGGGATTCGTATCTCTGGGTTGCTTAGTTTTGTTTGCCGTTGCTTATCCTTCAGCCGCCGCAACGTTACAATGCGGAAAATCCGCAACTCCCGTATTGGTTAAGGTCCTTGTTTATATCGCCTTGTCTGCACGCACGCGTGCATGATTACAGCTGTCAGCAGCGTCATTTCCTTCTGTGCTGTTCCTGCACGCTCGCTCGATTTTTCTGAGAATAACAAATAGCCCTACGTGGTTGTGTCTTGAACCAACGCACGCATTCGGCCTCTCTTTCGAGATTGCCTTTATCTGATTCATGCGAGCAACCACATTGTTTTGCCTCCCTGCGAGTACTTGTGTATTAAAGGCCACTTTTTTCTTCTTCGTGCGATATTTCCCGCGTAAAGAACGGAGATCCATCGACTCTGGTATCAAGCAAGGGTTGGGGGGGAGCTAGTTTGGAACGTAATTCGTGCCGATGAACACATTTATAGTATTCGAAATGAAAGAAAGCAGTGGTATGAAGGACAACGGCTAAAAAATAAAACATAAAGAACTTAACCTCGCTAATAAACGAATAGCTGTTTAGTTTCCTACACCCCTGCAGTTCTTGGCTTCTTTTAGGGCGAAAGCTATATTATGCTACCTCTTTCAAGGTCATCGCGTCACAAATGGCGTGGAAGCTGCGCGTTTTCCTTATCGCTTCGTTCACTCCAAGGCTCGCCGCTGCGGTACAACGTGACTGGGGGAGGGTGAAACGGCTGCTTCACCTGCGCTTGATCGCTCAGCACCGGCTCTGCTGTCTGTGCGTGGGCTTGAGCTCAAGCGAGCCATGACTACGGGACTGCTTAAAGGCTGCTTCACTGGCGCTTGGTCCCTCAGTTTCGCCTTCGATGGCACGACAGCTGGGCTGTCTGCGCATGCGTATCAGCGAAAACGAAAGACTGAATCCAATCATCCAATAGATATAGCTAGACGGTAGGCTGCGAAGTCTCGAGCAAAGGTGAATTTCCTCAACACACTGCATGCATAGACTTCGCTAATGCTAGTTATAACTAGATTTCGAAGAATTAAACATGAGCCTTTTTTTTTTAATTTTGACTTCTACAACTAGAGTATAGTTTTGGCGGTAACTGATGGGGCAGAAACTACTTCTGGTCTTGCAAGACACTTCGAAACAAAACTTGGATCAACTCAAAGGGCCATGGGAACGAGGATGGTAAAGGTAACAGCTAGAGCTAGGAAACAAAGGTCATCCGTATTGGGGAGAAAACTCGGGTGGTAGGCATCCCAGCTCAAATGACAAGGAAAAAGTGAGCCGGGCATACGAAAATACTGTTTCTGCAGGGGAATGGTTTACGAAAGGCGGTGTGACAAGCTGGAGAAAATAGAAAACTCCGTGGGGAGGCGAGATAAAGTGCAGAGTCAACGAATGGATTCTGGTGACTCGGGATAAGGTTGGTGTTACTCTATGGGAGAAGCCTTAGCTTTTGAGTGCACATAAAAAAGCCTGACGATGATGGCGATATATTACTGCTGGAATCACTACCGCCCCTCCAACTCCACCTCTGGAAGGGAGGGGGGGGAGGTAGTGATTCCAGCAGTCATGTTCATCCACATCATCAACCCCCCCCCCCCACTTCTGTAAGGACGGAACGGGGAAAATCTGCATGAAGTGCTCAAGAGCGCTCAATGATTTGTGGTACGCACGCAATGTAGCCAAGAAGTGCCGGTTCAACTCAGTTGAAGCAAAAACTCCCCGAACTTCTGTTTAGCTAGTACAAATACCGTTTTTCGGGTTGAAATTATTTTGACCTCCGAAGCTGCACGTGTACTGGGGGGCACGATGTGAGGAATAAGCAACGATCAACTTCCACCACCTTGAAATTTTGAGGTCCAGCTGAAATCTCCAAACCATTTTTATTTTTCGCCTCGATCGGAACACTTTGAGGTCGCCGGCAATCGAGCCGGCGACCTCAACCGGCGCACAATGTTCTGGTTACCTGCCACTGCAGTGGGTTCCTATTCAGTTTTTTTTATGCTTTAGTCTATCTTCGGCTGCCTAAACGCGAAAATTTTGGTATGCCTGTCAGTTGATGTAGCCACCCGGCCAGACTGAAAGAATGCTTGAGCACGAAGAATATTTAGACAGAACTAGAGCCACAAGATAAGCTTAGTGGCAGCTGCTGGAATGGTTCATGCATGTCCACGTTTTTCAAAAAAAAAGCTCAAAGTAAACAAAATGGAATTATGCAACTATGAGTACCAGCATGCACGTTGGATTGCTTTATACCAGGGGTGGGCAACCTTTGGTGGTGGAGGGCCGAGTTGCATGTGAAGGCCGGGCGACAAATCGAGAAGGTGGGGGGGGGGGAGGTACAGGAGGAGACCTTTGCAGGCAAAAAGAAAAAAAATCAATGAATTGGGACTCCCCATCCCACCCTGGGTGTGGATGTCCAGCAATCCTATTGTAGTCCACTATAAATGGTGGTGGAAGAAGGTAGGAATTGTTTCTTGTCTTGGTGGGTTAACTTTATCGCATCATCTAGGCTAGTGTCACTACATTAAGCACAGCTGTTGGTCAAGTTGGTGCATTAAGATTGAGAAATAGAGAGCGACTTCGACAATGACACAAAGGAAGAACGACGATGCAACTGTTCACTTGCAACTAACATTTATTTGAAATATCGTCTCGTATTTATGCGGGTATTATAACTGGGAGCATGCGCACTGAAATAAACTATGTAGAAAGCACAAAAAGGTGAGGGCCACAATAAATGCGACGTTTCCAAAGCTTCAAACTCAGTGGCACGCAACGCTGACGCAGTTGTCCTCTTTTTTCTTAACCCTTTCAGGCCTGGATTTTTTTATTTCAAGCGAAAATTGTTTTGCTGCATGTTTTTGTATACCTTTGAATCTCAGAAGCATAAAAATGAAAAATTACGCTAATAGTGCAAGTATTTATTTATTTAGAGGCCTGACAATTAATTAAGTCATTAGGCAATCAAAATGTTTCTTTCTTGTACAAGCTAGAGCGGGAATGCTTCCCCCCAGCTCATCCTACACTCAGCAAATTTCAATCCGTGGCTTGGCGACTTTTGCAAACAAACTCGTACCCCAACCCGGTAGCGTACAGCCACTGCTACCCCGGGCAATATTCTGAAAGGTGTCACCGGTGTAAGCAGAGGGCAGACCTTGCACACCTGCTGTGGGCCTGTCCACAAGGCGTCAACGTTAGGTCGCAAAATCGCTAGTGGGGAGCAATGGGAGGCCGTATTGCTCAGCTCGGACCCAACGGAAAGTCTGGGCCATTCAGCTGGCCGAAAACGCTGCCAGAGGCCAAGTGCTCTTGTCCGACGTCTAGGATAACTGGCTGTCACGCAATAAGGTTATCTCTCTCTCTCTCTCTCTCTCTCTCTCTCTCTCTCTCTCTCTCTCTCTCTCTCTCTCTCTCTCTCTCTCTGTAAAAAAGCATTTTTTTCTTTTTTCTGCAAAATCAATGACATCTGGATATTACAGAAAAAATATGAAGCTGGTAATCCAAGTATTTACAAATTTACAGCCATTTTGACAAACCGGAATTTCGGTTTTTTCCCTCGCCCTGTCGTCCCGCCCTGCATCCACTGAAGCTTCTTCTGTTTCATATTCTTCAGCCGTGTGGAAACTCAACAATGGGGATGTCTCTCGCAAGAGACACCACTGAACAACACTCGCACAGAAAACTAGCAGTTTTAGTTTTGTTTTTGAGGCGCTAGAGGATACTATGTGTTGTGTCGTCAAATGACGACGCCAGGGCCGAAAGGGCTAATATGAAGCGCTTCCAAGAGCTCCCTCGCTACTGTACTATCACTCCTGCCGAGAATTCGAATCTGCTCAAAGAAAGGTCTGCATTTTTCCAAAGAACTGACAGGCCTGCAATCGCAATGTGCGAGTAAATGCGGGCGGGTATTACTGTTAAGCGAAGAAGTGTGCTCGCGTGCCCGGTCATTCACACATCTGCCTGTCTGGCCGATATAGGCCTCCCCGAGTAAAAGCGGTATCTCATATACTACCCCTACGCCACAGGGCACAAAGCGCTTGGCATGCTTTTTTTCGCACTGTTTTTGTTTGAGCCTGCCAGAATTTTGCGCACACAGGCGGCCAAGTTTTTATGCAGCGAAAACCACAACCGGAACTTTGTACCTTTCTGCTACCTTTTTCAGGTTGTGCGTAACTCTATGTATATAGGGTAGACAACAGGCTTCGCCTAAGGCTGTTCTGCTGCCTTCGCACCTACTTTGCCTTTGGCTTTCCGCAGCAAGGCTTCGGCAACACCCACCAAGACATAGCTCGGTTAACCGACCGACAGAAGTCTCTTGAGCAGAGAGTCAAACCTCTCGCGAACAGCATGTACGCGGGACTTCAGTGCGAACTCTTCTGGAGACGCTATGGCCCTTTTGACAGTCGCTGAATGGGAAGATGAATATGGCAGAAGCTGTTTGCGGGCACCCGGGTGATAGATCCAACAAACGTGGTCGGACTAAAACTTAAAATTAATGTCTAAAAACTGCAGGATGTCATGACTTGGAACCTCATGAGTAAATGCGAGACCCTTCCCATGCCGGCTAAAATTATCTAAAATTACTTTTGAGGTTTCAGGGTAGTTAGGAGAACACTGTTTTCTTAAAATAACTAAAAAATCGTCGACATATTTAAAAACACGCAGAACAACCTCCTTGTCAAAGCTTAAAAGCAAGTCCCGATTGACACTGAAAAGAAAAATATTGCACAAGACCGGCGCAACACAGGACCCGATACAAATTCCTTGTTTTTGCTCGCGTACATGCGTCGTTCGAAAGAAAGAAATGTTGAATCCCGGTAAAACTCTAGTAAACGGATAAAACAGTCCACAGACATACCACATGAATTCTGGAAATAGACCACACCGTTCACGACAATGCATTGCCAAAAAGAAGCAAACAGTTCCGAGTGCGGCACATAATAAAACAAATTCCCAACGGAAAAAGCAAACCCCATCGAGGTGCCATATTTTATATAATTTATAACCTCAATTGAACTCTTAGTGATAAACGGGTCGTTGATGACAAGGCTACCAAGATGCTTGCGTAAAAATCGGCTTAAATGCGACTGCCAAGTTGCGCGCTCGCAAACAATACACCGAAAAGGCATCTTATCCTTATGCGTTTTAGCTGTGAAAAGCACTCTGAAGCAATTGCTCTTGGAACTGGAAATGGTTTTTGCTAAACGGGGCATCTCAAATTACCGACATAATTCCGCAGCTTCTGCTTTTACTTTTTGGGCACTTGCCTTCATGAGTTTGAAGATCTTTTCTACCGCTTGCCCTGCCTTATCATTAAATACACTGGGAGGAATCGCAAAAAACTCACCCTCCTTTCCACTAGAACGTGAGCACAGCTCTTCCCTTAACCCGCGCATTGCGAGGATAGTAGGCCTGTCAGTTCTTTGGAAAAATGCAAACCTTTCTTTGAGCAGATTCGAATTCTCGACAGGAGTGCTAGTACTAATGTGATAAATGGAAATACGAACAATGGAGCGCGTGGCTTTCAGTACAGTCAGGCTCAATTTGAAGGTTATCGCGGAAGCACCGACCAAGGAAGACCAGAGAGCCGTTCCGCGGCACTTTTTTTCATTCGCGAAGATGAGATTATGCTGCCCTCCCTCACCTCTTGGCTGTTGCATAGAATTCGCTCACCCCCTTCTAGAAAGGCCGACTGCCGCAGTTTTTTTCTTCATTCTTTTTTGGGTGACGTATCCGCGTTTCGTTCCTCGGCAACCTGATAACACCGAAGATACCTCAGCAGGCGGCGTTGCCTCGGCATTGCGGAAGCAAATTACAATTTTTTTTTACACAACATTGCCTCGACATGCCGGCATAGTTACCCTGAGAAGGTTGCGTATCAGTGTGAAGTATATCGATGAAAGGATAAAGAAGAAAGAAACGAGCGTGGCCTTTATCATTTTTGACGGCAGTGCTCGCACTGCCTGGAACAGCCACGCGAGAAGCAAACCTAGCATAATCTCGTTGTGGCTGATGCTAAAAAGTGTCACGCTATGGCGCTGTCGTCGCGGTCCGTCGGTGCTCCCGCGATAACCTTTAAATTGATCCCCACTTACATGCTGCGCATCGTAGCGACATGTACTGAATCCGCGTATGCGCGGTGCGAACAAGTTACGAAAGTTTGTGTCCAACGTTGAATGGAAACCCCGTTATTCGGCGTGTCAGTGTTTTGGTTTGACTCCCCACCGTGTTCGACGCCCGCTAACGCAAGCTAACGCCCGCTAACGCCCGCTAACTTGCAAGTTAGCCCGCTAACCCCGCTAACCCGCTAACGCTGCAACTTTGTTGCAGCGATGAGTGAAAACGGCACACGCAGCTATATTCCTTCATTTCTTATTTCTTGGTGAGCACCCAACGGACGATGGAAATACGGTGGTGTTTCCATATCAAGGTTGGTCATGAACTCCCGTAACTTGTTCCCACTGCGCATGCGCGGCCCGCTGCCAGGATGCGCCGCATGTACTGAAAAGCCACGAGCTCCGTTGTTCATATTTAAATTTATCACGATATTACAGTAGCGAGGGAGATCTTGGAAACGTTTTATACTAAGAAAAAGGGGACAAGTGCGTCGGCGATACATCTGTGCTTTTATGTGCCACTGAGTTTGAATTTTCGGAAACGCCACTTTGATTGTGGCCATCATCTGCCAGATTCTTTCTGCATAGTGTACGCATTCCAGTGTGCATGCTCCCAGGGATAATACCTGTAAGATGATGTTTCAAATAAATGTTAGTTGCAAGTGAGCGCTTGTCCCGTAGTTCCTCCTTTGTGTCATTGTCGAAGTCGCGCTCTGTTTTTCAATCATTGTCACTGCGCTTATGGTCACTACATCCAACGAGTCATTAGATCCAACGAGTCAGAAAAGCCACGAGGTCACGTGATGCCCCAGTCAGAAGATCCAACGAGTCAAGAGATCCACCCGAGTCCTTATATCCAACGCGTCAATAGATCCAAAGACTCAGCACATCCATCCGAGTCGCTGCAACAAACGCGTCACTAGATCTGACGAGTCATTACATCCAACAAGAAGAACCGCGCATGCTTGTCTTTCTTGGGATTGAGTGCGCATTGTATTTTTGAGCTTTCTTTTATTATTTGTTTAATCGCATGAGAATGTCGCGAAAGATAAATCTTTTTGGTTTGGTTCGTTTGTTTTACATTTCTGGAAGTTTTTACTCCTTTTTTTGTTTTGGGGCATAGGATACATCTTTGAGATTTTTTATGCTCATATTCCCGTTTTTCGTAGTTTCATTTATTTCTTTTTTTTTTTTGCTTTATAAAAACTTTAATGATACTGCGCCTGTCTGGGACAGCTTAAGAGCCCGCACGAGGAAGTCTCGCCAGGACAAGACTATATGCTGCCCTCTACCTTCAAAAGATGCTTTTATTTTACTATCGACCCCGAATAGCCGGTTGGCGAACTACTTCCGCTCTACAGATCACTGAGTGTGAAAGAAAAAAAATTGTGAGCGAGATATTAAAAAAAAAAACATTGAAGTCTGACTGATTTTGTACAGACTCAGACTGTCTCAACCGTGAATCGGATATGCATAGATCTCACAATTAGAAAAATAAACAGAGTGTATAATTAAACGATCAAAAACTGGAAGTTTCGGTAATCGGTTACAAGCTGGCTGTTACTCAGCTTGTAATTTTTATTTATCTCCGGGAGCTCGCCAAAACATTTACGCCATCCGTGCAGATTTTGCCAAAGCTTTTGATAAAGCTTCTCCCAAAAAACATGATTTTTAAGCTTCAGCAACTACGAATTATCTCAGATATAATAAATTGGATAGTCGCATATTTAGGAGAGCGTCAGCAGAAAATATGAACTGGAGATCGCGCATCGAATTAATTCCGCTGTCCCACAGGGATCTGTGCTGGGGCATGTTGTTGTTTTAGATTTTCATAAATGACATTTCCAATATAGCTGAAAGCTCTGTTAAGTTGAAACCTTCTGCGATGACTGTTTAGTTTATACCCCTGTAACTAATGCAAGTGACCAGATCAAGATTGATCGATGTCATCAAGCCTTTCACATATCCAATAAAGAATCTGTACTGTTGTATGACTATAAAACCGGAAATACCTTTCTGACTAAAACCCACAGCTTTAAAGCACACAGCGTTAAACGCATTTGGGGCGGCACACCCCGGTTGTGGAGGTGTCCTCAAATAAAGCCTATAAAAAGATGTTCTACTTACAGAAAAAAACCCAAAATGTCCCTAAAAATGTTAAATTACTTGCATTGAAGACAATTGTACGCCCAATTTTGGAGTCTGCCTCTTCCTTGCGGAGTCTTCATCAGCAGTTACTGAGTGAGAGATTAGAAAAAAAATAAACATGGCACACGCTTCATTTGCTCACTATACGGCCGGTCAGAATATGTCACAAATAGGTTAAAATCAAATGATCTGGAACGGCTGCAAGTACACTGACACAAGCAGAGATTGAAACTACTGTTTCAAAATAAAAGTGCACAAATGAAAAAAAAACGAAGACGGATATAGACAACCTGTCCCCATACGAGGAGCTCGGTTGAATTATAACTACCCGATAAGGTCTCATTACGCTCATCAAGGCGGGTTCAAACATTCTTTTTTCTTAAGTGTTGAATAGAATTCCGGAGTATGGTGTTACGAGTTTAATTGTTAAATAGTTTGAGCACTCGCTAGAATTGTATTACCGGAAGCACAAAACCTAATGTCACTCTTGTTATAGTATATATTGTTTTATTTTATAGCATCTCTGTGTACCCTCAAGTGAGTTTTAGGGTATAAAATAAATCAATAAACAGAACAGTGGGGAAAAATAAACCCAAGGAAGAGACCAGAGGCACAGCTCCGGGCCGCATTTCTTTCTTCGTGTTCCTTTCTTACGCGGTTTATTTATTAATATGGGGTAGCTAGTTCCGTATTGGAAGTTTAGTACAGCAGAGAAGCGCCAATAAACTCCTGCGTTATAGGGTTAAACTTCTCTGTTGTATGTTCAACCTGGAATGTCAGCGGGGAATAAATGGTTTATAGGACCAAGATGCTTTAACATTCGTGGAAGTGTAAAGTCGGCATAGAGAACTCAAAATAGCTATATATCACTATATGGTACGGTGGCGAAGGAAGAACGGTTCAGCCCTCCTAACTACGCTCCGGTCCCTCCCTCCCCACCAACGCACTAGATCCAACGAGTCAGAACATCCAAAGAGTCAGTACATCCATCCGAGTCCTTAGATACAACGCGTCGCTACATCCAACGGGTCAGTACATCGATCCGTGTGGCTAGATTCAACGCGTCCCTAGAGCCAACGAGTCAGTACAAACACGAATGGATCCACTAACTTGTTGAGTGACGCCAGAACTATATTTTCAGAGGGGGGCCGTAGCGAATTGCTTTGTTTTTTGCCTACATCAATTCTTTTAAGCTACTCAAAGCTGAGTTTCGCTCGAGGGAAAACACCATACTTTCTTTTCTATTAACCATGTGAAAAAAATGTTGTTCCGCACTGCTCCAATTATTTGTCACTTTAGTTCGCAAACAGCTCCAATGGACCCAGTAAGCATATAGTTTAACGTGTGAGTGACGAGTTTTCTATTTCAGAAAGAGCGAGACTAGACATAATTACCGAAATGATAACAATTGTAGAGAGCGGTACGTACCATAGCGAGCGCTGCCTGCCGGTTCGTTAGCAGGGCCGGTCGCCGTCGTGCCTTCTGAGCGAAAAGACAACTTCAGCTTCGTTCAAGTTTAGCTTGCTTATTTATAGTGTGTCCACAAGTCAGGCTGAGAATCAAGTTGAGAACGCACTCGGCGAACTTCAGCACGGCCTTTTTATCGACCCGTCGTTTCGTGGCACCCTACTCCAGGAAGTGTCCACAAACAATGCACTCCAATCGGAAAAGTAAAAGCTCCCCTCTCGGCAGCACCACGCTCAAAAGGGAGACACGTTTCGGGCGCACCGCAAGACTGCATACCCCCAACAAACAGACACACACACGCGGCTCTTGTCGGTTCGACATCGCGGGGCAGACAGGGGTGACACAGTACAACTATACCTTAGCAGTGGTGTTGAACGCGGCATCCTTTGCTGTCCGCTCCATTCAATAAACCTCAAGGCCCTGGCCCCGTACGAACTTTTCTTGCCGCCTCATTACACATGCAGCTGGATGCGTTGACCTAAATTCGATGTGACCCTGTGGGGGAGCGGTTGGTCTGTGATTGAAGAGATGATCAGATGAAACAATGACTCGCTCGCTCCTTGTCGACGGCACTTGGCGAACGATAGGTATACATCAAGAAGCAAGACGTACAAATGTACAGTTTATTTACAAGCAGAATTGACAACTTTAAGCTGATGGCCGAGATTGTAGTAAAGAGGTCGGACAAAGACCCCATCGAACGGGGATCCCGTCACTCCAGAAAACATCGAACTTCTCAGCTTTACCGCCAAAACTCCGCCCGCAAAATGGACGTCACCATTTGAGAGTGAGAAGGGCCTATTGATTAACCCGCACAAGGCCACTGATTGGCCATAGTGACAAAATTAGGCGGGTGCAAAAAAGTCTCGTGACTCACCTCTCGCACAATCATATGGAAACTTAAAGGTGTTCCGCAAAACAACCATAAAACATGAATAAAAATCCGCTCAAACACCGTCGACGCTCTTCGGGCGGCTCGTGTTAAAGTAGTGTCCACATCGTGCACGCTAATGATTGTGCTCCGCGCCGTCAAAATTCCTTGCTTTATCAACACGTACGTTGCGCGCATTACAAAGCGTGTTCGCCTACCCATTGACGCATCCCAGCCACCGAATCTCCAGGGATGGACATGGACTGAATGGGAACCCTTGAACGACCTCACGGCTTCCGTCCGCCGCGGGAACTCCCACGGCGGTAATCGTGGTTTTTATACTGTCAATGGTTCCCCTACGTCGGTTTTCACACGAACGAAAGGAGACCCTCCTTCAAAAGCCAGCATTGCTTACGACGTTGAGGTGACTGGGCCCTCTCCGGTCCTGCTCACCAAAAAACAAAAAAAAACCCACAAAATTGTGGCGAACAAACATACGCTGCCGCGGAACTGCCCCGCGCCCTTCCTGCATGAGTCGGCCCGGCTGGCATTAAAACAAACACAATACATGGAAACACCCAAAACACAACAACCGATATCTAGTTGCGGGGCAGTTTTAATTAATTCAGTGAGGTGCCCAAACTGGCCCCCTCCATACGCGTTTTACGTTGACCCACCCTGTTCCTCGTCCACTCCGGAGAGCTGACACGCCTTGATTGAATCTCAGCACTGCCCACTTACAACATTCCCAAAACCCTCTTGCGGGTTCGACAAAGACATGAAAGAGAGGGGACTAAAACTGACAATTGCTGTTGCACGGCGGTGCGGCATTTTTTGCTGTCCGCTACATTCACTAAGGCGCCCACGCATACCTTTTCCCCAAACCACACAGCGGCTGGGTGTGTTTACCTAAAGCCATTCCCGCTGTATTTACGCTGACGCACCGCACGCCTCATCCGCTTTCGGAAGCGAATTGGTCATCAATCGCGGGAATATTTGTCTGTCCGCCACCGCCACTTCTGGTTAACATTGTCCGCTCCATCGCCCCTTTCAGTGCAAACGCTCAGACGAAGGACTGCTCAAACCGGCAAAGCTCGCCGGTACCCTTCCAGCATATGGTAGCATTCCTCACCAATCAATATCAGGTGCATCTCGTTTGCCGCCTCCACTTACGCACGACAAGCTCTTGCTTTACGCGCCTGGCGTGACGAGTTGGTCTCCTTTTCTGACTGGGAGCCGCGAGCTTCCTCTGTTGCTAAGTGCCGCGGAGACGACGACCCCGCCTGGCAATTATCTACCGTGTCCCGAAGATTAGTCGCTACAATAGTAATCCCGCCCAAGAAAATGTGGTTGCTCTACCTTTTATAGGAACCGTTAAAACACGGAAGTGCGCAGGGGCCATGCTAATCTTCTCTGTATCTTTCCAATTTTAGTATATGTACTTTTGGAAGAAAACACGAAAGTGAAATGTGCCTTCACAGAAACAGTTGAATGTTTATGGTGCATCGACATGAACTTGCACATCACTATTAATATTTCGTCGGTATGACACCGTTATACGCGTCAACGTTAGACAATGGATTGCACGCACCGGAGCATTGCGTAAATCCGACTGAAACCACAGGCGCTCGCAAACTGTCCGTGTGAAGTACAATGGGTCAATGAGGTAATTGGACCTCTTCCGGTAAAGAGGTCCAATGAGTCAAGATGTCCATCGAGTCAAGAGGTCCAATAGTCACGTGACAGCCGAGTGAAGAGCTACAACGAGTCAAAAGGTCCAATTTGTGTCAAAAAGTACACGTCAAGAGGTCGAACGCGTCAAAAGGTGCAACGAGCCTAGCTTTTTTTTGTCTTCTCCATTCATAATTTACTCCTCAGCCGTTCATAATACATAACCCCTTCAGCTAATTTTATGAAATGGCTCGATCAAACAAAATGTCGTAGTAATATTTGGCCGTTTAAGTTATGCGGGTCTACATTGCGATTAATGGCTGCTTATGATGGTTGCTGATTGTTCTAGCTTCCGTATCCCCTCGACCGCCAGCCTTTCCGCATGAAAAGCGATGGTGGGGTTGACTTCAGCTTCCGCAGAGAGAGACAACGTCATTGATTGATTGATTGATTGATTGATTGATTGATTGATTGATTGATTGATTGATTGATTGATTGATTGATTGATTGATTGATTGATTGATTGATTGATTGATTGATTGATTGATTGATTGAGGAGGTAATAAGACCCTGAAGGGAATGGGGGATAGTTGGAAAAGGGAAGAGGTATGCAAATAAAAGTTATCAAAAGCACATTTGTACGTACTTGTCACATTAGAAGATCAGTTCACACTTGTCAGAGAATCACTGACCCATACAGGGCTGAGTCAATTACGAATAAAACGTCTTCATGGAGACCATTCTGGCGAGAGAATTCTGCAATTTCCTCCAGAACGCATTCGATGAATATGGCCCTGTTTATCACACGGAATGGAGTGTAGCGTTAAAAGTTCCAATCGTCGTTGTGAAAAGGCACAGCACATCCAGATAAGATGGAAAAGATTGGAGACGACTAATTCCCGACAAAATGAGCACTTTGTAGTATATGCTGTGCGAGGATGGGTCCCTTTAAAAAGAATGTCGCGAGTATATGCAGAGTTTGCGTAGATCTTATTTGGAATAACTTCTCCTTTTCTGAAGAGACGTTTTAGAGCTGTGAGGAAAACCGCAGGGGAGGATTCCTGGAGGCACTTACGACTGAGGATCTTTGCTTCGCAGTAGTTTTCAGGCCAGGTCGCGTCCTGTGGTAGTGGGTCCGAGGAAACCATGGGAGGATGGGAGACACTCTCCCGGGCAGCCGTGTGTGCTACCTAGTTCCCTGTGACACCCTTGGAGTGCGCCGGGGTCCAAACCAAACGAACGGATACGGATTCTTGCCGTAGCCCCTGAATATTTCTCACTATAGTAGTGGCAGTTGGCAGTGGAGGGGGGGGGGGGAGGGGACTGCGAGCTCGCGCGCAAAAATTTATCGGGGCTCTGCACCCCCCCCCCCCTTTTCCGGCGTCCCTGAACTCGATGGGTCTAGCGGCGCTTTACATCTGGTGACTCGGAAATGTGTAACTAGATGAGGGTACCGAGTATCGGCACTTTTTTCTCCTATTGTTCCGAGCCCCCGCCATGATCATTGGTCAGTCCGCTTTACGTGACATTTGTTTACAGTGCGACGGTTCATGGACGCCGCCATTTTGTTGTTTATGAGTTTTAGCCGGTCAACTCTGGTAGGCTTAGCTCGTCCTCCCTGCTCTGTGGTTGTGCGCGACTGACGTCGTTCCGAATGCGCATCAAAGACAACGCGCGTAACAGCATTTAGGCAGCAGAAGTGTGTCCAAAGATGTTGTTTTGCTGCATCTTCGGTAGTGGTCTTAACAAATGACCCGGTCAAAGTTAACAGTGAGGCCGTAGATTCAGCAATCGCGCAACACTGATAAACGCCAAAATGGCCGCCGTTGCAGACTTGCGTGCCTCAATGGCGGTACTCTAATACCTAATCTACTGACACTACTCTCAGCTTCTCTGGCGGCAAATGCTGGGTCTTGCCTATAGCCTGACGCACGCGCTCGGCGTCTTAGGCAAGAACTGGTCTATTTAGTGACACTAGTCTTGCCTAGCCTTCACAAATTATCTGCAAACGTAATCTTTTCCAAAAACACATGCTGGGGGGGGGTCTTATTGTTCACAGGCGCCTTGTCATCCTTAATGCGGTTTCGATGCTTGCTGTTGTGGTTTCCTTAAACATATTCTGAGCTTTGTGCTGTATACCTGACTAGCCTGACGCGTGCGCTCGGCGTCTTAGACCTTAGCACCTTGGTGTTTTCGCCCACGGAGATAAAACCGCTGAGGGGTAGAGGTTACAGCTTTGCTGTAATATTTGACAATCACTGACAATATTCTGGCTAAGTCTGAAGATGGGGGACAATGCCGACTGGAAGTGATCAGTGCCTGTCGTCAAGCCCATTTCTGGTCAAAACTGGCGTGTCGACGTTCGGATAAAAAGTGACAGGGGGAGGGGACGTTCTGGCGACGTGCTGTGGGCCGCATAATAGTACTGCCACGCGGGCCGCAGTTTGCCGACCCCTGCTTTGTACGATAGCGAGTGAAAAAGCGTCTCGTTAAAATAACGGTGTCGAAGAAAGGCGAGATATGTGGTGGTGGCTGTTGTGTGGGATCAGGTGGGGTTAGCCTGGCTGGATATGCCGGCAATTTCTCCGCCCGAGCTCATCCTAATTAGCCATTGATGTTAGAATCCTTCCACCACAAGTCTGCCAGTTCCGTCTCCTGAAGGAAGCTTAGTAGAAGGAACGACACGTCTCGGCGTAGCATCCAATGTCCCCTTGGAAAGACGATGTGGTCCAAGGTGTTGTGTGGGGCTGCCAACTTTCGAATCGCTGAGAGCAATGCGGTCCGTTCGGCATCATGCTCTGGGCAACACATTACGTAGTGGTGTACATCCCCTATCACAGCACATGACGAACACAGAGACGATCGCACGAGGCCCACCTTGAATAGCCATGCTGTGGTCTTCCCTGAGCCCGTTCGGATGCGGTACAGCAAAGTTTCCTCCGATATCGTAAGTCCCTTTGGGAGACAAGGTTGATGATTAAGGAAGCTTATGTCATACAAGCCGCAGGAAGTTATAATTGTGACTGATACAAAAGCAGCCCTACAATTTTCGTATTATGGGATCCGCACGAAAATGCCTGCCAGCGTTCCTTACGGTTTGTGGAAGAACGCAGCAGCAAGGGTTTTAATGTGTGGTTTCAATGAATTCCATCCCATGTTTACGTCAAGGGCAATGAGAACGCTGATCAGTTGACTCGCAATGCGCTGTCATTTGCCTCTACTTTTAGTCTCCGCCGATCAATGGAATGACTTCAGGCGAATGGTAGTCGAACATTTAAAGTCCTCGGAAGGCGAGATAAAAGCAACGACTACAAAAAAAAATTTTAGTTGCTGCTGTTCCAGGAACAAAGACAAAAGATAAAGGGACACACGCTATCCTTAAAGGGGCTCTGCAACACTTCCAATAAGCGCTTTCACTCTTTCCTTCGCGTCTGGAATCCCTGAGAAAGCTAGTTATTGCCAGCACGGAGCGGCACTGCGCGATTTGCTTGTTGCAGCAGATACGTTTTTCGTTTCTGCTTCGTCTTTGTGGCTTTCTTTCTGAAGCGGCTATCGAATGCGTTCATTCCTACAGCTGAAGGAATGCCGGCCAATAGCCGCTACACCGCTGTAATGACGTAATTCCGCGGTCGAAGAACCCCAAGGCCGGGAAAGAGAGCAAAATCTTCTGAGCAAGTTTTTAAGTTATCTGCCCCGCATAGAACAGTAATTTCTGGGCGAGGAACTTTTGGACCCCTAATCTATGTAGTGAATCTGTTGGATGACTACGTTCTGCAAGCATTTAAGATTTCTAGAAAAGTTGAAAAAAATTGTTGCAGGGTCCCTTTAAAGATGGCGCGCGAGCAGTGCGATAGCGGGAAAATTAAATTGAATTCAACCAACCTTCATGCATTCAAGAGGAGAAGAAACAAGATAGAAGAATAGCAGGATGGGTGGCAGGGAAGAGAGTTATCTGGCCGGGACGCAAAATACTTCAATGTTGCAGCGTTGTTTGCAGCGAAGCAAGCATATACATGGACAATATTTTGTTGAGACCGTAGCTCGCAGCATATTTCCAGACAGCCGTAGATGAAACTGATGCTGTCGCTACATTTTGAGTGTGGCTGTACAGCGGTTCGCAGTTCATAACACTAAACGTAATTGCTTTTCGTCGTCTCCGCACGGACCTTTGGTTCTGAACAACCGGGCTTAGAAGAAATGAAAACACACAAGTCTCACACCCTGTTTGTTCAATCCGGGTACCCACATGCTACTTGGACCTCCTTCGTGCGTCATTTGTCGACATTGTCTGAAAGGACAGCGACGCAAAAAGTTTGGTGTCTGCTTCAATTTTATTTGAAATCGAATTGTCTGCATAAAATACACGTAATACATTTTCCCGTGCTGGCTTTACTTGAAGTACATACGTGACTACATCGCGTAAAAGAAGCCCAAAAACTGTTTGTCATTTAAAAGGAGAAGCGCCTAAAGCAGGGATAATAGAAGGGTTAAAAGTGGGGATAGATGTGACGATTAACCCTGCCGCTCCTCAGGATACAGCATTTTTGCTGCTGCTTCAGCATTCGTGAGGCGCAGCGTGAGGCGGTAGATTTCTTCCATCAGAGCAAAGTCAGGTTTATCGATGACGGGTAGTTGCTCCTTGGAATCCAGGTAGTACTTTCCCGTTTCCTGAGCGACAGATGGATCAGCTGCCAAATACACGCACGTTTGGGCACCCTCCCTCGGGGTCTGAAAGAAAAGCGAGAAGCGGTTGAAACAGAAACGTTTAATACGTTTGACTCGGGCGAAGGGATCGCAAACTTTCTCTGTACGCTCCCCACCACTCCCTACATTTTAAAAGCAAAAGCTCTCAATGTCTCGTTGGGCGCAAAGGCTGACGTTGGCGTCGGCGTCGCCCGGCGCACGTCGCGGCTCCGAAATGCTCATTTGGCTTGGATGTGTTCTATAGCGTGAGCCTGTGCCTAGAAAATAGAATCTCAGGCACGTGGCTCACTTGCTAAGGCAGCATCTGGGCATGCGCAGAAAGAGTTCGGCTGCTTCACCGCGGGAGTCTTGATTTTCTGTACCTCACTTCTGCACCTAACAATCGGACCTTAAAATATGAAGACGTAAGGCGTCCGCCTCAATACATCACCTTTCCATATCGCCGCCTCATTTGCCGTATGAGTGAGCCCTGCAGCCCTGGGTAGCGCACGTATGTTCCACTCTGGATAACGCCTGGGTCAGCGGTATTGACAGTGACACCTGCGCGGCCGGCAAAAGCACACCGATCGAAATAATGATGTGGATGGTCATGTCCTCAACCGCTACCGTTATTGCTGGCTGATAAAATAAAATAACACCCAATAACTGTACAAAGTCGGATATTTAAGCTAAGAATCGAGCATTTGTCCCAGAACGGATCGTAGGACTGGCAAGTGAATAAATACCAACCATGGTTTCAAGACAGATGTTGACATGAATATGGCAAAACAGAGAAGAAAGGGAGTAGAATGGTTGAATACCCCCAAGCCCCCAACATACTTGTGTTGGCAAAATATGCTAAATGGCTGGCCATGAAGCGACTAAAAACAGGTTGGCCATGTGGAATTGCAAGAGCTCGAATGAAGATCAAATATGACAATTGTGTGTTTTGACTTCAACTGTGGCCTTATCAGCGTGGCAAGAATAGCACGAGCGATACTAAGCCGCAGTTCATAATGGCTCTGCAGTTTTACCCTTCAGTAGAATATGTGGTTGGGCAAGTTGGCCCTACAGAACACATAGCAGAGCTAAAGGGGGACACGTTCTTCTTCTGCAACAAATGTGTAACACAGCGGGCCAGCATGTCTTCGAAGTCTTCGTCCCCCTTTCGCGCTGTTACGTGTTGTGTAGTTCCATCGTTGCCACCGAACATCGACACCGCTAAGCGCGAACAGTGGGCCAAGAGCCGTACCGGAGCCCCGCAACTCTGCGGCCAGGACTTGGGTGAACAGGACTTGCGCGAGCTTCGAGTTGTGGTAGACGCGGCCAGGGTTCAAGAAGTAGCGAGGGCTGCCCGAAACGCTTCTCAGGATCTCCTCGACGCTGCCCAGGGAATGGGCATTGCACGAGACGTTTACTATTCGGCTCGGTGCGCTCTTCTTCAGCAGTTCTGGAGGGAAAAGAAAACAAGCGCTTAGAAACAAGCTCATAGGCATGTATTCATTCTGGATTGCATTTAAGATTGTTGAGAGGGCCTGTCACTGGCCTCTCCGCAGCAATTGCGAACAAGTGAGAAAAAATGAACACAGCGCCAAGCAATGCCCGCAACCAACTACGAGAGCTTTAAAATGCCGTTGTACCGAGATGCAATAACTAACGAGAAGTAAGCATAGTGAGCTGTTGTTGCAACGTTCTGGGGATAAGAGATAGCTATCAATGAAAACATGAAACTATATTCCACTGATGGTTGTCCAAGGAACTAGTTCTAATGGCCCAATCGAGCGAATAGAACTATCCATGGGGATTCTTTTATCAAATGGTGTGGAATGAACACACGTACATACGAAAAGTAAAAAAAGCATGGGGAAACCGCCTGACACGACCCAAACCTCGGGTAAGAGTGAGGTATTGGGCAATAAGGAATGAGTGAATTAGATAATGGTGGGGAGGAAACTCCACTATAAGAGCAGTTCTGAAGGTTTTGCTTTTGCTGATGAAGTCGAGAAACATGATTGACTTCCTGGTATATCGTTCTGTCGGTCTGTGATACGAACAACGAAAGCGAATATAGCAGCCAGAAACAGTCTTTCAGCGTCGTAATTGATGAAAATGGAACCCGCGTCGTATATGTGAACTTGGAACACTATTTGCGCCACGCACGGCAGTCTTTAAAATTGTCATTCCAAGAACTTGTCATTCCCAAGTTCCCAATCATTCCCAATTGCCAAGAACTTGTCATTCCTCTGAGCATTTTAAGAGGAATGACAAGTGCTTGGTGCAAAGCTGAAGCAGAAACATAATACTCAGAAAGTGAATTCTACAGCTTCAGAGAATCCACAACATATTGCCAGCAGAATCCACATTCTGCTTCCCAAGCACACCTTACTTCAAGCCCGAAGGGTTTCTACAGCCACCCAGTGGCCGCAGCGTGGCTTCGGGGATTATTTGCATTACAAGGTAAATTGGTTAATAGCTTAATATACTATGTTTAACATCAAATCCTTTATTTCAAGCTCGCCATCACTTGAGTTTGTTTGCACCTGGCATGGCACTTCCATTCTGTCTAGATGCCTAATAAAAACGGTGATGGTCGAACGCCAATCCAATAAAGGCTTAACTAGTATGACCTAGTCTTACCCATAAGGAAAAAAAGGAGGCGCTATTTTCGCTCATATGCACTGACAAAGTTTAGTGTCAGGCCTAATGATGGCTCACAGCAGGCACGCAAGTTGACATCGTGTCCTAAGACGTTCTGTTTAATTTCTCTCCGCACAATACTCTCTTCCAATCATTGAACAACTGTAAAATTAAGGAAAAGAAACCATTCCGCTTACCAAGGAGAAAGTATGTCAGCAAAACATGGCCAATGTAATTCGTTTGCATACAGACTTCGTTGTCGTTTTCTGTAGTAGTCGCCTCGTACGAGTCTGAAATATTCACACACGGTATATTTGTACTCGCGGTTCTATGGGAGAACCGACCGATCAGATAGTAACGTTCAACCCATAGTCAAAAACCAAGTGCGACAACAGCCCCTGTTGGAACTCTAGACCAAGGGATTCCCAGCCGCGGATACAGCACTCACGGAATTGTGAGAAGAACGCGTTTCTGACAGCAAACTGTTGATAAGAATTACTGCCACAGCATACGCGGCTTCATTTAATGTCAATGTAAGTTGCAGCACGTGTCAGTTCTCCTCACACCACATCCCACGAACGCAAAACTTAATTTGACGCAAAGAATTATTCGGCAGAATGGTGATATTAATTTGAAGTTAAGCCTTCTAAAGCTTTGCGACGAAATCACTTTCCATGATGAAGGCGAGGCTCCATTACATTAACTGTCATGAGTGATGTCTCCTCTTCCGAATCCCGTATTGTGTGGGTGCGGTATTAGCATTCCAAGCTGCATAGTAAGTTTGTTTTCCCGGTACATGAAGCGTGTAAATAAATGTACGTATGTTAGCAGAGACACAAAAATTTCCCACGGCGTTTATAACAAGTTTCGGCAGGTTGGATGAAGTTGGCGAAAGGTGCTTGGCACCACTGCGCGCGCGCAAAATGGTACATCTACCCGAATTCTTTACATTGGTCATCACATTGTGTGCTTTCTGGCCTTTTTCAGCGTGATAAAGTTTACCCCGTCGGCCATTACGTGATCCGATCATTGACCAGACGCCGGATTCTCGACCAACCTTGTCGAGATTCTCGACCAACGCCGGATTCTCGACCAATCAATGCAGCCAGCAGTTCTGGTTGAGGGCATGCTTCTAAAAATGGGCGAACTTCAGCTTAGTGAGCATTGCTTAGTTGGCAGCATCACCTCGCACGGCCGACGATGTTTCAGTTCCGGTTTTGGGCGGGTGTTTCTTTTTGGGGAACAAGTCTAGTCGCAATATTCATGTAAACAGAAGTGGGTACAACTGTTTTTGCGCCAACTTGCATGCCTACGATCAGCAAAAAAAAAAGAAGTTATTAGCGAAAGCAGCGAGGAGAGCGCGTTGGCTGTCTGCTTTAACGTCCATATTTTCGGCGCCTTCTAGGCTGGCAACTGAGCCCGGATTGATTCGCCCGTGAGTGGTACTTAGTCTTACAATTTTGTGATGCGCCATCTTGGGCCACGAAAAAAAAAAAAGAAACAATGTACAGAGAAATTCCAGTTTTAAAAGTAATAAAAGCTTGATGTGGGTGAGTTCATACATACTGCTAAAAAATTAAGCGGTGCTAAAACAGGAACGAAGAAGAAACACATAACACACAACACGGCACCGTGTTGTGTGTTACGAAGAAGAAACACGTAACACACAACACGGCACCGTGTTGTGTGTTACGTGTTTCTTCTTCGTTCCTGTTTTAGCGTCGATTAATTTTTTAGCAGTTTTAAAATATTCCTTTCTTAGCAAGTAGGGCACCGCACGTTGTCGAATAAAATCTAAATGTATATTCTCTCTCTCTCTTTCTCTCTCTGAAAGCGCAAAGAAAGCTTTAAGCCTTCAGATCAGATGTTATGCGGCCTTTAGCGCCCCTTAAAAGGCGCTATGTTTTCAACTACATGCTTTGAGTAGGATCCTGCGGAAACGTAGCTCAAGAGAATTATGAGCTCAAGAGAATTATAATAAATGCGCAACAGAATTATGACAGTTGCTCTAAACCAAGCCCGCAGAGCTACGATTCGTGCGCAACGATGCTATGTGTTTCATGCGCGCGTAGCTACAGTGGGCCTGGGCTAACCAGATGTCATGGCAGCTGCGTTGATGAGCACATCCAGCCGCGGCTCCTTGTCGATGATGTCCGCAGCAAACTCCCACACAGAGTGGAACGAAGTCAGGTCAACCCGGCGCACACTGACGTAGCGGTCCGTCGCCAGGTAAACAGACGTCCAGACGTCGACATTATGGTCCCGTTCGCCGACCGCCAGAATAACGCGGGCGTTGCAGCGGGCAAGTTCCTTGGCAAGGGCTAGGCCCACACCTGCAACATGTTATATATAGGTCGCATGCACTGGGGGTTCCTATGGTAGTGAGACTGGCTCCACTCCTTGGGAGTGTAATTTCTGTGGGTTGGGTTAATCTTTTCAACTCTGCCGATAATTACGCATGAGGTAATGCTGTAAATATTGAGATCTGAGGTTCTAGATATTTTTAATCTTCTAAACATTGAGATCTGATGTCAGCCTTATTGATTAGCTGTGCAATGCGAAAATATGTAGGACGGTGGCGTAACTAAGGCTATTTGCAGTCCTCAGTTGCGTGCCCAAGGACTGTGCCAACATTTCGACTTCGTCAGGAATATCGAAGCGTGGTTGGTAATCGAAGACACGTGACGACTTCGGGCACCATAATTTCTCAGTGATTGAACTACCGCTGTGGTTACGCAGGGAGGGAACTCTGTGTTCTGCATTCCCTGGCGGTGACTATTTCGTAGTGGGGGCACAATTATAAAATGCTACTTCTAACTCGGATCTCAAAAAAAGGAACCCAGAGAGTTGACATCTATCATAGAAAACAAGGACGAGACAGCATGGCATATTAGGCTGAATTGAATAAAAGTACGTCGAGATGGTGATGATCACCATAATTAAGATTATCACCAAGATTAAGACCACTACTGCCGGTGAGAACAAGATTTTGAATAATTCATTTCCAATAAAGCGGTGCAGATCTCAATACCCTCGGTAAAACTTGACCCTGCAGTGAAGGGCATGTTTGTTGCTGCATGGGGTAAACTGAATGAACTTAAACTAAATTATCTTAGCCATATTATCCATCTGTACAACGATAACGAAAATTTCGGTAGCCGAACTCAGTAAAGGCTGTAAGTAGCACGTGAAACGTTGGTGAGATTGACTGATGGTCTTCCCCGGTTTTACTGGCAGCGAGCTCTGGCTGATACTGCAGTCAGCGACGAAAAAAAGATGAGTATCATTCGTCAGCATTGTATATAAGAGGAATATGCTCTGATATGAGATTACATGCGCCGGGAAAACGAATTTGAACCCGGCAAACGAGGAAATTAGTGCGTGTTGTGGTAGTAGAGAATAGGAGCATCACGTACAATGAGACGTCACGTCCTTAACCAATGCGTTGCTAACTATACTACTCACCAGAACTTGCTCCTGTGATAACGACAGTCTTTCCTCTCATGTTGATGTAGCAGTCACTTTCATCATAAGGCTCAAATGTCATTCGTTTCTGAGTCAGAAGTCCTTGCAATGTCATCAAGAGTTCCCTTGTACCCAGAAGAAGCTCGCTCACAATACTGCCGATCCCGGCCAGTCTCCTGTTGATATAGCTGCACAACTTGCGTCCAGACCTAAGCGGAAGAAGTAATTCGAACGCAAAAATAATTATGGGCCAGTTGGTTGGTGTAGAGAGAAACGATGCGGGGTTGAAAAGTGAATATTAATAAGATTGAATTCACAAAGCCCAGTGCGTTTACTCCATATAAAGCAAAGGAGGCAGGCAGCTGGCAACACACAAAACTACAGTTATGGGCTTGCTACGTTGTCATAATTTTATAATTACGAGCCATAAATGTTCACTATACTGAAAATTAAATGGAAGGATCAATTTAGTCGGTAAGCCGTCGGTGAAATCCTTTAACACCAGTGCTTGATCAGAGTATGTTGAATCTCGTTAATTCGAACTCGTAGAATTCGAACTATAAGGGATAATTCGAACTGGTCCATTGGTCCCGGCAAAATGACGTGTATTTGAATGTGGGAACACTCTCGCTAATTGCAACCTGAAACACTTGCCGTAGTGAATTCGAACAATATTGCCCGTCCGCACAAACTACTTTTCGTGAAATTCGAAGCCGAAGGGCAAAGTTCAATGCGTCCATAGCCTCCGCAGCTCCCCGGAACCGTAACCCCGCGCTTGCTCCGCGTACGCTGAAGCAGCTGGCATAAACCACGTGACCTTCGCACTACAGATGGCAGACCGGAAGTGCGCGCCCGCTTCTTCGAGTTCGCATCTCGAACTGACCATTGCGTATGCTGTACTTCCGCACCACGTAATTATTGAAAGTGAGCTTCGAAGGACGTGCAGTGCCGTCTGCTTTATCACTCATGAGTTTCTAATAGTACTGGCGGCGTGCGCTGTACCGCCAATTCCAAGGACCCCCCCTAGTTCGAACTCCGGCTAATTCGGACAGATTTTCTGTCCTCTCGACGTTCGAATTGACGAGATTATACTGTATAAAAATAATGTGATACGCAAGTCTCCTTTAACAGATATACAGCGTGGTTTACTGTTAAATAGAACGCATGAATGCACTTCCTACTATCTCAAAATATCTCCTAAATCGAGAAAATAAGAAGGATTACTTTTTCATTACGTAATTATGTCGATCGTTTTAAATTACCGAAGAAAACTAGCTTTCCAAACAACTTTCCCCCGTGTCAGACACCATGATACAGAATTTTTGCACTTGTTTGACGGGAAGGCAGACGGCTGTGGGCCTCATCGTCATCAAGCAGGGTCGTAAGACGGACAGAAAAAGCAGACAGACAGAAGACAGACAGAAAAAGCAGACAGACAGACAGAAAAAGCAGACAGACAGACAGACAGACAGACAGACAGACAGACAGACAGACAGACAGACAGACAGACAGACAGACAGACAGACAGACAGAAAAAGCAGACAGACAGACAGGCAGATAGAAAAGACAGACAGACAGACAGACAGACCGGGGCGAAACAATGGAATTCTGGGGTGCGTGTTAGCAATATTTCCAACAGAATATCACGCAGATAAATGAAATTCCATAAAGCTGCTTAGTTCCCCTGTTTTTACTTACGCTGTAATTCTTTGGACACAGGATTAGGAGCAAGGACTGAACCGAAGTATTTTACCATAAGCGTTGTGGAAGTCAAAGGCAAAGGATTCAAGGTAAGGGATGGTAAGGGATTCAACTCACCGAATGATCAGGTCAAGCCAACGTTTTGCGAGTTCCGTTAATTCTTTCTGAATCATTTGTGTAGTTGCACGATACGAATGCTCAGAGAACTGCGGGCTCACTGAAAACAGCTTGGAAGGTCCAGAACAGTCTTCGCATTGTCGTTGGAGGCAGTGTGTTGAAATCTAGAGCAAACAGGACTGGTTTCCGAAAAACTAATCTCTGCTGGAAAGACAAGGGGTTTAACTCTGTAGCTACGACAGCACGTCGTGCTCGCTATCCTTTAGACAAGATCATAGCTTTAGTGCAGGGTGGTTGCTATACGGGCGCTAAGATTGCCTGCTCGGAACGGTCTTCAGCCTCTTGTTAGACGTCAGAGTCCAGCTTCTTGAAATGAGCTTTGTGCAAGGAATGTGGACAGAAACGTAATATAATGGTGCATTAAGCCAATTTCTACGGCTACGTTTTGTTGATACCTGTCTAAATATGCAATGTCGGGTATAGTTTCCAGCGTTACTTAGGAAAGTTTTATGGTGGGGCTGGTGCCAACAGAGAATTGTTTGCCTACCCCGCTATCACTGTATGCCGGGCGTAGAAAATTTTTTGTTGTAACACCAAAACTTACCTGTGTACACAGTGGAACCCGAACACTTTCGTTCGAAGACAATTTTTCCGCGTAAAAAAGTTATAACACTTCTAGACAATTAACCCAATGTTTGGGATTTTGTGGACTGGAAAGACCTCTCAGTGGCATGGGCCAGGGTATCGTTACCGTATCGTCAAGGTGGCAGCTATGCTGTGAACACCACCTGCAAGGACATAATCTACTATCCATAGTATGGGATGAAACCCTTTGAAGTGTAGAGTAAACGTCGTTTGGAAAGCCAGGCCAGCAGGTTGAGGGCGCTTTTTATATCAAAGTAAGTTATCTATAACATCAAATACTCCCCGTGATGACTATAAAAATGGGGCGGCGTTTTTACTGCAGGGCAGCATATGTCTCAGCTTCCCCCCCCCCTCCCCCCCCAGTTTTCATTCCGGTGAAGCCGGTTTACTCGGCACCACATCTGTGCTCCTTCTGGCCATCGCCTCTTTCACAACTGTTATACCTTACACAATAGGAGGTCCCCCTGCAGTAGGAGGTACCCTGCAGTCTTTGACTTCGGGACCTCCTCCTGTATATACCCATTGTATGTTGTTTCTTTGTGATCAATAAAGCACCATCGAATCGAACCACCACCTATGCCTGTGTCACAACTTGCTCAATCGGCTGATCATGGCGGTAGCTCCGTTACCAGGTGATTTCAAATAATAAACATAGGTGCAAATGGGCGTGAAAACGGCGTAAAGCCACTGACGTCGACCGTGTGCCCACCACCGTTGCTGCCTCAAATTTCACCTTGTGCAGAAGCTACAAATCCCGCCCGGATGTAGAGCAACTTCCCCACTTGGAACGCCGAAGTGAGCCCCATAATTCTTCAGCCTATATGGCTTTTCTAGCGATATTTTCGCCGCTGTATTTTTGCGCCTAAGCACACTCCCATAAACAATCACCGGTTTATGCGTGCGCGGGTTACGGTGGAAAAATAGTGCGTGAACGTGCAACCAGGATTCATGCCCGTACCGGTGAAATTGCCGCCGTGGTGGTGGGAGATTTAAACGTGCGGGTCTCACAGCTGAATGCGACGTGTCAGCTAGTCAGGTCAGGTCAACTAGCTTCGTGGTCGAGCGGTTTGGGTCGGTGTGATACACTGTCAGTAAGATGCCTACGACGCGGGAGGTAACAGCCCCATGTTTGGCCAAACAGCCCCATGTTTGGCCACTTGAATAAAGCTCGAGTACGTCCAGGGTTTAACTCGCATGGGATGGACGCATGTAATTCGCTCGGAGGAACAGCGGAAATTGAAAGAGCATCGGACTGTACACAAGCGCGAATGGGCGCGAAAACAGCGAATGCCTCTGCCACCGCCATTGCCGCCGCAGGTTCCAGCTCGTCGAGCAGCTGCAAATTCCTCCCGGGTGAACTAGCAACTTGCCCGCTTGGAACGACCGCGTGAGCCTATATTTTTATACGCTGTATGCCTCGGCTTTGGCCGACGTATACTGCGTATGTAATGCCCCTCATGTAATGCCTTTTTGTAATGCCTTTATGTAATGCCCTGGGCCTTTAAGGTGGTCGCAAATGAAATGAAATGAAAAGAATACCGGAAATACAGCTTATATATCGGTATCTTGCCTCAAATATGACTAAGGGTTTTTTTTCTTCTACAATATTAAGTATGAAGTGTGCCTCGAGATTTAGTGTTTCGAAGATGTTTTGCCTATCTAATCTTTATCGAATACCCGTTTAACATTTGGCCCGAAGGCTGAATCGAGGGACAGACAGACAGGCAGGCAGGCAGACATACAGACAGAAAAATTATGGGGTTTAAGCAACCCAAGAAAGACTATAGTCCTTAAAATATGAACTTAAAACAGCGAACCCTGGGTATAACGCATTATCCTGACATAAGCACGTCGCCGAAATTATGCTATTCTGTTTTCAACCCTCCAGTGGCCCCATTCTGTGTTAACGGTACTAGTAAATGAAAAAAAAAGGCCACTGCCTATGGCCCGTTTGTTTCCCCGTGCAGTTTCCAATGCCACAAGAGCAAGCACGCCGACCTTCTGGGAGATGACTCTGAAAGATGGCAAATAACAATGCCAAGCAGTTCAGCAAGAAGTGGCCACGGCGAGAGCTTGTTATTACACTGTAGCACCATGAATGTTCCCCAAGTGGTGCAGTTTTCAGTAAATCTTCGCGTGGGCAACCCTAAAACCTGCTTTTCCTCTAACTAAATTATTTACGTTGCGCACAGCCCATTGTTCGGCGGTCGCGAAAGGTAACCGTTAGCGCACTACCAAGCCCGGTACCCGGAACACCAAAGGGCCCTCCGAAATAACCACCATCTTTCGTTTTTGTGGACACATTGAAGAAAGCTGGCTTCTCTTCGGTGGCAAACAGTCAACCGAAAGGTGCAATGTGTTGAGACTGCCACCCTCGATACAATTCGTAACGCCGAAGCTGCGAAGTCAGGTCAGACGCACTGCGACCCCCCTCGTCCACCGTGTTTGGTTCATGCTACTGGGAAGGTACTCTTGTCACATATGTTACACCTTATTAACTCCGGAACATATTTTAGCTGAGCAATGAAATCCATGTGAAAATCACAGAAGTTTCATAGCTCACGTATTGCTTCGGCGCAGTGAACCGTAGATTTTAAAAAGGGTGGTTAGATTCCGAAAGACAATGAGCAGCCAACCCGTGAGAATGGTGTTCTCTGTTCTTGAGGAGAAGGGGGGAAGGAGTTGGAAACTGTAGTGAACTAAGTTACAAACAAATATGCCATGCGTTGCAACCAGGATTTCCCTGCTAGCGCAGCAACACCACTTCTTTAATCTTAACGATGGACTGTATTTTATTTTGTTACTATCAAGTCGGTATTCTGAATGGCTCTAAGGCTAGTGCCTATTATCATTTAATTTTTCCAGGGCTTCTTCGATATTTTTTTGTCTGGAAGGACTGCGTTTCAAGTTTTTTGATATTACGCTTCGAAAGGTCGCTTTACAGTCCCACGTACGGGTCATTTCCTAAGATATCCTGCGTGTTATCTCGTGGGACGAAGCCGTGTCAAGTGGAACATTCGTTTAACTGGTAACCGCAAAAAAAAAAAAAAAAAAAAAAAAGACGTACGAGCCTCTTTTCGAGCCCGTAGTTTCTACCCACCTTGAATGTGTAGGGATACGCCGAGTTCCTTGTAAGGCTGTTGAGGCACTCGGAGTAGACATTGTCAATTGTATTTGCTCCCCGCTACAACATTTGGAGAGAAAAAGAGCGCACAATTTGGGTAATCACTTCAGCTGTGTGGCACCAGGTAAAGTGTATATAGACAAGTGCTGGCAGCCTTTACATTCTTAACGTTGCTGCTAAGGTTCTTAACCAGTCTCGAACTTTTCCATCCGACCATAGAAGAGCGCTCATCTATGAGAAGCTGCGTGAACAGCCTCTATTCGAAATACCCTGCCCTGTCCCGGCATTCCCATTCAGTGCCTAAGCTAGCTAGGCAAGAAGTTAGATGCAACGAACGCCATCAGAAAAGCACACATACCAGTAAAGGAGTGGAAAAATTATCTTCCTGCATTATTAACCAATCTGTTTTGAAGATTTAACAAGTATTCCCTCATATGAGACTCAATTTCAATTCGGTATTCGGGGTTGCTGGAGAACACTTATGAAAAAAGAATGGATTACAGCAATTTGTGATTTCAATCCAGGCAGCCATCACACTTTGATTACCGGCGCCGTACCTAAATAACCGAAAGGCCACCAAACAAGCGCACTGTCGCCGTTTGTATTGCCTGCAAAAATTATCATTTTAAGGTGGGTACGGTTGCGTGGGCGCTTGAGCCAACAACGCCCCTCAGACAGAGGCTTGTCGCCATAGAATAGAAGCACAAAGGAGCCTAAGTTAGTGTCCTATTTCCACAGAATATTCCCACTAGAAGATGCCCAAGGGTATTTTTAATTCCAGCTGCACATGACTGTACAGTCACTGCAGTTTTCTTGCCGGGAGCACAGCGTCGTTCTAAGTCCAGGCGGGTAACATTCGCCGGCAAACTCGCCGCTTTGCCACACCAGTAGTGCACGCAGAAAAGGGCATGCATTCCAGAAGGATGAATTCATCGTCAATAGTCTTACGGCTTGGGCTACCAATTCGGCAACCGAAACGGACATTTAGACGGGCGTCAAGTGACACCGTTGTTTCAGACATCGCTATGTGCATGAAACCTTCGTACTAAGACCGCAGTTATACTTTGAGCCATGCGAAAATAGTATTTGCAAATTAACTTGAGCCCCATTACGGCTTCGGCTACCGATTCGGCAACAAAAACGCGCATTTAGACAGGCGTCAAGTGACACCGTTGTTTCAGACATCGCTATGTGCATTAATTAAACCTTCGTACTAAGACTGCAGTTATACTTTGAGCCATGCGAAAATAGTATTTGAAAATTACCTTGAGCCCCAAGATCCCTCGTGTTGTAGGCCTTGCAGGATAGTTTCATAGGCGCCTTCCATTTTCACGTTTTCAACTAGAACCGCTGAGGCAGTTCGTCTTCGCTTTTTTGCGCGGAAAAAAAGGTGCAGTTTAAAACTCCTGAGCTATCACGTGCATGGCCTGGGCAAAGCGCATCCTGCCGGCAGAGTGAGTATATTCTTGTTCTTATCTTGACAGGACGACTTGTAAGTTACCGAAAATCGCAATTTCACAGCCATGCGCCGACAGCACCAATGGCTACGTCACTTCTGCGTGCGTGCGTGCGGTTGTTATCTGCGGAGTGAAAACGGTGAAAAAGCCTGGGAAAACAGTGAAAAAAGAGCAATTACATCGTCGCACTCATGGCGCTCGAGTGTGGGCCCTAAGCCCATAAAGGCAGTTTATTGCTTAAATTCCTTACGAATTATTTTTTGCCTTATATAATAATAACAACCATAGGAATAAGTAGCTATTGTACAGCCTCCCAAATTTTTAATAATATAGCCGGAGCCAAGACCTATCGGCATATCAGCGCCTTATCACGGTGTTCAGCAGCGAAACAGGCGAGAGTACGCGCACGCGCATAGGGCTATCGGCTGTATGAGTGTCGTCTGCTACGCTGTTTCCTTGAGAGTGGTACACCCCCTGCCACTGCATGTGAATAACTTTGTCCAAGAGAAATCGTGGTTATTTGACGCGCATGCGCATATCAAATGTGCGTGTGATTTTTTTCCGGGTCACTTGCCCCCTTCCAGCGTGAGGAATGTCACGGAAAACATAAATAACAGTAGAACAGGACCGGTTTTCTGGCCGGAACGGTCTTAGGCCGCTGCGCGATATAATGTGATGAATAACAAATCTGATAACAATAAAAACTTGGCCCCACGGTGCTTAGCTACCTTTTGCGATAGCGAAACGACCTTGCGAGATAAGACCTTGTGTGTGTTGCCCTGAGAACAGCGGAGCAGACGACACTACCACAACAGATAGTTTTATGCGCATGCGCGTACTCTCGCCCGTTTGGCCGGTGAACACCGTGATAAGGCGCTGGCTTGCCGATGGGTCGTCGCTGCTGCTATATTATTAAAAATTTGGGAGGCTGTACAAGCTTTCAATTCACAATGTACATGACGGTCCTTTTATTATTGTGGTGGCCTTTTTTTTTAGGGTGGTCATTCACACTGGGACGTTTCGCACGAGGGACAGGAACCCCTATCTGAAGCAACCCCTAAGCCCCCTCCACTTCAACCACACACCAACATACTCGCCCACTACAGAAAAACGCCGCAAATAACCCCCTCACACGCACAGACGCACGCACACATGCACGCACACACACACACACACACGCCCACACACACGCACGCACACACGCCCACGCACGCACACATACGCACACACACGCACACGCACACACACACACGCACGCGCGCACGCGCACACGTGCACACACGCGCACGCACGCACGCACGCACACGCACACGCACACGCACACGCACACGCACACGCACACGCACACGCACACACGCACGCGCACGCGCCTGCAATTGCTAGACGTGCACGCGCACGCACATGCACACGCATGCACACATGCACGTGAGAAAAAATAGCGCTAAAAGGACAGGACAAGAAAGGACACAGGACCACGGCGCTGACTAACAACCAAATGTGTTTTATTTCTTCAGTCAGCATATATACTTCACCATTATCACTAAGCAATGACAAACAAATTTATTGTAATACTCAGCCTGCGCAGAGGCTAAGAGGCGATCAATAAGACATGAATTTTATCTCTTTTGGAAGGAGGGAAATCGAGGGGAGGCTAACACATGCCTCGCCACTGTTGTGGATGTGATAGGCTTCTGAAATGAGACGCGCGCATTCATCACGGTATTTTGACAAGAAAGTGGTAGCTTCAAAAATTGGGCGGCACTTGCATTTCTTACAGTTCTTACAATGAATGGCTAACTGACTATCAGCAGCCTGTTTTTTAACCTTATTCGAATGTTCCCGCAAGCGGTCATTCGCGCACCGCCCCGTTTGGCCGATATAATATTTCCCGCAAGAAAGAGGAATTTCGTACAATACACCTTGGCGACATTCAACATACTTCTGCTTATGTTTCTTAGTACATCCTCTTGTTTTCCTCCTCCCCTCTCGATTCACTTTCTGGCACAGACTACCGAGCTTATTTTGGGCAGAAAACAATAGCTTAACGCCTGCCCTGCCGACAACCTTCTTGAGATTGTGCGCCACCTTGTGCACATATGGGATGACGGCTATTTTTTGCTGCGAGTTTGTCTCCGATTGTATGGCAACTGAGCGTTTTTTCTTAAGGCCTGCTAAGAGGCTTTCAGCAATGTTAGCCAAAAGCGTTGCTGGAAAACCTGCAAGCTTCAGGCGTGCTACTTGCGACAGAAAACTTTCATCAACTTGGTGGTCACAAGACCTACTTAGCGCCGCCTTCATGCACGCTGTTGCAATGCCGCGTTTTACAATCTTCGAGTGGGCAGACGAAAAAGGAAGAAGGCTCTTTTGAGACCTTGGCGCATAACGCCAACAGACATGGCTATCTAAGTACGTGAGCTCCAAGTCTAAGAAGCGTAGTTTGGCTAACATTGCTGAAAGCCTCTTAGCAGGCCTTAAGAAAAAACGCTCAGTTGCCATACAATCGGAGACAAACTCGCAGCAAAAAATAGCCGTCATCCCATATGTGCACAAGGTGGCGCACAATCTCAAGAAGGTTGTCGGCAGGACAGGCGTTAAGCTATTGTTTTCTGCCCAAAATAAGCTCGGTAGTCTGTGCCAGAAAGTGAATCGAGAGGGGAGGAGGAAAACAAGAGGATGTACTAAGAAACATAAGCAGAAGTATGTTGAATGTCGCCAAGGTGTAGTGTACAAAATTCCTCTTTCCTGCGGGAAATATTATATCGGCCAAACGGGGCGGTGCGCGAATGACCGCTTGCGGGAACATTCGAATAAGGTTAAAAAACAGGCTGCTGATAGTCAGTTAGCCATTCATTGTAAGAACTGTAAGAAATGCAAGTGCCACCCAATTTTTGAAGATACCACTTTCTTGTCAAAATACCGTGATGAATGCGCGCGTCTCATTTCAGAAGCCTATCACATCCACAACAGTGGCGAGGCATGTGTTAGCCTCCCCTCGATTTCCCTCCTTCCAAAAGAGATAAAATTCATGTTTGATTGATCGCCTCTTAGCCTCTGCGCAGGCTGAGTATTACAATCAATTTGTTTGTCATTGCTTAGTGATAATGGTGAAGTATATATGCTGACTGAAGAAATAAAACACATTTGGTTGTTAGTCAGCGCCGTGGTCCTGTGTCCTTTCTTGTCCTGTCCTTTTAGCGCTATTTTTTCACTCGTAATCATGAACCAACCAGCCCAAATGCGTACCTTATTGCAACACATGCACACACACAGACACACACACACACACGCACAAGCACACACGCGCACGCACGCACACGCACGCACACGCACGCACACGCACACGCACCCACCTCCCGGGTCTTTAGAACAACTTGTTGCTGGGCGTGTTGGTTTTGATCTAAGAGAATTCGTTTGTTTATTTGCGCTACTTATCATGTTATCTCCCGAGACGGAGCCACCACCTTCCGGCGGCTGAAAACTAATGCCTATACCCACATGGCGCCCTTCTACGTGCCATGTATCCCACCCTCCTTCCCGCCACATGCCAATTGTACACCCAACTAGGCAGCGCCATGGAGTTTCTTACAATATACACTAGAGAGGAATCTGGCGCTAGCGTCTATGCGGCTCGCATCAAGGCCGTCTGCGTCGTCATGAGCCACCATTATGCTACCATGGCTGTAATTATGCCGTACGCGCGCCTTACTTTCATCGTTGGCTTGGACTGAAACGTTTCAGTTGCCGTATCACCCTCCATCACAGGCTTTCACGCACCACCCCCCACCCCCTCACCCCTCGTTATCCCCGGTTGAATCATCCCTCTGGAGGCAGATCCAAACCCATTCCCTCCCCACTCGATCCATCCTCACCCACATATCGCCATCCCTCTTTCCCACCCCCGCTTGTTCACACTGCGGAGACTTCGAAGACACCCCCCACGCCATCTGGCGCTGCCCTGCCCTGCTTCCTCTTCCCCTACCCAACCCCCCCCCCCCCCCCCCCCGACTCCTGGCTGTCTGCCCTTGCGCGCTCGGACGCCCAGTCCCAATGCGCCCTGGTCGACATGGCTCGGACCTATAGAGCTGCGCTTCCGCGGCTCCACCGTCCGAACTAACTTAGCCTGGCCAGGAATAAAACGTGTTTCTCTCTCTCTCTCTCTCTCTCAGTTGCCGTAAGTTCAAACGCAGTGCCACAAAAAACGCCAAGAAGAGAGCTTTATTATATATGTTGAAAATAAAGCACGCTGTTTTAAGGATAAGGAAAAAGGAAGTCCAGCGTATTCCTTTTAATGAGAGTCTATCGGAACAGCTGTCTTGGCATATCAATGTATAGTGAAGAAAACAAACCGAAAAATCTTTAGCATTAGAACTTGAGTTCTTTTTGTCTTTTTGCTTAAGCCACTGCGCGTGCCGAGGACGCTCGACAGTCCCCGCAAGGCACGCGCTCACGAACGCCGCGCATTTTTCTTGGTATTTTTTTCCTGCAACGGCGAACTTACTGCATATACAACAGCTCCACTGTTAAAATGCACATTCATCGCATTCTTCGAACAAGTAAAGCCGGCATTTAAAAAAGGGCTAGACTGGCTGCGACGAGAAATATTACTGTTGGCAGTCGTTCGGGAAACTGTGCATTTACTCATCTAGAGCGACGTTTTTTTTTTTTTTTTTTTTTCGACAAAACCAAGTTCATAGTTCCGCTTTCCTATATGAGGCACACACCCCGGTGCAAAAATATTTTAATGCCGCTAAAGCTGCATCATTGAATTACACCGCTATTTGGAGCGTGCAGAGGCCTGGGGCCGAGAATTTCGTTGTTTTAAACGCGTACGCGTTGATATACGGAGGCAACGAGGAAACCCTTTTGTGCGTCTGTAATGCGTGATGTATCACACTTTCAGTGCTTCAGGAAATGCTGTTAATAGAAGGACCTGGGATCTTTATATTTTCATTTAAAAACGCCTACATGTCGCCTAATAAAATGTTTCCCCAGCTTTGTAGTCGTGCTCAGATTAGAAGTCGATTTTAAGGGAGTCGGGTGTATAACGTTCCGTACGTGTATACATGGAGCCTCAACGAAGTATTTAATGAAATGCTCTGGGACCTTCATACTTGGCCATTAGACTGCCTATACTGTATTTAAACTAAAGCAGCGTAGAAAACCCGGCTAGTTGGTACAGATTCATCTTCACAGCGCACAAATAACGGGACAAGATGATAACACTGTACAAGCGCTGAACCAAAACTACAAATGTTTTATTGAAGATACACAACTATAAAGCCATCGAAGGTATAAAACAAAGAGAAAAACTTGACACATGAGCAGGCGCACGTTTTCATGCACCGCTCTCATAAAGATATGCAAATTCTGCATCTAAAAGCGACGAAGACGGAACGCAACAATTAAATTGTGTTCCCAGCAATGTAATTGTTTACAGCGGTGAAGCCAACTTTTAAGGGGCGCTGTTAATGGCGAAGCTTTGTTACCTTATGCATAACTCGACAATTCCATCTTGAGATTTCTGAATTTTTAATCAGTCAGACCAGCAATAATCCGAGGTGCATCATCAGACAGACGGGATGAATACCAGGTCCTCTCTTTATTGTTTGCTGCCGATAAGAGTGTTGACCTCGGCTTCGTCCATGTTCACCAAGCGTGCCGTTTCCCAGAAGAAGCGCTCGCAGCGCCTCTTGTCGGCCGCCTGCCTGCTGATCCACGCTCGTCGGCAGTCCGAGAAGTAGTGGCCCGTCTCCTTGGACAACTTCGGCTCCACCGCCAAGTAGATGGACGTCTGGGCGCCTTCATCAGCCGTCTGCAAGGCAGAATATTCCGCGTTTCCCGCGAGCCGCGAACCAATCAAGTTTGTTCTAGAAACGCCGGAATGTGACACCGAAACATATTTCGCTCCTTACACTTTCACGAATGTTTAAACCTTAGGTTAGCTCACCCGAGGATACGAGGCGATGCATGCTGGTAGACTACCGGCTAGTTTGGGACACTTGGGATCGTTAAATATGCGTTGAACATCTCACACGCTGGGATTGTTTTTTTTTTTTTTTTCTTCTTCTTTCGGCTCATCATTCTTACAACCTTCTAAGAGTGATGACTGCTTCGATGGAATGCAAGAGATGGGGAATTACTGCATAAAATGTAACAAATCACAAAACATTCAGAGCACTCTTGCCACTGTGAAGATAGAAGGCTAGCGAAGCTGTATTGGTGCAGACAGGAATCCCACAATATTTACAACTTCACAGTGAACTAATTAATTATGACAAGTAATTGAAACTGGAAGAGATCACAGAATCGTCTTTATAGGTAATATCTGTATAATGTATTACGGCATAGTCTTGATAAAGCAAGAGGCACGCCCTCTTCGTGAGTCATGCTCCTTCCGTAGACGGCCATGTATTACAGCGGAGGGGAATTCATGTAATGTTTAAAATTTCAGTGTGAGCGCTAACACAACATAACAAGTAAATAGAACTCGTCGCAATGATAGACTCGTTGTAGGCGCCAATGTTAGTATAATTTTTTTTCAAGATATTTGCATACTATTGAGAGCTTCAGAGCATTCTACACTAGCTATGGCGAGGAACATTTTTATTCTACGTGACTCTGTCCACGGACGCAGGTTTAGGTGGAACGTAGCCGTATACAGCTTCGCTGTGAAATAATGTGGAGCCTTTTGGCACAAACCAGACAGAGAGACAGAAACAGAGAGAAATATAATGACCGGAAGGGTTAGCTCCAACCTATAAAGGAGCGGGCTACTCCAAACGTTGGAATAATAAAAACGTACAATGGTTGTCTTAATCAACCACAAGTTAAGAATAAGTACATTGAAAGAGCCACGGCTGAAGATCATAGGCACACTCAGTAAACCACGTTATGTGTACAGTACTTATGTTGTCATACAGCAGTAATTTTCCAATAATATACAGCATGTGCTGCCCGAACGTCTTGGTGGAGACGCATAACAAGGTGCTCCGGCGTGAAATTCAGAGTTGAACACTTTGGCGAAGATAAAAGACTGCGTTATCTCGAAGAAATGATGCCGCCACCGCGTGAAAGTCAAAACAGAGGACGCGCAAGTAATCTGCACTACAGATTTTTTTTTTATTCGTTAAGTATTGGTGATATATCCGCATGTCCTAGAATGTGCTGCACATCCGCAGTTTGATCGTCCTGTCGACTGCGCCAATGGAATCTTCACTATTCCAGCCCAGTGATAAGAAGACTGCCCCCAGGGCGAAAAGTTGAAAAGGTCTATACGCAACTAGAGTTAGCACAGAAACTACTGTTATTTGATTGATTGATTGATTGATTGATTGATTGATTGATTGATTGATTGATTGATTGATTGATTGATTGATTGATTGATTGATTGATTGATTGATTGATTGATTGATTGATTGATTGATTGATTGATTGATTGATTGATTGATTGATTGATTGTAGGGTTTAACGCGCCGACGCAATGCAGGCGATGAGGCGGGCCGTAGTGGAGGGCTCCATATTAATTTTGGCCACCTGGGGATCTTTAACGGGCTCCGAAATGTTGCCCACACGGGTGTTTTTGCTTTTTGCCTCCGCCAGAAAAGCGGCCGCCGCGGCCGGCAGAAATTAATGTCACATTCCTTTCTAGGCAATATGAACAAGCTGTGGTTCCGGTTGCATTCAAAGTTCTCTGAGGAGCCGGAACATGACCGAAAAAAAAATTGCTTTGACCGGTAACTGAAGCTAATGGGCAGCCGAGTAAGGCTCCTAACTCCACTTTTAATGAAGCTAAACAGGAACTTCAAGTGCATATCTTGTCATTAAAGGAAAATAACTTAGATGTTTCATGTTTTAAAAACTTTTGGTTCTACCTCGATATTTGGGAGGAGCGATCTGGGAGAGAAAGCTTAAAAGAGCACCTAATTATTAAACCCGCCGCGGTGGCTCAGTGGCTAAGGCGTTGCGCTGCTGAGCACGAGGTCGCGGGTTCGATTCCCGGCCGCGGCGGCCGCTTTTCTGATGGAGGCGGAAAGCAAAAACGCCCGTGTGTTCGAGATTTCGGCGCACGATAAAGATCCCCAGGTGGTCAAAATTAATCCGGAGCCCTCCAGTACGGCGCGCTTCATCGCCTGCGTTGCGTCGGCGCGTTAAACCCCACCATCAATCAATCAATCAACCTAATTATTAAAACAAGAACGCTGCTTATATAAAATAAAATAGGTATTGTGGTTTGAGCACGCTCAATGTGCTCAAACGATAATAATATGCGAAAAATTTGCTGGCATTTCAGCTGTGGATCATTGGGTTCTTTTAGGCGCTTGCTTACAATTTTGCTATCTTGCGCATTCACAGTCAGCTCAATGTTTTTTCTTTTTATCGGGTACATCAACACATAGTGCCCGTTGTACCGGAAATGTGTATTACAGCCGCTCTTCTATCATCCGCTTTGCCGATTTTCTGTAGTTACGTGGGCTGTCTTCGATTAGCAATTGCCTACTCGGCATAGAGACTACCGAAGTCGCAACTATGCAATGTGGATTAGAATTAGAGACAGCTGGGCGAGTTGAAATGGGTTCATATTCAAAGTTTAACTGCGCGAAAGACGGATACAAGAAATGACACGGACGAGCGCAGAGCACGCACTGCGCTCGTCCATGTCCTTTCTTGTATACGTCTTTCGCGCAGTTAAATTTTGAGTATGCAATGTAGCTAGAAAGTTAAAACGTAAGATTGGGCGAGTTGGTACATATCCGTAGTAACAGCGCTAACGACACGAGACAAAAAGAAGAGAGGTTGACTAGAGAGGTTGACAGCATTGCTTCAGTTGGACTTTAAGATGTCATATATCAGGGCAGGCACCTTTCCGGCGATAGACAAAAGTAAGTTGAAAAGCAGTCCGCCTGGAGAGTTCGTGGCGATATTCGTCTTCACGTCCCCAGGATGCACGGCGTTCACTGTCACACCTGCGAGCAGCATGGAAATAGGGCATCAGCATACAATCATTTCTGCCAAACCGCATCCGCGCGGCAGTTTTCTGCGATGCCTGAAATTCCTAAATAACCTGTTAACGCCGCTTAGCTACCATAAACAGGCATTCGCCCAGTGGGTACTATAGGAGCAGCTGTTATTCCTGCCCTGCCCTACTCCCCTCCGTGTTTTATGAAAGGGATAACATCCTTCGCTAGTCCTGATCTCGAGAACCAAGGCCTCTGCCACTGGCTCCCTACTGCTCCAATCCCTGGTTAACCGAATCCGTCCTAATTACCCCTCCGTTTGTTATGCGGCACAGAATGTCCATCCTTCACGTGACGACCACGTCGACAAAGACAATGATGATGATGAAGGTGGGGGAAGTATGATGATGCTGATGATGGCAGTGATCATGAGGATGATGATTACCAGGGCTCTTCCTTCGTATAGGGGTGCCGGTTTGACACATATTGACTGGGCGTTTTTTTTCCCAGCCTCAACCCCGGTACCCACGATTTCATCTCATTAGCTCTAATCTCCTCTTTACTAGTCTACTGCGCATGTGCAAATTTGAGGCAGAAAATTCTCTATGCTATTTTGATCACTAGTTCCTGCCAACCGCTTTTAACTTTAATGTGCCTACCTCATACCGCCTTTATAATAGGGTAACGGAAATATTTCACATCATGAACCTTTAGCACTATCATTTATGGTGGACACACGGTACGTAGCATTCTCCAAATTCGCTAACCGGTTGTCTGTAATTGCACTTAAGTAGTCTGGTTTTGCTACTAGCGGTTATTTGGAGGAATTGGTACGAACCCAGAATGACATAAAAAGGCTTCTCTTCAAGAAAGCATGTACCAGAGAAATAGGCGAGATATGTATATAGCTTTCTGCCTCAGGTAAGTACCAGAGCAGCCTACTTGCTTTTCTGCTGCAGCCACTACCATCACAAAGCGCATATCCACGGGAAGGAAGACAAGGTGGGGAGACACCGAAATATTGATGTTGAGGATGGTGCGGGCTCCCGCGAGGTATGCTAGTCATATTGTCACGTGGCCAAAGACGACGCAGTTGTCTTCAAGGAAAACAAGTTTATCGGAGCGAACTTGTGCTCCCCTAACATCTCAAAAGAATACAGAGGCAGTGAAGCAGCGGTCAACAAATTGACTTGCGCAGGCGAATGTCGTCGAAAGGAATGCCGCGACGTCTACTCTGCAGGCTTTTATCTTTCGGCGCGAGTGCTTCTGGAACCGTCGATTAACATCAAGAACATTGTAGATCATATAAGATTATTCTGGGCTAGTGACGTTAAGACAAAACAGTCTGATTATCTGAATGAGACAGCCCTTGCGGCATAAAAATAAAGAATCAAAGACGCGCTTTGCTTGGGACACAGATAACAGAGCCGGGCTTGGCCGGGCAGTAAAAACATACAATAAATAAACAAATCAATACGTGGTTCACGGCATTACCCCCCCCCCCCCTCTAAGAGTGCATCGACCCGATGCTAAAACAAAAGACAATGCAAACAAACAACAACAAAGTCCGTGATCTTGCATAGTAAGGTTTCAAGCGAACCACGTGGACGACTTCGGGCCGCGTGCGTCGTCGTGATGTTCCAGAATCACTATTGGGGATCACCTCGTAGGTGAGTTGGCCGACACGTCGTAGAATCTGGTAGGGTCCGAAATACCGTCGCAGGAGCTTCTCACTGAGTCCGAGCCGTCGGATAGGAGTCCAAATCCAAACACGATCCCCTGGGTGGTACTCGGCGTCTCGGCGTCGGAGGTTGTAGCTACTGTGTTGTACGCAAAGGTGACATACGGTAGCACATCGTCCCAAGTCTTATGTTCAACGTCCACGTACATTGACAGCATATCCGCGATTTTCTTCTTGTTCAGGCGTTCCGTTAGTCCGTTCGTTTGGGGGTGGTACGCCGTCGTTCTTCGGTGATCCGTGTTGCTGTAGCGTAATATCCCTTTCGTCAGTTCCGCAGAAAAGGCCGTTCCGCGGTCCGTGATTAGGACTTCCGGGGCTACATGTCGCAGCACAACTTGGCTTATAAAAAACTTTGCCACTTCTTGTACAGTCTCCCTCGGAAGAGCGGCGGCCTCTGCGTAGCGCGTCATGTAGTCTGTCGCTACGACAATCCACTTGTTTCTGGATCGGGATGTAGGGAACGGGCCCAGAAGGTCCATTACAATCTGTTGGAAGGGCCTCGATGGGACGGCGATCGGCTGCAGAAATCCGGCGGGTCTCGTCGGTGGCGTCTTTCGTCGCTGGCAGTCACGGCAGCTCCGGACGTAGTGGGTGACGTCGGATGTAAGGCGAGGCCAGTAGTACTTCGCCTTGATTTTTCCAAGAGTGCGGGCTGTTCCGAGATGTCCGGAAGACGGGTCGTCGTGGCACGCTTCCAATATTTCGTCGCGAAGGTCTGCCGGGATGACAAGAAGATAATTTGTTTTGGTTCCGGGGCTGAAATTCTTCTTCACGAGAGCGGAGTTTTTCAGGCTGAATGCTGGTAGGTTGCGTTTTAAGGTCCTAGGCACGGCGACGTTGCATCCTTCGAGGTAGTCGATTATGACGCGTAAGTTGGGGTCGGCACGCTGCTGGGCGGCTAGGTCGCTCTCCGTCACGACTCCGAAGAACGCGCTGTCCTCATCGGAGTCTTGTGGTGGTGGGTCGGCGGGAGCGTGGGACAGGCAGTCGGCGTCGGAGTGTTTCCTGCCGGATTTATAGACTACTTGAACGTCAAATTCTTGCAGGCGCAAGCTCCACCTTCCAAGACGGCCAGAGGGGTCCTTCAAATTTGCGAGCCAACACAGCGCTGGTGGTCTGTCACAACCTTGAACGGTCTTCCATGCACGTATGGGCGAAATTTCGAAATGGCCCATATAATCGCGAGGCACTCTTTCTCAGAGGCTGAGTAGTTAGTTTCTTCTTTGGACAGACCGCGGCTTGCATAGGCGATTACTTTTTCGCACCCGCTTTGCTTTTCTACGAGGACGGCACCCAAGCCTATATCACTGGCGTCCGTGTGCATTTCCGTTTCGGCGTTTTCTTCGAAATGCGAGAGCGCGGGCGGGCTTTGCAGGTATTGTTACAGCTCGCAGAATGCTTTTTATTGGGCATTTTCTCAGCTGAAAGTGGTGCCATCTTTCGTCAAGCGCGTGAGTGGCTCTGCAATGCAAGCGAAGTTTGCGACGAAGCGCTGGTAGTATGCGCACAGTCCCAGAAATCTCCGCACGCCCTTCTTATTTCTCGGTCTTGGGAAGTTCGCTATGGCTGAAGTTTTCGCCGGGGTCAGGCCGGACTCCCGCAGCACGACATGGCACAAAAACTTGAGTTCCTCGTATGTAAAGCGGCCCTTTTCAGGCTTCAGCGTTAACCCCTACGTACGGATGGCCTCGAGTACAGACTGCAACCTTGCAAGGTGTTCGTCGAAAGTCCGGGAGAATACCACAACGTCGTAGAGGTATACGAGGCAGGTGTGCCACTTCAGGCCAGCTAGCACAGTGTCCATGACACTCTGAAACGTTGCTGGCACCGTGCATAGCCCGAACGGCATCACCTTGAACTCGTATAGGCCGTCCGGGGTTATAAATGCAGTCTTCTCTCGGTCTCTCTCGACCACTACCATTTGCCAGTAGCCTGTCTTCAGATTCATCGATGAGAAGTACTTCGCGTGGCAGAGGTGGTCTAGGGCGTCATCGATTCGTGGCAGGGGTTACACGTCCTTTTTGGTGATCTTGTTCAACTGCCAGTAGTCAACGCAGAACCTCAGTGTGCCGTCTTTTTTCTTCACGAGTACGAAAGGAGCAGCCCAGGGGCTTTTCGATGGCTGTAGAATGTCGTCGCTGAACATGTCCTCGACTTGTGTCCAGATGGCTTATCGCTCGTGCGAAGACACGTGGTACGGTGACTGTCGGGTAGGTCGGGCTCCATCTTCGGTTATAATTCGGTGCTTCGCTAGGGGTGTCTGACGTACTTTTGAGTTCGACGAAGAACACTCGCTGTATCGACGCAGCAAATCCAATAATTTGTCCCGATTTTCTTGCGCCAGCGCCGGCTTCACGTCGGAAGGATGCGGCAGCTTGAAAGCATGTGCGCGTGCGCATTCAAATCGGCAACCGCGATCACGTCACTTGAATCTTGCGTTTCTTCGATGAACGCAATTTCAGCGCCCTTGTTTAGATGCTGGTACTCCTCAGTGAAATGAGTGACCAAAACATGGTATTGGCGTTGTTTAAAGCTCGCAATGCCTCTTGCGACAGAGACACCGCGGCCGAGAAGCAACCCTTTGTCACTCTCTATAATACCTTCTATGTCCGGAGCAGCCTCTTCACAGTAGACGGCGACCATCAAGCTTGCGCGAGGTGGCAGGGTAACATTATCGTCGGCGATCCTTACAGCAGCACGGTGTTCGGGGTTGGGCTGCGGCGTCGTGGAGTGATCGCAGGCAAAAGTTATCGACTTGGTCTGTGGGTCAATTATTGCGCCATTGTCCGTCAAAAAGTGCATTCCGAGAATTACGTCGCGGGAGCAGTTAGGCAAAATGACACACGCCGCAGAGTACGTTGTGCCGTCTATGGGGACGCGCGATGTGCACGTTTCACTTGGCGTCACGAGGTTGCCTCCTGCTGTGCGTATGTGCGGACCGTCCCATCTGGTCATAACTTTCTTCAGTTTAGACGCAAATGGTCCGCTCATTACCGAATAGTCAGCTCCCGTGTCTATAAGGGTGACTACATTAAAGCCGTCGATGGACAGCTGAACGTTGGACGCCGCTTTCCTCGAGTTTCGGGTGCGTCGGGGCGTCGTATCTCGGCTTGTACGTGTTGACCGTCGAGCAGTATGCGTCGTCGTCTTCGTCGTATTCTCAGCGGCAGGATCGGTCATGTCGGGTACGCGTCGCGCCGTTTTGCTGTCGTCGTGTTCTGGAGTTACGTCAGGGTTAGATTGGGTCGTCGGGGTGAGGGCATGTCGTGAATCATGGTATTCAGCGAGTCGCTGCGTCGTTGGAGGGTTTTCATTTTTCCGCGGTCGTGCAACTTTACCTCCAGAAGTTGTTGCTTTTAGTTTCCCCCGCGTGCGCGGGGGGACTTTCCACGTGAGAAGTCAGCAGTGCTCCGATGGTTCGGTGACTGATACCGGTACGGCGACGGTGAACGGTTAAAGCGGGCTGGTCCTCGGTTGGTGTTGGAGAGGTATTCTTCGATCTCAGCAGGGCGCTGGCCGTATCGAGGGCGTGGGGCGTTGACGGAGAACCCTCGCAAACCGAGCCTCTTGTAGGGACAGCGACGGTAGATGTGGTCGGCCTCTCCGCAGTGGTAGCACAGCGGGCGATTATCGGGCGTTCCCCACACGTCGGTCTTCCTTGCCGTCTGGTTTCGGGCTACCGGAGGTCGGGCGAGCGACAGTAGGCGGCTGTACGGTGGGTCCTGTTGGCGACGTGTTGGAGCAGGGTGGGGTTGGCGAACTGCCGCGGAGTAGGACATAGCTTGTGGCTCGTGGGGTACTTCGGATGGCGTAGAAGTTCCCAACGCTTGTTGCACTTCTACCCTAATCACGCCGGTAAGGGAAGCGACGTGAGGCTGCGGCGGCGTGGGGAGAAGTTTCCGCAGCTCTTCTCTCACTACTGCGCGGACGCTTTCGCGTAGGCTATCAGCCGGAATCCGCATGTTGTCGACGTAGTTCGCATTGGCCGCGCCAACAACGTTGCGGTCGTACTGCTTAGCACGCATTTCGTGAACCTTCTTAATCGTGCTGGCTTCAGTCACGAATTCGGCGATGGTTTTGGGCGGGTTGCGGACAAGTCCAGCAAACAGTTCCTCCTTCACACCGCGCATCAAGAAGCGTAACTTCTTTTCTTCCGTCATTTCGGGGTCCGCGCGGCGAAATAGTTGCTTCATCTCCTCAACGAAGATCACGACCCCTTCGTTGGAGTGTTGCGTGCGCATTTCAAACAAAAGCGCGGCTCGTTCTTTCCGCACAACGGTGGCGAATGTTTTGAGGAACTCCCTTTTAAAGAGAGTCCAGTCGGTTAGGGAGCTTTCATGGTTTTCAAACCACGTTTGGGTCGTATCTTCTGAGTAGAAGAAAACATGGAAGAAAGTTTCTTCGTCATCCCACCTGTTAAAGATGCGGACGCGCTCCACTTTCTCCAACCAATCATTAGGGTATTCTCGGGGATCCGCGGAAGGATGGTGGTTCCCGGGGCTGGTCATGGTGGTGCTGGTCATGGTGCCTGCTTTGATCATGGTGGTGGTCACGTCGTCTTCTTTCTTCACTTTATCCGGAAGGAGCCCAAACTCCGGCTGAAGATCTTGCTGTCGGCGGCTGGCACGAGTTGGACTTTCTTGTCGGCTTGACGAGGGCGTAGGGTGAATTTACCTAGCACCTCACCAGATGTCACGTGGCAAAAGACGACGCAGTTGTCTTCAAGGAAAACAAGTTTATCGGAGTGAACTTGTGCTCCCCTAACAACTCAAAAGAATACAGAGGCGGCGAAGCAGCGGTCAACAAATTGACTTGCGCAGGCCAGTGTCGTCGAAAGGAATGCCGCGACGTCTGCTCTGCAGGCTTTGATCTTTCGGCGCGAGTGTTTCTGGAATCGTCGATTTACATCCAGAACATTGTAGATCAGAGAAGATTATTCTGGGCTAGTGACGTTAAGACGAAACAGTCTGTTTATCTGAATGAGATAGCCCTTGCGGCATAAAAATAAAGAATGAAAGACGCGCTTCCCTTGGGACACAGATAACAGAGCCGGGCTTGTCCGGGCAGTAAAAACAAGCAATAAATAAACAAACCCATACGTGGTTCGCGGCAATATAAAATAACACTGGTGATGGTCTTAGATGTGAAATTAGGCTACTGCCCCCTAAAGTACTATAACCTTTCTGTGAGGACACGGCCTTAGCCATGTCGCATGGTTCGAATTACGGTGAACAGTGCACGGAATTTTTCACTTATGTAGTACAGGGGTTTGGAGTGAGGAAGAAATATGAACATGTAGCCCCAAGAACTTCTGTCTCTGGGTGTACCTTGCATTATATTTCACTGAGGATTTTACATTGAACTGAAGCCTGTGTTACATAGGGTCCACCCTGCAACTGATTGTCATTTCTGTTCATGCAATTGCACAAGGGTGTACTGATGGTCTTGTTGGTACATTTTAGCTACAAAAAGCAGCGCAGAAGACGGGACTAAGCAAGAAACGCCCAGAGCACGCAAGAAGCAGCGCCTCTGTTGCGTATTTCTTGCTTAGTCTCGACTTTCGCGCTGTTCTTGAAGCTGAGGTGATGTTAAAGCAACGTCCTAGCACTCGACGATTATGAAGTAGGAGGAACTGCATAGTGAAGGCAGTCGCGGAATGCGTTACCAGTGTGGCGCAGCTTGTGGGCCAGCGTGCGCGTGAAGGCCACCTGGCCGAGCTTGCTGCATGCGTACGAGGCAGTCGGGTGTCGCAAGGGGGTGTGGCCCCGCGCGAGCTGCTCCGGGTTCCGCAGCGTGCCCAGGTGGTGTAAGAGGGACGACACGTTGACCACGCGACTGGGGGCGCTCTTTCGCAGCAGTCCTGCACGAGCGGTGATGCAGCATCCGTTGCGATTACAGAGGAACACGTACAGTCTTTGTCAAAATTTTGTGGGCCAAGCCGGAAACGTGCGGGCTGCAAAAAATTCAATGAACAAGCTTACGTCCTGAACGAGGCTGAAACTTTTTAAGCAGGAAAAGCTAGAGAAAACACCTTTCTTTCTTACTGCCTGAAAATATTTTTGTCACATTTAAAGGTGAAGCCGATTTTTTGGATTCTTTGTGGCTTAGGATTGGCCCCCAAAATTTCGACACTGGATGTACGCTTCATCGTACGCAAAGGCAGCAAACGTACTCGACTCTCGATAATTCGAAGACGCTTAATTGAAATTTTCGGTTAATAAATTGGAAGTGATGCTCCGGTTCAGGCAGTTTTACTTGCAATTCAGTGGAAGCCATCGCTCCATAACTCGAAGCTAAAACCCATTATATCGGTTAATTGCATGTTACTTCGAATAAAAAACATCGAGGTGGCCGTAATTTCTCGATAAAATCCGATATTTCAAGCGCCGAAACACCGCCGCGCTCTGGTCTACGTCGGCACCGTAGCAACTCAGTCAGCTCCCCGTCGATAAAGCAGCAGTGCCGTTGAGACTCGCGCCAGCGTACGCCTGCCTCTCTCTTTTCAGTGCAGGACGCTTTACGGGCTCACCTTGTCGTCGTAGCTCGCTAACGGTCCATGCGACTGCCGGAATGAAGCGGCGCAGCGAGATAACGGACCCAAGTAGAGCATACCGGCGATAGGGAGTCACGCTGAGGCTTCAAAAACCCCGTGGTCTAAATAGCCATAACCGTTCAAACCTCCTGAACCACTGGCGCTTGTCTCCCCGTTACTTAGCGCAAAAAAGTTCAGGCAAAATATGTGTATATAACAGGCAGCCCCCGCGTTAATTTGGTTAGGAGCGCTGGTTGGGTTGGTTTGAAATGGCGCGTTCGAAATGCCGCAGAAAGGATCCAGCCGCGCAAGAAAAAAAATGGCGCGTTCGAAATAACGCAGAAAGGCTCCAGCCGCGCAAGAAAAAAAAATACGCGTTCGACATGACGCAAAAAGCTCCAGCATACGAAATTAAAGCAAGCGCAAAAGGAACAGAACTCCCGCTTGTGCAGTTTCAGGCAGAGGGCGCGCGAGCACTGCGAAGGCGGGAAATTTGAAATGCAGCAGTGAGCGGTTAACGGCGCTCCAACTTTCACTTCCAACATCCTTCACATTGAGTGGAATGGCTTTAAGTTTTTGGTGCTCAACCTTTGTTGTTGTGCGCAGCGCCGTGTGAGCAGTTTGCGTGGTGGGCCCTTCAGGCTTCGAATTTGGCGGTAAGTCTCAACTGTCAGAGAAACCCATATTGTACGCCCCAATTGGCGATTACAGTCGAGATTTCGAACAAAGTCGAGAAGGTAGATGTGTTGCTGACTAGTGAAAATGCAGTTCTTGTGCTCTATGTTTATTTGATAATTTCGTTAATTGGAAGTTTTTTGCGGTCCTCGTGGACTTCGTATTAACGGGAGCCTACTGTATATAAGGGCTCTCTATTGATTCAGACATCTTTAACTGAGGATAGCAATTAGAGCCTCCACCAGCTCCACAGGGGATAAGTCCTTGTCGAGGACCCTCAGGGCTGCTTCAAGGCCATCTCCTCGAGAAGTGTTCATTGGGCGAGAGGAGGCTGATGATCCACTCCCGAACAACCCAATTAACAATTTCTGAAGTTGTGCAACCGCCTATTTCACGGCCATACAGAGAATCACGGCCCGATTTCCATCGTATCAAGAAGACAATAAAAGAAACTGATTACACAGTGGCGTGTGACCGCTGGGGAATACTGCGGAAGCCAGCAATTACTCCGGACTCCAACGCAATCTAAGCCTGTCTGACGCTTCAACAATAGAATCGCCCCTGAAATCTCACAAAATAAGGCTTCCATCTGATGCATCGAAACGCTCTGCGACAATGTTTTATCCCGGTCTCTGTGCGCGTTCGTGAAAGCTATGCATGGTTGAAAAAGTTTATGGACGAAAACATAACTGCGATAAAACTAGCCAACGACATTCCGCGCATGTTTTTTCCCTCTAATTGAGAATTTTCACGCACCGACCGGAGAAAATGCTCTTAAATATTCGAGTATTTATTCACATAAATTCAATATTTTTTTTTCATCGAAGCGTTAGTTTTATTTCGTTTATCGCTCTTCATTTTGTCTTACCGTTCTTGATAAACAAGCCTGCTTGCCTCGCACTATACCAATATAAACTAAACTCAAGAGCGTTTCACAGTGAATACATAGCGCAGTTTTGCTTAGCTCAAGTGTAAATCGATGCATAGTAACCACCCCGCCGAGTGTCTTCGTCACAAAGTATGGCACTGTCTCAATCCATGGCATCCACTCTGTCGCTGGTCGGCATTTCTGCTTATTGCGACGACGCGCTATGTTTAAAGGTACAATAGTAATCCGTTCTAAGTTCCTCCAGCACGATTACCCGGTAGCCTAACATCAATTCTCTGGCGAAAACTTTGACCAAAAAATGAATCTGCGGGCGTTGAGGAGGGTCTAAGCGTCTGTCTCTTATGATATCGTTGCGGAACACGCGGACATGGTAGATTCCTTCCTTTAAAAGCTTTTTCTGTATCTACTTTGTCTTTGAGAAATTATATGTCACCAGAATGAAGGGAGTCAAAATTACTGTGAACTCAAGGAGCCATAAATTATGGTTTCCGTAGACACCTCTGTCTTCAGCGTAGGCGGGGAGACCATGTGCGCCGTTCCTACCGCGTGGAGGAAAACCCCGTCGTCACATTGGCGCCCATTTTCGCGTGAAGCCTCATTCGGGCGCCAGGCAAACAATGGCAGCCGTAGACGCGCGACAAACAAGTGTGCCAAAGCGAATTGGCCTTCCCGGCTGGAACAATACCTCGTTGGTTGTTCCCGCCCAAGGTCAAGTAGGGTGCCGCTAGCTAGTAATCCCCGACCTCTGCCTATTACGGACACTTCATTTTCTTTCTTTCGGGTGGCTGTGTCTCGCCAGATTGCCTGACAGCGCTTTCCTGCTCTTTTTATGCCCAAGGCCGATCGTTGATTGAACAAGAGAGATGTCGCTGTCCGTTGTTTGCTCAAAAAAGAAAACGCTGCAATCACGAAACTAGCAACGAAAGAACCGAGTAAAGAATAAGAAGGGTAGAAGTTTTGGTTGAAGGCTTTTAAACTGTTTTCACGGCACCCGTCGAGAGCAGGAAAATTGTTCCTTGTCAAGGAAGGAGGGACGCAGAATCTTGACCTGGTTTTGCGGCTCAGTACTTTAACTGGCGAGATTTAACCTTGTCATGCTCAACAGGAAAATTGTAGGCGGCCGCCCGAGTTCATTTCTCTCTCTCTCTCTCTCTCTCTCTCTCTCTCTCTCTCTCTCTCTCTCTCTCTTTCTGTGTACTTGCTAAGGAAACCTATCCATACTTCAGTCTCAATATTGACTGCAATAAAGGGCGAAATTAACGCTTCGTTACTGCTATTAGCATGTCAACCCATCAGTATATCTTCCGTCATATAAACGCTCAATAGCGCGACTTGTCGGACCATTTTTATGTGTCCGATAGGCTATAGCTATTCAGACGGGTAACAAATGACGCTAATCAGCATAAGCTGCTCGACGAATTGAGGCAATTTAGAAACTGACTCTCAAGAAACTTATTTCGCCATTTTTGACTGAATTATGACCAGCGAAGGCGTCAAGTATCAGTGTTAGACGATACTTACCGAGTAGCTTTATCGTCAGTAAGTAGTGACTGAGGTAATTGGACTGGTAGCCCAACTCGTATCCGTCTTCAGTCAGCTTTATCGTGTTGGAATCTACAACGAGAAGTAACCGTACATCTTATAAGCATCAAGAAGGACTTTTTAGGGAGTCATGCTTTCAAACAGAAAGCCTTTGCATGTTTGTATTTGGTTACTACGACGGGTGAGTACGCGCCAAGCAGTGATACGGCTTTTTTTTCTCAAACATGTTGCAAAAGGGGACAATTTCTACGCAGCTATACATAAAATGCGCGACCTCTCATTAGTCTGGGAACATACTGTGATGAACAAGCAGCCATAAGGTGAACATGATGTCACCTGTAGATGTAAAATATAAAAAGCTACGCCGGAGTAAAACTTCTTTATGCTGTGCAGCGCTGGTAAAGCGAGAGAGACGGCTTGTTTGAGGACGGCTGCGTGTATGGTATAGCTGTTGAGTATAGCTTTTCGAGTATGGGTGTGTGGCTGACATTATCAAATGCCCCTTTGAAATCTAGGGGCATTATGGCTTTCTGGTGGTCCCGGGGGGCTTTAAATATGACCTTTTCTTTAAACTGAAGAAGGATGCCCTGGGTAGAAAGATGACGGCGAAATCCACACATGGTATGAGGAAAGATATAGAAAGCAAGCGAAGGTGCCCCAACTGAATACAGAAAAAGCATCATAAACAAATCAACCTGTCTCAATAAAACTCCACAAACGTTTCCCCGCATTACGTACCAATAACGAATCTGCGAAATATTGTCCTTTAATATTTTTTGTGCACGTGCCCCTGGCTTTACGGTTGAGGTCACATGCAACTCATAATGATGATGTCGTAGCGGCGCTCTGTTGTTGAAGGTGATTGCGGGCGGTGCATATCGTTACGTTGGTGCTTTATACCGTCAATACTGGATGCAATATCAAAATAAAAGCCCACTTTCTAAACTGTGAAGTATACACGAACGAATACAACCCGATGTCCGCCTCAAAAAGCTGCTCACCTTGTACTCATACTCAGTACTTTAAAACATTATCCTCTCAAGGACCAAATACAGACTTTTCGTAGAATGATGTTCCACGAGCAGCGACCCTTTGCCTTGAGGACTAACGTAGCGAGAAAACTTTGACGAAATCTTAAAGATTCGTGTTTACTGAGTCACCAAAAATTGCTACCCATGGAGTTACGCCTGATGGCCTTCAACTATCTGAAAGCAGTATAATCATATCTTATTCGCGCTATTAAGCACAAAGCAATGTTCTAAGGTTTATGGTAACTTCAGCAAGACAATTTACAAAATAACTAATATTTTGTGAGCCCTAAGCCACGAGAGAATATGAAAGTCGAGAAATGTTGGGCGGGATTTTTGATGCACAGAAAATATTATAATAACATTTCCTGTAGAATATGCTGCAGACTTATTAAAAATTGCGTTATCTCTTTAATCCAAGCCAAGTCTTGGAAATATGGTAAAGTGGGAAGTACTGTCCCAAACCCGAAGTTTATTACTCAATCACACTCAATAGTGTCGAAATAAGCCCCCCCCCCAAAAAAAAAAAAAAAAAAAACAGGCGATGTTTTTTTTTTTTTTTTGAAGTGCATTACTGCAGACCGCTGGAAGGCATGGTCCAGTCGCCACACCCGCGACTAATAAGTCACTGTTGACGAAATTAAAGTTTGCATCCATCCATTCATCAAGCGAATTATAGCCGCACAGTTTGGCCGGCTATTTCTTCTGTTATTGACAGTTAAGGGAGACGGTCACGTTTTTACTTCGCGAAAATCCTCAAAAGAGCGGACTTCCGCACGTGCAACTTTCGAACGACTCGAACCTGCTACAACGCCAGCGTTGTTTATGAGCACATCCAGGCGCGGTTCGGATTTTAGGATGTCGTCGCAGAAGTCGTTCACGGACTTGAATGACGCCAGGTCAAGCTGCTTGACCACCACCACTTGTCGAGTCTCCTGGAATATCTCCTCGGCGGCTCGCTTAGCCCGCTCCATGTTGCGGCAGGCGAGAATGACACGAGCTTTGCGTCTCGCCAGCTCCGTTGCTGTGGCCTTGCCGATGCCTGCGCGGGGAACAAAGATTGACTCGAAACCTCAGTCACTGCTGCCAAAATAGGTACTAAAAATTACACTTATCGCAAGGTCTGGTTGCAACTTATTTTATTCTGCAATCGCGCATTTTTCGGTACCCTTTCATCTGCAGAAGACAGTGTGCACGTTATACAAAGCCCACCCCCTTCCCCTGTCTCTTTAAACTCTGCCGTCCATGCAGGTTGTAGTTTTATTTAATTGTGTATCTATTCATTTATTATATTATTTATATTGTATTATTTATACCATATTGTATATATATATATATATATATATATATATATATATATCACAGCCAAAATTCACTAATAAAGCTCCCAAATGAACAGGTTTCCCTTGGGTTTGCTCAATGAATGCTAAGCATATCTTGGCTTGATTATACAGTATTCGCCATAACTGTGTTCTTGAGCCCAAAGACGCGGGTTCGGTTCCGGCCGCTGTGGCTGCTTTTCTTATGGAAGCGAACAGCGACAACGCCAGTGTGTCGAGATTTCGGTACAAGGTAAAGATTCCCGGGTCATTAAAATTAGTTGAGAAACATCCACTGCGGCACTGATAGCTCAGGTGTAGTTTCGGCGCTTTAAACGCCCTAAATCTGAAACTGCTTGCTAATTTGCGTCGCTTCAAGGAAATGACGCTGTGGGCATCAACTTCCGCAAAGTTCTTCTACGCCATTGCTCTCCACAAGTATGTTGGCATTCCTGATCTCGCGACTCTCCAATCGGAAACAAAATTTTCCTTCGAACGTAAAAAAATAAAATTGTGAATGCTTCCGCGATGAACCATGATGCAATATTCTTCATATTAGTCACATTATAATGAGAGGTACATTATTCTCTGCAACCGTATACAAACAGCTACTTTCCATTTACATATCTGCACGACCTCCAACGATTGTAGCACTAAGAAGACATGCGTTCGTAAATAAGCTTATGAAACTAGATAGCATACTGACAGCCCTAATTCAAAATAACGCATGTTTGCTCACATGTGATATTCTCGTCTGTGGGACCTAAAATGACAAATAAAGGTTTTGCATTTCAGTTTTCAATATAAAAATTTGACATCTATAAAATTCCGCATAGCCATGTGCATCAAGGATTAAAGGGACACTGAAGTGAATTTGTCAAGCTCCCGTTTTTGCTTGCACTGCGTAGACTGGCTCAAATTAGCACACTTTTCATCGTTTATCCGGTTGACAAATCGGTAATTATTTTACAAAGCGCGAAAGAAGAAAAACTACCATGCGCGGTTTGCGGCGGCCGCACCAACTAAGGCTGTGACGTTGAGAGGAGGGGCGCCGTGATTGGACGATGCCCAAGGTTAGCAATCAAACAAGTTTCGGTTTCGGTTTCGGTTCTGTAAAACATAACCAGTGGCGTTGTTGGATGGGCATTCTCAATATCTCAGTAATCATCGTACCGCGCTTCTGCCATGTTGGCGGCTGTAAAATGCACAAGATAAGCCTCCCAGGACGGCTTGTAGTCGTAGCATTCACTAGCCGAGACCTACGCAGTGCATGAACGCCCTCCGCGTACCCGCAGACGCCCAAATGTCATGCGCTTTTCCCCCATATTTGGAGCTTGCCTCCCTCATGCCTGTATCGTAAAAAGCGTGTTCGCACCAGGCCAAGGGTCTGTTCATTCTGGCCTGTGCCCACTGCCTGCAATCAGTCGGTGCTTATGGCAACAGCACGCCAACGAGAAGTCGCTAGCGCGCCAGTGCCAGCCTGCGCGTGTTTTGTGAACTAGTTCGTGTAGACATGAACGTTGCGGCCCAAAAAAAGGTGAACTCAATATAGAAAATATCGGCGGAAAACATAAAAGTTAACTTACAAAAAAAAAAAAAAAAAAAAAAAAAAGCACATACCCGCGGGGATTCGAACTCGTGACTTGCAAAATATCTGCGATGAACTGCATAACGCCTCAGCCCACTCGGCCACGAAGCGGGATCCGCAGGCCTTCTTAATATAGGGTATATATTGCACAACCGGTTTACACTTTTATTTAGTTTTGGCATTTCAAGCAGCTTAGGTGACTATTTGTTGTACTGCGCTCGTGCAGTAAGCGTCGCCCGAGTTTTCACAGTAGCTCACGTCTAGCAATTGCATTTCGTAGACGGAAAAGCGTTCGCAGATGCGTAGTCGTGCTGCTGACCGCTGTTCTTGTTCGCCCAGCGCAAAAAAGTGCTTCCCGCGCCCTAGTTTTACGCTGTACGGTAAAAATATCAGTTGATTTTATTTATTTAGTACCTATATTAACTTCGCTGACTCTTCTCCCGCCTTCAAGAGGCCTTATATTTTCCTACTGGCGTACCAGTCAGCGAAGCGTCGCATGTGCGCTTGTGCAGCGCCTGTGTGAAGCGACCTTGACTTGGAGCTAGATACAGTGTACAAACAAACCAAGTAAAGAAAGGCACATTCTTCCATTCACAAACGTGTCCTGGCTTCGTTTCAACTAAGCGAACGAATTGCGACCAAGCAATTTTTTTTAACCTCCTTGATTGCGACGACCCGCCGGCGGCCGGCGGACGAAACGCTGGGCCGACTGACTCTGTCTGAAGGCCGGGGAGCCGTGCAGTAGCGCAGCCAGCCAATTGCCACCTGATCCCCTCCTGACGTCACACGAAAACGCCACAGAAAATGGGCGAGCGTAAAGAGAGGAGGACAGCATTTTCGAATTAGTTTTTCTACTAAATAAAATCGCGTAAACGCGCCTAGAGTGGTCGAAACATGGCCTGGGGACTCCGGACTACAATTTGCGCTAGTAATCCCGCAATGTTTACATATCACTTCAGTGTCCCTTTAAGAAGCAGTGGAATTTAGACTTACGTTATGTACAGTTCTACGGTTAAACTCCGTAAGCATAGCGGTATAAAGACAACAGAGGAATAGCACATGTGGTGTGACCTAAAATGACAAACAAGTGACTTGCATTTGTGGTTTGAATATAAAAATTTGACATCTATAAAACTCCCCATTGCAATGTGCATCATGGATTAAGGAGCAATGGAATTTCGACTTAATACCCCTGTCACACGGGCACTTTCAATCGCGATTGAGTCGATCCGGATCGAGCTCAATCCGGATCGGGCACCTGCTACACGGCAGTTTCAATCGCGATCGAGCTCGATCCCGCTCGAACTCAATCCTGGTTTCTCAAGCGCGATCGAGGCTTCCAAGCGCGATCGAACGAAAGCGGCGATACTCTCGTCCCCGCTCAGTAATGGCACAGAATGTGACAACTTCAACTAACGCCACAAATTGTGTCAAATAACTTGACCCAAATAAGCGTGAGGTAATATTTACATAGTTACGTATACCTACGACCGCGCGAAGTTACCAGACGCCGGCCGCAAGTACATGGTTAGCGCCATCTGGCGAACACGAGCGCAACCCGTGCAACTTCTCAATCGCGATTGAAACGTGCCGTGTAGCAGCGGCAGTACGTCGAGCGCGCTCTAAAACTCGATCGCGATTCACTTCAATCGCGATTGAAAGTGCCCGTGTGACAGGGGTATTAGTTATGTAAAACTTGTACGGTTTTACTCGATGAGCATTGCGGAAAAAAAGATCATAAAGGAATGGCACATGTAGCGTGACCTAAAATGAGAAACAAGTGTCTTGCATTTCTGTTTTAGATATAAAAATTTGACATTTATGAAATTCCACATTGCAATCCGCATCGTAGATTAATTTAGGAGCAATGGAATTTCGGCTTAAGTTATGTAAACGTTGTATGGTTGAACTCGGTAAGCATTGCGAAACAAAGACAACAGGGGAATGGCACATGTAGTGTCACCTAAAATCGCAAACACGCGTCTTGCATTTCTGTTTTCGATATCAAAACTTGACATTTATAAAATTGCACACGGCAATGTGCATCATGGATTATGTAGCAATAGAATTTCGACTTAGGTTATCTGTTGTGTGGTTGAACTCGGTAAACATTGCGGAATAAATACAACAGGAGAATGAACACAGCAATGTGGCCCCAGAGAAACGCGAAGTAGACTGAACACTAAATGGTTGATGGCAAAAAAAATTTCGAAATAAAAAAATTGTATTAGACTGATGAGGTATAGGTGTGTGCGAATATCATTTAATTAAGAACGCCGTCTTGCTGCAGCCGGCATTGAACGGCTGTTTCTGGTCTCAATGAATGTGATTGTGATAATTTGCGGGGGGGGGTAGAAATTATCGTGTAGTCGCGCGTATATGTGTATATATTGCACCTCTACGTTACCATAGGTTTCCATTATTGATAAATGTGGTGAAGATTATGTGTCTTTCGGTTATTTTAACATCATTTTGTAAATATGTGGAGAACCGTTCAGCTCAGATCTCGTAGATGTAAAATTTTTCGTGTCAGATTTTACAACAAGCCTTATTTTCTCCTAAGACTTCTGGAATTTCTAACGCGAAAGTGCTTTGGAAACACAGATTGACTAGGCATTTTATCGATCAATAAATGTTATGCCTGCACCATCCGCTTCCCCAAATCAATCATTTCTGCCACAGGTATACGGGCATGAAGGCGTGCGTGACGTTAGGCGTACTAGAACTCAAGTGTGTGCCGTATTTGACACTTCCGAAACTCTTTAACGGCAAGCGTTGTGTGGTATGTCATATTTGGTCGGAGTCGCTGAACGGGACACCTGATTGGAAGTCACCTTCTCTCTCTCTCTCAAGAATAACAAGATCATCATCACCATAATAATAATTCGTCATCATCCTGATCTTGTCCACTGCCGGACAAAGGCTTCTCCCAACGATTTCCGTCCGCGTCTATCATAAGCAAGCCAAGTCCATTGTTTGCCTCGAAATTTTCTAGTTTTTCCAGTCCTGTAATTTTCAGTCCTAGTTAAAGCACAATCGAGGGCTGGCTTACACACATTTGTCCCAGCTTAGCGATGTGGTAAGCCTCTACCACCTCTCGGGCCGTCGTATCTTTATGCGCAAACAACACTTTCGGTTTTCTAAAATCCGGATAGCACCGGATGGCGCAGGTTTTTCAATGCTTTGAAAGGTGCGCCTGCGCATCCTTTTTAATACTATTGCTGTGTTTCATTAGGTGCACATTCAGACATTTCCCGGTTTGGCCGATATACTGACTCCCGCACATCAACGGAACACTGTAAACAACCCTCGTGCAACACTGAACAAATGGGTCATTGTGGTTAACACCGCAACCACAGGGCCTAATCGCTACAGAGACTTCTCGCCTTTCAACCGCCCTTCTATTGGCAGTCACCCTGCGGATAATCCATCTGCTGTCCCTCATAGGCTTGGTGCGTCCAGCCCAAGCTCTATCACTGCTGGAATACTCTTCTTATAACTCCATGGGACTCACCAGCGTTGGCGCCCGTGATGATGACAGTCTTGCCTTCCATGCTGGCCTTGGAGCGGCAGACACCCTTGCGCACAAACACAGCCAGGACGCACAGAGTTCCCACCTCGAGAAGGAATATGGCTTCGCGCAAAGTTCGCCATATCAAAAAGAACAGCTTCTGATACGGAGTGTGGTGGCCCTCGCCAGTGACACTCGATCGCCCTTCTTTAGGCGACGCAGAGTGGGCCTGCGGGAGCTCTTCAATCGTCGCGCCCATTTTGGTGATTTCTGGTGCCAGCGGTCCTCAGTCATCGAATAAACATATTCGGGGGCCGTTGACACATTACCCGAAAGAAAGTGTCTATCTAGCACATGGGTCATCCATCTTCATCACGTCTGGCTGCAATAAAATGACAAATGGCGTCAGGGCCGGAAAAACATACTCTAATTGAAGTTTGGATTATGAAGAAATGCAGAGAGGGCTGGTCTTTTTCCTTCAGGACTCAAAGCAAGTGTTTTGGAAAACACAGCATTAAATCCGTGGCAATATATGTAAAATAAAGGCATATCTTGAACCATTTTTAAACGCAAATCGTCTTAGGGAGTAAAATGTATGTTTTGAAGCATCAATGAATGAAACGCTGTCCTAGATTACTTTCAAGCGTCTAGCGGCTTTTAAAGAGTAGGAAAACAATAAGAGAGCATCGTACGTACCGAATCAGCAATCACTCTGTTCTGACAGTGAATCCTTCTAGCAAAGTGGACAATATTTCTCTTAAGGGATTTCTCCTTCTTTGCAAACAGCACTGACAGGAGCACGGCAGAAATTCAAGGTGTTCTGTCGTGTTGCTACTCGGAGAACATCAAGCGGCTATTCTGAAGCGCCAGAGGTTCAAGCTGGCTTCTCCGTCCTAAGGTAGGCTTTATCCGCCTAAGAATGCCCCGGAAATGCCCTTGCGTGTTGGCGCCAATAGCGAGGCGTAGGGTGACGGCGGAGGTATACAAGGAAGGGTGCTCGCGAATGAGTGAAAGTGGCGGGAGGGTGTTCTGTGTGATGTGCGACTCCTGCTGCGACACACGCAAACCGGCGCGATGGACCGGTTCTTCACGGTCGCTCGCAATCATCTGACGTCACACTCGCACGTACACGAGCACAGACAAAAGGAACATTGTTCTATTCGAGCGAAAACACGAGCAGGGCGAAGCAGCCGGCTATAATGAAGCGTATTCTATAAACGTCGCGCGTAAAGAGTTCCCGTGAATAGAAAGTGGGACCAACTACCTCTCCCTGCCGTCGTTAACGTCATGAACAATAGTATTCACACTGGCTGGATAAGACTCAAATTGCGCACTGCGCAGTCTCTTTCATAGAAAATGAGCATTGCTGAAGTAACTGGGAACACGCCCTAATTAGAAAAAAGGACGTCATGTAACGGAAGTCTTAACGAAGCAAATATAAATTACCGGACGCGCGGGAGGTTCATGCTCGCAGCGGGTGTGGTGCAATTCATACCGTAAAAATGTTCTCCGCTAGTCTTTTCGTGACTACCCAACATAATTAATTATCAAGATCTCGACCATTCCACAACACTTCTTAACGCATTTGAAAGAGAACTCCTTTCGTGTGGAAGATCAAGCTCAGCGAACGGGAATTTTTAACTTAGAGAGAGTGCGTATTATTCGTATTGGTACACGAGACAATCAACTTGTTTGAAAAAGAAGGTAGCCGTCATACCCCTACATTCATGGTGTGAGCCACAAGCTCAAGAACGTACTGGGGCGGTCGGGTGTAGACCTTGTTTTTTCTGCTCCTGACAAATTGAGTAGTCTTTGCCGCAAAGTAAACAGCGAATGCCCAGCGGCCATTAATTGTACGAAGAAACATGAATGTGGGTGTGATACTGGTGGGAGGTATATATGTGTGTTGTTATTTCATGCAAAATAAAGTTTTTGAAAGTTGCGCTCGCCTTTTCCTCTCTATCTTCGTCCTCGTCTTTAGCCCAAACTTATTCGTTCGTACGTCATGAACCAATTAGCCAGAAACAAGTCCTACTAAACATGCAAAGCTCTTCCTTTACTGCCGGAAAAAGGTTAAGGTTATCTATGAGATACCATTGTCATGTAAGCGGTCGTACCTGGGTAAAACGGGTCCCCTCCTTCGGGAGCACGCGTGCGATGAAAAAAAAAAACACACACACAACAGCGAGCGCGCTAGCTGCCCACGTTGCAAAATGCCCAAGTTGTTCTTCGTTTGAGCAGTGCCACGTGGTGGCCAGGTATCAAGACAGGCTGCGTCGGGAGATCAGAGGAGCCTGGAAAATTCTCACCCGGAAACACGATTGCATCAGCCCTCCCTCCGTTGCCCTCGCTGGTAAAGAAATTGGCTTTCTTAGCAGCTAGGAGAGATTGTGTGGGCGCTCCGATATAAACTGCGCTGGCGGCCGCAGATTCAACACTAGTGCAGATTGCTGTGCCATAGAATATTCTAGTTTTTTTTTTTTCTGGTTTTTATAGTTTATTTTGCATTTATTATTATTTTTGCATTTATCATTCCTAGATTACTATTTCACGTGTCTTCTGTCTTTTCATATTTATTGCCTGTTCGCGACAATAAACATCAGTTGTTAGCGCCGTGTTTGTGTGATCTTACTATCGTGATGTTCCGGCGCTGTAACTGGCTCACCTACAATCCGTGTTCCTTGCTCAAAATTGGTTGTTGATTCAAACCAGAACTAGACGATAAATTTATCGAAAAACTGTTTAATTTTTCCTAGCTCCATTTCGTCTGAGTTCACAATGGCAAAATACAGCGTAGATTTACAAGATAAAGAAGAAATTTTGAAAGTGCGGATTGTACCATAACGATCAAAATAACCGAGGGGGCGTATTAAAGAGGACCAGTTAATATGTATGGCTTAGAACCTGATGCGTTCTCGTTTTGCGTTGCATAATTTGTGCCTTTAAATTGAGAATTGTATCAACCAGCCATATTTCGTGCTCAGTATACATGGCAGCCACTGTCGTCTGTTCGGCGAGTGCAGAGATGACTTTCGTCAGACGGGCGTGTTAGGAGGCAGTGTTCTGGCGATCAGCTCAGTGTAACACTGGTGCATAATAATAGCAACGAGCCAGCCGGTGCAACAAAAAGTTGCGCAAAAACAGGGATCAGGAAAATCAATGCTTCCGACGTACACACTGCGTGCACGTACGAGGAGGACTTAGTTGGTTTGAGCGTAGCAAAAATGAATTCAGTTGAAAGTCCAGCCCCGTCCTGTCGTAGGTATTCTTCCGGGTTTTGTTTATTAAAGCGAAGCTTTTTATGTGTCATTGATGGCGTATCTTGCGTCGAAAACGCACTGCAGGAAAGCCAACTTTTTCTCACGATCGTGGTTATTGTGGGAGAAGGAAAAGAAAAAGTGCTTCCCGTGTTCGGAATCGAACCTGAGTCCCTCGCTTTGTGAAGCCGACGTCTATCCGACTGCGCCTTTCCGAGACGATCGAAGCAGTTTGGATTTGAACAGGGGTGCATGGATGGGAAAAACTACACAGAAAAATCATGCACCTCTCCGTCTAACGACCGCGATAGTTGAATGCGACACTTTTTGGGGGTGAAGCTCCTGTTCCTCGGGCCCCGTCCCGTCCCTCGTTGCTGCTGTATCCGGCACATTAATGATGATTGTGGCAGGATCCCCCTAGGGATTGGCCAACCAAAGATTGGCCGAACAGGTCAAAACGTTCAACGCGTTCGTTGCTACCCAACAAGGAGGAGAGGAAGAAGAAGGGGATGTCGTTCGTCGCCTGCGAGCTCAGCTAAACGTTCACACTTATCTCATTTTTCTTCCTGAATCTACTTTCATATTATACATATTTGAAAAATTCTGTTCGGTATTTACTTTTCTAAATTTTGGGATCTGAAATAATATAGGTCACATCCTCATTAGGTACAAAACTTCTTGGCCAATCCCCCGCGTGGGTATGTGCCATGGTCTGAGGCAACCAACCAACCAACCTCAAGACACGTACCGCGGTTACGCGACACAAGATGGTTTGGAGAAGGCGACGGCCAAGGTGGCTAAAATGTCACACACCGAATTCGCCAACTTACCCGTGGAGATTCCCATCGTCCCAAACAAGCCCTACATAATCACCACAAACATCGACGTCGCCGACGGGCTTGTCAACGGAACGGTGGTAAGCTTGACGTGTCGAGTCTTTATATGATGTGCGGGCGAATGTTTCACGGTTTTATCGATAAGCATTTTAGCTTCGCTCCTCTCATCATCATTCACTTCGTGGAGACGGCGGGATTTTTTTGTGAGAAATCGGGTGGCTAAGGGTTAAAGACAAAGTCGTTGCGATGACAAGTCCAAACTGCATGCGACTCAAAGTGAAAGCTCGACGAGTCAAATTTCAAACCGTCTGCGAGTACAAGTCCAAACACAGACGACAACCGAGGAATCCCTCACGACAAAGCTTCGTGTTCAACAATCGTCGGCGTTAGACGGAAGTGTGCATAATTTTTAAATGCAGAGCATTTCTTTACCTCACGATGTCACCCGGCGTTGGCGTGCCTCGGCGTCAGCAACAGCCGTTCCAGGTGCGCCCTCTCCCCCACTCCTCCTCTCCCGCATCACGCTACCGTCCTCGCTCTCAACAACAGGTCCGCACCCCTCCCGCTACACTATATAAAAAAATAATACTTACCGGCGCCTGGTTTCGATCCCTCGACCCTGCGGGCGGAACGCAAGGTACATGGTGCTCTACCCACTGCGCCACAAAGCCGACACAGAATGGAAGGCTACGAATGCACCTTATATTCTTGACTCATTCAAACTACGTCAAGAAGCTGCTGATACAACGCATTCACTACCTGTGGGCGGAAAGCGAGGTACATGGTGCTCTTCCCATTGCGCCACAAAACCGACACAGAATGAAAGGCTACGAACGCGCCTTATATCCTTGACTCATTCAAACTACGTCAAGACGCTGCTGATACAACGCATTCACTACCACCAACTCCCCAAACACTAAACGTTAACGCAATACACCCACCCCCTATACGACGCATTTACTCGAGTCCCCCTCGCGGGGAGATGGGCCCTTTTTAAAGCAAAGCTTTACTACTTTCGTCGAGCGATTCCGTGGAGGGTGCGCAAGGTCACCTTTTGACGGGAGACACACTCCCGGCGACACACCCCGCGAAGCACATCGTGTGATTCGCCGGGCCCGCTGTTGGCGCCTGCGGGCGCCGACAGCCGCCTGTCGGCCACCGCCACTGCCGCTGCGGACGAGGCAGCCGACAACCCCCGTAGCCTCCCATGCATGCGGCGCTGGGTTGTTTCGGGCAACGTGACTCGTCTCGCGCCCTGCGAAAAGGAACGGTGCGTTCGCCCTGAATGAACGCCGCGTTCGCCCGGCCTACTTCTGTGAACGTTGCACGGAACCGAACGGCTTTGCGACGGGGTCGGCAATACAACATCAAAGGTTAACCAAGTGAAAGCAAGGCTCAACCAGACTAAGTCAAGCTTTTGCTTTGCATATCCGAGGTCAGCTGAGCTAAGCCGTACCATTTTTTCGTTTATTTTTCTTCAACTATAAGGCGAACTATAAGGGGAGAGGTTTATTGCCCTTGATATCACCCCCACCACAGCGATTCTGCGCAGTGGACGAGCGGTAGGGTTCAGGCTGTTTGTGTAAAAGTCTATGCAGACAGTTCTGATTGAGCTGTATGAGCAGTCTGCCTTGATTTTTCTCAAGTGGCCTAAACGTCAACGCTCACTCACTGCCTACAATCACTGTAGTGGGAGTGAGATGAAGTGCAAAAACCGTCACCAAACTGCAAGACTCCTTTTGTGGGAGTTTTCTTTATCCGCGGTGAAACACTCTAGGACACGCACCCCTCTGCTTGGATTCCTATGTGCCCTAACATATTATTTTGATACTTCCGAAAATGGTGCGCATTTCATTGAGATCACAGCTAAGGAAAATGTGTGCCGGGGTCTTTTTTTTCTGACGTTGGTGTCTTCCGACGACTTAAATGTATTCAACGTAATTATGGCGATGAAGCAAGCCGGTTATGCTCCCCGCCACAGCTGCGACATTACGCCTTCTTAAACAAGGTCAAAAGTTGTTTATTAAGCCCGGTTTCTGAACGGAATAATAAGTGAAAATTAAAAACAAATAGATGAATGTACGAGAACAGGAATGAGGGACTCGGCGAGTTGGTTTTCATAGCCTAGAGGTTGTCTGATTCACCACGGCTTTGCACTTTGCTATGGCATATAACGAAAAAAGGACTTAATGGTGGTTGTTTTATTTAACTTTTGTCTTCGCTCTTTTTGTTGGTGCACTATTTACTATGTTGGTAGCGAGAATACTTTGAGCGTATTATATGAGGGAAATCTTTGTCGCTTCGATAAGGGGCACTAGAGAGGGTGGTGGCATAGTAGGACCGATATCCGGTCTAGCTTGGCGAATGCCAACGTGTAGGGTTTGCACATCCTTATAGAGTCATTGGCGTCCAGGGTCTTGGTGATGGGAAAGGCTCTGGTCAGAATGGGTGTACCGTTAGAAGCGCCGCCCAGTAACACACTAGATGTTCCTTGTTTTAGCATCATCTACAATTTAGAGAGAAGACACTGATAAGGAACATACAGAAATGTAAGGAGATCGAAAATAGTTGGTTCAAATTGATGGCAACACAGCGCCACTTTTGACAAGGACAAAGAAATGGAAAAGGCCCGAACACAGTGCTGAACACAAATGCCGCATGCTGTTTGGGCGTCTTTCTTGATTGTCAATGTTCCGATTGCCGCTGTTTGGTTCCAATTTTCTATGATAGTGCGTCGTCTTGTCTGGGATGTCCTGGTCCTTGCTGGCTGTACGGAAATAAACAAGAGTAAGAAAGAATGAAACGCAATAAAGAATGAAACGCAACAGTGTTTGCAGTACTGGGCCTTCGTCGTCGAATATGAACCCACATCTGCCAGTCAGACAGAACATTTGGTGCTAAGGTCTTACTTCGGCACTCCTGGAATAGGTATCTCAGTCCCCCACTGGAGGGCCGAATTTGTATCGCGTACCAAGATGCTACACTGTCTCTGTTGAAAACGTTCGACAGTACTGGCAGAATTAAATCCATAAACGAGCTAAGTCAGCCGTTTGATCCAGCAAACCTTATTAAGTTATTCGTTGAGCAAATATCACCCCATGGTGGGATTTCCCTATTCATTTGCTTTCCCAGCGAGTAGTGATTGCTGTTATTGTATACGCCTCGCGTGATTTCTTTCTGCCGTTGCTCTTACAGACCTCCAAGTAGCGGCAGCAGCAGTGGCGATGCCTTGAAAATCTTATTGAACGTCGGGTAAAAAACTGCGTAGTTCCAACAAATGTGGAAAATACAAACTCCTATTTGCGTGAGGGTTGATATGCAAAGCATGCCACCGCAAAACATTTGAGACACGCACGCGGTGCAAGTGAAAACATAGAAAGGGAGACCTGAAGGTGGGAGCACTGACGACATGAAACTGTTACTACAGCGCTTAACATCTATGCATGTTGACCAAGGATCGCTTAGAGGTTGCGTAAAAGGCGACAAACATCGGCAGTCCCTGTACTTTCCTTTCTCAGATGTGTTCAGGCGGGTGTCTTCCACCTCTGCGCCCTTCACTTTGGCAGGTGCACAGACTTTCACAGTGAGGTTCGGGCGTCGGAACTGTACTAAGCCGTGGGGGAGCCATAGAACAGGTACGTCCGTTTCACAACTTTTAGAGCTTTTGTACGCGAAGCATATCTTGTCCAACCCAGGGGTGCTAGTCCAGAAGGCACGAGATTGAGCGAAACTCGGGAAACAACGAGCTCTAGCGACGCCCACCTAACGTAATGATAATATTTCGAGGCGGAGTTCAAGCGCTTTAAAAATGCAATTCAAAGTATTTGCTGATTATAGGGGTGACGTAAGCGGTCCAGGGTAGCCCGTTCCAAGGAGGCGCGACTAAGGCGTGGCGCGTTTTTCACTGCTGCCTCTCCTTCCACTGCTTCACTGGTGGCTGCTGGGGGCAAGCAAATCCAACTACGTTACTTTATCGCGCTTTTATTTTATTGATCTGTATTTCACTACAAAATTAATGTATTTTTTTTATTTTACGCGTAGTTATGAGCTTTCTGTTTGAAATTCGCCGTCATAAGCAGCAGTTTCTGCCCATTTCTGCCGTCTATGGCAGACAATACAATGACGTGGCTAAGGCCCACTGGCAAAAAAAAAAAAAAAAAGGAAAGCGGCTGATGGAAGCGCGCCACATTCAAAGTAATTGCTGCTCGGTGCTACCGAAACCCTCCGTCCCCTTTCAAATACAAAATTTCCTGGAAGCACTTCAGTCTGCTTACGTGATTTAAAGGCTAAATCTTGGCGATTCTTAATAACAACTCATACATTGTACTTGCGATACTTATGAGCAACTAATAATTGTACTTGCGGTAATTCCTAACTTATGTATTGTACCTGCGTATTTTTTCTCGGTTTTATTTTTTTTTGTCTTTCGGCATGAATTTTGGCATTCGACCGGCTTCTTTTGTGCTATACCGTGTTTGCGTCAGTTTCTTTTCTTTCATTTCGTAGTTAACTAGCCAGCAAGAAAACTGGCACACAGCACCGCCTCCCTATAATCGGAGTTCTGTGGGCCTGATGTGCACCCGTCATTCTCATGTGCCATGACGTTCACGTGTCACGCATTATTCCACTTTTTTTCCAGTTCACCGTTTTGTGAATTTTCAAAACGCCCCCATTCGTTCCTCAAAGCTCTCAATGGCGGCTAAGTCACACAATTGGCCATGTGCTACAAAAGAAAGGAATAGCAACAACCACAGCTTTTTAAATTTGTTTCCTTTGTTCCCTCAAATTTGTCCCCTCAAACCCCGTAGCAAACACATTTCAGTGGAAGAACAGAACACCGAGAAAATCGGAGCCGCCCCGCGCCGCTTTTAGAGGGCGGAGCTTTAAAAGAAGGCTGGAGCCAGGCCGGAGTTTTAAAAGGAACAGCTGGGTTATCTACTTTGCATAACGGAATGCATTTTGCAGCTCGATTCTAGACTGCGCTGAACGCGGATGTCCGCACAAGCCTTGCTTTTTTAGCGTGAGCGGCCTCAACTGGGTGCGCTGATAATGCTAAGCGTGCTCCGCGCGATTGCCCCGGTGTCGCTTGAGGTTTATCGGATCCTGTACTATCACTACTTTGTTACCTCTAGCAGCTGAAAACTCGGGACGGAGTTATCTCGGGCCTTCTGGAATAGCGCCTCAGGTGACCTTTTTTGCCTCGCTTTTCAGCTGTCGCATTTTTGAAGCCGGTTTCTTCAGCTCACGGATATCTTACAATTCAACGAAACACATTAGTAGCAATAGAGCCAAGTGACGACAAAATTGCCCAACTGACAAATGTTGCGAATCGTCGCGTTTGTAATTCCATCCGCACCCACCACTGGGTTCTCTTTGGCTCCTCCTATTGCGACCCTACCTTCCCCTTCGGTTATAGGTCTGTCCAAAAAAGGATTATTCGCTCTTCTGCACGGTTCATTAAATGACCGTGGGTTTGGCGTACCGACGTATCTGTCTTTTTTACTTCGTTGATAAGTTCCGTTCCACTTTACTGGTTCACGGGCCTTTCAATGACTTTACCACCCTCATTTGTTATTTTTTTTTTTCGGGTCGATATCGGCTTTAAGGACATTTCACGTTTTTGTCGTTCTATACGGGCCTTTTGGCGTGTCTGCAAACTGTTCCCGCTTCTGTTTGGCTAGTTTGATTGCGTATAGTCGATCGCTTTACTCTTATCTAAGCTATCTTTATTTTCAGTTTTCTCAGGTTTTGTCTTCTCTAGCGTTTTACCATGCAGACTCCTGCGTGGCTCCTAGTGGTAGAAGCGATGCTTATCTACGTTTGGCTGCTTCGCATGGGCTACGTTTGGTTGCTTCGCTCGGCTAAGACATTTTGTGGTTCATTCCCCAATTATTATACGTTTCTGAGACCCCTCCTCAAAGTTCTCGATTACGTCAGCGGTTTGTTCAGTTTCCTGTTGAAATGCCTGCCAGTCCGTGATCCTCGCCTTCAGGATGTCTTAGCGAACTTGCTGAGGGGTCACTTTTGTTCTGGGGATAAAGTTGCCACTTCGAAGAATCTCCGTTATGTTTTCTCGGTACACCACGTATTTTTCTCTCACGAAAGTTAACTTTGGCGAAGTGTCTGCGCTAACATTATGGCCAAACTTCTGGCAATAGTGTCGCCATGATTGCGCTGGCGTACTAGCGGGCGTCTGGTTTCTGCAAGTTGAGCGATTTTTGCAGCATCATTTGTAAAATTGGCACACTTATGCGTAAGCAGCATTAAGTCGCGTATTGTAGTAATATTCCAATTACGTACCAAACGGAAAGGGGAGACATGCGGAGTTTCCTGGGCCGTGGTGTACTTTTAAGTGAAGGTTACGAGTAGATGCGTGTCATCATAGTTTCAGTGGTCGTCGATACTATGTCGGCAATCGTCTTGTTCAGCCGTTCTGTGAGAGCATCTGCGTAGAGTGGTAAGTAGTAGCTTTACACTGAATGGTTCAACTGAGTTTTGAGATTTTGTTAATTAGTTGTGCCGTGAACGCCTTTTCAGTTTGTTTCAGTTTCAGTTTATTAGTGATTTTAAAAAAAAAACGTAGGGCAGTAATCATATACAGACGAAGGTACCAAAGTAGTAAAAACTGTAATGGAACCCCCCCTTAATACTAACAAACAATGAATGGATCAAACAAACAAGCAACACGTAACACGAGTGACTGGCAATCAAGTATACAATTCCTAGGGATGAGTAATTAATACAAGCTAAAGGACACAACAGGCAACAAAAAGCAACGCAAAGAAAGAATAAAACAAGAAAAAAAGAGAAAAGAGAGATAAAAGGAAAAAAAACTGTGGTTGATTCTTCTGTCATAGGAATCGGTGAAACACGAAAGTGAAATGTCCAACGAAATCTGCAGCTGAGCATGATCTGCCGGTCGGCGGCTGTCTTGTGGGTGTGCATGGCGAGCGACGTCCTGCTGGCGAGTCGTGTCGGGAAAGGTGTACTGGTGTCATTTCCGTGACGGATATGACGTCAGTGAATTCTTGGTGTTTCCCGGCATAAAACACTTCCGCGTTAAAATATAAAACCCGAAAACGAACAACCCTAAGTATAACGTACTGAGTATAACGCACTCCTGCAGCCTGACTGCTCCAATAAAGTCGCAGCTATGGAAGGGCAAAGTCGTTTTATATCCCATGCAAGCTGCCGAGAATGACATTTCGTTTGGTCAGCTTGCACTACGCTCGCGCTTCCAGCAGCAACAGACCATTGCTACATTGGTGCTCATTCATTTCCCTTGTTATTACATAGATCGTGACAGTGTTCAATTGTCTGAAGCGGAAAGTTTGCGAGCGGGTACTAAGTTGATGGTACGTGAAAGAAAAAAAGGCCTGAATGGCATTGACTGTGCAATATCAACAACGGAGGGTCGAACCGTTCCGGCATGAACCGGTAACAGTTATATCGGTTCAACACACACACATATATATATATATATATATATATATATATATATATATATATATATATATATATATATATATATATATATATATATATATATATATATATATATATATATATATATATATATATATATATATATATATATATATATATATATATATATATATATATATATATATATATATATATATATATATTATTATTATTATTTTTATTTATTTACACACTACTGTCAATCCCCAAGGGGGATTATTACAGGAGTGAGCATACAGGTTCAAAGTTACAGAAAAGATGCGCAACTTGCGCAGGATTATTGCAGTACTACAGTGCACATTCACATTAGGCACAATCAAAAATAATACAGTAAGAAGAAAACAAGTATGCATACTCAAACAATGCACACACCAAGATGCATATAAGCATCACATTACATAGATTTTAAGGTATTCAGGCAATTCACATCACGTAGTAATGACGCACACCAATAGTATACGGTAAGTATGAACACCATCAAGATACACAACCTAGTACACTTTTTTCAGCCAGTTCCGAAAATTTTTCAATGGTTGGTTGTTGAGTAATAACAGGCCCTAATGCATTCCATTCCCGAATAGTGCGTGGAAAAAAAGAATAGCTGAAAGTGTTGTTATTAAATGAATACTCTTCGAATTCCCAAGAATGGCATTGCCTTGTTGGTCCAACGTCGCGAAAGGTCAAGAAGGAATCAGGGTTTATTTTCAATGATTTGTGGATTATTTGATATAGGAACTTCAGTCGAAGAAGATGTGCGCGGCTGGAAAGGGTGGGTAGCCCTGCCCGACGTAATACTTCAGTTGGCGAGTCAGTGCGTCCATATCTGTTGTAGATAAAGCGCACTGCTTTGCGTTGAACCCTCTCCAGAGTTGTAATGTTAGACGTGGTGTGAGGGAACCAGACAACAGTTGCATATTCGAAGAGAGGCCGTATGAACGTGACGTATGCGAGAAGTTTGGTTTCGTGGGTGGAAAAATAAAGTGCCCTTTTGATAAAAAATAATTTGTTTAATGCTTTCTTTGTGACGTAGCGGACATGGTCCGTCCAGCCAAGATCGGAAGATATCGTCACGCCTAGGTATTTATAGTGGTTTACACTTCGAATTTTCATATTGTTAAAACTGTACGAGAAATTTAATTTGGAAGTTTTCTTAGTAATGGACATGCACACTGTTTTGTCGATGTTGATCTTCATTTGCCAGTCGTCGCACCACTGAGCTATCTTTTTTAACGAGTTATTTAGTTTCAACTGGTCTTCACGGTGCTTTACTTGGTTATAGAGAATGCAGTCGTCTGCAAAGAGCCTTATTGGAACGTCGACTTGGTAAGCTAAGTCGTTGATGAAGATCAAAAACAACAAAGGTGCTAACACAGATCCTTGGGGTACTCCAGACACAACTGGAGCCAGATCGGAACGATGGTTGCCGCACTGTACAAATTGGTGGCGATCCGTTAAAAAATTGCGTATCCAGCGGAGAACCGGCCCATCCACCAGTAAATTATTAAGTTTGAAAAGTAATTTAACGTGAGAGACACGGTCAAACGCCTTAGAGAAATCAATGAAAATTACATCAGTTTGTGAACGCTCATTTATTCCTAGGGCTAAATCATTCATTGTTTCGACAAGCTGAGTAACTGTGGATGATATATATATATATATATATATATATATTATCCACAGTTACTCAGTTACTCTTCCTATATATATATATATATATATATATATATATATATATATATATATATATATATATATATATATATATATATATATATATATATATATATATATATATATATATATATATATATATATATATATATATATATATATATAGCGAGCAATAAAACTTTGAAGATGGTAGAGAACAGAAGAGAAAACTTCGAACAATGTAAAAACCACAATTGTTGCCAACGTTTCAGCAGAGCCTTGCCTTCGTCAGGGCAAACACTCGCATGGCTGGCATGGTTTTTGTAGGGGTCGGTCCCCAGGTGAGAGGAGAGAAGAAGTGGAGTTGAGAAAGCGGATTGGTTTGGGAGTATGTAGGCGGAGATATTGAGGGTGAAAGAAGGTTGTATAGTATGAGCCACGAAGTGGGTAAGAAAGTCAGCCGGGGGTTGATATTCCGGGAAATTCTTGGAGAGAAAGAATTAGAGGGGTTTGCTGCCCCACCGCACGGCCTACGGAAATGTTCTCAGAAACGCCGGAAGCGGAACAGGCGGTGCGAGGAGTCCTTATCATAAGCTATCTGCAAGCCCCAGGTCAAAAGAAAAGGTAGAGAAGGAAAAAAAACAGGTCAAGAAAAAAAGACAGAAAAAAAAGGAAAAACCACACTTACACAAAAGAAAAAGCAATAACCGCACAACTGAAATGGCACTTGTCACCAACAGCAACATTCCTGGAACAGGCCTTTCCTGAAACTCAAAAACGAAAAGATAAAGTTAGGGGGACTTACAAACCGGAGCGAAAACAAGAGAAAAATAAAAATAAAATGGAATTCCAGAAAAGATTGGAGGGATGCCTGCGCGAACTAAACTGGAGGTTAAGGAATGAAAACAAAAGGAATTAGGTGGCCACATAAGGAGCAGAGGGAGGTGTCATATTCTTTGCATAAGGTGCAAGCAAGACAGTGCCTACTGCTGTATTCCCTGTGAGTATCGCAAGGATTCCGAGTTACCCCTTGACGCATTAATTCCAGCAGGTTCCATGGAGTTGAACTAAAAATTTAGAAATAATTAATAATCCGCTGAATAAATAATTAAATTAAAGAAGTTGAATTAATAATTAATCCGCTTTCTCAATTCCACTTCCTCTCTCCTTTCACATGGGGACATTCCCCTATATAAACCGAGCCAGCCAGGCGAGGGTTTGCCCTGACGAAGGCAAGTCTCTTTGCTGAAACATTGGCAACAATCGTGGTGGCTACCTTGTTCGAAGTTTTTTTCTTATATATATATATATATATATATATATATATATATATATATATATATATATATATATATATATATAGTAAAAAATGGGTATAGCTTCTAACAAAATGGTTTATTGGTCGACGTTTCGGTCGGATGCCGACCTTTATCCTTTATATATATATATATATATATATATATATATATATATATATATATATATATATATATATATATATACCGCCGGAATCTTGGAAGCACGCGAACATCATCATAATCCATCAGAAAGGTGACATGAAGGAGGAAAAATTACAAGCCGATCAGCTTACTGTCAGTCGTGTACAAGGTATTTACCAAGGTACTCGCTAAAAGAATTCCTGCCACCTTACATTTCAGTCAACCTAAAGAACAAGCAGGGTTCCGTAAAGGCTATTCAACAACGGACCATATCCACACGATCAATCAGGTGATCCAGAAGTGCGCGGGGTATACTGAACCCCTATATATAGTCTTCATAGATTACGAGAAAGCATTTGACTCGTTCTAAACCTCAGCAGTCATTCAGGCATTACGCAACCAGAGTGTAGGCGAGCAATATGTAAGAATACTAGAGGATATTTACTATGGGTAGACAGCTGCCATCATTCTCCATAAGGAGAGCCGTAAACTACCTAATACCTATAACGAAGGGCGTCAGACAAGGAGACACAATCTCTCTATTGTTATTCACAGCATGTGTACAAGAAGTATTCAGAACATTGCATTGGGAACAGGTGGGAGTAAGGGTTAAGGGAGAATACCTCAGTAACCTCAGATTTGCTGATTACGTTGCCTTGCTAAGTAACTAGGAGGACGAATTACAAAGCGTGCTCACCGCACTGGAGAAACAAAGTAGAACCGTGTGCCTGAAAATTAATAAGCAGAAAATGAATGTGATGATCAATAACCTCGGGAGAGCACAGCGATTTGAGATAGGTGGCGAAGAGTGGAAGGGGTAAGCCATAATATCTTAGAGTTGGGACCCCGGATCCCAACCATGAGGCAGAGATAATTAAAAAGATAAGAATGGGGTGGAGTGCATTCGGCAGGCATTCTCAGACAATGAATGGCAGCCTACCATTGTCCCTGAAGAAGAAAGTGTATGACAGTTGAATCTTACGGGTACTCACCTACGGGGCAGAAACTTGGAGGCTCAGTAAAAGGGTTCAAGTTAAATTCAGGACGACTCAGTGAGCAATGGAACTGGAAATGATAGGTGTAACATTAAGGGACAAGAAGAGATCGGAGTGGACCAGGGAACAAACGCGTGTTAAGGACATATTAGTATAAATTAAGAATAAGAAATGGGTGTAGGCAGGACATTTAATGCGAAGGCACGATAACCGTTGGTCATTAAGAGTAACAGAGGGGATACCTAAAGAAGGCAAGCGTGGCAGGGGGCGGCAGAAAGTTATTCGGGGCAGTTAGCACAGGACCGCGATAATTGAAGATCTACTGGAGAGGCCTTTGCCCTGCAGTCGGCGTAGATAGGCTGCTACTGATGATGATCGTGAATGATACATGTTGACTTACTATATCGATAGAATACGGGCGCACACACACGCACGCACACACTCACACGCACACGCACACACAACTTCCTTACAATTAACTTGTTTCAGGATGGTCTCGATAAAACAAAAGTTACAGCCGTTTTCTGTAACCACACTACCTCCGCACATGGCCATGTATTGACAGCAGAGGCGAATAATGTTTACAACTTCAATAAAAAATAACTAATCATGAGAAGTAAACTTAACTCGGCGTAACGATAGACTCGCCTTAGCGGCAATTCAAGTATGTTTTCTTTTCTAGATACCTACATTAGATTGAGAGCCACAAAGCGTTTAGCACTATCTCTGGAGCCACCGAGAGCGATTCTTTATCGAAGCGACCCGATAAAAGCACGGTTTTGGTCAGAACCCAGCACAAGACAGCGTTTCTGTAAAACTACTCCTGTGAGGCCAAGCGAAAAACAGCTGCGCTGTAAGAGTGCATCTCCGAGGCATATGAAGTGCATTACGAGACGTTCCGATCCACAGTACAAGCGGGAAGCGATATTTATTTCAACCAAACAAGGGGTCGTTTTTAGCCCTACTCATATACAATGGAACATCCGGGCGTTTTTTGAAGGGAGTCGCTCCGATATTGTTTCTATACCGTGTGGCAACACTGGTATTCCATGAAGACATATTTCCGGCGAGACGACGTTTGTTTCTGTACGCTCTTTCTTTCGCGGTCTCACTCGCTTCAGTGCGGACGAAACAGCGGTGAATGTGTCTTCTTGCGTCCTCGTTCGAACCAACATTCATCAAGCTGCAAGTAAGTCTTCGAGGGGCCTTTTTCTTGGCTTCGGGGGTCTGCAAGAATCGATGATTAGATGAAAGGTGCAGGGTAAAACAAAAGCGTCGTTATGAATCCGCCACCATAATTAATTTATTGAGCAGTTAATCCCGGTTGTCACTACAGAGTGCCTTATAGCACAGATGCACCGTCCAGGCTTAATATTGTTCAGAGAGAAAATATTGCAAACGAAAACCGAAGAACTGTTGGCTCCCCGCCATGAAGAACTGTTGGTTTCCCCGCAACGCTCTGACACTAACATGCCACAAACTTGGCTTGACAGAAAAGTAATCGCGTTGGCCTTTAAAGCTGTGTGCGGTTGATTCACATGCCCTTGCTATGCTTGCGGTCATTATTTCCGAACCGGTTTGCGAACCGGTTCGGCGTGAAATTTAGTAAAACCGGAACTGAACCGGAACGAAATTATTTCCCCGGAACCCGAACCGTAGCCGGACCGGGATTTTTTTGGTTCGACACACCGATACCCACACACACACACACACACACACACACACACACACACACACACACACACACACACACACACACACACACACACACACACACAAACATATATATATATATATATATATATATATATATATATATATATATATATATATATATATATATATATATATATATATATAAGCAGTAAAAGAAAACTTCTCGAGGAGCCAGAAAAAATACTTGAGAAAATGGTAGACGCACTATTAAAAACAAAAACAGTGGTTTACTGACGTTTCGACTGCGGGACCAGAAGACTGGTCCCGCAGTCGAAACGTCAGTAAACCATATAATATAACCAGTAACCAGTATATTATATAACCATATAATATAACCAATATAATATAACCATATAACCAGTAAATATATATATATATATATATATATATATATATATATATATATATATATATATATATATATATATATATCAGGGTGCCGAACCGGAACCGAACCGAACCGAAAACCGGAACTAAACCGAAAAAGAAATAACGGTTACGGTTCATTCCGAAACGGTTCGACCCTCCGTTGTTGATATTTCACAGTCAATGCAATTCAGGCCTTTTTTTTCTTTCACGTGCCATCAACTTCGTACCCCCTTTCGCACTTTCCCCTCCAGACAATTGAACATTATCACGCTCTATGTAACAACAGGGGAAATGAACGAGCACCAATGTAGCAATGGTCTGTTGCTACTGGAAGCGCGAGCGTAGTGCAAGCTGACCAAACGAATTATCATTCTCGGCAGCTTGCAGGGGATATAAAACGACTTTGCCCTTCCCTAGATGCGACTTTATTGGAGCAATCAGCCTGCAGGAGTGCTCCACTGCGCAACAGTGAAATCCCACACCCGATGTGCGCAAACTTTTTGCATTTCATAATTTGTTTAAAATGTCCGACACCTGCAAATTGTTAATGCTTGACAATTGTGACCGCGGGAGCTTTGATTGATGGTAGGGTTTGACACGCCGACGCAACACAGGCGATGAGGCGCGCCGTAGTGGAGGGCTCTGGATTAATTTTGACTACCTGGGGATCTTTAACGTGCGCCGACATCTCGTACACACGGGCATTTTTGCTTTTCGCCTCCATCAGAAAGTGACCGCAGGAGCTTCTCAGTAGCTAAGCCGTTTGCTGCTGACCACAAGTGGCCTTGATCTCCCTTCCCCACGACCATTTTTCTAAAGTAGATAAAAATCGAGAACGTCCGTGTATCGAGATTTTAATCCACATTTAATATCACCAGCTGGTTAAAATAAGTCTGCTGGCCGGCAACATAAGCTGCGCCTAGGAGCAGGGATATAGCACGGGGCATCAAATGCGCCAGTTTATTTTTAAAAATGTGTTTGCACGGAAAACAACAACAAAAAAGGCGAATCACGTTGTTTTAAAATATTACGCAAAAAGTAAGTAAAACATAATAAGTAAAAAAAGCACCAAAACGTGGATATTGCTCTATACATTTCTTTGCTCTGCCTTTCACAACCAAACGTGTCATCAATGCGAAGGAAATGAGTTCCGTGGTCAGTTTTTGAGGACAGTACAGTGGACAAGTTCCGTTTTTTACAGATACAAATAACAACAAATATGTCAAGGAAAACTGTTAAGGTGCGCACTTCATCCCTTGGCAAAAAACTGCAGCCCTCGACTTTGTCTTGGAAGCAGAAACAGTAATAAAGCAGATGACACATACCTGAAGGCAGGCCGGTACCTCGCACTGTCCCATTCGCCCAGCGATCATCTTTTCTGCTTGTTCTGCAGTTTTTTCTCTTTCAGATCTGCTTTTTCTAGAAGGTGCACTTGCACTGACTGCCCAACTCGCTACATTACTTCTACTGCTACTCGTTCCGGAGGAGAGTACTCCTGTGGACGAATTAAAGAGCGTTACATAAAAAAGTCCCATCTCATGCTCCGCGCGTCCAGATTCTCTTTCATTTTGTAACAGCATGATCTGTTACAAGATCCCGCAATGTAACACACGGAACGTTGGCCGGCGGTCAGTCGGTACGATGACATACTGATTGTAATGCAAACATCCGGTATAGCTATTGCAGAAGGAATTGCAGTGGTCAGAGCAATAATGCAGTGACGAGCGTTAACTAAACCTTACTTTTAACAAAAGTGGGACTAACACATTTGATAAGGTGACAACTAACCTATTATTCATTGTGACTAAATAATCTAATTCATTGGAAGTATTTATGTGCCTGTTGTAGGATTTTTCTGTTTTGTTAGAAATACATAAAATTTGCGCCATTGGTATTTAGCGCTGGTATTTGAACGCGCCAGTACGCGGGCCTAAATTTAAGGCTTCAAAGTTAGCGTGATGGGCGATTCCATAGCGACGATTGCGATTTCAACAAAAAAGGAAAGGCCAGAAAGTATATCCAACCGTCATATCTGTTGCCGTGGCTTTATGAATAGTCGCTAGGATAACATAAAGTCTGGGCAAGAAAGTAGAGGGTAAATCGTCGCCACTTCATCTGTTTTTCTAATATCTCGTAATTGTTTAAAGTTTGCGTTACAATTGCGCCACTGCCCCTTTGGGGAACAGCAGCATTTTTAGTTTTTGTTTGTATTTTGATTTTACTGTCATTTTAAACTACTAAGTGTTTTTTTTTTCTAAATTCAGTGATAATTCAACTCAAACCGGTATTTTTTTCGGTTCGACACACTGATATATATATGTATATATATATATATATATATACACGAGAGGGTAGACACACGTATGAAAACGATGATCGAACTAACGTTTCGACCGGGGTCCGGTCTTCGTCAGAGTAAACTTCGGTAATTGAGCGCGCTGAATATATAGGCACGAAAGGATAAAGGCTGACGAATAGTCTTGCCACTTTGCAGATACAAATCAACAATAATAACATAAGAAGAGCACACGTGGTGTTTGTACACGTGTGAATTAACATGACGTTTTCAACTACAGAACTTGTACAGAATATCGGAACGGATCAGGGAGGATCAACAACTACCCTTTAGAAAGAAAATGATAACGTTCGGGGATTACAGCTTAGCACTTAATACGCAAACACATCAGGAGCAGTTTGTAGATATAAAAAAAAAAAAAAAAGATGTCATCGTTTCTGGAAACATTTCATATCGCTTCCGTTCGCGTAACCACACAAATGAATCGGTAAAGCCTCATTGAAAAAGGTGGCTCTGCTTCTACGGTTCCAATGGGGATAATGCAATGACGCCAGCACATCAGGGCAAGAGGCACGTTAACGTTCCTACACTTTCATTGATACCCCGTTTGACTGTGTTAAATTTATGAATTAGAAAAGACTCACGCACTTCCATTTCGTGATGCGAACGGAAACCTGATTCCAGTATAGTAGCCCTAATTTTTTCGAAAGAGTGACCGGGAATATTTACATGCTTAGACAAAGGAAGCCCCGGAGAGGAACGTGCGTGCGCCCGGTGGTTATTAAAACGGAGCCTGAAAGACGTCTCGGTTTGGCCGATATACTGGAGTGCGCAGACTGAGCACTCTAGGAGATATACTACATTCGACGTATCGCAGTTAAAATTGCCTTTAATTTTTAAGGAAAAGTCAGAAGCTGTGCTGTTTACCGTTAGTGACGTGGTCATATGGGCGCACACTTTGCAACGAGCTTTTTGGCAAGGAGAACATCCATGCGAAGATGGCGATGCGATCGTGGAAGAGGTCAGCATGTCCCGTAGGTTTTTTGAACGGCGATAGACTACGCGCGGTGGCTCTTTAAAAATGCTTCTAAGTCGCTGACTTTGCATAAGGATATTATGATGCTTCTTTAAAATACCTGTGACTTTCGGCGCAGACGCCGAGTGGGTGAGAACGAGATTGGGTTGTGAATCAGCCGTTGTGTTATTCTGCGGTTCGAGAAGCGTTTTGCGGTCCAGGGAATCCGCGCGCTTCAGAGCATCGTCAATTAATTCTTGAGGGTAGTTTTGCTTGATTAGAGATTCCCGGAGTTTGCCGCAGTTATCAACAAAATCTGATTGCTCAGAGCATATTCTTTTGAAACGAAGAGCTTGGCTGTATGGTATACTAGTTTTATTGTGTTTAACATGGCAGCTTTCGAAGTGCAGATACTGATGCCTGTCAGTGGGCTTTCTATAGAGTTTAGTCGACAATTTTCCATTGACTAGGGACACGGTTACGTCGAGAAAGTCAATTGTAGATTCTGAGATATTGTGCGAGAAGTTAATAGACGGGTGGGCGTTATTAAAATCAGCTATAAAGGAATAAAGCTCAGATTCCCCATGTTGCCAAATTAAGAAGATATCATCGATAAAACGCCTGTAGAAAAAGGGTTGAAGGCAGCGGTCGGCAAGAAATTTGTCTTCCAGGACACCCATAAAGATACTTGCATAATTAGGGCCTATTCTTGTGCCCATAGAAGTTCCACTTACTTGAAGGTAGTGTTCATCGGAAAATTGAAAATTGTTTAGTTCAAGTATTAATTTGAGCATGGTTGATAGCCCGGACCTGTCAATCGGTTTGTCATCATCTGAGCGTTCATATAAGTTAAGAACAGCCTTTATACCGTCTGCGTGCGGTATGTTAGTGTAAAGCGATGCCACATCAAGAGTTACAAGAAGTGAACCATGCGGAATTTTAAGATCGGCTATATCAGATAGGAAGTGATTCGTGTCTTTAATGAAAGACGCCAGAGTTGGAGGTATTTTGTTAATGAGGTTATCAACAAAGCGCGAAAGATTCTCAGTCACAGTGCCTATTCCAGAAATAATGGGACGCCCCGGGTTGTCTTTTTTATGAATTTTGGGTAACAGATAAAATCGACCAGCAACAGGGCTGAGTGGGAGGAGCGATTTAGCAAGATTCGAAGTTATATTCCCTGTCTCTAAGAGGCTCTTAAGAGTATTTTCGATTGTGGCTTTGAATTCTAAGGTTGGGTCGTAATCAAGGCGCCTGTAGAGGGAACTATCAGCAAGTTGCCTGTGGGCTTCATTGACATAGTCACTGGTATTCATTATAACAATGGCGCCTCCTTTATCGGCAGGCTTAATAATAATATCACAACGCTCTCTCAGTTTATCAATAGCTGCGGTTTCATTACTAGAAAGATTTCTGCGGAAAGATCTGCGGCCTTGGTAGCTTTCGATAACATCCTGCTGTACTGCTTTAATGTAAATATCAAGGAACTTATCCCGTTGGGTTGGTGGGGTCCAATGTTTGCAGGAAGGGAGTAACGAAGGTTCAGGATTTGAAGCGGGACGGTCGTGAAAAAATTCTCGCAGGCGCATGCTCCGTGCGAAATTATCTAAATCTTTGAGTAACTGGAACTCGTTATAACCGCCAGTGGCCGGGCAAAAACTTAACCCGCGCGACAAGACACTAGTTTCTGCGTCGGATAATTCTACGCTCGACAAGTTGACAATGTTTCCACTAGATAGGCGATCAGGTTTTGCGCTGAAATTAGGTTGACGACCAATCGGGGCAGATGCAGGGGGGTACTCAATATTTAAAGGGGATATACCATCGCGCGATAACTTTCTGGCCTTAGTTTCATTGATTTCGTGCAATTTTTTCTGCCTATATATTTCCAACGCGTCGCATTCGAATGGCGTTAGCTCAGATGCGCGTCGTAATTGATTCTCTTTGTTAAGCAAGTCTTTACTGTTTGATTGGTAGTGATTAATAAGGACAGCTGCTAGTCCAAGAGAAGCATCCTTTAGTATCTGCTCCCATTTAGAAGCGTTGTTTGCGGACATTTGGGAAGTAGCGGGATTTACGTAAATTCTTAAACCTTTCGGAACTATACCGTTGTCTATGTACGTCTTGAGAGTTGACGCATGCATTTCGTAACGAGTTCGCTTCTCGAGAACCTTCCGTATTCGTAAAAAATGGCTAGATAATACTGAAGACAAAGTGTTACCAGGATGTGGCGCGGCTAGTCACTTCGATGCCGCGGCTTTGGCGCCGTCCTTACGGAGATTGTAGCGCGGGGCAAGGTTAGTAGGGCTTGGCGGCTGGCTGGCCTGGCTGGCCGAAGAAGTCGATGGTCCCTCCTGCATGGGCTCTGCTGAAGGCTCGCGGACTAGTGGCTGGCTGTTGGAGGTCACGGGGTGCTCCTTTGAGGGAGGTTTGATGACTGGGCGCTGGTTACTTGAAGGCCTTTTGCTTGACGATGGTTGCGTATTAAGTGCTAAGCTGTAATCCCCGAACGTTATCATTATTCTTTCTAAAGGGTAGTTGTTGATCCTCCCTGATCCGTTCCGATATTCTGTACAAGTTCTGTAGTTGAAAACGTCATGTTAATTCACACGTGTACAAACACCACGTGTGCTCTTCTTATGTTATTATTGTTGATTTGTATCTGCAAAGTGGCAAGACTATTCGTCAGCCTTTATCCTTTCGTGCCTATATATTCAGCGCGCTCAATTACCGAAGTTTACTCTGACGAAGACCGGACCCCGGTCGAAACGTTAGTTCGATCATCGTTTTCATACGTGTGTCTACCCTCTCGTGTATTTTTGAAACCGAATCCCGGAACTTATTCATCGCTATATTCTGCCATGGATTTGGGAAGGACCACGTTGAAGACCAAGACAATCATGTTGAAATTTCCAAAGACCATCGCCAGTACAGTAGTTTTGGGTGACTCCCAAACGAAGTACCTCTTTGAGCATTTCGATCCACTCCGCACTGGCACACCTGGATTCATATCCCAGCCCGGTTCAGTGATCCAAGATATGCGCCCCCTCCTTGACTTCGTCCCACGTACTACAACCACTTTGATTCTGCACGTGGGAACCAACGATCTGGCGTCTGGCACAGGCCGTTCTGCCTTCACGAGGTACCGCGAGCTGCTGGACTTCATTTCGAGGGAGCGGCCTGCAATACAACGTATCTACGCCAGCCTTGTACTACCCAGGACTACTAATCGCCACCATAACTACAAGAATCACAGCTTCGTTCGTCGCTGCAACAAGGAGGCTTGTTCTTTCAACAACCTTCTACGTGATTTCTGCCGACAATCCAAGAAAGTGTTCGTCGTTGATCATGGATTTGAATGGCTGCCTTCAGCGCGTGTGTTCGCGGCTGACGGTTTACACCCCAATTTTGAAGGAGTGGCACTGCTGGCAAGCCACATCCGTCGCATCTGCTTTAAAGCACGATTTGATCCGTCTACCTCAGCTTGGTGTTCTCCTGCGGGTGAGACGTCCTTCCTGCCAAACCCGGAATCGTTTCCCACAATAGCGGAGGCTTCATCTATTGTGTCCACGGCCAAGCGTGCGCCCAGAGGCCCGTCATCCCCGAACCTGCTACCTGCGAGTAAAATGCCTCCGGTCAAACCATCGTCAAGCAAAAGGCCTTCAAGTAACCAGCTCCCAGTCATCAAACCTCCCTCAAAGGAGCACCCCGTGACCTCCAACAGCCAGCCACTAGTCCGCGAGCCTTCAGCAGAGCCCATGCAGGAGGGACCATCGACTTCTTCGGCCAGCCAGGCCAGCCAGCCGCCAAGCCCTACTAACCTTGCCCCGCGCTACAATCTCCGTAAGGACGGCGCCAAAGCCGCGGCATCGAAGTGACTAGCCGCGCCACATCCTGGTAACACTTTGTCCTCAGTATTATCTAGCCATTTTTTACGAATACGGAAGGTTCTCGAGAAGCGAACTCGTTACGAAATGCATGCGTCAACTCTCAAGACGTACATAGACAACGGTATAGTTCCGAAAGGTTTAAGAATTTAAATAAATCCCGCTACTTCCCAAATGTCCGCAAACAACGCTTCTAAATGGGAGCAGATACTAAAGGATGCTTCTCTTGGACTAGCAGCTGTCCTTATTAATCACTACCAATCAAACAGTAAAGACTTGCTTAACAAAGAGAATCAATTACGACGCGCATCTGAGCTAACGCCATTCGAATGCGACGCGTTGGAAATATATAGGCAGAAAAAATTGCACGAAATCAATGAAACTAAGGCCAGAAAGTTATCGCGCGATGGTATATCCCCTTTAAATATTGAGTACCCCCCTGCATCTGCCCCGATTGGTCGTCAACCTAATTTCAGCGCAAAACCTGATCGCCTATCTAGTGGAAACATTGTCAACTTGTCGAGCGTAGAATTATCCGACGCAGAAACTAGTGTCTTGTCGCGCGGGTTAAGTTTTTGCCCGGCCACTGGCGGTTATAACGAGTTCCAGTTACTCAAAGATTTAGATAATTTCGCACGGAGCATGCGCCTGCGAGAATTTTTTCACGACCGTCCCGCTTCAAATCCTGAACCTTCGTTACTCCCTTCCTGCAAACATTGGACCCCACCAACCCAACGGGATAAGTTCCTTGATATTTACATTAAAGCAGTACAGCAGGATGTTATCGAAAGCTACCAAGGCCGCAGATCTTTCCGCAGAAATCTTTCTAGTAATGAAACCGCAGCTATTGATAAACTGAGAGAGCGTTGTGATATTATTATTAAGCCTGCCGATAAAGGAGGCGCCATTGTTATAATGAATACCAGTGACTATGTCAATGAAACCCACAGGCAACTTGCTGATAGTTCCTTCTACAGGCGCCTTGATTACGACCCAACCTTAGAATTCAAAGCCACAATCGAAAATACTCTTAAGAGCCTCTTAGAGACAGGGAATATAACTTCGAATCTTGCTAAATCGCTCCTCCCACTCAGCCCTGTTGCTGGTCGATTTTATCTGTTACCCAAAATTCATAAAAAAGACAACCCGGGGCGTCCCATTATTTCTGGAATAGGCACTGTGACTGAGAATCTTTCGCGCTTTGTTGATAACCTCATTAACAAAATACCTCCAACTCTGGCGTCTTTCATTAAAGACACGAATCACTTCCTATCTGATATAGCCGATCTTAAAATTCCGCATGGTTCACTTCTTGTAACTCTTGATGTGGCATCGCTTTACACTAACATACCGCACGCAGACGGTATAAAGGCTGTTCTTAACTTATATGAACGCTCAGATGATGTCAAACCGATTGGCAGGTCCGGGCTATCAACCATGCTCAAATTAATACTTGAACTAAACAATTTTCAATTTTCCGATGAACACTACCTTCAAGTAAGTGGAACTTCTATGGGCACAAGAATAGGCCCTAATTATGCAAGTATCTTTATGGGTGTCCTGGAAGACAAATTTCTTGCCGACCGCTGCCTTCAACCCTTTTTCTACAGGCGTTTTATCGATGATATCTTCTTAATTTGGCAACATGGGGAATCTGAGCTTTATTCCTTTATAGCTGATTTTAATAACGCCCACCCGTCTATTAACTTCTCGCACAATATCTCAGAATCTACAATTGACTTTCTCGACGTAACCGTGTCCCTAGTCAATGGAAAATTGTCGACTAAACTCTATAGAAAGCCCACTGACAGGCATCAGTATCTGCACTTCGAAAGCTGCCATGTTAAACACAATAAAACTAGTATACCATACAGCCAAGCTCTTCGTTTCAAAAGAATATGCTCTGAGCAATCAGATTTTGTTGATAACTGCGGCAAACTCCGGGAATCTCTAATCAAGCAAAACTACCCTCAAGAATTAATTGACGATGCTCTGAAGCGCGCGGATTCCCTGGACCGCAAAACGCTTCTCGAACCGCAGAATAACACAACGGCTGATTCACAACCCAATCTCGTTCTCACCCACTCGGCGTCTGCGCCGAAAGTCACAGGTATTTTAAAGAAGCATCATAATATCCTTATGCAAAGTCAGCGACTTAGAAGCATTTTTAAAGAGCCACCGCGCGTAGTCTATCGCCGTTCAAAAAACCTACGGGACATGCTGACCTCTTCCACGATCGCATCGCCATCTTCGCATGGATGTTCTCCTTGCCAAAAAGCTCGTTGCAAAGTGTGCGCCCATATGACCACGTCACTAACGGTAAACAGCACAGCTTCTGACTTTTCCTTAAAAATTAAAGGCAATTTTAACTGCGATACGTCGAATGTAGTATATCTCCTAGAGTGCTCAGTCTGCGCACTCCAGTATATCGGCCAAACCGAGACGTCTTTCAGGCTCCGTTTTAATAACCACCGGGCGCACGCACGTTCCTCTCCGGGGCTTCCTTTGTCTAAGCATGTAAATATTCCCGGTCACTCTTTCGAAAAAATTAGGGCTACTATACTGGAATCAGGTTTCCGTTCGCATCACGAAAGGGAAGTGCGTGAGTCTTTTCTAATTCATAAATTTAACACAGTCAAACGGGGTATCAATGAAAGTGTAGGAACGTTAACGTGCCTCTTGCCCTGATGTGCTGGCGTCATTGCATTATCCCCATTGGAACCGTAGAAGCAGAGCCACCTTTTTCAATGAGGCTTTACCGATTCATTTGTGTGGTTACGCGAACGGAAGCGATATGAAATGTTTCCAGAAACGATGACATCTTTTTTTTTTTTATATATATCTACAAACTGCTCCTGATGTGTTTGCGTATTAAGTGCTAAGCTGTAATCCCCGAACGTTATCATTTTCTTTCTAAAGGGTAGTTGTTGATCCTCCCTGATCCGTTCCGATATTCTGTACAAGTTCTGTAGTTGAAAACGTCATGTTAATTCACACGTGTACAAACACCACGTGTGCTCTTCTTATGTTATTATTGTTGATTTGTATCTGCAAAGTGGCAAGACTATTCGTCAGCCTTTATCCTTTCGTGCCTATATATTCAGCGCGCTCAATTACCGAAGTTTACTCTGACGAAGACCGGACCCCGGTCGAAACGTTAGTTCGATCATCGTTTTCATACGTGTGTCTACCCTCTCGTGTATTTTTGAAACCGAATCCCGGAACTTATTCATCGCTATATATATATATATATATATATATATATATATATATATATATATATATATATATATATATATATATATATATATATATATATATATATATATATATGTGTATATATATATATATATATATATATATATATATATATATATATATATATATATATATATATATATGTATATATATATATACCAGAACCTCCACCAAAATGAAGTGGGGTTTATTCAGAGAGCCAAGGAACCGAGAGGACCACGCACGGAGGCCGAAGAAGCGGGCGAAGCCAGAACTGAACTCGATCGCGCTAGGCATGCTGCGCGCATGATGCGTGGGGATTGTCCTTGAGGATTGTCCTGGTTCAGCTTGGATTCCGGCTTGAGCTTGAATCCCGTGACCTTGACCTCTCTTCTTCGTTGCAATATATATATATATATATATATATATATAGTCTGAAAAGATAAAAATTCACACAGAGCGCGAAAAAAATAAGGTCAGTAGAGACAGAGACAAACGAGAAAGACGTAGAAAATAGAAATGAGTTTACTGACGTTTCTCTGAAAGAAAGGGACTCTGAAGAAAGGGAGTCGTCTCCCTGAAACGTCAGTAAACTTATTTCTATTTTCTATTTTCTACGTCTTTCTCGTTTGTCGCTGTCTCTACTAACCTTTTATATATATATATATATATATATATATATATATATATATATATATATATATATATATATATATATATATATATATACTTCACTCTCACTATTTTTTCAGAATAGGGGCATTCATAAAGGCGAAAAATATCGTCTAATTAGTGACCAGTGCCTCCAGGATTTTGATGAAATATCGTCCGATCCTTAAGCGTTTTGCCTTATCAAAAAAACAACTTTTCCGGAGCCGTCTGGGGCTCAGCAGAAGTCTTCAGGAGCCCTCTGACTGGGGCAGCCGCGCTACCCCATCTGTGAAAGCAGGGGAGCCATTTCTCCCCCTGTACCCCTTGTTCTGACGCCCCTGCACAGCAGTGCGTGAACACACTGTCGGTGCTGCTGTCGCGACCTGTGCAGCCGCTTAGGTGCGGGCTGCCAATCGTATCCAACGTAGTGACCATGGAGGAAGAAAAGTTAGCGGCCGCAAGAGCTGCAGCGCCATCTTTGAACTGCAACAGCAGACAAGTGGCGCTCAAGGACTGCGAGTTCGGCGGGCTTTCGGCGGCGCCAAATCACGAATGAGTGCCTCGGGTCGTACCAGAGTACAAATGAATTGTACGAATTGCACGTGCTAGTCTACACCAACCGGATTTTTAGCCGGAAGCATGGTTCGGTAACACCCCCCCCCCCCCCAACCCCGGAAATCTGTCCGTTTGCCGGACCGCAACGCATGCGATACTTTCCATAGACCACATGGGCTAAAGGGGGAATTCAATAAAAGGCCCCTTATGCAATAACAGGCCCCTTCGTAAAATGCTCTAGTCCATGGGTTTCCAAGGTAAACATACGTAGACATGTGTGTGCGGAGATGAGCACCTGGAAACAGCGCTTCCGCACTATCTGACTATTCTCTCACGAGTTCCTATTAGGAGAGAGTGAGAGAGAGAAAGGACTTCGACTTTATTTGATGCCCGAGATGGGTGCTTCAGGTAGACGCCTTGCACGGTCTTTCCGCCTCAGCCATCAGGCAGGATTTTTTTATCCTAGAAGCGGCTTCGGCCATGCGGACGGCTGTGAGTTGTGGCGCCGGTGTGGAGCTGACCTGAACAGTCCCCATTGTTCTACAGCTTCAATAGTATATCTTCTAAGTGTATTGATACCTGACTTTCTATTATCGTAGGTTGTATTTTTTGGAGCTGATGGCAGGACCCTTCTTTTTGTTACCGGGACCTAATTGAACAAGCAGTCCTGAGTGGGCGACCGGCACTGCGTGTTGCTCAACTCCGTTCCTGAAAGAAACTGAAGTGGGGCTCATAACAAGTTTCCTCAAATTGTCCTCCTCCGATCTAAGCAGCACTGTGAATGCCACAGGAAAAAGCGAGGGAGAATACTTTGGGGGAAAGGAAGCTAACTTCTTCCTCGGGACCGGAGGGAAGTTTATGTGATTAAGGGAAGACAAATAAAGAAGTCAATGGAAAGAAAACTAAGTTTAAGTACACGAAATTGGTAGAAAAGCGACTGGTGTCTAAGCTTAGAGATACCAGCTGAAAATGATGTATGAAGGACAACGAAGTACGGTTTCGCATTGAAGAATAGAAGAAAATGCGTACAAAGGTGGCAGTAAGGAAATGTGTACTACACTTCCGCTTCTTCGGTCGAATAGCTAAAGAAAAAAATAGTGTAGCTCGTGCGACTTGTCAGCAGCACGCGACTGCCTTCGAGTGGCGAAAGAGATCGCCAGCAGAGGTATGAGTATACAAAAAACGAACGACCGAGCCCACATTTAGAATGAGAAAATTAATCGATAAATATGCGGTTGCAGAAAGCAGGACATACGGTCCAGTTCGGCCGCGTGTGCAATAAAATAGTAATTTTGCGTTGTAAAATAAATTAGATTTTGAATCATTCCACAGAACTGTCTATTGCCTTATGTCAGAGGAAACGCTGCCAGTAAAAATAAAAACAACTTCCAATTTCACTTCTTCGGTTTTCAATTTATCAATCCCATTGCAGAATCTCTTAAAGGGGCACTGACACAAAATTTTGAAGGCGAGATAACTTCGGAGATAGATTGGTGGGAACACATATACATCATCTGCAAAATATCAGCGGTGAATACAGCCTAGAACATATTTAAAATCAATTTTGAAGTGTGCGAAACGCAACCGAGCGGCCAGCAGAGGACCACGCGCAAGTGTAAATAAACAACATCCAAACACGTCACTAGTTTGTGTTTGCCGCTTCCGCACTGCCGGCTCGCCGCTCCAATCGGAGGGCCGGAGGGCGGAGCTTCTGCTCTCGAGAACGAACGACCCGATCGTTGGCGGCGGAGGCGCCGTGATTTCGTCAGCTCATCGGGCAGCTGGCCGCGACCAAAGTTCTACAGCGATTCCAGGCACTCTGTTTCTATTACTGTTTATTACCATTGGATGCGGAAACGCGCCGGAGGCACGAAAAGCCCACTGAGCAAGCCGCACGGTCGCTGTGCAGGCGGCGGCCACGGCCGGGAAGTGGCCCACGCCGGCGCAGGTAGCTCGAGTGATAGCTTGTTACCGCTGCACGAAATTGTCCCCAAGTCCCGACCATGGTGGCTTACATGAGAAAGGAGTTAATGATGCCATGGCGGGTTGCATTAAAAATTGTCATCTGCACTGCTTACGAGAGCGGCATTCGAATATCCGCCGCAGTGCTAAGCCGAACACATCTGTAAGCGGACCTGTAGGCAGACCGGCCGGCTGCTCCCAGCGCGCGTCTTGCCACCCACCGTCTCGAGCGTCGCGCGTCGTTCGTTAGCCGCGGTAGCATTTGAACTCGCAGCGCCTGCGTCACATCCACGGTCGCTTTTTAATTAGGCGCCTCACGAGATCAGTACGGGGGGGCATTCGCAGAAACTGCCGTCGATGCGGATTCGACAGTGCTACGGCGGCTCTGCTCTGTAACTGTGATATCCCTCCGACGGTCACGTGGTCAGCTTTGTTCACACAAAATCCACAAAATCCATCGTTTCGCGGCACTCGCTGAAACCGAAACTGCGAATGGCCGCATTGAAAATGCCTCTAATTAAACAACCGTCGCACGCTGAAGCAAATGAGGTTTCTACAGGTTATAAGTAGGTCACTAGCTACTTATCGCAACAAAAAAAACAAGATGCAAAATTTTTGTGTCAGTGCCCCTTTAAAAGCTTGTAGTCACCGACAGGTCCTTAGGGATTGACTTCACACCTCTTTATTTTTCGATTCGTTTGAGCTCTTCTCGTGCGTTCCTTTACAGCACGCACTCCAGCGGGGCTACGCTTCTATAGCCATCGCATACATTCCACAAGACAGAACCACTGAGGTTAATGTCGCAATTTAGTTGTTATACCAAGCTTATACCGCCGCCACACGGCAAATTTAATGACATTCCCATCGAGGGCCATTCGTTCAAAATGACATTTGTTTGTTGGGATACGAGAAAATGTAATGACATTCGATCAAAATGACATTAAGGACCGAATTAGTTTGCGGAACCCATTCGACTGTGTTCTGCCAGCAAATGTGTAATCTCGACACCAGAAACACGGGGGAATTCTCTCCCAAACAGATTACTAAAGCGTTAGAAGCATTACAATATTTTTACATGCGTGTAATTTTAGTCATTTATTTATTCATATGGAACAAGCTGAATAGATGTGTAAAAAAAGAAAACTGCTTGTCTCGCTACAAGGCCAGCCTCAGCCGGTGTGGTGGGCGCCAGCGGCCATATTTATTTATACGCTCCATGCTGGTGAAACGACAGTGGGCGCCGCTGAAATGCTCCAGTGCCACTTGCCGTAGTTGCTGCTTTAAACTTTTCGCACGCATTCAAGCGCTTACTAAAGTATTTCCTCTACGGAGTATCACCATTTGTAAATGACATTAATTTTCGCCGTTTAGCATCCCATCAAGTAAATGGCAACGAATCAAGTAAATGGCAATGCCGAACGAATGACATTCGATTGGAATGACATTCCATGACGTCAGATTTCCCGTCTGGCAGGGGTATTAAAACATTAACTATCTGACGTGTAATGCTGTTACATGGTTTCATAATAAACTGATGTAGAGTCATAATGCCCAGCCGTGATGGAATCACCAGCAAAACAAATGAGCAAATACGCTTTGGAGCCTTATCTTAAAATACTTACCAGCAGTTTACTTTTCTTCTCGCTGAACTCTACAAATTTTTCTCTTCTTCTACAAATTTTCCTCTTTTCCTCTATGTACGGGCCGACAATTACATAAAGGGAAAAACTTTCTGCGTAGTGCAATTCCCGGGCGTTTACAAGTCCACTGGCAACTAACTGTAATCACTATAGGTACAGAAAACTTACCTTAGGTGTAGAATCACCTAAGCGGTCACACGTGCTGCCATTTTGTACTAAGATGTGTGCACCGCAGTGCAAGTTACAGACCTCGCGTTATAAAGTGAACTTCGCCACCAAGCGCATCCTGCTGTTGGCTGACGTGAACGAAGCGTCAGAAGAGCTTATTTTGCGAATGAAGCCCGGTGTAAGCGAAATTTTTTCCCTTACTAACGTTGCCGCAGTAGCGTATCCTTGGATTGTTTTGCGAAGCACGTACAGTTTGTCCTCTATGTTTGAGGAGAAACCCTACGAGGGCACTCAAAGTCTAGTGCATGCTAAGAAGTTTTTAAAGTTTGTGCACCGAAAATCTTAGCGGTCTCTCCAGCACAATGCAGACCTTTTTGCGAACATAACAGAGGAGAACGACAACAATGCGACAAAAATAAATAAAGAAACGGCACACGACAGTGTCGTGCGGTAGCAAGATTATGTTAATGGCGGCATTCACAAGGCGACGGGGGAGTTTCGCTTTCGAGGGGACTCGCAGTGTTCGTTCAACGACAACCTTGGGCCATTTCGGCCGAATAAGCCATGCACGTGTGGTCTAAAATGTTTTCATTAAGAAAACGGGTGAAGGACGGTTACGGAAAACACTGCAGGGGGCGAGCACCGTACACTTCGGAGAAAACGCCATACGGGGGCTGCGATGGGCCGCCGTACAAGGAACACTTATGAACTCCACGCGCAAACACTGCAGCGATGACCTCCTGCGCCTGCGTACTTTACCATGGCATGCCATGACAATAGAAGGTGAATGTTTAAAACAATTCGCTGCTTTGATCAAAGCGCAGGGAAGATAGAACGGGCACATGTTTTATTTAAGTCTACTCTGACGTCGTATAATTCTCGGCATACTCAGATTGAGGATTGCGATGTGCAGAAAAACGCTCCTGTGAACATTAGCTTTAAGCAGTGGCACACGCAGAATTTCATTTCGTGAGCTGACCCCTCCTCCCCCCCCCCCCCCCCCCCAAAAAAAAAAAAACAAGGAAAGGAAAAGCATGAAAGGAGAAAAATTAGAAATAAAAAACAAATCAAGACAAAATAAAATACAAATCAAGGAACTTACGCAAATTAAAAATACAAAAAAAACTTCGGGATGATGTCCCACTCCACATCACTTTGCGATTTTTTCTCTTGACGTTTTTCCGCTCTGAAATTGCAAAACGGCTGATCTTCATGGTTAAAACATGCATCGAATCCGCACGTCTTTAATGCGCAGCTTATATTAGGAAGGCGGAGGGGGGAGCGACCCATTCAATAGTCTTTTGCCCAAAAGATACTGAACTTTTTTCTGGGGTGAGTTCGTGGTAGCCTGCCAGCAATATCGAGTTTGCGCGTGTCATGCCGATGCACCTTGAACAGTTTGCAAGCACAGGCACTACGAATATGCTTGGGTCTCCCCCGATGTGCCTCTTCTTTGGGTGCGATTGCCGAGGCACGTACACAATTAATGGATGCACATCTTTCCAGCGACCCTCTTTCGCGACATGCATGCACACCACTTATTGTTGATCCTTCCTATACGACGTTCTCAAAAAACACTTTTGCGGCACCCGCTCCCCGTCATGAACACAAATTTCTCTCGCGATTTGATCAGATGGTGGCTTCACTGCAGAAAAATTTGTGGATACTATCAAAATCGTTGATCCGTCTTTTCACCTCGGCAATTATCGAGAATTCTTGACCGTCCCTCATACTGTCGACTCTATCATTGTTGACAAGCCGATATGCCAGAACTATACATGCGTATACCAATACATTTGCGACTGAGTCCGATCAACCGCGGAGCTGTGTTAATTCCAATCCTGTGCATCATCGCCGCTTCACACTAGGCCATAAGACAGCCTCTGTTGCTACTAAAATGGCTGTCATGCGAGAAGCGCTTCACTTAATCTCCCATGAACTACCCCAAGCACTGGCCCTGTATGGCGACGTGAAGGCACCACTCAAGGTCATCGATGATCTTATGAGACGAGGACCACATTATGCACTTACTGTGGTAATGCTAAAACACTATAGGCCTCCTGCGCTGGAGTTTGGCGGACATGCAGCGCCCTGTCGCGCCCTGCCGCCATGGGTAGCACAAGAGCAGACGCCCCGCATATGTTTGCATTGACAACCAAACGGTCGGTCTAATTTTGTTGGTTTATAAGGGAGTTTAGCGAGATTTACTGGAGTCAAAATGATAAAAATACCACAATTGGCTTCATTGCCCAAACAAAGCCCGAAAGCTGGAAATTTCTTTTTTTCTCCCGTAAAGAGCACAGAGAGCTCCCGCGCGCGCCGTTGTCGCACGGGTAAGTGGTGGAATGTTCAGCCACCATCAAAAATTTGCGGACCAAGAAAACGGCAATTTTAGATTATTTCTCTTTCAGTACCAGCCCGACAAACTGCCGTATGCGTGTGGTATGGCGTATAGTAACTAAAGTAATGAAAAATATGGCCCATAGTTACATATACAACCAAAAATTACTGCTTTCGTGGTCCGCAATCTTTTGCTTTAGGATGTACATTCTCTCAGTGTTTTCAAACCGCTCCTTCTTCCATGAAAACCTTGCTGTCCTCCCTAGGCACAGCTGAAAAGAGCAGCCTCGGTGGCGGACGATAAACGAACAGAACTTATTAATGCAGAAGTAGCGTAGCCTGTATAAGTCGCCGTTATCGTGGCTCGTGGCACTGCTGGCGTTGTTAGCCTCATTCGCGAGGAGGCCTGAATTATGCCGTGATATTATGCAGTCAGCTTAATTTGTTGCTTCATGCGCTTAATTTTTGCTGAGAACAACTTCGACTAAGTTCAATTTGAAAGATTGGGAAATGCGTGGCGTGCTTTCAAAGGGGCCAACTGGTTCAACTCTGCTTCAGCATTCGCTTCTCCCGCATCAGTTTTTAACATCCGAGCTGTTGTAGAAGCCGTTGCAGGAAAAAATACCAAGAAAATGTCGAGCGCGCGTGAGCGCGTGCATCGCGGCGACCGCTGTGTCCCCTACTGGCACAGTGGCTTAAGCAAAAAAAAAAAAATACTCCAGCGCGGTCGTCAGGCGCTACCGCGCATGTAATGCCTGACACGAGGAACATGACGACATCGACGCATATGACGATTACTACTACTAGCACAGTGCAAAGCAACGACGAAACACATAAATAATTTCACACTTGTACAAATCCATGCGTCCTTCCGTGTTCACGTATAAAGAAATCCTGCCTCTTCGCTATGGTTCAAGCCTTGCGCGACTTCGTGGAAGCTTCGGCAGTCGAGCTGGTGGAAGTCTACAATGCTGAGGATGTCTTTGCATCCACCACTCGCCGCGAAGAAGACGACGACCCCTTCCATGAATATGGCGACGATTAGTGGAACCGCAACTAAGCAAATAAGCAATGGTACTGAAACTTAACTATGTGCCCGGCAACGCTCACCTACAACAGCTTCGCCCTGCAAGTCTAGTGCTTGAGTGCAAGCTGCCCTGAACTTTTTTAAGCTGCTTTGCGCAAAGCCGCACCCATTAGTGTACTAACCTGCCGCCTTTCGTATAGCAGCACTCAGAGCCACGCTGTTGGGTAAGCAGTTGCAGGGACAACAAATTTGCCGAGAAATATGTTCGAAGGGGAAACTTGGTGAGTGTTTATATGGTCCCAATTACACTTTTAAATTGCTGCTAATGGTCGAAAACGAGCGAAGTCACAGCCTAGTGCGCAGTCTGCGCGGCCAGCGCAGCGTCCTTCGATCGGAGCTTCGCGCAGCCCTTAACACACGAATTGTGCAATAATCGCTTAGTGCGAGTGAGACATACGGTAATTAAAAGCTCTATATCATAAAGCTTATTAGATTAAAGGAAAAGTGTTCCGCTGAAACTGCACTTCTATCATAAGACCACCGGTGCCCTTGCCAGCGGGAGACCTCCACCATTGACCTGCCCTTCCCTCGACACTGTAAACCGACCAAATGGAGTGCCCAAGAGTGCATTTTACCCATGCAGTGGGCTAGAGCCCGTGCCGCAAGAATATCAAAAGCGCCGTGCTCATGAACGTTGATCAATAATGCAAGCCTATGGGAGACCTGGAGGCATCCGTGATGGGGTAGAATGCATCGGTGATGTGTACGTCAGACAGGCATCGACGACGAGGAAGTTTAATGCGAATATGAGATGGCCGAACCCGAATAATCACTCTGTGGGTATGTGCCAGCCAGATGTCGCGAGAAAGAAACCGGCAGTATACCCCGAAGGATAAAAATGACGGGAGAAGAAGAGGGAGATGGGAACGTGACTGCGGGCGAATGAGGGTGGAATCGGAGGAGCCATGATTTGGAAGGCTGCATGCAGTGATGCGGTAGCCGTGGTCTTCTGATGCCGGCGTCAGGACGCCCGGAGACACAGCCAGGCTGCAGTGGCAGCCTTGCCTACTATCCCCTCGCCGACTAAGCATTGAATCGCCGGTTTCGACTGTGCAACGTTGTGTTCCCGTGCCAATATATCGACAGCCGCGGTCAACCGGGCCTGTCCAACGCATCCGCGAGACTGCCTTACCACGTGAGACGTTGAATCTATCTGAACTGAACTTTCAACTGGTTTTTTTACGCCCTCGCAGAACTTTGTGTCCTTATGATAGAGTTTAATATCGCCCTCTACTTGTAACAGTAATGTCATTCTCATTAACTAGTCTCGTCTAGATAAACGGTCGTCTCCATCTTAAACGCACTACTCGAGCGCATGTCTCATTTTCTGCGACTCCATACCGAGGACTAGCCACTAATACCATCACAGCATGTACTCACTAGCTAAGGCCTCGTTGCCTATATATGGTGCCGCCTGGGCAGCGCAGGAGCCCTATATCTAGCATTGAATTATGGAACGGATACGCCGGTATTAACATATTCCACACAATATGGGCCTGTGATCGACATCCAAAGTTGACCCCCATCCCGAATCCAACTCTAGCATCCTGGGAGGCAAGTCTGGCTGACCCCAGCGCTGCGACACAGCTCCTGCTGACGAACAGAGCGGAGGAAGCCATGGCCACGGCTTCCCAAGACGGCGCCCTGGACTAAGGGTGCTCAGGAAAATAAAGTTTTCTTCCTTCCTTCCTTCCATGTGTCACAGCTGCCGTTGACTTAGACGGTTCACAGTCCATCGCCAAATGCACTTGCACAGATGAAAGTTTTGAAACAAGTCCCACGTGGAAGGCAGCGCGTTTATTCTACACGCTAAAATGACCGCGTGCCTATAGTACGATAGCAAGTCTCCAGTGGTACGCAGGTGTCCTCTCATTACCATCATCATCATCAGTTTCGCTTCGCGCAGTTCTCTTCCCCGTTCGGTTACTACGACTGAGAGGCTTGGCCAATCGCCCTCGCAATAGCCCTGCATTTGACCGTGCGTTGGTATATCACCCACAGTTAAAACTCGATCTAGCAAACATTTTTGGATCCCCCTGAAAGGTCTCCATACGGCTCTATGCTTTCATGAGCTCGAACTAACGAAATAGATTCAGCGCCATTCCCAATTTAACGAAGTATTTCGAGTTCCCCAAGCCCTCAACACGAGCAAGAACAAGTCGCTCCCAGATCCTGGGAACAGCTTCATCTGCTTAACGAGAAGGTGGCAGCAGATATGAGCTTCCACGTCTATGTGAGCGCCGAGACAGACCCCCACGCCAACACGATGGAGGATTTGAACCATGAAGAAATCGTGCACTTAGACTTGGCACACAAGAGGTGTTGGAGGATGCTGAAGACCCAGAAACGGCTGAATCTCTTGTCCCCGCTCCAGGCTAGGTGCCGGACGCTCCGGACCTGCTCAGGTGGTTCGCTGGGGCTCACCAAGGAACCGAGCAGCGTTGAGCACGCTTGCGGGCTCTGTCACACAAGCACACGCAGGCGAAAATCACAGGCTTCCATGCCAGGAGATACCGTATTTACTCGATTCTAGGCACCCTCCGATTCTAGGCACCCCCCACTTCCGGGAAACAATTTGGAAAAAAAAAGGTTTGCAAGCGAATCTAAGCACCCCCTTGTCTAAGCAACCATCACAAGATGGATTTCAGACGCGTGGAAACGTGTCTCGATCTGAGTTGTGCCCAGGTAATTTATGAAGCAATTACGAACCACTTCAACAGTAACGAAGACGACCTTCTGGGGGATACTGAAAGCGTCGGCAGAACCGGCACAACGGACTCAAATGATATAGTGAAGGTGACTGGGTATCATACGTAAGCGGGGGGTTGTATGGGCCTAATTTTCGGTTGTATATCGGCCATATAAAACATTATTCCTTGCGCATGTCTCGTCGAAATACGGCCGCAAAGAAGAGGGGAAGGGGGAAATTAGGTTTTCCGGATCTAAGCACCCCCCCCCCCCCTCACTTTGGGCATCGCGATCGCGGAGAGAAGGGGGTGCTTAGAATCGAGTAAATACGGTAAACTCGTTTTCCGCGGACCCCCTAGCGTTTTATTGTTATTATTTTCACCTGCGGACTTTTAGCGCATTGATAAATTATCTCCAGGCGAGCGCCGCATCCGCCGCAATTACGATGTCATGGTAGCTTCTGGGATACGCCTCCTCTTAGAGATCGAATTTATGAAAACAACTGCTTGTAAAATGACAGTTTCGGTTGTACGAAATTCTCAATTTAACGAAATAATTCGCGGTTTTCGGTGACTTTGTTAGATCAGATTTTAACTGTAAGTGCTACTTACGTGTTTGCCATGCTCAAAATTCTTCTGTACTGCAGACTACGTGCCTCTGAGAGGCGTTTCGAAGTCGAAGGGCATGGCCCATTCATTAGACTCACCTTTAGGAGTCAGCTGAAATGGCGGGAGTGTGTTGGACCAGGGGTTCTATGCTCGTCTGGCGTTGCCGAGGATCGGTCAGATAAGTGGTTTTACGTTTCGTGAGAGTAAGGTAAAGGCTCTTTGCTATGCTGACGATGTTGCGGTCGTGTGCCGTGATAAAGAGATCGTCAGTAGAGCGGTCCGAGTAGCTAGCAAGCAGGAAGCGCTATCAATTGGAGCAAGTGCATAGGCTCTTGGCGTGGAAACTGGGAGTGCACACCAGAGAAATTTGCAGACTTCAGCTGGAGCACCTCGCCCGTTACTTACTTGAGTTCTCGTCTTGAGTTCTCGTCTGAAGAAACTGAAAGGGCCCGCAGTGAAACGCTAAAAAAGGGGTTGTGATATGTCCATGTTCTCGCGCGCTTCTATATGTAATGTATTTTTTGTTGCTAAAGTGTGGTATGTGCTCCAGGTGTTGTACATGTTACGGGTCCACGGGCGAAAAATCACGGAGTTTTTGCTGTGTTTATTTGGCGCTCAGGATGGGCGCGCATGAACCATACGAATATCTCTATCTCCGTTAAAAAAGGGGGCCTCGGACTGGCGCTCCTCTCCCCGTTTAATTTGCTGAGAGGCCAGACAGACTCTTTTCTCCGAACGGTTTCCTACGACCAGGTTGCTCGACTGTTTGCCAGTCTTTGTTGTGTCGTCCAGTGCACTGAAACGGGGAGCCCCGCGAGGCTATTTGAAGGAGGTCGTTTGGGCCTCTCGAATACCTTGCTCTGGTACCTCGACAAAAAACTGTACAAGGATGTAATTGACGTGATATTACCGGTGCCTGTTTATCGCCCTTTATATTGTGCAGGTTCAGGGAAAGACGTGTTAAACGAATTCCGGTGATGTCGCCGGTCAAAGCTTCTTTTTTTCAATTACATACCGGAACGCTCCGCGTAAGTCCATGACTGCCGGAGAAAGGAATATTTGTAGCGGGGTCAGTGAATTGCCGACATTGCGCTAAACTGGAGACAATCAAACGCATTCGCTTGGACTGTTCTGATGCAGTGTTCCCATGGGACATTCTCCAGCGGGCACTAAAGAAAAAACTGCCGTTACCTCCGTACATAATACGTTTCCTTCCAACACGTAAGGATGGAGGTATACTACTTGACATATGCTTGCGGCCTTGAGCCTGCGCAGACTCTGGAAACCTCGTACGGCCGTGCGACGTCCAGACCCGCATGCACGACCGGCAAGGGAATACTTCAGTGAAAGCATCGCTTATATATGTATTAAATATTCAGGATGGTCAACCACATTGCGCTAGCATGCGCGATTAATTTGTTAACCTGAAACGTTTTAATGTGCAGCACCCGTAGTAGCTAGTAGGGTTTTATTGTGATTGAAGCATGTTATAGTTTTTTGTTGTTCTTGTTCACTGCACTAAGCCGATAATAAAACAAAGTTGCCGAGAACCGTGGTTCGAATTCCGTAAAAGCCAAATTTGCCTAGTTTTGTTTGTAACCCAATTATCGACATTGTTTACAGGGACCTTATCGACATTGTTTACAGGGACTTCCCTGAGCATTGTGGCGCCATTACGAGCATTCATTGACCTGTTTTAAAAATTTTTTTTAATTCTTTGCACTGTCGGCCATCCTGTGTACTTCCGTATACCCGTCGGCCATTATGTGTGCCATGGACGCTGGACTTTTGACCTATATATATAACTAATTCTTTCACATTAAAAACTCAGAACCTTCCGTTCACGTGATCACATCGAAACCGACTCGGAACGAGCCGGTAATGGAGCATGCTATTCGAAACCGTTGTCTCGCGTGCTTGTCTTGATCTCCCGTCAACGAGGCGCTTGTTTCACGTGCCTAAACTGCACCTGCGCTACCAGACGGGCAGTGGCGGAGGGCTCACAAGATAATTTGGACGACCTGAGAATCTTCAGCATGCACCGAAATCTAGGCATACCGAGCTTGTTTTTCACCTTCATTACGACAATTGTTTTCACCGCCACCGCCAAAACAGCTGCCGCGGCAGGAATTGAAGTCGCGACCTCAGCAGCTCAACGCCTCAGCCAACGGCGACGTATAGGCGCCAGTGCCCTCGGAGGGTTCTTGAAAAATAAGTCACAGAAGAGTATGCGAATCCTCCTGTGTTCGTTTTAATCTTCGTGTTGTCATCACGTACTGGATTACCGCTTTGCAAATCCATCGCCATACGTTCGACCGGGCGAAAGTGAAAGAGAGTTCATTCAAGGGCGCTAGCGTGGAACAGTTGGTTCCTCCTCTCAAGAATTCAACCTACTTATGTCCAAGGAAGCTAGCGGAGATCCATACAGTGGCCCAGGTTGCTCTTTTTCTCGGCGTCTACGTCACTGTCACGTGACTCGCGCGACGTCATCGGACGTTGAGCCCGACGCCCTGGGAAGGAAGACAAACACGGAAGAACCCGTCCCGATCAGCGGCCCCTTTCCATTGCGGGCTCCCTCGCCTTGAGCCCATTCGGCGCGGGCTAGTCCGGGCGGGGAGCTGCTGAGCGGGACTGACGCGACTGCGAGGGCGCTACTAACGGCGTCTCAAGGTCATCACGTGAGCGACTTCACGCCAGTGTGTCATGGAAACCACGTAAGCCAGGCATCACTCCAAGCGCGCACTTTCTCTTTCGTTTCGCGCTGATCCCTGCCGTTCTTGTTCCCTCACGTGGCGCGCACCGGGTCGCGCTCTAAGATTCCCCGGAGTCTGCCTCGTCGTGGCCGAAAACGAACGCTCGTCGCCTGACCTCGATGGTCGACAGTCGAAGAAGAGCCGTCGTGGGCGCATCTATTTGAGGCACGCTGCACAGGGACATGACCGGTCAATGAACGAAAGAGGACGCTGTTTCGAAAGGCTGGAATGCTTCGGCGTCAAAGCGCGAATGTTCTGATGCTGCGGCCAATTCAGGCGTGTTTCGTTTTGGACAGGCGTTAGACGTGGTTTTAAACTATATACATTGGAGATAAAGATTTACTTAGCATTATGTCTTTGCTCCCCTGTTTACAAGAAATTTGACCGACCCGTGCGGGCTGATTTAATATCAAATGAGTATTAGGTCGCCTTTTTAGTTCCAAGACGTTTAAATACATTGCCGTGGACTAAACTACATTTTTACCGAGGTCGTAGTCTCTCCTTGGCATTTAATATGCCAGACCAAAAATGGAGAACAGTGTGATATAATTTTAATTGCACATCAACTTTGAAAATTTCACCCGCCCCTCCTTGTTGCAACATTGTCCGTACATTTCATCTTCGGTTGCGTCAAACCTGAAGGTATTATCACGTTCTTATCCTATTTAAAGAAATAGTGTTAAACCTCGGCGAGGTAAACCGAAATGTTCGCAATAATAGACCTCAACAAGCTTCTGTAAAGCACAAAGTTGCTGGTTTTATTTGACTCTGCGACAGTGGACTTTTTAGAAGTGGCTCACCGAGATTTAAATTCACGCTGAAAAGCCCTTATGGTCTGATGTGTGGCACTTTTTTTTAGGTGTTTTCTTCATATGTCAACTGCTTCTTCAAATGTAAGAGCACTTTCAAATAATGGTGATTCTCCGGGTGCAAAAATCCGTCGCAGTGAAAGTACCAAGTTTCTGGCGAGGTTAGCTCATTCAATTACCGTTAATACAAATACAATGCAAAGGCAAGCCGATCCGCAAAAATAGCAAATCGCAAAGGCCACGTCCTTCTCAGCAATAAAAATAGTCATTGCAGAAATTTAGCGTTCCCACAACGTCATAGCATCCACACCTTTCCCGTTGGGAGAACAATGCATCTTAGTGCGCGCTGCTTTTTATTAGTATTATTATTATTATTCCATCGCACATTTTTCTTGCACTTCACTCCCCTGATTCTTTGGCAAACTTCTTTCGCAAAACTTTCCGTCTCTTCTGGTGACACATAAATCCTCGTGTCTGTGTGCGTCACAGAGACGCACTTGTCAGCAGACCTCGGTAGTGCGGTACAGCAACGTAGGTCGTCTGTTTCCTCCTGTGGAACGAGAAGCAGAAACGAGGAGCTATCGCAGATGACAGCAGATCCTGTGTTGAATCACTCACGGCCAGCCAGCTGCCTTGTAAATTGACCGAAGCCCGCCGCTCGCCGACGAAGTTTCTGCACTCTACACGTCTGTCTGTGACGACATTGACTGTCACCCATGATTGAGGGCGTAAAGCCACGCGCCGAGGTTCCAAAGGCGGTCTGTCTCACAACGAAAGGTGTGGCCTAGGCGTGTACAGGTCCTGAGTGCTTAGATTCCAACCGGCTGCATATACGGTGCATTTTCAGTCTGTATATAAAATGTTTGTGACATCACTTTCAAGACATTTGGGTGAGCCTCCACGATCCTGTGTATCATTTAAAATGTCCGGCACACAACTACTAGCAATAAATGAATTGATTGATTGATTTGTGGATCAATTAAAGGAAAGTCACGGGAGCTCGGTCTCCTCGGTTGAGCGGGTTCGATTGCCTCTTGACGCGGAATATTGGTACCTCGGAATAATCGTACCTCTGATCTGACGTTGCGAACGCACTGCATGGAGTTAAGTATGTTAAAACGAGTACTTGTGCTTATACTACCCCTTTCATTTTTACTGCAATGCAGTATATTCTAACCCCCCCTCCCCAGTTTTCATTCCGGTGTCATCAATTTACTCGGCGCCGCTCCGGGGCTCCTCCTCACCACCGCTGACACCTCTTTCACGACTATTTTCCCCCTCGCCTCCACCGATGCCCCTTTGGGAAGTTCCGCAGTCGGCAGCTAACGGCGGTATGCAGCTATCAGATTTTTGAGAAAAATAAACAGAAGCACGGACGGGCGTATAACTGCACTGACGATATCTACACTCCCTAATATGAAATTTGTGTGCAGCGCGAACTGAAGTCTTCTCGGTCATGGCGCATTTCTGCAGCGTCTTAGGAAGTGCTCGCGTGACCAGCGAACGTACGACGGCGTGCGCTAATCTGCTGCTACCTCGCAGTGCGCCGCCGCCGCCGGCCAGCATGTTGTAAATCGTGTTTGAACCTCCCGCGCAAATGTCACATGGTTCGGATCAGCCCCGCAAAGGGAACAGCGAGCATGTTGTAGCATATCGAGTTTGAACCTCCCGCGCAAACGTCACGTGGTTTGGATGAGCGGAGAACAGAACAGCATCTGGGGAATGTGTCAGGGGGAGGGTGCTCCTTGGTGGCGACGCATGAAACGCGAGAGAAAGGCAGTGAGAGAGATGACGCCGTAGCCGCACGTGTCGTACTCCACTTCACCCTTCGATAGACGCTCCTCTCCGTTTTCTTTTTTTCGTCACTGCTGCGTTCGCTCACTCGGATACGCGGACATAAAAAGACGCCGCTCCCGCGAAGCCCAGGTAGCGGCTGCCAAAGGGCTGCCCCCTAAAACGACCGAAACTCGCCGACGCCGTTTCCACTCACATTCACTTCGCCAAGTCGCTGCGAATCCCTCCAGGTGAAAGAGAAACTTCCCCAGTTGGAGCGCCGGCTTGAGCCCATATTTCTTTTCCAGCCTAGAGGGCCTTCCGAGCGACATTTTCGCCTGTGTCTATCACGCCTGAGTATGTGCTATCACCGGTTTCCGGTTTATGCGTGCACAGTTTGTGGGTAGAAAAAGGGGGGCGTGAACGCACAGCTAGGCTTCATGCCGCTATTTATGAAATGCCCGTTGGGCTGGTATTTAGATGTCGAAATTACATGGCTCAATACAGTTAGTCGGCTATCCTCCTCAATCGAGTAATTCGGGTGTGGGTTGTTGTATTACACAGACATCTTACACGCACAGTAAGATGCATACGAGGGGCAAGGAAAACGAACAGCCGCATGTTTGTACGCGAGGATAGAGCTCAAGGGCTTCCAGGTTATGATCGTTATGGGACGGATGCATGCCGTTCGTTTGGAGAGAGAAAAGCAAGAATCGAAGTGTTGGCCCGAACACAAGCACGAAGGCGTTCAAAAACAACGGAAAGCTGCTGGCACCGCCGTTACTGCCTTAAGTTCAGCTCGTGGATTAGCGGCGAATCGCTACCGGATGAACAGCAAATTGTCCACTTGGAACGCCGGCGTGAGCCAATATCACTTCTTCAGAAGGCTTTCAGGAGATATTTTCGACCGCGTCTGTCCTTTCTAAGCACGCGCACATCACCGGTTGGAGGTTCATGCGTGCGCAGGTTTGTAGTGGAGAATAGTGGGAAGGAGGACGGGAGGCGTACACGCGCAGCTATAGGTTTTATGCCTGTACTGATGGATGGCATGTCCATTGTACTGGTGTGAGGTTCAAACGCGGACATTAAATGGCCCAATGGGACCTGTCCGGAGTCCTTAGTGGTAGAGCGGATTGGGTTTGTGTGTTAGGCTATGTTCAGATTACCGATGCAAAACCCGTATCATGATCTATGGACGTAAAAATTGCCATGCCATGCAGTTCGGTTGGCTGAGACATGAAATTACGCCATTCATTGAAGTTATTACGACAGTTGCGGCAACAGTCTCAACCCTGCCTCACACGAACAGTAAGACGCTTACGATGCGGGAGGGACACAGGCAGTTCCATGTTTATCTGCAAGGACAAAGCTTGGATCCGTCAGAGGTTCATTCAGCTAATAGGCTAGAAAATATGCTCCATTGCAAATTACGATAAACTTGTTTTGTTTCGTGCACTCCGTGAGCTGCGTCCAGCTTTGCAGGTCATCCTTCTTCACAGAGTGGAAGGACACTAATTTTTTGTTGTTATTGATGTTGTTGTATTTAATTTGAAGTCTGTGCGATGGTATTTCAAATGGGTAGAATTGACTTTTTATTATACAACATGCTTGCCCTGATGTCCGTCTTCACGAGGCAGCAAACGCTATAGCCTGCTTACCCATGCTCGGGCAGATATTCTACCAACTTTTTGCTTAGCATTAGGTGTTTTTATTCTTACAACAGGGATGATTTAGAACAGACAGCTTACATGAGTAAAGAGCATTCCGAAAACAAAATGACTCGATGAAACTGGGAGGTTCCTATACGAATTAACCAAAGTGTACAGTAGGGGTGTAGTCCCCAAGAAAACAACACGTTTGCTATAAGTTACATCAAGCGTTAATCTCATACCTACCCAAACGACGAGCACATTTATTGCAATTTCAACGAACTGACAAGGCGAACTCTTCGTTATACAAAATTTTGGGAAATAGGGAGGGGGGTGGGTGTATTCTAGACGCGATCTTTCCCTGTCCCAATGGATCCAACAAAGAGGCATACGCTCGCAATGGGCGATAATTACGCTTCATTGCACCAACAGTGAGAAGTGGTAAAGCATTACTACTTTGACTCGAAATATGTCGTTCCACTCAACGCGAAAGCTGTCGGAAGTGCGGCGATACATACGTTAGTAAAGCAGCTGGGTACTAATTCCCACAGGAAAGGAAAACAATTTTGTCGACGAAAACAGGAAGCGGTCTTCGATGATGCGTGAAGGAGCATGCGACCAGCTGTTACTGAACGCAGCAGATAACAATCACCTTGTCGCTGCGGAAGCAACGAGCGTGGAGAAGACGTGTGTGTGTGTGTGTGTCACACTTAGCGTATGCGCTTGTTCTGTGTGTTAAGGTCAATTCGCTGTGAACGTTTCTCGAAGGCCTCGGAGAACGGAAAAAGCAGCCAAGGACTGTATTCGGCAATGAGGCGGTTGGGAACGCAGAGGCACGGTGACGCAGAGCACCTCACAGCGACTAACTGCACTGTCGTTTTGTGCAGATAAGAAAACCAGGTAGAATAAGCGGTGCGAACAAAGGACGGTTTCTAACTGGCAAAAAAAAAAAGTTCACGGTAATGTATAACTTCTGCGCTCTTTTCCCCATGGCCGAACGTGACCACAGGTAACACTTTTTTCTTCTTGTAGCTTTTTAACCGCAACGTGGTTTATATTGGGTTATTATTTGGTGGTTGTTGGGTTATTATTATTATTTATCTGAACTTAAAGGTATGCTGTGTCTTTGCCCCAAAACCAACTGCGAGCGCCTAAAAAGATAATGCACCCCCGTCTAACGACGACGATGGTCGAACGCGAAGCTTTCTCGTGATAGATTCTTTGGTTGCCAATCCCACACTGCGAGTATGTGCTACTTTGGAGGTACGCACCACTTTTCTATAATACCCACAGGAACACTGGGGTGTGCACTCCGCAGGCCAAACGTTTGGGCTTGGGGTGTATAGCTACTGCTTGGCGCTCAGTGAGCAAATTGTTGAGTGGGTGCCGGTTTTGAGGTGTTAAACCCCAAGATGCGACGTTAGGCCTAGCGTCGTAAACCTCAAAAATGGGAAGTTCGGCATAATGTCTTTTGGCTAACAGCCTCACGGCACGCATCAACTCCATTCTTCTCGTGACGGATTCTTTGGGTGTCATCTGAGTTTTCCAAACCCTTCGACCATGTCCAAATGGAGCAATCGTATAGACGCCGGCTTCATAACGCAAAGGAGCCACGTTCTATTCCGGCCACGGGAAGCGCTTTTTTCTTTCACTTCATCCACGATCATTCATCATGATCGTCACAGAAAGTTGGCTTTTCTGCAGGGCGTGCTGGTGTACAAACGGTATCAGTGAGGACACCACAGCTTCGCTTTAATAACCTTGCTTATAAAATAAGAGGACCAAGGGCCGAGACGTCCCGGTGAATCGGTGGTGTTCTATTTACAAGATGGCGACGGGAAGAAAGACGAAGCAGCTCGAGCGAGAGTTCCTCCCGCGTGATGACAGGCACCGATGATGATAATCTATCTCATCGGTGCAGCAATGACCCGCAGAGAGAGAGAGATAGCGAAAACATCTTTATTTGTCCTGCAAACGCGATAAATCTTCTACATTGCTATTAGCGGTGATTGGGGCTGGGAACAGGCTCACTCGGGCGTGTGTCAATCGAGCATCTCGACAATCGCGCGGCTGTCAAGTGGAGAAGCCTGGGCATCGTTTGCGGACTTGAATGTCGTCAGTGAGGCCATATCGTGGCTTTCGGCTGGTTTCCGTTCACATCCAGCAGTAAATTAATTCGGTAGGCGCTCAAGGAAAAGAACAACAAAAGCAGGGCAGAGAATATACAAAAGGTATCTCTTGCGACAAGCAAATCCCGAAGTAGCTCTGTGCTGGCAATAACTACGGCTGTCAAAATGCTTCCAGGCATATAAGAAAGAGTGAAAGCGTTTATCTGCGTGGTTACCGGGGGCTTGAATAACGTGCGGGTGTTGGTAGTCGGCAGCCGTACACAGAGGTGACTCTGGGCATTAAGTTTAAAGGCACCCTGCAACACTTTGGACAACCGCTTTCACTCTTTCCTTCGCGCCTGAAACCAATGCGAAAGCTATAGTTATCGCCAGCACGGAGGGGCGCTGCGGGATTTGCTCGTCGCACCAGATACTCCTTCCATTTCTGCTTTTTTGGTGTGTTTTTTTTAAGTTGTTATCGAAAATCGTTCCTTGCTGCAACTGAAGGAAAACCGGCCAACAGCTGCTACATGACCTTAGTGACGTAATTAGAGCCGCCGAAGAACGTCAAGACCGGGAAAGTGGCTAAGGCGTTGCACTGCTGAGCACGAGGTCGCGGGTTCGATTCCCAGCCGCGGCGGCCGCTTTTCTGATGGAGGCGAAAAGCAAAAACGCCCGTGTGTACGAGATTTCGGCGCACGTTAAAGATCCCCAGGTGGTCAAAATTAATCCGGAGCCCTCCACTACGGCGCGCCTCATCGCCTTCGTTGCGTCGGCGCGTTAAACCCTACAATCAATCAATCAAGACCGGGAAAGATAGAAAAATCTTTTGAGCAAGTTTACAAGTTATCTGATTGGCATTGAGCAGTAATTTTTTGCTGAGGTCCTTTCCGACCCCCTAATCTAAGTACTGGTTTTGTTGGGCGACAACGTTCTGCAAGCATTTAAGATTTCAAAAAAGTTTTAAAAAGTTTTGCAGGGTCCATTTAAAATATGTGTGGGGCGACAGCACGTGACCGGTTAACGGAAAAGAGGCGATGACAGTTAAATTACTTGCCTTTCACTTGTTCAGTCTGTGTTGACTACCCTGTACGAAGTGTCCATATATGATTCATTGGTCGCATCCAATATTCTGCGTGCGTCGGCCTCAGCAATTACGCAACCACATGTTGCTTATCGTCCTTTATTAAGCTTTCCCTGTATGGCAAACCCCTTACTGCCTCCCTCCTTCTCGTTGGATCGTTGATCATTCTCAATTAACGGTTCTATTACGACTTTCTGTCATCCCCGGTGGTGTCCCCCCCCCCCCCCCCCCCCCCGATGCCAACTGTGCCCCAAGTGTTGTCTTCCCCGTGAGGCTGCGCGTGCACTTGGGGGTCAACACCGGGTCCTAAGGAGCGGCAAGTCAACGTCTCCCCCCTCCTCCCTCCACCTGGCAAACGCAATCGCTTTCGCTGGGAGAAAGTTTTCCAGGTGGAAAGGCGTACGAAGGCTGATGGAATTCGGAAAGGGCTGTGGCGAACCTGTCGAGCCGCAAGAGCCCACACTCACGCACGAGAACGCACGTAGGCACCTCGAGCGCGACGCCGGTGCGAGAGGCCCGTCGCGAGTTTTCTTCTTTCCTTCGCCGCGCTCGACGACAACCGGTGCCGTGTGCCCCCGGAAAAGACCGGGGCCTCCCCATCAGAGCGCGTCGTGTTGGTGAAAATATCGGTCCTCGAAAGTGAGCATCTTGTGTGTCGCGGTGGCACGGAAAGATTGCTACCGCTGGAATCCGTTCCATCGTGAGTCGCGTCGAAGTGGCGAACAGAAGCGGTGGCGCCGTGACGAGCTGCCACTCGGCTCTTCCCATCTCCTCCTCTCTCCCCGTAGACGGAACTGTTTATTTCGCCTGCGTGAACGCCCAGACAACTCGGCCCTCAGCGCTGTCCCAGACGTCTCCCTTGTCTGCCTTCATCGTACACGCGAAACTGCGGTTCACCTTGCGAGAGCAATAGTGCCTGTGTCCAAAATTTGATTCAGCCAGTGTGCGGTTGCTGTCAGCGGTAGTGACTGTGACTGATTAGCTTGCCGCGAAAGACCCGTTGCTCTCCTCAGCCGAACACGAAACAAGCGAAGGCTCCATTTTTATTTTTTGTGCCCGCTGATCTTGTGGTGTCGCATGTCCTCCTGAGCGGCAACCAAGGAGGAGTAGCGGGACCGAAACGCGTGAGTAGAATACCACTGTACACTAGAACGCGTGCGGTACCGAGTGCCCGAGGTATATACGCCTATCTTGAAACGAAGAGAGGTCAGTTACTAATTTGGTTTGAATTATTACGGTATTGTGCGTGAGTATAGTTATTTTTTGTGTGCTTTAGTAGTGAGACACTGTAATAACAACGATATATATATATATATATATATATATATATATATATATATATATATATATATATATATATATATATATATATATATATATATATATATATATATATATATATATATATATATATATATATATATATATATATATACATACGGTCTCTATGTGTCCCTCCTGGGGTTCAGCTTCCCCACAATGGACTCGTGGGTCCAGTCAACCTGAGGAGGCATTTATGCTTGCAGGTTTTTTGACTTCACATATCATCATGTTATGCCCTCTTAACGATATTTCCCGAAGATCGATGTCCTCCTAATTATTTCTCGGCACTTCACCCTCCCCCCTCCCGACGGAGGTCTTGGAAAAACGCTTGCTGGTGTTTGCGCTAATAATTCAATACCTATTAGGCCTGTAAAATTATCAACTTTCGTTTTGCAGCCCACGAATACTCACAGGAATTTCTCTAAAGGGATTTCGACGTTTTAAAAATTCTAACTTTAAGGAAAACGAAATGCATAACGTATTGCTGAACTGTGATGTCACTGAACAGCTGCAAGCAATACCACCCTTTACACCCTGGTTCTTCAACACCAAAAGTAATTAGTGTTCATTGTTACCACGCACAATATTGGTTTCGAATGGCCTCCCAGCCAACATATTCACGTCTGCCAAACATCATGCATCGATTGGACGCCTTTTTCTAATATGGTCCATTTTCTATAGCGTTTTCTGGCTTTAAATCTAAATATTGTATAATTGTAATTTTGCTAATATAAGCTGTACGCTGCTTTCCCCCCTCTTTCTTTCGCCTAATTTGGTCCTGCAGTGCTGTCTACATAAATAAATAAATAAATAAATTAATTAATTAATTAGAAATAAAGTGACATTTGCGTTCACACATGCGTTAGGATATCTAATGTTGGTTTCAACGTGTAACAATTACTCCCATGGAAGTTTCAAAAAAAATTAGCAGTTGCCTAGCTCGGCTATGCCAGGATACACGTAGCGTGAGCTAAGGGTCAGCTGGTTATTCTTAGCTTGACTGGTTGTCTATGATTAGCTTGATTATCATGCTTACAGCAGCTTCAATGACACACACACGGTATACGCATTATGTGACACATGTATATTTATCAAGCGGCTCCGGCGCAGCGTCACCAATCGCCCCAGAGCTAGGCTGGTTCCAAACAGGCGCACGCCGGTGTTGCTGCGACCCACGAGCCATCGGTTGCACACCCGGCCACCCCTCGCATGATCATCAAGTGTACCGGGCCGCCACGTGCGGTACGTAGGTGGGCGAAGACGCTAGGCGCGTGGGGTGTGTGCGAGACGCCGGGCAGCGAGCAACGTTCTGTGCGCCATGTGACGTCACTGCTCCTGGCGCGTGTGCAGCACGGCTCTCTAGGAGCCACGCGAAACTGCTCAACCTCGGCCAGTGTAGCTCACGTTACAAAACAAATTTCAACAATTAAAGTTCACCGTTAACTGGAATGAAAATGGTTATACGAGTCTCAACCAATTCCCATGCGACTCTCAAGCGCATAGCCCTATCGGGTTTGTCGTGTCAGAGAAAGTGGCTTCCATTCGTGCACGAACCCTTGAAATGGACTATAATTCCAGGGCCTAATGTAGACTAGACTGAATAGCAAACAAAACATGCGTGAATGATCGGGATTACGGACGCGCAGAATCGTAACCCACTTCTCACTCCTCTGGCGACGTTTTTGACGAAAATCAACTGCGCTTTTCTTCGCACTCAGAAAGTCTGCCCCTTCTGCTCTGTCTCTCTCTTATAGCTTTACTAATACATCAAAAATGAAGCCACCGGGGCCTGGAATAGGAGCTGGCAATGCTCGTAATTAAATATCCTTTACAATGAAGCCTTCAGTACAGGAAACTAGCTTCGCTATAAGCGACACTTCTTTGAAAGCAGGTACGATTTATTGTATATGCACTGCACCAAGGAATATGAAACCATGCGGCTAAAACAAGATTTTGAATGAAGCGATTTCGTTACAACGAGGGTTTGCTGTAAGTAACACGCGTACGTCCTGGCACGCTGTGCTAGTCCGGTGGAAACGCGTTACACGGTGCACTGTGCGGCGTCAACAGCGCCCGAAATCACTTACGTCCGTAACGTCAACATCCGACAAAAGACGAGAGCATTCACCGATGCTTTGTCGGTGTACCGTGACGCAATCACGTACTATACCGATCCCGCTACTTCATTAATGTCAAACAATGGCCCCAACTTCGTTTATGGCGTCTTGCCACGCAACAGTCTGCGCCGGATCGGCGATGGTCGCGAGACCGTAGCGCATGCACCAACGAGCGTGCCTCTCGTAGAGCTCACTTACGAGCGGCATCGCAGAGTAAACGGGAGAAGGAAAAGAGTAAAGTAATGTATACGACAGCTTTTTCCTCGAAAGAAAGTGACTTGCGAACCTGCAAGGCATCACAGTGCTCAGTGACGTGTGTTTGTACAGTGCGAGGGAAAGTGTGTTCGGATGGCCGCTCCTCCGAGGTTTCCTCCTTCTCTTTTGTTTCTCTTTTTAACATGACTCAGTTTAAAGGTCTGAAGAGATGTAACCTCGGCTGTATTTCTGAGTGGTATTTACATTATTACGGTGCCGTATACAGGCAAAGTAAGCACTGGGCATGTTACAAGCGACAATACGTAAAACTAATTATGAATTGATCGGTGATTGCAAGGCGCAATGATGGAATAGTTCCTTTAAGATTACGCGTGTTCCATCCATCCGTAAATTCATTAATCCAACAATCCATCCATCCACCCTGCACCTGTCCGTCCGCATTCGTTTCTTCAACCCTTCCTTCATTCCTAATAACCTTACAGAGATCCACACGAGCAGGCCATGATTATAAACGACAATGTTCATTTTAGAGGATGAGTACTGGAGATTTCTTTCTTTCGCACACCCAACTTGAAGATAACGGGGATCAGGAATCGTTATAAACTTTGTCGCATAACAAAAAGGAGGCCTCCCGCCAGCGTAATGCGGGAATATTATATAGGAAAAATAATCTGACTAAATATAAAATATTCATGGGTGCCGCAGTGCACAGTTGGCGACCTGATTGGTTTATCCGGTTCGCTGCGAGGCCGCGCTCGCAGTTCCCAGTTCCAATGTTGCTTGCTGCAATCGCTTTTCTCGTGGAAGCGAAATCAGTTTCCTGCGGGCAACCTGAGACTCAACGAGACAGAGTATACGAGCGGCACGAAGGAGGAGCCGCATTAGGCGTGAGAAACACCACGGAGGCACGAAAACGCAATCACTGCTCGCAAATGACCAAGGTATCGGAAAAACTCTGGACCTACGAAGAAGAGTAGTTTTATTTCTGTACCAGCCTTCACTAAGTTTACTTATTATAGCTTCTTCAATGTAGATATTTTTCATACCTTGTTCATCTGAATCTTACAGCGCGAATATACCTTACCCATCGAGTGTGGTGGACTTCTATAAGCCAAAATGGTTTTGAAATCAGACCCCAGCATAACCGCTTCATTAGCGAATCATCACGCATCTCTCGTATCCATAGGCGTTACTAACGTGGTTCACTGGGCTACCGAAAAAATGAGGGCATTCATTTGCGTCTCAGCCTAATTCACCGTTCTCCGCCTGGTGACTTGCAGGTTGATGGCAGCTCCAGTGCAGGATGCCCTGACGGATGACGTCCACAAGGACGTGCTTCTGGCCAGGACAGCGCCCGAGCTGCTGCCTCTCTGGTCAGTGCTGGGCATCCTGGCGGGAGCCGTGGTGTTGTCCTTGCTGGTCAAGCTCTACACCATCCTGACCATCGGGAAGTGCTCTTCAGACGTCGACATGACGGGAAAGACGGTCATCATCACAGGAGCTAACACAGGTTGGTGACCCGTACGGGATATCAGGAGCTTGGGTCTTGTGATTTAGTCTTGTAGAAACATCAGACAACTTACAGAGGACCTTGGTTTTTGTATATTGGGTCATGGCTACTTATCAAAGAAATTTTTGCGCCAGAATCGACGTCACCCGGTTCAGTAAATCTTGTTTTTCACGTTCTTCAACCGGTAGTGTAGCCGGTTCAGCCGTAACCCAACAGCACCTCAATACGACAGTACCCGTTGGCGTGTGCCGCGGCGGGGTCTCTTGTGCCTTTGGAATTTTTAGCGAAATATTAAAGTTGTGAGCCTTGTGTAAGCAATGCGCCGTATTTGTAGGGCGCTGAGACGACGCCGATATTTAAGCTCCAGTTTTTCAATTTTGGTTCTTTTTACTGTGACACGATCTTTGCCTGCCTCGAGGAGTTCCGTTCACCGTCATCGGGCAGAAGGGCACAACAGAGTGAGGGAGGGTAAGGTAAGCGAGACCTTAAAATAACCACGTGACGCCGAAGCGCCGAGAGGGAGGAAAAGCGAGAGTAAGGACAAGGAGGGCGAGAGAAAATAGCTGAGGAGGGAGGAATCGCACTGAGTTTGCTTGAGTGGGGAAGGATCAGCGGGGGCTGAAAAAAAATAAATGCAACCAACCTAGAAATTTTAGGGTCCCGTGGAACACCAGCGATAAAAGCAAGAGTAAACAGAGCAAACAAGGCACAGAGGCCATAACAATCGCCAGCAAACCTAAACTCATCCTCCAAAAGCAGCTCCTCTAACACCGCCGCCGTTACATGTAACCCTCAACTATTACCGGGGTGGTTTGCTTTAATTTTTCTGCCTAGAAAACCAAATAAAATTTAGTCCTTTTTGCAGCCATTGAGCCTATGGGTAGCTATTTTGGTGCCACAGAATTTCAACGTGAACAGTGATTTTTCTCCTTTTAAATCTCTCTCGTCACTTTTGGCATTGTTCTTTATTGTCTATGTGAACTGGGAGTAACTGCGGTACGTTCTGAAAAACAATCACGGGTCGCCTCAGGCGCTTCACTGCCGCTCACACAGTTTCGGAAACTCGCGGCTCAAATTTCCCCTTGGCATGCGCTGGAAATGATCATTTTTGTAATGACGGTGTTCCCAAAGGACGGACGCTATAAATGTGGGCAATTACCTCTGGTGCGATCGCAATGCCGGAAAATTCGGCCTGCGAGGTGTGTGCCTTGACTTCGCTAAGTGAAGTCGGCGTATAAAGTGGAGCTCATTTTAATTCCCTGTCTATGAGATTTTCTAACTCCCCCGGTGCACCAGGTTTGTTTGGACGGGGACGATGGCACTGTGATGTAGCTACATCTATCCCCGCATGCATGCTTCAACACGTAACGTTTTGCCGTTTCTCGGGTACGCAGAAAAAGAACATGCCGCATTGAGTTGGTGGCTATCTGATATCTGCTTTCTGCGACTGTTCTCTTCTAAACTAGGCCGTGTGCGTGACGACTGGGGCAGATTAGCATCGCCAGGCTGAGCCTACGTACCCCGTGTAGAACGGCACGTAGATCCAATTACCAGATCTAAACGATGCGTTAATTGGCAGCATCACGTGCACGCCGGACGGCGGCGATCTGATGTTGCCGCCGTGGTCAGCCATGAAACGGGCGCAACAGCAGCGTTGGAGCCAAATTTTGTGCTAATGAATCCCATGACACCAAAAGATATAGTGCGAGCACTGCTACAGTAACAATCCGAACTTCTTTTCTGCCTTTATGAAGCCTCTTCTAAGCTACCGTAAAAAGAAAGCGCTGCCGATGCCTGAGTCAAATTTGGGTCCTCTGGGTTGCGAGGCCGATTCCTTACCTACCAGGCCGGCAGGATGTCTTCATCAAGTAGAGCGTCAGACGTGATATCTGCGCAGCGTGCGTTGCTACAGACGCGGCCGGTCGCGGTGCGTTCTGGGGTATGAGGGGGAAACCTGAAATCGCCTAATACTGAAACGTTGACCTTCTCTTAGACAAAATATTTTGAAAAAAAAAAGTGCATTCCCACGATATTCTGGTGTTAATGCTGTAATACCGCTTGCCACTTTTTTTTTTTTTTTTTTGCCGCGGGTCCTAAATCTTTCTCTTGTGACACATGGGACCATACCATTTCTGTAACTCGCGAACACCAGAAAGAAAGCGAGAGGAAGGCAGAGCATCGCATGAGCCCCCATAAATTGAGCAAGGTCCGTCTGAACCGTGTAAACACGGCAACTATCGATACAGAAAACGCGGCGCTTATAGCCTACACACAGACAAATGTTCACAATGAGCTGTCCTACTGCTCCTTACATACCGGCCGCCGTCCTTGGTAATAACACCGACCGGAGACAAACTAACATGGGCCCCAGGACATATGCAAGGCTAGAAGGCATGACCTACATGGTGGCACCCCACGGCTACTTCGTAAGAAGCGGGATCATGTAGGCCTTTCACCAGTCGTATACGGTCCAAATACCACTAGGTGTAGCCATGGAAACCATTCGCATTGAAAATATGCACCTCTATGGATGAAAGACCAACGAAACATAGACAATGAATTTTAATGCCAAATACGTTCTTTCGGCCTGATGGGAAGTTTGATACTCCGTTGAAGCGTGTTGCAGATCAGATTGTCTGGTCCTTACCGGCAACACCTACCATACCTCCTTCATAGACCGCAGATTCAGGGGTCCTACATGTACGTGATTAATAGGTCGCGGCCGTATGGCCTCCTCGACTTTTAAGTTTAAGCTGCTCGAAAATTGCCTGAAATTGCAAATTCAAGAGACGTCTACCTAGTTCCCATCGTCACAAGTGAGCACGCACAGCCACTTCTGGAATAGTGCAAAGCAGAAGTGTACTGTAAGCGTATCATTGCAAAGGTTTCAGCACTACAGTAATTTATCAAACAGAAATGAAAGGTACGCCTCAAGGTCTCAGTAATGTTCCTACACTTTTTCTGTGCGTCCAACATAAAGCGCAGTTTCGTTCTGCCATTCAAAAGGCATTCCTCCTGACAGGTGTCTGCTGGAGAAGGCCGCCGCTAATTCAACCACTTTCCCGCAGCTGTATATGAATAGCTACGGCCTCGCGTGGCCTCGCCTGCTTAGGCGTTCTCTGTAAGCACCTGTGATGCGAATATAAGCAGCTCCTCTTGCCCCTTCTCTGGCAGGCATCGGCAAGGAGGCTGCGCGCAACCTGGCGGGCCGGAACGCACGCGTCATCCTGGCCTGCCGCAACATGGCCAAGGCCAAGGCCGCCGCGGCCGACATCCGCGCCTCCATCGGCCGAGACGTGGCGCTGGTGCAGGTAGACCTGTGCTCGCTGCAGTCGGTGCGACAGTTTGCCGGACAGATCATCGCCACCGAGCCACGCCTTGACGTGCTCATCCTCAACGCCGGCATGATGTGTAAGGAGGCCTCTGCGACAGATATTTAAGGCAGCAAGGGGAAGGTCTCTGTGACGATTTGTCTTCCTTTCTCCTTATTTTTGTCATTACTATTCGTGTTAGCATTTAACCGTCATGACATCTTCACCAACCATATGAAGTAGGGAGCCCAGCAGTATGCAGGGCCGACACCTTCGGCCTCATTAAAAAAATCTCTCTCTCTCTCTCTCTCTCTCTCTCTCTCTATATATATATATATATATATATATATATATATATATATATATATATATTATGCTGCTTACAGTCGCCCTTAGATTATCTCCGTGCGATTCGAATACGGTTGATCGTTTTATTATACGCAACAAAAAACGCAAGTTTTATACGATATATACCGTGAGACTATAAAAAGTACTGAAATACACAGTAAACAGGGTTTCTAAAAATAGGAACCAACAAATACAGTAACGAGAAAGAGAAAAATTTCTATCCTTGTAATCATATCATGAGTTCAGTATAAGGATGCTTGTTACAATGAAATCATACGGAAAGAAAACTGGCTTCGTTTCTATATCCTTTATTAAAAGCGGAAATGATTCGCTCTCAGTGCACTGCAGTTAGGGCTATGAAACACTTCGAATAAAGCGCTGTTTCGAATAAAGGGATTTCGTTGTAACGGGGGCATACTCCATTTGCATTAGCAGCACATGGGCAGCTTTCAATGAACTAAGACATGTAGTAACCCGCTTGTTTCATTATGTGGTCACATTTATGAACTTCGTTTTCTACTAATTCCTTTTTGTCGAAAGCGTCAGGCTCCACTTCTAATATGCAAGAGATAATATCCTTAAAGTAAAGCAGGGCGTGGGAAACACCAAAGCTTACTACCAAAAAATCACAGTGGCTGACAGGGTAACAGCTGCTTATTACTATGAAAAGAACAGGCAGTGTATACACTGGATGACATAAAAATCAACCCACAGTGTGGTAACCCAGGGCGTAACCAGAAATCCTCCCTATGAGCCAGAGAAAAAACTTCGCGCACTGAAATTGTAGTTGATGCGAAGCTGACATGCCCTTCTCCCTTCCTTGATAACATCGCGAATACTTCCCAGACGTCACGGGTAACCTTGTCCTTTGAACGAAGCCAGATTATGGCGCTTTCGAATTCTAGCGAACACCTGCATTTCATAACATGCGGGGCCGAATTTCCTGTGGCAATATCCTTGCAAGAGTTGGGGTGCTCCAGTAATACGTCTCTGCGCCAGCGGCCTGATTGGCCCCAGTAGCGCCTACAACACGTGAGGGGGATTTTGTAGCCAATGCATTTGATGCAGTTTAAAAAACTTTGTAGTGCGTCGTGTGCCACATGGGAATTCCTTTTCATTCTGAATTCATATAGTTGGTAATCTTCACAGCCCCGTCAACTTTTCTGGAGCTGAAAGCAGGATATTGTGTTTGCTGCCTGCTTTTTTGGGCCAACGTGAAACAAATGGGTATGATTTAAATACACTGGCCGGAACACAAATCTTCCCTTTAGCTTCTCGGGTATGTTTGTTTCCCACACCTTTCGTGGTACCTTATCAGCGGCGATACAAGCAGACGCATCGAGCGACGCTTCTCTTGAAGCTTTCACGTTGGCAATTAAGGCCAACGCGGTAATTAAGGCCAGTGGCTCGCACCGGGTGCGAGCAAGATTTTTTTATTGTCTACGTAAAGGAAGGAGTCGCAAGTCTGCACTTTTTAAGTTCGGCAAGACGAGTCGAAAGGCAGCAGCCCCTCCTCCCTTCTCGTTGGATCGATGGCCACAGCGGCTGTGGAATTTATCTTCCTTCGAAAGCAGGCATAGATATCACACTAATTTCTGCTGAAGCTTGGTGTGCGTCAAGTACAGCTCCAGAGGCGCGCTACTGCTCAGCTCCAGAATAGCTGGAATAAAATTACCAACCTCCTGCTTCGAAGGAATGCAGATTAAAATCAGTCACGATGGCATCCTTCTATTCCGAGCATTGTGAAGGCGACGCGAAGCTGGCCGTCAGCTTTTGCTAAATAATGTGGAAGTAACACCTGGCTGTACGGGAACCAGTTGCGATATACTATTTAGCGAAGAGAATAAGCTGTTCCTTCAAATTCCATTTTTACACTGAGCTCAAGTGAAGTTGCAAAAAAAATCAGCCATGCTTTGACACGTTTCATTCTGAAAATTGATTGCTCAATAAGCTAGGATAGTCCCCTACTTCCAATAAAATATGCTCTTGGGGCACGCCGCAAAACATGCCTTCCACATCAATGGAAAAGTAAGCCGCTGTAGGGGAGAACTATGAGAAAACTTATGGTTATACGGATGGAGAAAGGGTCATATACCGGCAGCGAGTTCAAGTGGAACTGGAAACGAAAGTGTGCAAGTCGGAAATGGGCAAGTCCCTTCTCGCCCTTTTCTTGATCCCAATGAGGGCGTATCTAGGCCCTTAAACAGAGCGGCACACTTGGGATTCCTGCAATGAAATGCCCTAAAGAAAGCTTCATTTGAATGGGGTCCTACTAGTGCCGAGTTCATGCACGGCTGTTCTGCTTTCAGCGCCCACAAAGCGAGAGGAAACCGAGGATGGGTTCGAGGCTACGTTTCAAGCCAACCACCTGGCCCATTTCCTGCTAACTCATCTACTACTAGGTGAGTAAACAAATAAGAATGATAATTTAAAGAAAACGCCCCTCATAGGTTCAAGTGTGAGATTTCATAGTAATATAGATGATGACTGACTCCAGAGAAGAATTTGTCAGTACGTCATTTTATTTACTCTAACGACAAAGACATGGTCATATATGTGTAGAAATACTGTCACTGAAGCTTCATTAACTGCGTTTTGTTTCAGGTGCCCCCCCCCCTTTTTTTTTCATGTGTCGTATTGATTTGAAAAGAAACTTGGATGTTAAGCTTGTCTTGCTCGATTCCGCAACGTAATTAGTTTTTTCACTTGCGTTAAGTCCATAGGACACCACAAAACTATACAGAATGCTCGTGGCTAGAGAGCCTGAGTGGGTTAAAAAAATGGCGGGATGTGTGATTTGAAATTGACTGAATTCCGTATGCGGCTATTTCGGCAGACAGCGGAAGCTTTCGCATCTGATTACTGCCTTGATTATTCCGGCATTTTGGCGTTACCGTCAGGTTTAAAAAATCAGGAGGCAATCACACCGACCGCTTACTGGTCAACTAATGAAAAATGGGGGCGGAGTCGTTTAGATTTTGGAAGTAAACCCCAGCTGCGAACTATATTATATAACATTTGGGACTCCAGTCTTGTCTACGGCTCTCGAAACGCCGGTGCACTTATTTCCCAGTCACCAGAATTAGCAGTTGTTCCGGTAACACGATCGTTACAGCGATTGGCAGCGCGGCCTTGATGCTGGTGTAACTGGGCTAATTGCGGCGTCGCTTGCATAACCGGCTTCGGTTGTCACTGAAACTCATAATGCGTCCATCCGCAGACTTGTTGAAGAAGAGCCAGCCCAGCCGCGTGGTGGTGGTGGGCTCGTGCGGCCAGATGGTGGGGAGGCTGAATCCGGACGACCTGAGCTTCCGGAGCTACTTCTTCCCCCTGCTCAACTACTGCACCACCAAGCAGTGCAACATGCTCTTCACGGTCGAGATGGCCAACAGACTCGCGGGAACAGGTGCGCTGCAGCCGCGGTCGCGTGACGGTCGCCGTGGTGCGATACACCTGAAGAGAAACAAAGGAAAGCTTCTACGTCGAACAGGGGAAAAAACGCAAGTGTAGGGGATAATTAGCGGCAAGCTCATTGAGAGCTCGCAAACAGGTAATGTGCACGGTTGAATTTGTTCGTGGAGATAATTGCTACTACTGACGTGAACGGAACATTCAGAGGGCTTACGGAGAAGCGCTTTCGAGCGTCCGTGAAAAAACATTGTGTGCAAATTTTATGCATGAATAAGATGGCTTAAAGGGCTCTTGCGCAGTAACGGAAAGTGAAGGCAAGGCAAAAGCGATGTTACTTGCCAAATGAAAGCTGCCCCGCTTGGAAGGCTGAGTTCGAATCATGCATATGCATACACTGGGGTCACCGCGACTCTTAAATGGTATAGAGCCTGCTAGCTGGTGTCGCCAAGTCAGCATCATTATAGTGCGCCATCAAAATAGGCTTTGATCGGTCCCTTTCTAATACAAGAACAAAACTCATGCACCACTTGACTTACATGGAGAGAAAAACGCCGTCCTCAGATCCCCGCAGCCGGGCCCTGCCAGAGAAATTCCAACTGGCTGCATGTAGCCCAAAACTTGTCATCAAAATTCTCATTGCCATCGCCATTGCCTTTGTACGTCCGTTTCTATATATACTCCACGTCTTCGTCGCAGAGTCTTGGCATTCTTCCAAAGATTGTCTTGCACAGGAATCGTACCACTCGCATGGCGCGGCGTCAATTGAATACTTTACAACGCACAGAACACGAACGCGCACACTACCACGACTATCGAATGTGTTCTGATCGAGTTCGACATTAGAGAGTTTTAACATTCCGTCTCTTCAGCCCTTTCAATTCTTTCCAACTGCGCCTGCGTGCGCGGGTGCGGCGAGGAGGCCTGCTCCCCACCGGAATGAATGCGCGCACATGCCAAGGTGGGGGCGGCCCTTCAGCAGAACCAAGCCACCCTGCCGGAACGAGTACGCGCACATGGCAAGGCGTGGGCAATTTTTCAGAGGAACTAAGCCACCCCACCGGAAAAAATGCGCGCACATGGCAATGCGGGTGCGGCCCTTCAGAGGAACTAAGCCACCCTACCGGAACGAATACGCGCACATGGCAAGGCGTGGGCAATTTTTCAGAAAAACTAAGCCACCCCACCGGAACGAAGAAAAACTAAGCCACCCCACCCGAACGAATACGCGCACATGGCAAGGCGTGGGCAATTTTTCAGAAAAACTAAGCCACCCCACCGGAACGAATACGCGCACATGGCAAGGCGTGGGCAATTTTTCAGAAAAACTAAGCCACCCTACCGGAACGAATACGCGCACATGGCAAGGCGTGGGCAATTTTTCAGAAAAACTAAGCCACCCCACCGGAACGAATACGCGCACATGGCAAGGCGTGGGCAATTTTTCAGAGAAACTAAGACATCCTACCGGAACGAATACGCGCACATGGCAAGGCGTGGGCAATTTTTCAGAAAAACTAAGCCACCCTACCGGAACGAATACGCGCACATGGCAAGGCGTGGGAATTTTTCATAGGAACTGAGCCACCCCACTGGAAAAAAATGCGGGTACATGGCAAGGCGGGGGCGGCCCTTCAGCGGAACTGAGTCACCTTACCGGAACGAACACACAAGTGCCCATTCGGGTCCCGGTATGGACGGTACACACGGAAAGGACGGAACAGACGGAATGCTAAAACTCTCCATTGTGTGAGGCCGCATTGCGAAATTCCACGTGCACAGCCTCGTCTCCACTTTTGTTACCTCCTCGCTAGGCGTCGGCACTCAAACCAGCAGACGGGATGTCGGGCGGATGAGCGTTCTAGTGCTTCACTTTAAAAAAGAAGCAGTCTTAGCCGCGAGCTTAATCGCTGTTACTCGACGATGTAGTGCAATGCCTTGAACACACAGGTGATAACTTTCATTGGAAACGTTTTCTCCTGTGACGACCTCGATCAAAACTCTCGAGTTGTCCATGAACACAAACTTTTTAATGGTAATTTTAATGTTTGTGAGATGCACTTCTTTTCTCCCCCTTTACCGCGATAAGTGTATACATATCCATCCGCTGCGACGCGGTGTGCCATTGCGGTCAGCAGCCAGGGTTTCCCGAATGCAAGCCAAAACGATTGAGGTCACGTGAGTAAATCTACACTCGTGACGTCCTCAAGCTTTGAAGAGTAATTTTATTGCTCGCCTTTGTATTCTATGCTTGCTCAGGGGTCACAGTCAATTGCTGCCACCCTGGCTTGGTGCGTTCGGAGATAGCCACCCGGACCACGGACATTCAGACCTGGTTGTTCAGCCTAGTCCTGAGCTTCTACGGGAAGGTACGTCGGAACCCCAGCTCTCGGGAAAAACTACTGCGATTGTAACGATTCGGTACTTGTACTGTCAGTGGTAACGAAAGAACCTCGGCACAATTACATACTTATCCTCACGATTGGGCCTTTTCTCTCAGCGTTCCAAATAATAAGTTTGCCTTTAGACTCCTTTGCATTTTGCCCTCATATTATTCCTTACATTTCAGGGACGATCCTCAAATATTACCGAAAATTATAGAATCAGAACTGGGCCGAAAAACAGGTATCTATAAAGTAGAATTATGGCGGATCGTCACCTGCTTACTAGATAGCCCCATGAAGAGCAGCACCCTTTGTGGCTCCCGAACGACTTTTTATGAATAGCGCCTTCTGAGGTTCCCGACTGATTATCTCAGAGTGTATTCACCAGTACTATCCATGCGCATCTGGTACACCTATTGGCGTAACCAGACCTCACGTGCTCAAGTGGACGCTCTAAGTGCCGTGAACAAGCCTTATCTGAATCATCTCCCCCTACTTTTGCTCCCTTATCCCACCACACGGCCTCTTGAACTCCTTGCTAGAATAAAGTCATCCATTACATTTTACACCAGTAATTACCATTGCAAGTTTGACCAAAACTTCAAGATTACACTTCCTTAAGTAGCGCGCATGAAATGCCAGGTTCGTTAAGTCAAAGCAAGAATGTGTTATTTTTTATCTTGCGGTTAGAAGCCATGCCGGGCTGTTGTTCTGGGCGGTTACGAGTTGCGTCTATAGGACAGCCCGAAATGAACGCGGACAGTGCGTGATGCATTCATCTCGTCTCTTGAATTAGAGCCAATATTTAATTGAGTGTTTTCTTTTTATTTTTGCTAACTTGGAGTTAACTGTTGCTACAATAATATGGAAAGAGTGTGTTACATTTACGCACAAATAAGTCGATCTACTTTATGGAGGGTCGGCTTATACTGGAAGAAAGAAAGTTTTAAAGCGGAGTAATTGAGGCCTTACTGAACTTCTGTGGTCCACGTGCAAGCGAATTCCGCGTCATTTGTTTGTTTAGAAAAGTAAAAAAAGGACCCCATGGCTTCGTCTATTCCTCATTTGCTTAATTATATATGTCCTCTACGTCCTCAGGCCGCTCCACCTGCCCGCTTCTCCTTGCTTCCTCCTCTTGGCTACTGACTCCCAGCGTCGGTTCAACTACCTACAAACATTGCATAAATGACGCATTCCCGCCAAATAAGAATGTATGACTGTGTGTGTGTCTGAGCGAGTTTTGCATTACACAATTGATAACTCTTGCACAAAATGTGCTCCCACCTGCCTGATAATATTCTCTGGTAGCATTGACTGCACCAGTTCGTATCGGTCTTCATAGATGCCAAAAACTGTTTGAGAGTAAGATGACAAATCCAGTGCAAAAGTAGAACTTAGCCAACGCGCCAGAAAAAATAGAAAAAACGAACACCACCAACTTGATTATGAGAACAGCAAGAGGACCAAACGCAGCACTGACGTACGACTAAAATAGTTTCCCTGAAGTGTTGTTAATGCAGGCACGCCCTATATGAAAACAATAGTGCAGTAAGTCAGTGCTTTATTCGCGTTTTTTTGTGTATATAACATAGCTGCGTCGCTTCTGAAACATAAATTTCAGCTGCAAGTGAGCACTGTGTTTGTGTCTCCTCGGTGTTGCCTCGTTCTCAAGTCTCCAAGGTTCGCTCTGGTCATGCTTCACCAAGCAGGCCTCGTGTTGAGACGTCCGTACTGTTTGCATGGACACAGCATTGTTCTTGCATTGGCCATAAACGGCTCTGAACCATTTTCCTCCCCCCGTGTTTCAGACTGTCAGAGAAGGGGCGGAGACGACGATATACTTGGCTGTTTCCGAGGACGTGCAGAACGTGACCGGAAAGTACTTCAAGGACTGCGCCCAAAGCTTCGCGGTTCCCTGGGCCACAAACGCAGCCGCTGCGAAGAAGCTGTACGACGAGTCAATCAGGTTGACTCAGCTCAAGGAGGTTATTTGAGCCGCCAGCAGCCTTCTCGCTCACATCACCTTCGTCGACGTCGTCGTCTCCATAACAAAGAAAGCAGGACTTTCTCGTCATCTCCTACGGCCCCGGCGTGCTGCCGATCTCAGCATGGACGCCGAGGCTGCGAACGGAGGCTTTTGTGGTAGAGCAAATGTAGCTCGCAGGGAATTCTCCGTCATTGCGGTGATGCGGTTGGACTGGGGAGGTGCCACTCAAGCTGAAACAGGCGCGCAGGTGGGCGACGCGCGCAGTGTACATCGATTATCAAGCATCTTATCAACTGCCCGTCGCGCCGTACCTCCTAATCCCATAAGCCGTCAATAAACGATGCATCACGTGATCAAGGAGACGTGTGCTTTTGAGGGCGCTCAGTGAAAATGAATATGCCGCAGGGGGGAGCCCCAGACAACGGTCGAATCACTGCGACATTGATGTTGCGTTATCCTTTTCAGTAGGTGAAACAATTACCAATCAAGCTGTGCCGGCATCAACCGGTGGCTGCTTGCGACGTTCCCGTCCTTCGGTGTGTATTCTGCTGCGTATAGTCATTGAGGTGTACGTAGTGTGCGTTAAAACACGTATGCACGATATGCAGTTTGGCAATAAGTGATAACACTTTTTGGGGCCGGCAGTCTAAGGGGAATGTATACTGCGGCTACTGTACTCAAGAGTGTGTAAAACACCGTTTGCGCGCAGGCAGTTGACGAAAATTGTTGGTTTTAATATTGGAAATGCATACTATTAAATCCTGGTAGTCTTATTCTAGGATTCAGAAGTCAATCATCAGGAGTGGAATAAATTCCCTCCACTAAAAAAATAGCAAAATCACGTGACTCAACATGGGTGGAATATTCGCGCTTTTGTTTAGAAAAACTATGGAAATCAGAAGAACTCGAGCAAAACAAAGTTTGCACCATGAGGCCAGTCGCGGTAAAGGCATCCTAGTAAAGCAGTAAACATGCCAGTTACATCACGACTTATTCCCAGTGGTTCATTTCATCCATTAGCCCCCCCTCCCCCCTCTCCAGGGGTTTATCCAGAAGTTTGATTTGGTGGGGGGTATCTTCTAAAGGGGGGGGGGATGTGGGGTGTATAAATCCCTGGGCAAGGTGCTCGTTTTTTTTTAATCTTTTTTGGGGGCGTCGAAATCCTCCTGGGGGTGTTGGGGGGGGGGGGGCGTTGGGGGTGTATAAACCCCTGCCCCTCTTTCCCTCTCTAAATAGTCAGAAAAGAGTCGAAAACATATTTTGTTCCATTTCTATGGTCAACAGCCCTCGCAACAAAGACGCTGATTGATGGCCCTGTTCTCGTTTAATATATAAAACTGCAGAGTAGCGCAAAACACAATAAAAGTATGTTCTACGCATGCACAAGCCACAGAGGAATAGAAGTAGTCAAAAAGGAGGCGCACTGGGTAATCAGTGTTTTGGCCGTAAGCACTGACAGAACCAAACCACGACGGTTAAACAAAGCTGACGCTTGGCTTCAAACACGAATTCGTCGCGTTTAATTATCGTGATTAAGGACGCTATGTATTTCCTTCTCGACAAGGTCTGGAGAGTGTCAATGCATTCTTTGAACCATGAGTTTCAGAATCCGCAAGCAGGAAATTGGCCTACAGAAAAAAATTCCCGGTGTTCATATCGAAACTGAACGTGGAAATGCTTTACGTTTCTAACAATACCGGTAATATTGCCGTGCCGTAACAACAGCAAGCAACAGCAAAAAAGGATTCCTTGGGTAAACCCTATGCAACACACATTGAAACTATATGTCCTTTTAGCACTGGGTAAGGGAGCTGCAATGTGCTATCTTGTTTAAACAGCGCAATTTATACGAGACGAACGGAGAAGATTACACCAGTGCTTAACTCCGTAGTGGTGTCGCTGGTGTCGCCCTCTCACGTTCGCTCTCCCTTATTGGTTTGACCAAGAACTGCAACTGCTCCACTTAACATCGTGTTTCAGAAATATACTCGGTTCTCCTTCTTACGTACAGTCTGTTGCTGCATAGAGCTCCATGATCTGATGAGCCTTTAACCTTAATCGGCATTAGAACTATGCCTAAGCAACTTAATTAATTACAAAATTCTAATTTGGGTTTTACGCGCCGGAACTAAGCATCAGCTAATTGCCTACTACATGGGCTACTTATTCGGACCTTAAGTGTCGACACACGGGCGCTTCATTGTAAGCCTCTGTCAGAAACTCGGCCGCCGCGACAATAGGAATGGAACCTCAAACCCTGTGCTCAGTAGCGCCGCGCCTTAGCTACCAAGCCACCGTAACAGACAGTGCCAATGACTGCGCGCTAGTTCCTACGGTAGTCTTGACATGACCAAGTTCTATGTGTCTGCTCTTAGTATCTGTCCACCCATTATCAATGATTCTTTTCACGGCTGAAGGCAACGACGCGTGAATGTCAGTGTAAGAGAATAGCTGAAGGGAGGCTGCTCTATATGCACATTTCCATGCTGCTACAAATAAATAGCCCAGCAGGAAGCGCACTTCAGCAGATTCCGCTCATTGTCCGCTTTCCTCATACCGGATTTTAGGCCTTTTTTTTTTTTTTTTTGCTTGCCCTCCTATCGCCCCACTTTTATATATGAGCGTGAACAAAAGTTAGGGAGGGCGTTTATTGTGTTTTTATAGTGCCTATAAATGCCTATGTTAAAAAGTGGCGCCTGTGTGATTACTATTTAACCTGAAGTTTCGCTTTCGAGTGCACTTTGAGATCGTTATTCATGTCACCGAGCAACACTGACTATTATGACCTCTATGGGAGCCAACCTAGTCCTCCAATTCAACCAACTCCCGAAAAACAACAGCAAGCTGCAATGAAATTAGACCCCATTCTCAGAGACAAGACGCCCAATTTTGAATTGAAAACTCCGGGAATGATGGTAGTTTGCAATCGTTTCCGCAATTTCCAACGCGATTCTTAAACTACATTCTACGTGTTCTCCAAATAATTTTTTTCCCACATCTGCAGTCGCGCCCTCATTTCCATAAGCATACTCAAATCGAACTATATTTTTAACGCAATGTTTGAGCATCGAACACGCCCTTGCTGGCAGATCACTCCTATTCGCAGAACGAGTGGCGAAACATCACTGCGCGGCTGCATATCCTTACGCCTTAAAATTTACACTTCCGACGGGCTCTACATAACGCTTTTCTGTCAAGAATCTGTTCGGCTTCTAAACACATTTCTAAAAATGCCCTTGGAATCTGTGGAAGTGTATTTGGCCCTGTTGGGACGTCCTTCCTGTACAATGGGTTGTACCTAACATCCCTGATGTAAAAACATGTTTTTTCTTGATAAATCATCGTCTCTCTTGCGTTTATTATTTGTGTCTTTTTTTCATTATTTAATTGCTTGAGCGAGACATAAGTAGCGCTTTTTTAATCAGTATTCCCAGGTCTGAGGTGCACTTTTTGAGTCTGTTTCACTCTATGCGACGCTTGAGCAAGCGGCAGTAGCCATTGAACACGAATGTGAGCAGTGCGCTGGTTGAATTAAGCCAATATATCTCGATTAGTACAGCACTTTTATAGGACGATTTAACGGCTATGCTGAACTGTTGGCTCCTTTGTGCCATCATAAACAATAACATTTTTGTTTTTCCTGTCGTAGATAGAGGTACCGCACGTCTTCGTTCGAAATTATTTGCATTCATGCAAATATTGAGACGTGGCAATGAAGGCACTGTTCGTAATAAAATGTATTAACAGGCAAACACAAGCCGGTAGCTAAGGCAACTCCAATGTTGTTGTTGTTGTTGGTCCAAAAAAAATGGCCCGTACCCACTCAGGGGGATTGGCCAGGAAATGGGCGCTATACTCCAATGTGGTGGTGGTGGTGCCAAAAGAGATGGCTCATACCCACTCAGGGGGATTGGCCAGGAAAGGGGCGCTCACAGAGAGAAATTACAAGGTAATTAAAGAAAGACATTTAAGGAGGTAAATAAAATATGAGGGAAATATATACAGAAAAAAAAAAACTGCTCAAACATGAGACGTAGCAACAGGAAGTGTTGAAACCAACATAAAATAAAATAAAAAAACTAAAGGAAAGAAAACATGAAAAGTACGTAGAGAAATAAAACAAGAAGGGAAGCTGGCGAAGGAGAGGCAGTGGGCGGGAAGGCACTGATAGTAGCGATCATACACGCAGGGATCTTTTTGAGGGAAGCCCGGCATGGCCTGGGGCTAGCACGGGAGACGGCCAGATTCCGAAATGAACAAGTGCACGGCGGAGCAAAGATCTGCGCGGCTAAAACCCAGTGCCTTCGCCCCGAACGATAAGATCAGAGGAACAGACAGTGGGAAGGCCAATTTGTTAAAGCTGTTTTCCAAGTATCTTTTTCGTATGGAGGAGTACCGTCGGCAGGAGAGGAAAAAATGTTCAGCTGTTTCTAATTCGTTACAAAATGCACAGAGTGGTGAAGGGGCCAGATTGCAGCGATACAAGTAATAATTTAAGTTTGGGACACCACACCGAAAGCTGGTGAGGGTAACTTCACAAGCTCGTGACTGACTAATCCGGCACTTCCATGAGTGCCGAAGGTGCTCGAGGTCATAACTTGCGTACGCAGAATCCTCCATGCTTTGTAGCAGGCCTAATCTTCGAAAGCGTGCCGAGGTGACAAAATTTATGGGTGGTAGAACCTCCATCACTGGGCCATCCACTGCAATGCCCGCCAGAGTGTCGGCCGCTTCGTTGAGCGAGATGCCTGCGTGTCCAGGCACCCATACCAAACGAAGTTTTTGTAAAGACGGAGGCAGTAAATACCCAAGGGCCCGACGTAGGGGAGAAGACTTTGAGCACGATAGGGCAGTGCAAACAGAAAGAGAATCTGTAAGCACAATTGCGTGATTTGTATCCGAATGTAGCTTTCTAAGGGCCAGAACAATCGCTAGATATTCAGCATGAAAAGATGTAGTGAAGTCAGGCAATCGGAGGGAAAACGCCCAATCCAAACCGGGAGAAAAAATTCCCACTCCTGCCTTCTCATTCCGCACAGAGGCGTCGGTTGCAATGATTACATGGGAGGGGAAACCGGTAAGGTGATCTTGCAAAAGTCCCGTTAAAAGGCTCAATGGGAGTAATTTAGCATTCGTGGGAAAAATTTCATCAAAGGCTATCTCTAAAGATGATACTGAATGATTAGGAACAGGGACAGACAAAAGGGCCACATGTAAGGGGTCTAGTAAAGACTGTACAACTATAACCTGCGGGCGTTTGAATCGGGGCCATGGACTGCTGAAAAACAGCGAAGGCCATGTTACGAAGGCAGTTTGCGGTCTAGATATGGGAGACGCCATTACCCTTATGAATGCGTCAACAATGTCCAAGGAACAGCGCGCACGTCCGCAAGGCCCTCAGCGTCGTCGTCTCCTTTTTCCAAGGCTATGTACCAGCTTGGCAGTGCCGCGTATCCCTGGAGCAGGGGTTGGCCATAACTGAACACCTGGATTATATTCGCTCCTTCACTTAAGTCCTTTCCTTTGCCAAGGTGCAAGAGCCCGTGACAATATTTATGACGCCTATATTTACGACGTTGAAGTACTAAAACGTTGTTTTGGCTGTCTGTTTTCGGCGCCTAAAACGCGCTATTTCAATGCCTAAATATCCGGCCTTTACTCGTGAGGTCTAACGTCGCTCTTGTACAGCGCAATCACACCAAATTAAGAAAGTGCCATCGGTACTAATGTAAAGCAACATCAAGAGGGAGAGGTAGTACAAATACTTTACATTTTTAGCCCCTCCATGACTCTCTCCCTATTACAGAACTATACTCCATCTTCCAATTTTCCTGAGCGACCAGCGCGTAATGATCCGGAAGAACAACTCCCCCCCTCTTCCCTTCTGGAACGTATACGCAGCGCCAGGCACGTAGGCACCGCGCTCCCGGACTGCATCGCGTCTGTGGGTGTTGGTCTGTGGCGAGGTCCCCTTGCCCGTGTGCTCCAGATAGCGAAGGCAGTTCCGATCCCAGCTTGCGCTAAAGGGTGGCTTCGCCATTAGGGGCAGCGTCCTTTTCGTACGCACACCGATGGCAAGGCTGGAGGGCGGCCGGCGAGCCCGTCGGTTACGGCATCCAACCTTTTCATTCGGGAAAGGGAAACGCAGGGGAGAGAGAAGTGAGTAATGGCGGCCTTGCGATCATCGCAGGAGGCGTGGGGCTGTTGCAGTGCGAGGCATGCCAATATGAGCGATGATGAAGTGAAGGTATCAGCAGGTTCGAACGACCAACTTCAACGTGAAAGGTGTTACTGGAGTACCTGAACTACTGATTGATCGTTTGATTTATTTATTTATTTATTTATTTATTTATTTATTTATTTATTTATTTATTTATTTATTCATTCATTTATTTATGTATTTATTTATTTATTTATTTATTATTTTATTTATTTGTTTTTCGATTGATTGATTGATTGATTGATTGATGGATTGATTGATTGATTGATTGATTGATTGATTGATTGATTGATTGATTGATTGATTGATTGATTGATTGATTGATTGATTGATTGATTTTGGCGTTTAACGTGCCGACGCTTGACAGGCGATGAGGCGCGTCGTAGTGGAGGGCTGCGGATTAATTTTGACCCCCTGGGGATCTTTAACCCGCACCTGAACTACTGACTAGACACCGAAATGGGTCGACGGCGTTCGGTAACTGGGCTGTTATTTCATGAATTGCCGTAACGCCCTGGGCTGTAAAGCCTGCCACTGATTTTAGCAAACAGGGCATGTCTTTGCCCTTATTAAGTGCATGGTAGAAAACATTGCTAGGCTCTTATCGCTATTTTTGACGGGATAGCTTTCATCGCCTACACACTAAACTTTTTTACACCCGTATCGCCTAAAAAGGTGTAGTATAGGCGGAATAAGGATATTGGGAAGTCATTACGCCCTTTTTCCGACACCTTAATATGGAGCTTTACACATTGACCGACTGCAACACCCTCGGTTTTCTGTAGGGTGTTGAATGGGTGCGAAATTGGTGTTCAGTTGCAAAAGAAACACCGGAACTGGGGGCCTACCTCGATTCTTTCGGTTTTGCTAGGCTTTGCTAAGTTTTGTTCGGTTTTGCGATGTTCTTGCAAGGCTAGACTAACTTCTGAGGAGTGAGCCCACGTTTCACCGGATGTTACAAGGCCGTTCCGGTCGGTCCCCCACATTGCCCGCGGATCACCGGGGGTAACACGCTACGTCGACCCCCAGCTCCGCTATTTTTCCAGCCTCGCCACGCTAGTGCAAGTTGTGCAATTTTTCTTTTTTTTTTCTTTGTATTTTAGTAGCTCAAAATATTATCAGAATTAAAATGGTATAGTAAGAGGTGCGCATGCGCATATGCTCCTTGTGCTCCCACTGAAGCAGGCGCGAAAGCCGGCTTCACTGTTATAATACCCTATCTGCGGTGGTGCACCCTTTACAGGAGGCGCAATTTTTTTTCTTGGTATTTTTGTTTGCTCACGCCACCGGACCAAGCTCAAGCTTAAACAGCTCAGCTATTAATAAATTGTGCTCATTCATATTGTTTTAAACAATGTGAGGACCGAAATATCCCCCGCTCGTAGCAGATTCACCCCTGTAAAAGGGTAAAAAATACATTTAAATTTGGGCGCCTTCACACCCTTTTTCTTAGGTTCCAACACTAATTTGTAGCTTTACGCTCACGTGGCAAAAAGGGTGTTGAAATAGTAACCGCACTTCTTGGAGGGTGTTGAAAGGGTTTGGAACACGTATTTAGTATTTAATAAAATTCCATGACTTATTGAACATAACAATAGCCGTTTTGCCACTCCGCCTCACGACTAAAAGTTTTTGCAAATCCGCATTCTGACTTGTATATGCTGCCATTAAAATGCATAAGTCTAAAATTTGCCCTAAAATGTTCGATTTTTTGTGACAAGCCTATCGACTCTGTCAGATGACTTTCCTCTGCCGGCTATAAAAGCAAGAAACGCAGATGTAAGGTAAGAACGCATGTACTCGCTCTTCCCGTGCATCCAGTTGGTTTTCTTGCTTAATTCATTTGTGGTCAAAGTGTGACTTGTGCGTCTTGAGTGTGTGTGTATGTCGTGTAGCGCACTCAGGCGATCCACATTGGCACTCGTAGCTGCGCTGCCCGCACTCCCATTTTAGGTCGTTAAGCAACTTTACACCCCTATTTAGGGTGTGCACAAGCACATCCTTTCTGACACCGGAGCTGTTGTTGCTGGCCGAAGTGTGTGCGGCATAACAAAAAAACCCGCCCGTATCTTCCTACGGGGGGAACTCGAGTAAATGCGTCGCAGAGTGGTGGGGGTATCGCGTGAATGTTGCGCAATTGGGTATGGTTTGGGAATGCGTAATTGTTATTTCGTCTTTATTATTCTTATTTATTGAATGGAGGAGAAGCGAAGGCAAGGAGTGTAAAGTTAAAGCCTGTCTTTATTGCTTGGTGCCGTCAAGCAAAGCGTCAAGTCAAGCGAAAGCCAAGCAAAGACGCCCTTGACTGAATTCCGAACGCGCGCTCCGCCGCTTATATACACACCGCCCGCGTTTGAGGGAGAGGAGTACGGGGGAGAGACGCGCATGCGCACACTTCCGTACACAAGCGCGCGAACTTTCCACGCACCCACCACGCCGTTATCACGTGTACACGCCCTGCCGCCATTACTGTTGAGCGCGACGAAGCGCACGGGTAGCTACGACGCATGCGCGCACAGACGCGCTCCCCCCCGCACCGCCGCAGCTGTTGTTGAGAGCGACGGAGCGCACGGGGTACACGCGCTCCTCCCGCACCGCCGCACCTGTTGTTGAGAGCGAGGAGGGTACGGGGGAGAGACGCGCACCTGCGCCTCGACGCGACGCGCATGCGCAGTGAGAGTGTGGACGGCGCCGACATCATCGACGAGTGACATCGCGAGCCTAAGAAATGCTCCGCATTTAAAAACTGCGTGTCATTGTTACTCCCGCCGTGTACCGAGCACGTGAGTACGCGGTTTACTATACTCGGTGACAACTTGAGAACGGCACCGGAAGTTGCCGCTGTGCCTTATCACCGTAGCCGGATGTTTCTCCGCGCGCCGCAAGTAGGGCGTTTCTGGGAATATTTTGAACATGGCGTGAGCCGTTCCAGTGATTTTTTGGACTTAATATGCTTATAAACGACTCCAGTGACGACAAACAAACTGCGTGAGACAAGGCAGACGATATCACGCATTCATAGCAAACCCATTTCAAAACGCGCGCGCACTGACTTCACGGGTCCGGCGCTTTGGCGGAGTGATACACTACATGAGGTGGTGCCGTTCTTGAGTTGTAACCGAGTATAGGAGCTTCCGGCGTTGTCCAGGCTTGCGCGTGGCGCTCGCACAATAATAATACTGAGAGACAGGGGGCCGGTGACGTTTATTGCCGAAGCCCAGATGCTAGAATCGCCCGCACACCATGATGATAATTATGTACAGGAGTGAAGACGAGGAAGAGCAGGCATAGGACATAGTACATAGTACAGAGGACATAGTACAGAGGAAGAGGAAGCGCTAGTAATCCGCCCATAGTCCACTCGCTGGTCACCACTTGCAAAATAGTAAACAATGCTCACACTTTTTTGCCCCCTCGCGCGGAAGCGACCTCCTGGACGCAAATCAGTCTGGGTTACGAATGGATTGAGTCTCGACACGTGGACAATTTGGACGCCACGCCGACGGAGATCAGTGGAAGGATTCACGGGAGTTACGCGATAATTTACAGGAGAACTTTCTTCGCGGATGACGTATGGACTAATAAAACGACGAAGAAATTTTTCACGTAGACCAGGCGTACGAAAAGGAGTCCAATGGAGCACTTCGTCGCCCTGGCGCAAACAAACAGAACGATGTGTGGAGTCGTAGCGGGTTTTTTGGTCTTGTTGGTGAGCTTCAGTGCGGCAACGCAATATCGGTCGCGACTGTCTGAGGCATGAAATGTACTGTTCATGGGGTGGTACACCAGAGGAGACAGGAGCCGAGAAGAAAGTTGCATTGAAGGTGTAAGATGGAGAGCAGCCAAAGATGAAGAACGGTGAGTATTCGGTAGTTCGCTGTACGGCAGTATTATAGACGAAAGTAACAAAAAGGCAGGATTAGGTTCCAATTTCGGTGGTCAGGGCTAATGTGCATGGAGATCATGTCTGAGAGGGTTCGATGAAACCGCTCCGTTAAACCGTTCGTCTGAGGGTGATAACCAGACGTCGTCTTGTGCAACACGCAGGAGTTCTTCCAGGACGTTGGATAGGAAGGTGCGACCACGGTCACTGAGGAGAACGGGTGGTGCCCCATGTCGCAAAATGATGTGATGCAGGAAAAAGTCTGCCACCCCTATTGCCGTGCCGGAGCGTACTGGCGCTGTCTCTGCGTATCGGGTCAAGCGGTCGATGGCTGTTACAATCCAACGGCAGCCCGATTGTGTAAAAGGCAAGGGTCCATATAAATAGATACCAACAGTGTCGAAGACGGACAAGGAACGGGCTGCAGAAAGCCGGCAGGTGAAGTTGTCGAGCGCTTGCGGTGTTGGCAAGACGAGCAGGAGCTAACGTATTTAGCAACACTCGTCGAGAGGCCAGGCCAGAAGTAGCGGCTCCTGATTCGGTCATAGGTCTTATCGTAGCCAAGGTGCCCAGCGGTTGCGGCATCGTGACATGCTTCAAGGACAGACCGGCGGAAAGGACGTGGCACAACCGGGACCCACTTGCGGCCAGTGGGGTGGCAATGGCGCCGGTAAATTTGTGCACCCTGCTGAACCTGGAAGTTTTGTAGCTGACGACGAGCGCGGCTGTTCGGAGGCGGGACATGTCGAGTGAGATGGTCAATGATGGGGCGACAATAAGTGTCTGCCTCGCAGGGACGGCAAATCTGGCAGCGTGAGGACATCAGGATAGGTGGTTGGTGCCAGGGAAAGCGTGGTCGTTGAGAGTTTCTGAACAGCTGGAGGCAAAGGAGAGGTCAACGAGCATCGCGACATGGCATCTGCGTCGAGGTGTTTCTTGCCTGATTTGTTACTGTACAGTTATACTGTTGGAGGTGCAGAATTCAACGGCCCAGGCGTCCGGTCAAGTTTTTGATAGAGGACAGCCAGCAAAAGGCATGGTGGCCAGTTACCACGGTAAAGTGACGACCGTGCAGGTACGGGCGAAACTTCTGTACAGCCCAAACAACGGCAAGGCACTCCTGTTCAGTGATCGTGTAATTTCTCTCAGCTGGTGTCATTGAACGGCTAGATGCCCTCTCCTTCCCCTCTGAATTTCTCTGAAGTAGAACGGCCCCAATGTCATGCCCACTTGCGTCGGTGTGGACAATGATGGGCTTTGTCTCGTCAAAATGGGCGAGCACTGGGTCAGATGTCAGGGTGAGTTTCAGCGCTTCGAAAGTATGTTGACACTCACCGGACAAGACGTAAGGCGTGCCAGACTGCAGGAGCTGGTTGAGAGGAGACTGAATCGTAGCGAAATTTTGCACAAAACGACGAAATTACGACGCGCGGCCAAATAAACTCGTAGCTCTTTTACTTGAAATGGCCGGGGAAAGTTGACTACCGTCAATATCTCCTCGGGGTCAGGCCGTATGCCTTCTTTGTTAACAACGTGACCTAGTACTTTGATGGTTTTGCTGGCAAAACGGCATTTTTGCGAGTTGAGCTGGAATCCAGCGTTTGATAGACACGTGAGGACTTCATCCAGACGCTTGAGGTGTTCATGGAACGTCGACGAGAAGACAACAACGTCGTCTAGATAACAAACAAGTCTTCCATTTGAGTCCCCGGAGCCCAGTGCCATCATCCGCTCGAAAGTTGCGGAAGTGTTGCAGAGCCCAAACGGCATAACGTTGAATTCATATAGGCCACCGGGAGTCGCAAACGCTGTCGTTTCCTTGTCGGACTCATGCATAGGGATTTGCCAGTAGCCGGAACGGAGGTCTAGGCTGGAGAAGTATTCGGCTCCTTCTATGCAGTCGAGCGCGTCTTCGATCAGTGGCATTGGATCTACATCCCTGCGGGTAATTTTGTTAAGGGACGGATAATCTACGCAAAAGCGCACAGAGCCATCCTTTTTCTCAACCAATACCACTGGCGAGGACTATGGACTTGACGACGGACGAATAACGTTCCTTTTTAACATATCGGCCACATTTTCCTCGATGAGTTTCCTTTCTGAATAAGAAACGCGATAAGGGCGGCGACGAACAATGGTATCACCATCAGTTCGAATACGGTGCGTGGCAGCGGCCGTTTGAGGGAAAATTTTGAAATGTGTATCAAATAAAGCACGGTGCTTGTTTAAAACTTCCAGTACCAATGGTCTGCGCAGACGCACGATCAGGGCTGATAGTGAGTTCGAAAGAATACTGAGGTGCGGTTGTGTTTGGGGAGGTGCAGGTGGGAGTTGAAGCGGAGCTGGCGGGGAGTAGTGTGATGTCGGTGTCCTACGCAGAAGCAAGAGTAGAGCCTTGCGGGAGGAGTACACGTTCAGCTGGGGTGTTCTGTACAGGGATTAGGGCACGTCCTTGGGAAAATCGGATAACGCAGGCAGGAGGAACGGCGATCCCTCGCGAAAGGAGACGGCCAGAAGGGACGACTAGCATGTTTCCGTCAAGAACTGGTCCTGCCGAAACCGAAAGAATGTGCCCGTGACGAGGCAGTACAACATAGTCTTCAGTTAATACCAGGGGCAGAGCCTCGGAGCCAGGAGGTACTGAATGTTCAGTGTCCATGAGGCTGACTGGTGCGTGCGGCAACCAATAACAGCAGACGTCGAAGAGAGAAAATCCCAGCCGAGGATAAGCACGTAAGGGCACGGAGACAACACGGCACATTGAATGCGGTGACATAGTCCATCGGTTGAAACACGAACTGTACAGTGTGCCGTCGGCCGAATGGAAGTCTTGTCGGCGCCATGCAACGAAGGGCCGTCGTACGGAGTTTTCACTTTGCGAAGTAGAGTGCACAAATCTTCGTGAATAATAGTGTCACCCGTTTCCTTAAATTAGGGTGCACTGTCGGAAGATATAGGGAGTCGACTCCAGAGAGCCAACAAACCCCACCGAATCCACAGGGCACTGGTGACAAAGGGGGTGGCCGTCTGATGTGCGGCTTTCGCCGACCAGAGCGGCAAGAATGAGCAAGAGCCTTGAACGAAAAACAGCACAAAGACTTATATTTAGACAGGCAAGTTACAAACACAAGCACGAGGTAACGGATCGATAATTACAGACAACTTAGATGGAATTCAAATACAAGAAACAGTCCAATTAGACAAAAATGATACAAACAGGAGCGTTAACAAATGAAGATTATGAATCGGAGCAGTTAACTAAAGGAAAACGAACAGTTCGATGATTATGAGACCCGCCGCGGTGGCTCAGTGGCTAAGGCGTTGCGCTGCTGAGCACGAGGTCGCGGGTTCGATTCCCGGCCGCGGCGGCCGCTTTTCTGATGGAGGCGAAAAGCAAAAACGCCCGTGTGTACGAGATTTCGGCGCACGATAAAGATCCCCAGGTGGTCAAAATTAATCCGGAGCCCTCCACTACGGCGCGCCTCATCGCCTGCGTTGCGTCGGCGCGTTAAACCCTACAATCAATCAATCGATGATTATGAGAGACAGAGTCCCAGCATATTCACCGACCGGGCCGGACGATGCACCGCTGTCGGAGGCGATTCGGCTACCTGGGAAGCGTGGCTTCGCTGTAGGTCAGGCCGTCCGAGACGATCACGGTGATTCGAGGCCCGGGAGTACGTTGGAGTCCTCCAGGGCGCGGGTCGCCGATGGTGTGATGTACAAACTGGCAGGTGCCGTTGTCAATCACGACGTCCAAACGTAGCTGGTTTGCTTAGGCGCGGCTCCTCCTTTTATAACCGTGCCGGCGCGGAGAGGGAGAGCACAACACACAACGCGCCCGCCGCCGTCAGCGAATAACTTCACTCTTCTCCCTTCTAGAATCATCGACGCTCTTTAGCACTGGCAAGGCCACCCGTGCCTCCTCGAGGGTGCTCGAAGCTTCGGTGTAAGTTGAGCGACGGAGCTTTTTATTTTGGTATTTTCTTGCCGGCGAGCCGGCGAGTAGTCGGGTTACGGCCTATTCGTTCGCGAAAGTTCCAGCCTTGTCTCGGGGCGAATAGAACCGAACTGAATGAATCGGACGGCTTCAAGAAGAATTAGGCGCTGTACAATAAAATGAAAAATTTATAATGTACTTTTAGACGTCGTACGCTCGAGTTTGTGACAAATAGTAATATTTGTGTGGGTGTCCACCAATGCTTCAACAGAAATGCCCTCAACTGATACTGACGACACGTTATATGAATGCTTTAGAGGAATGGTTATCGTCCCAATCGATTCAGTTTCTCCCAAAAGAAAAACTGCATGGCCTAGTTTTCCGAGGGGTGGTTGGTATCGTGAACCAAAGGGCGGAGAGGTGAAACAGTACCGCGAAACGGGGACGGAGAACGGCGTCGGTATTCGCGAGAGGTGCGGGGAACATCCGCGGAATCCGTCGCAGGTTGAGGTCTACGCGTTGGAGACTGGTAGGCTCGTTGGCGGTATAGCTGTAACGGGGTCGCAGGTCGTCACGTTCGTCAGGGTTATAACCGCGTCGTTCATCTGCTGGCGCCTGCAACAAAACCGGGCGATGTGGCCATGGATCCCACAATAATAGCACACAGGTCGATAGGTCAGAGGCTCAGGGCGTGGTGGGTGTGGTAAGGCCGTGTAGTTGAGCTCTTCGCGAATTATCGTTCGTATAAGCGTGCGAAGATTTTCGCCACCAAGATTCAGAGCGGGCGTCGCCGGCTGAAGACGCACAGACTGAAGGTCGTCCAAGCGTTGACAGCTAGCCGTCACTTCCGAAACGGTTGTCGGATTTTGGACGGCGAGGGCGTTGAACGCGAACTGCACGATCCCTTTCAGAATGTGACGCACGCGATCCGCCTCCGACATATCCTTGTTCACCTGCCGGCACAAGACAAGAAAGTACTCAGTGTATGATGTGCACGTCTCTTGCGGAAGTTGCATGCACCCTCAAGTTTCTTCTTCTCGGCGTTAGAACGAGCCGCCGAAAACCCGAAAATCAGGCACAGCCGAGTGGTGAAGTCCGCCCAGTCAGTGATCGAAGCCGCGTTGTTTAAAAACCATGTCCCTACCACTTTCGCGAGGGAAAAAGAGACATTCTGGAGCTTTTGAATGTCTGTCATGAAGTGCCCGTGGACGAAGAGGAAGAGGAGACCGAGCGCGCGGCTGCAACGAGTGCGTGCAGAAAAATCGAACCAGGCCGGTGATCAGGGGACGCCTGTGACGCGCTGGGCTTGAGAGCGCGGCCCTGTGATCGTTTCGGGGAAGACCCGGAGCGCAACCGCTGCTGTTCCCGAGAGCCGTCCGCCGCTGATCCCGACAACCCGTGGGCTGGCCGTGCCTGGAGCTGGTGACGCGCTTGGCGAGAGAGCACGGGTCCGGATTCACCTGGAGGTGGAACCCTCCGCTCACACCCGCTGCTACGCCCTTGAGCCGTGACTCTTCGGAAAGGTCGACGATGCCTGCCCGACGTCCCGCGCCTGGTTACGACGGGGCCTAGAGCCGGTCATCGAGCCAGCCTCGCCGTGACGTCCTCGTCGACTCCGCACGCATCGGGACTTCAACACCTCGAGGGGCTGCGACAAAACCCCGTAGGACGTTTACTTTCTTTATTGCGGACATTTCCGTCAGCGTCTTGCCTTTGTTAACGCTGATATCTTTCGTCTCGCGTAGTTGCTTTCGTGCCCTAACTTTTGCTTCTTTCGTGCCATGCATAAAGCAACGTTACTTGCGCACGCACTGGCCACTGACTCGTGACTTTCACGCCAATCCTTGGCCCATTCATTACAATGTCGTCCCAATGGTTGAACGCACTCACCCTGGCATAGCTATCCAGCCAGTCCTCGACATCCTCTCCAGGAAGGCCGGCGAACTTCGGGGGATCGCGCTGGCTGGTCGTGACGATGCACTGCGCCGTTGCGCCTGCCGAAGCGTTGCCCGCTTCCAGCGACATAGCCATGGTGCGCGGCGCTAAACGACGACCCGAACGAAGCTCCAGGGGTGGGACCGGAGAGGTACACAGCGGGATCAAGACGCACCCTCCGCCACTTGAGAGACAGGGGTCCGGTGCGACGTTTATTGCAGAAGCCCAGACGCTAGAATGGCGCGATCAGGATGATGATGATTATGTACAGGAGTGAAGATGAGATAGAACAGGCATAGGAGGTAGTGCTGATGTTTATGTACAGATGAAGACGAAGCGCTAGTAATCTGTCCATAGTCCACTCGCTGTCACCACTTGCAAAGTAGTAAACAATGCTCACAATACCAAGAATGAAGTTCGCGTGCGTCCGCGCCTCAACGGGGGAGCACAAGACAGCTCGCGCTATTGACGCCCAGTTCGCGAAGCCGGTTGCCACGGTGCTCTAGCGCGTGCTGACGCGTTCTACTTTGGGAGAAATGTAAAAGCCTGCGGAAAAAGCGATCCGGGACCGCAATATAGATGGATATGACGGCGACGATTAGCGACGACAGAACATGTAAATAAACAGTTTCAAAAATAATGCAATGCGTGGTGATTTTGTCTGCCGCGCTTACATAGAAATAAATGCCCCAGTTTCGTTATAGTTGAAGCCTTGCGCGATTCAGTGCAAGCTTCGCCAATTTTTTTTTTATTCTTACACCCGTTTTTATTAAAACACCTTTTAAACGTGTGTGCCGTGAGACAAAAATTTTACACCATTTTCGGCCAAAAGTGGCGTAAAAAAGTTTAGTGTGCATGAAAGAGTTCTCAATCGCTTAGAGGACCGCCAAAAGAAGGCAAGGGATCACCCAAGGTGCAAAATGCGGTTCCAATTAGAACTATTCAGCGCCTTTGTGTACAGAAACTTCTGCTACACGAAACATATATGAGAAAACAGCAGCCGTCGAATTCGTTATCACATTTTCCAGCAGGATATGCATCATAACAAGTGTTCCCTCCCCGTTACTTTCCAACTACAGCAAGACATGGCTGCCTCCATCAATAAGACAATCAGCAGTTCCCTGTAATGAAGGAGGTGGCCATGGGTTCAGTGGGGTAAACAATTTTTTTGTGTCTGTGTACTGAGCGCACAATTAAAGCTCCTATTATATGGACGGTGAGGAGGCGGTGACAGCTACAGAAGTCCTTACCAAGGTCACTGCATTTTCTTACGACAAACTTGGGAAGCTGTTTCTCACTAGGGGGAGGTGGAGATGGAGGTGGGCAAAATGGTTTCACTTAACTCACGGGACCACGTGTTCAGCGTTTTCTTTAAATAGGATTATCATTGTTGAAATACTTCCATGACTTTTCAGTTTATCGGTATCTGCCTAGCCGTTTTTCCGAGGTAGGGCATCAAATTCTTCTTGAAGCTGAGATGACGGAACAAATAGACGTGCGGTAAAAGGGAGCGAGGGAGCGGAAGGAGGGGGGGGGGAGGGGGGGGGAGCGGACAAGAAAAGAGGCAGGCTATAGTGAACTCAATTATTCCGAATTTTGTTTTACTCCCAAAGCGGAAAAATGCTAATAGTATGCTATCGACAGTCAGGAGTCTGCAAAATTTTTCACTTCTTAGATTGGGTGTTTTTCGGTTGCCAGTTTTGATTCCACAAAGAATTTGCTGTTTATTGGTTTTCGCATAAAGCAACTGGATTCCTGTAAGTAGGGATAGACGTCGTACTACTAATAGACAATGAACCCAATGAACCAAATGCTATCATTGCCAGAATCGGGGGGAGCAAACGGGAGAGTCTGTTTACAAAAGGTTCCGCGATATCCCGTACATGAAGAGGCTGTTCCAACGTGACATAGTCAAATGTATTTTAATCGTCCTAGAGCTACTGAGCAGTTTCAGCTGGTGAAGAGGGCTCGGCTGGCGGCGGTCGCCCAGGGACTTCTGGACTGAGGAGAGCCCTCACCGTCATGGTACCCATCTGCTGGAACACTTGGGTACCGTAACTTTTGTTCGTCCACCTTCTTCTTACTCAATAGGCCCGTGATGCTGCGGAACTGCGCGCAAGAATACTCGCGCTGTGTTTGTGAGGTTACTGAGAGCTTCATCAGAACTCTGGTGACCCGCTGCTTTAAAATTTCCTGTAAAACCAGATGCAAAATTTTAGGCAGTTCGGCGTCATTTTAAACTGTCATCAGAACAGTCGGAATAGATTAATACACACGTTGAAGTGAAAACGCGTGCAATTGCCGTCGACTGACAATTCGTCTGCCACTTTATACCGTTGATGAATGCTACCCATTCAATGATTTAAATTTTCGAATACTTATGCACTGAGGTATTTATGACCAAAAATATTTACGAGCATCTCAATTTACAGCTCATAAGAACTGTACTCCTGAAATCAAGCGAATGCTTGTGCAATCACCCAGTTGAACTTCGCGCGTTAGAAAGTGGTTCAAAACGAGTCCAGAATGCATTGAAAAGCGGCGTCACGATGCGATGAGCTGGCGAACCCCGTTAGCAAAGTGTTCTGTAAACCTCCCAGATGGCGCCACAAGCCGCGTCACTTCGCTGGCCGGAAATAGTTTTGAGTTGATCTCACGCTGCGGCGGCGGAGGCTGCGGCGGCGGGGAGGACTAATCGTCCATCGAAGAGGGAAGTTGGGGCCGCCGGGGGTGCGCGACAAGAAATATCATTTCATTCGGAGAAGCACCGCAGCGAGTGATCTCAACGGAAACGATCGGATACTAGCAAGTGCCGGCTCTTCGACTCCGGGCACCTCTGCGGAGCATGTAAGTGCGGTCCTTTGTATGCACATTTCGCGCCAGCTTTCTTTCAGCACGCCTCTCTCGGCGTGCTCTCACGCTTGTCTCGCGGCGCGGTCGCTGCGCTGTCTAGGGGGTCGTTTCACCTGCGGCGAAAAAGTCTGCCAGACGAAACGCCGGCCGACAAAGTGCCAATTCCACCTGCCAAGACAAAGGAGGCTAACGTAAATCAACCGTCCCCGCGTAAATTTACTTTGGAACGAGCTGTAGCACCCTTTTTTCTCTCAGCTGCGAGGTCGCGTCTGTCAAAATGTACCACGCGCGACCGTGCGTTCTGTTCTCCGCGGGTGAAGGCCGCGCTTCTGTAATGCTTTGTGGAGCGCGTAGAGTTTGTTGGCCGCGCGTCGTTAGCAGTTTGCGACGTTATCAGCTGTCTGGAAAAAATGTTGCTGGAGGACATAAAAGTGAGAAAGGACGGGCTTTTTCTCTTTTCATTCGAGCTTGTTTGCGCCCATGAACATGCTTCTGTAATACGTTGCTTGGAAGAGGCGGTGAACGTGTGAGTCATTCTGGCGCAATTTATAAACCTCGTCACGCGCTTTCTGGACGTCTGGTAGCGTCTCGGAGATTGCTTGGGGTTGCGCGTTGGCGTTGAATGAGTTGACTGCACCAGGCAGTAAGTGTATGTCAAAATGGGTTGTTGTGTTTACGTGTTGGAAAATGTAAGGTCGTTAACGCTCAGCTTTGGATTTTTAGACCTTAGTGGAAGAGATCCTTCGTACCGAACATTCTTGTACATAAAGTCAGTGCAGAATTTCTGCAGCACAGCGCATCAGCGCGCGTAATGTCGGATTACGTGCGCCGCCGCGAAATATAATTCACTGTAGCTTTGCTTATGGTACCCGCGACCATTGGTTTCCGAAATATTATGTCCGATTTAAGGTAAAACGTGTGCATTATGAGTTCGTGGGAGGCTACAGCCAAATATTCTTACTTTCGAGAATTGAACAAATACACAAGGAACGGAGCTGCATTACGTCGTTTCCATTTTTTTTTTCTTCTGTTCAGAAAGGTTCGGTCTTTTTAAACAAAATTAGTTGCGCTTAACCACTATATTCATCGTGACAGTAAGAATGAAGCGTTCTCGAACCCTCGAAGACCATCCGTTAAGGGGCAGTGGGGAAGGAGACGTTATGATTTCCTTGACTTGCTCTAGTCCATAGCCCAGCTTGTGGCATTTCAGATGCCTTTGCTCACCCCAAGACGCGAAATATTTTTGGAAAACATTTACTAATGTTTCCCTAAAGAGAAGTGTGTGGTAGCTTCGAACTGGCCATGCACACCGAAATTGCATTGCGAGCAAGAAAAGATTAGCGCCTTTAAATTTCTTCGCCTTAGCAACCCAGCGCTCAACGAGGAATGTCTTAGTCGTTCTCTAGGCTTTATGAGCTTGTTTTCGAGGGCCCCTATATTTGCGTACGGAGTTATCGCTGCGACACCCGTGCAGAAGATAGGGACCAATACACAAGACCTCCAAAGCGTACTTGAAGTTCAAGCTGGAGGCATAGGGCCTTTCCTGCTCCTGATGCCGTAGACTCTTGGAGTCTGTTAACAGAACCCGTTACGTTTTGCAGCAGCTAACTGTACTGGTTTGATGCAGATGCGTATCCTATCTGTAAATAACAATGGTCACTGTCTCATCTGGCGCATGTCTGAAGTAATTTCTCACTCGGCTACCGACGCTGTCTCCACAAGGACCTGCCCCGCATAACAAGACCTAATGCCTACACCCGGACGCTATAGATGTCTTCACCATTGGAGGTTGTTACTGTGCCTGGTTTCAACCCAACGCACATATATTTACGCGCCCCAATTTTATAGTTTTGTTTTTGTTGCTCATTACCGTTCTTGTGTTTGTACTGATAATTCAGTGACGGCTACATCGTCACGTAGGGATCTGAATCGCATCCTCGAGACCTACCGTCATCGCCCCATCTAGCCACAGTACTTCTAGTACGTCTTGTTTTACTTTGCGCTGTTTTTAATTGTGTCGCAAAGCAGCCAGTCAATGTTCACTGATTCCGTTTTCGCACTGGAGTGCTTAGCATCGCTCCCAAACAAACAGCCTTGGCGGGAAAATTCACTTCACTGCGTATACCGCAAAGCCATACAAAAACGAGGCACAGCGTGGAACTGCAGCGGCTGTCTGCACGCTGCGCCGGCAATGTCGTAGCAGACGAAGCGGCCTCGCGAACTTTCTTTTCCCGCGCTACCAGTCCCGTTCGCGAGAAAACATGCGGCAGCTCCGACTTCCTCGACTGCCTGGCTAGCCAGCTGTCTTACCTGTGCTGACGCAAGGCAGCAGTACGCGCCCCCGCACTTCATTGACCCCAATTGCACCTTCAAGACACTACCTGTGCATGGCAGACACGACGAAGCCGTCCTGCATCGACTGTGGTTTAATGCGGCCTCAAATTAGACATTTGGCTGACCCCATCAGCGCTTTGCCCTGCATAGGAGACACGCGAGTGCATGATCATGCTAAACGCTTATAGTCAAAATTCACAGTTCCCAGGCAGTTTCTCATTACATATGTCTGTAGGTTGTGTGACGTGGGACTTCAAGTGGGCGATGTCTTGCTCCTTGCTCGTGTCGAGCAGACTGGTCGCAGGGGCTACGAAAGTTTTTAGGTGGAGCGCGAGACGGAACGAAATTCTTAACGTAAAAAAGTCAAGTACCATTGGTGGCAGGCGTTCACACTTTTTACATAGCTGCAGTTGCACTGAGGAAATCAATATATACGCAAAGGAACGCTTTATGCCCCTGCAGTCGACGCGCGTCGCACTTTCTCCTTCCCGCAGCTCTTCCTTTTGCTGCTGTTGTCCTCAATTTTCCCTGGTTCTTCTTACGGTAAATATCAGAAAGAAAAAAGCAAAATAAAAAAGAAACACTATCCTTTTCAAAAAAAGTTGGGAGAATTGCGGAAACTTTCTAACATCAAAACTGCGTCAAACGCTTCTCTAAAAGTGCTTCCAACCTTTGCTGAAAGTGCCTCCAATCAATCGTCAAACCTTCAAAAATTCAAATCGAAAACGACGAACGAACCCAGGCGATGATTTTTCGCGTACTGCGTAAACGCATCTACGAACGATCTAAATGTGTACCGATACGTGGTTTATGAGGTAAAGGTAAACTATTGTACTCCCTTTTTATAACCGATGCGTGTATTGTCTTATCTAAAATCGTTCCTTTTTCGTGATTTTCAAGTAACCGTTTTTACGCAGTGAAAGCCCGGTTACACGCACGCTTCGTGTGTGCAGAGATCTTATCAGAGCTTTTCGTTCGACCAACCGGTCTACATGGAAGCGCTTTAGTTTTTTAGCAGGGTGTCATCTGTCCTACTAAGAAAGCTTTCGCTTCAAAAAGGGTCACCGACATGCCTCTCGTGGACGACCCTGATGTGGGCTGCTGCCCTAACGAATAGTGTCACAGGTGTGAAACAGGCTGCGAGATACCGCGCTCCACTTGTGTTTGTCCGCACAGACCTTGGAACAGATTGATAAAGGGTGCCTTTCGACTGTGCTTATCGCAAGCCTCTCTAGCTTCTGTTCCCCGCAGTTTGAGAACGTGCACCTACATCGCATCCTGCCCTAGAGAGGTGCTTGGGTGGAGGAATTGCTCAGAGGTTTCGCCGCGTTGTGCACCGCGGATTTTGGTTTCTCCGTGGGACGGGAGAAGAGAATACAGTCGTGCACGCGTGTTGGTTAAAACGAGGTAGGCTGTTGATAGAGCTATGCTGCACGAGAGAACAACACGAACCCTGTCCACTCACTCTGAGTAAAAATAACAAAAGCGCTTTCTTAAGAGGAAGGTGGTTAATACGCGGAGCTTTCTTCCCTCTAACCTGAGTGAAAATCGAAGTCCAAAATCCAAACTGCTGCGACCGCGACCGAATGGCGCATTCGGGCAGTCATCGGCTTCATAACGCAAGGAACTTATATTCTATTCCGACCACGGGAGGCGTGCTGTTCCTTTGAGGCGCTTGATGTGCCTCCGTGGAAGCCCATCATCATCATCATCATGTGCTCTCCCATTGTGTAAGTTCCGCTTTCCTGCAGTGCGTTTTCGCGTACCGTCGCCATCAGTGAGGCAAGGAAAGCTTCGAATCAAAAGGGCATTCCTCTCTGTCGTAAAATGAATATGGTCGCATTTTTGCCGCTGAATTTTGAGGGACCACGAAGACAAAATATATTGAAAAAACCAGGCATTGGTAACTTGCTCAGTTCCTTTAGGTTTGTTTAGGATAGGTTGGGTTTGGTTTGGGTTAGGTTATGTTTGATTACCGCACTGCATGCTTACCGCACTGGACAAACAGAGTAGAACCGTGGGCCTGAAAATTAATATGCAGAAAACTAAAGTAATGATCAATAACATCGGGAGAGCACAGCTATTTGAGATAGGTAGCGAAACAGTGGAAGTGGGGCCGATAATATCTACTGAGGCCAAGTTGTGACCCCGGATCCCAACCATGAGGCAGAGGTAATTAGAAGGATAAGAATGGGCTGGAGTGCATTCGGCAGGCATTCTGAGATAATGAATGGCAGCCTACCATTGTCACTGAAGAAGAAAGTGTATGACAGCTGTATCTTACCAGTACTCACCTACGGGGCAGAAACTTGAAGCGTCGCTAAAAGGGTGCAACTTAATTAAATTTAAGACGACTCAGCGAGCAATGGAACGGAAGATAATAGGTGTAACGTTGGGGGACAGGAAGAGAGCGGAGTGGGTCAGGGAACAAACAGGACATATTAGTAGAAAATAAGAAGAAATGGACGTAGGTAGGTCATGTATTGCGAATCCAGGATAACCGTTGGTCATTAAGGGTAACAGAGTGGATCCCGAGAGAAGGCAAGTGTTGCAGGGGGTGGCAGAAAGTTAAATGATCAGATGAGATCAAGAAGTTTGCGGGGATGAATTGGTCGCAGTTAGCACAGGACCGGGATAATTGGAGATTAATGGGAGAGGCCTTTGCGCTGCAGTTACCGTAGATAAGCTATTGATGATGATGATGATGATTATGATGATGATTATGATGAATCGGTATGATTATTATTAGGGAAAGCAATCTTTTAAGCGAACCAAACTTGTATTTCGTCTTTATGGCCCCTTTTGGGCACGCTATTTCGCACCTTTCAAAACAAATGAAATACATGACTGGAAACCGGTGTTATGTGGATGTTTAAGTGCTGCCCCGACTGCTGCGGTTGGAAACCGCTATGGCAACTGGTTTTAATTGGTCCTAATTAGTGGCGTTTGTCGAGGCCATACTCTAGATATCTTTTTTGGCTAGCGAGCACCCTTTGACTCAAGTGTTGGAAAAGGTAAATAAAGATGTGCAAAATTTATTGCCCCATTGGCTGCCTAAATTAGGTCAGCAAGTTAGTTACCCGTAGTACTGGGTTTAAATAGATCTTTTAAACAGTTTACGGACAACTTGAGCATGGATTGGCATTTTTCCCGTACGTAAAATCCCGTTTCCTCAACATTCCTTTCATTTTAAGCATAGCACATTGTACGGGCGATTGCGACGTCATTCATCCTTGTTTGTGTTACATTGCATTTGCACCCCATTCATGGCTTGTCAGTTTCAGACCCTACTTTTGCTGTCAAGATGTGACCTGTGTGATCGCTGTGGCTACAACAGTATTTTCTGCCTCCCTACCAGTTTAGTGCATTTAGGACTAAGTGTGCCAACAAACTTAAGTATTTCTTGTTCATTACTGCTCGAAATTTAAGTTTGGAAAACCCTCCTTGTCACGTGAGATATTCGCGTTGTTCCTGCGCTCCATGTGTGTCGCAAGTGTTATTGCCCTTTTTTATTGTTTGTCGGGGATAAAGCCCATAGCTCCCCCTCATGTATTCGCATGGTTTTGATGTTCGCATGGTCATGATTCGCATGGTTTGACTTGTGAAAGTGGAACTTCGTCCGAACTGATCGGTGGACTGGACTGGCTGCTCGTGATGGCGTGCTAGTGATGACGCTACATTTTCCCCTCGCTCCCCGATTAGTATTCAGACGCTTACTAGCGAGGTATACAGGCACGCAGATGGTGTCCAGAAAATACGAACAAGTGTTTGATTTTACCTCCACGCTTTGACATTCTTTTAATTGGCTTCATGATCGATCGCAAAAACTGCGTCAATGCCTCGGAGTGTACGCAGAAATTGCCTCGCCGAAAAGGAAGCTGGTTGCACTTTCCCTGTATGACCTTTCTGCTGGCGCATCGAAAGATAGCTCAGTTTCTCAAGCCTGCCTTCATTCGCGCCAGGAAACTAGCCGAGGAAAGCAGCCCACTTCTGGCATCTTTCTTTCCTGGATTGTGTTCGCCAATTCAGCTTACTGTCAAAGCGCCGAAGATTTATGCAGATCTTACTAGACACTGGACTGTTGCCTGTGACCACGTGCGTTCTTGCTCCGTGCCTGTGACGCACAGCTAGTTGTGACATAATTGAAACCGTGAGCTCGGCAGCTTTTCGCAGCGGAGGTATTACGGGCTAACGCCCAGTAGTTTAAGTGCAGAACACTTTAGGGGCTCGCCTTGTCGTCGTAGCTCGCTCGCTGGACCCAAGAAGAGCCGCACGGCGTTCCGTCGTCGCGGCGTAACCCAGAGGCTTCAAAAGCCAAGCGGGATATGTAGTCATAAGCGTTCGAACTCGTGAACCGCTGGCGCTTACCATACTTCTCCCCGTTGTTTAGCGCAAAGAAAACTGTAGGTACATTTGAGACAAAATATACGTAATTAACCGGCAGCGCCCGCGTTCATTTAGTTAGTAATGCTCGTTGGGTTGGTTTTTACGATAATAAGCAAAAAAAAAATACTGCAGTTGATTTATCTGTCATAGGAATCGGTAAAACACGCAAGTGAAATGTGCAGCGAAATCTGCAACTGAGCATGATTTGCGGGTTCGCGGCTGTTTTGTGGGTGTGCTTGGCGAGCGACGTCCTGCTGCCGGGTCGCTTCTGCAAAGGTGTACAGGCGTCACTTCTGGGACGGATAGGAGGCCAGTGAAATCTTAGTGTATACCGACATAAAACGCTATCGTGTTAAAATATAAAACCCGAAAACGAACAACCCTAAGTAAAACATGCTCTTTAGTACTGAAGGGTCCTTCCCCGCAAGCAGACCCTTTGTGCAGGGGTGCACCCTTTACAGGCCGCTTGCTTCGTTGTACTGGCGTCACTTCCGTGACGGATATGTTGTCAGTGAAATGTGTTTGTATCCGGGAATAAAACACTTTCGTGTTAAAAAAGTGGCAGTGCAACGCAGCACGTGCGGGAGGAAAAGCAAGCACAAAAAGAACAGAACTCCCTCTGACGAAGTTTTAGGCAGGGGGCATGCAAGCACAGCGAAGGCGGGAAGTTTGAATTACATTGGGTGGTATCAGTGAGTGGATAACGGCGGTACAGTCTATCATGGCGCATCACTGCTCTGCACTTCCGAAAGCTTTCACATTGAGTGGAAAGGCTTTTATTGTTTTTATTTTTTTGCTTGTGTAGACCGATAAAGCCCGCTCCCGTCGTCCTCACTTCGCCTCTGGCTCTTCATATTTCGATATAAGGTGGCGTGTTGTATTGGCCGCGGAAAATGATATCCCAATGCATTTCTGTTTAGAAGAGCAGCAGACTTTAGGAGATCGCTGTAGGCTTGGTCTTTGTAAGGTGGCGGTCCCGCATTGTGTGCTTCATAGTGAAGCGTACTCATACGGAACAAATGGCGGCAATGGGCGTGAACGTGACGGAATAAGACTACCGATGACGATCGGGCCGCGAACGCCTAGCGTAATTACGATGTCCGGTGAGACCCCGAATACGGCGAGGCGGAAAGCGCAAGTCGTCGGCGCTGCTACAGTCCCGCTGAAAACTTCCCCCACCCGACGGCACGGTTTGAGCCGGAGTTTGTGGCCAACCGATTACCCCAGACAGCTCCTCTGGTCACCCACCTTCACAGAACGAAATGGTGCTGAATTTTTTTCTTCCTTATATTCGTGTACGCTATACGTGTGTGCATACATACATACATACATACATACATACATACATACATACATACATACATACATACATACATACATACATACATACATACATACATACATGCATGCATGCATGCATGCATGCATGCATGCATGCATGCATACATACATACATACATACATACATACATACATACATACATACATACATACATACATACCAACAAACTGCCGCAACTGCGTACGATATTTTATGCGAGAGAAAAAATAATGGTTGGAACAAATCCAGTTCCTGAGGATTTAACTATTATTGATATGGCATGTCATGACTGGGTTAAAAGAGTGCCTTATCATTTAAAGGTCGCTGTGGACGACTATTATCAGAAAACCCTGAAGATTCGCCGACGGCAGTTCCGTGGAAACACGCGAGGAAACAGGGATCACTTTACGTTACTGTTAGACCACTGGAGTAGTCTCGGCGTCGGCATGCTTGTCGAATAGGACGAAGCGCTGCAGGCATTCGCAATGACGGGCTGTCGATTAGTGGCACGGGGTAAACTAGAAGTCAGCGCTTTTAAAGCGTCAGTGCCGTTCTCGCATTTGCGTTATCGCTGTTTGCAAAATAGTGGGGACAAAAAAAAACAGAGAGAGAAGAAAACCGCCCATCTAAACTCGAGTAACTGAAAGAGATTTCTGCCAGCGGAGCAACCTAAGCGCCTTAATTAGAATCCCTGTTCAGGCTTGTCTGCGCACATGTGTTTCCCTTCGGTGCCAGAAAAGAAACGCCCGCCCGATTGTTAATCCCGAAGTGACTGGCGAAATTTCCTCCCAGGAGTCCACTCAGTCGCCGAGGTTGCGTTCCCATTCGCTACCCGCTCGCCCTCCACGACAGCCTGGTGCGGCCGGCTGCGGGACGGGGTAGCACGCTTGCATATTCATCCCTGCGTCGCTGTGAGACCAAGACGGGGCGTTCGGATTGCGCAAGACAGGGAGAACAACGAGCCGGCTTTTCACAACAGCTGGGCTCTCGTGACAGCGCAGTGTTCGTGACCAAACGACTCTGGCGCAGGGGGAGGGCGCGAAGCCGGAACTCGGCGGTGCATGCTTAATGAGATAGTTACTGGCATTCGTGGCGGCGTACTCGTCTGGCAATGTTTTGGGAAACTGTGACTACGACAGGCTGCGTCGTGTTGCAAATCTTTTTTTTTTTTTTTTTTGGGGGGGGGGGGGGGGGGGGCTTAGGGCGGAACCCTCACTCACTCACTCACTCACTCACTCACTCACTCACTCACTCACTCACTCACTCACTCACTCACTCACTCACTGAAACAACAAACGAACGAATCAATCATTGGAACAATCAGTCAATGAACCAATAAATCAAATAATAAGTTAATCTCTTGAGTTAGTTTTTCACCGTATAATATCCCTATCGGCATACATTTTTAAAGCCAGTGTCTAAGGTTAGCCCGGACGTTTCATTATTATAAGCTTCTGAAATCGCACTGTGTGTTCGTAACTGCGTGTCTTTCACGTGGACGTTTATGTGTCGTCTTGCGCCGAGACCACAGGGTTACTCTGTGGTACTCCAGTCCCAGCATTGCACTCAACTTGGTTTGTACACAGTGGTACAGAAGGTTTCTTCCTGTCTGTGTTCTAGTTGCACGCAGCGAATCGGAGCATTGTGGGCAATACCGCGCCATCGTCACTGCAGGATTTGCCTATAGGATCTCGCAGAGGTCTCTTGAAAAAAATCGCATGCAAAATAATAGTCTTCGCAAATGTACGTTAGTATTCTGCAGAAACGCAATAAAAACGAATGCGAAAACGAGCTGCCTACGGGATCAGAGGTATGGGGAGAAGGCTTTCTCGCCGACGCAACAAATGCGCAAGTGCGACCTTAATTTCCGGTCAACTCATAACAAATGGTCACGATACTTCGTTTTACTAACAACTGGACATATCGGACGCCATATATTTCAGTGTCTACGGCGTTATGCCCCTCCGTCTTCACTGCGGAAGAGCAGTGTGTTTGTAAGTGATGTTTCCTAAAGGCACTATCCGTGTCTGTCTGCCATACAGGGAGCTTCTTAGTACGGGGTTCCACACTTTTCTCGTATCCTAATCAAGGAGATTGACCAGTGACGATGACAGGGACCGTCACAAGCTCGAACCCGTCTCGCCGATTTCCATTTGGCTGCGACGTCAACGTTCCCGACCACAATTCTCACGCACCCATTCAGGGGGCTTACCAAATGATCTTGACAGCTGCCGACAGACTCACGGCTGATTCACCAATTCCCACTGCCATAATGCTTACTCACTCAAAGCACATGGGCCGACTTATGCGCTTCAATGAATTTCTGGGGATGGGTTCAATAGTTTTTTACTCGCGTTCTTGCCGCTCTGTTCTTTCATGGCACCCTCCAATGCAGGACTGCGGGAGATTTCACCGGGAAAGAAAAGCAACACGCGATAACCCTTATCGCATGTCGCCCTATGTCATAGGCGGTACTCGCGCGTTCTTTATTAAGGCGCACGAATTCTGCTGCGCGCACCGCGATGTTTTACGCCTTATTCATGAGTTCACTTTTTGCGACCGTACTTTCTTCCAGGAAATATTAGACTTATTTCGTTGTCTTGTGCCGTTTATAACGGACGATATGATCTTGGAACAGAGCGAAGACTGGAATAGAGCGGCCACAGCAATTAATAATGTTAGACTGCGTTATCCGTGCCCAATTACCATATTGAGCGCGAGATGACATTCTCCATCGTTGAAGCTAGCTTCTGCAATCATTGGGAACATTGTTGGTTCTAATTTATTATAAGAGCATCTCCCAGTGCTACCGATGGGGGTCCCGATCGAAGGATGAGTTGATCAGGGTCGATCGAACTGCTAAGTTGTCGTTTAGTCAGTCGTAAATGGAGAAAGGGCTGCTGCTGCTAGACGGATCGGGCACACCTAAATGTCATACCTGGGCCCGTAGAGACGATTTTTGCTTGCCGCCGTGTGTGGTCCCATATGAGTCAGCTGGGAATCGGTACACGCCCCCTCGCGTTTTTTTGTACGTTCACTCTTGGGTTCTACTTTCGTTTCGCATTGTGATCGGGATCAAACCAGAGCGGGCAGTAGCAAACTTCCAAGCAGGCAGACACACACAGAGAGAGAGAGAGAGAGAGAGAGAGAGAGAGAGAGAGAGAGAGAGAGAGAGAGAGAGAGAGAGAGAGAGAGAGAGAGAGAGAGAGAGAGAGAGAGAGAGAGAGAGAGAGAGAGAGAGAGAGAGAGAGAGAGAGAGAGAGAGAGAGAGAGAGAGAGAGAGAGAGAGAGAGAGAGAGAGAGAGAGAGAGAGAGAGAGAGAGAGAGAGAGAGAGAGAGAGAGAGAGAGAGAGAGGAGAGAGAGAGAGAGAGAGAGAGAGAGACTTTTGCCTGCTGCTTTCTAGTCTTTGTCGCTTGACTGCTTTGCACACACGAGATTGCGTGTTATTTCCGGGTCTAGTGGGTCCTCAGTATTTTTGACACTTGCTCTGCGAGTTTTGAACAAAAGGTGCAGCTCTCAGTAACCCCGTAGAACTAGCTGTTGCGATGCGGCGGACTTCACTAGCAGTGTTCTTGTATTCTGCAGGCCCGACGACAGGTGTGTACTCCTGCCTTTATTTCTTTTTTTTTTCGACATGAAAAACCCTGGGGCTACTAGAACTGGAGCTTTTCAATTGGAGCAAGACACGTAAGCTCCGTGTGAGCAGCTCGGTTCGGCCCGCAGACGCTCCGGGGGTCGTATTTTGAGTCTTATTTAGCTTTTAAGGAGCGCAATCCCGCTTAACAGCCTAGCGCTGCGCTGGGTGGGATTCTCCTCATGTCTCGTGAAATTAATGCTAATTGATGCAAATGGCGGGCGTGGAACATTATTGTCGAGCGTTCATATTTCGCGGCTACCAGTGAACGCGAACCGCGTTCGAAGCTTGTGAGTCTGCCACGGAGCCTGGGGCAAACATGCATTCTTAAAAGTATTTCGTTGAAACGACTTCTAACGTTTGCCTGCGCAAGTGTGACCGAAATAGGTTATGGTTTATCTCCTCCTTTCGCTTCCCTTTAAGAGCTGAAGCTAGCAGTGCGAGGTATCAGAAATATTCACGGTGCTAGTTGGCATGTGCTGTTTCAGTGGAATAGGTTCAATGCCTTTATTCGCGGTACCCTTACTCTCGTTCGCAATGGCCTTATTCTCGGGGCAGTTGGAAAACTCCTTCCCTAAGCAACACGTAGAAGGCGACAGTGGGCGGTTGAAGCTTAGCTAAAGCAGCCGACCATAGCGTCTGCAGCAGAAATGATTCCTCCTACTCCATCGCACACCTTCTTCTTCAGCTGTTGTTAAGGAAGAAAAGACGCACACCACGGAAGAGCAACAGCGAAGGGGGTCGAGACAGGAGCGGAGTTTGCTGCTGCTTCGTGCATTCGACAGGCCCGTCAGCGCCGCCGAAAAGGGGAACGACGGTGACTTGAGCGCGGACGACGACTCCGAAGATCCCCACTTTTCTTCGCCGCTGCGTGCCCACCATCGCGCGTTTCCGTCTTTCGTATGCAAATCACCGACAAGGCCCGGGCAATTTGGACCCTGCACTGAGTTGTTATTCTTGTTTTCTCTCCGCTTTCTTTTCGCTAACGGTTAAACGCGCCAGGAGAGGTGGGGGCCGGTAATGATAGGAACGGGGTACGGCGCCATAACAATGCATGCCGTTGTCGTAAAGGCAACTTTAGGTGCCGAGAAAGAAGGGTGAAAAAAAAAATTCGGCTGTGCGGGAAAAGAAGCAAGGGGAAGACGAAGAACGACCGTTTGAAGAATCGTGCACTTTATCTTTTCTCCCAGCGCACTGGGGCAATAACAATGACGGGCCAGTTTTTATATGCAGGTCCAATTGTGGCCTAAATAACGAAAGTTGCGTGCAGCGTTCGGTATTACTTGAACTGTGTCTCGACTCTTGACCGAACTAGGCACCGCTCCAAAAATAACTTGAAAGCGCTTGTCAAGAGAGAGATATGTCACCCGGGATCGGAATCACGCTCCGAGCGCAGTCCCCGAGCGCAGAAAACTGCGCGTCCATAACGGCGGCTTCGTGATTGTTGGTCGGCGCCTTGTCTTCCGTCATGCTGTGATTTGCTCGCTTCACACGAGGCAGGAACTGCTTTTCCACGCTGTATTCACTCCCACAGACCGTATTATTCAACGCTGCATCCATTATGGTGCAGAAGCCTGCAAAAATGCTGCAAAATTCCTCTACTTATTTGGAGCCGCGTCTGTTAGCCGATTGCATGTAGCTGGCACTTGTCTTTCTAATGCGAAGTTACGTACGAAGTGTGTGAATTCTGAAAGTGTTTAAGACACCCAGTAGAAGAGTTTGCACAACCATGCGTGTGACATCGAAATGAGCGTTAGCGCGTAACTGCTGCGTGCCTTTGCAGCACTACTGTACGGTAAACCTCCAAAATAACGAGGACCTCGGGGCAGGAAAAGGGCTTCATTATAAGCGGTACTTCGCTAAAATCGGGACCAGTTACTTCGGGCGCACTGCAGCCGAGACTGTGGAACTCGAATCAAGCGATTTCGTTATAACGAGTGGTTTTTGTGCCGGCTTGATGTTGAGCTCGACGTCGCGGATATAGTTCCCCCACCTCCCCTGCAGTGGCGGCTGTTTTTCTGGCGAAGGCGAAAATTCAAATATCAGCCAGGGTGGGCTAGATATCGGCGTTTGTAAAGATCCCCAGCGTGTTTTCAAATTAACCCTCCACTATACACTCTAAGAAATCGCCGCAGGTGGGCTTCACCACAATGCTTCAGAACGACGATCAGCGTGACCTAATACGCGAATTTGGTGAATTACGAGGCCCAGCATATCATTAGAGTCAATAGAATATGGCTGGCACAACAGTTTATATTGTTTACGCCAGTCGCGAGCTGGGCGTCGTCATTCGTCAAATTCGCTCTTTCGATCACGTGCTGTGGTGAAGCGAAATATTTTATAGGTCAGTTGTTCAGCGCCCTAAACCTCAATTTCTGAAACTGTCCCAGGGACCCTGCATTCTTTCAGCCGTGTGCGACGCTATTGCGGGCAATTACGCTGCCGAAGCTCACACGCCCAGCTCACACGGTCGCGCTCCGCTGATCGGTCCGACCGGGTGCGTGGCACCGTGACCGAAGCCCGGCCATTGTCTGCCTAACGTGGCGCGTTATTCCTTCGCTATTCACTATACACCCCCTGATCGCTCCTCGATGCACACCTACGCACGAGTGCTAGCAAGTTCTCAAACAAAATTAATATGCCGACCAAAGCCAGGCCGTCGTCACCGCCTTCACGCGGCATGGTTTGGCGGTGTTTAACGTCGGTGGCCCGCCGCGCGCACCGCTAGCCGTCCTTTTATGAGCGCACACCGCGTCGAGAGGGGCGTTCCCTGCGCCCCTCTCTACACGCCACAATGGAAGTTGGCCCGTCTTTCTTTTTTCCCGCGTCTTTTTCTTTCGCACACATACCCATTGCCCCGCTGTTTCTGGCGCCTTCGCTGTTTGTGCCTGCCCGAGGGGGGGCATAAAGCGAGCGACGACGACATAAGTGATTGGCCCGGCGCCCCGAACAAACCCAGGCGTCATCGGCCTGGTCCGCCGCCGCGTGACCTGCATGGATCGGCGTGACATGCGCGCTATACTGGGCGCTATGGGCGTCGGCCCTCTCAGTTGTGTCTGCCTGTTTTCCGCCGCCTTCGCTAGGTGCTCGGACGCTTCCGGCGCGCCTGTGAAGAGCGAGTCCGAGTAATTGACCCGCCGTAGTATGGGCCTCGGCATTTGAGGCCGATGTGACGCCGTATTGTGTGCAGCTGTCGGCACTTTCGGCTTGCTCCTCCAGCGGGAACGAGGAGAGGGGTGCATTGCGGCGCTGGCGTCAAGACGCGGAAGTGTTATTAGAGCATCGGGAAGTGATCCTAGGGTGTACCCCTTTGCTGTTGAGAGGGAAAGGGAAACAGAAATGCTCCGGGGACGCTTGAGCACTTCTGACTTGTCCAATCGAACACGCTGGGTGAGTACTCGGACTCGCACGAGAGGAAAAATCGAGGGGAAAGCGTACGTTACACCTTGCGGTACACCTTGCGAACACACTTTGCGTGTATTTGCTAAACGTCGCTGACGATGGGAGGCTAAGGAGTCATTTCAGCTCTATAGACTCCGGGTGGAGTGGTCCCTCTCACCAAAAGGTGCCAGCGGTACTGTTGCTCGGGGCCAGCAGTACGACGTACTCCACTATTTTTTTTAAAGGGACTGTAACTGTATGTAGTCTTGCCCATTGTTCATTCAAATCCAGTTTTCCAGAGCTGCTAAAATTCGACAGCAGGGCGTGTCTTTGGCACGGTCGCTTACTGTCTTTAGAACATTCTCTCTCTCTCTCTCTCTCTCTCTCTCTCTCTCTCTCTCTCTCTCTCTCTCTCTCTCTCTCTCTCTCTCTCTCTCTCTCTCTCTCTCTCTCTCTCTCTCTGTTTTTGCTTGCATGAATCTGCATGTAACCCACTCGACACAACCTAAGATATGTTTAATTTAATGCCGTTTAAATCATCGCCAAAGTGCGTTCATCGGTGGAATCCGACTTCTGCCGGAGCAACATTTTTGTTTACACCGCTACCGTCAGCAGATGGCGTCACTTCGTGTCGTTTGCAGCGCTACTACGATTATCGCCGTTTCACGAGTTCCGCTAGAACAAATAGTGTTTGGAGAGATAAAGCTTTATAGCGATAGTACAGTTATGAAACAAGCAGCGTCAACGTGATTCCTGTGGGGGCTACGCCCTAAAGATAAGCAACGCTTCGCCGTACATGCAAGCAGATAGAGTGCGGCTGTCTCGTATGTCGAAACGAACGTTCGCGCTGATATGCAAATTGAGGACGATGGTGGAGAGCCCCTAAAAGCGACAGCCTGTTTTTTTTTTTTGTTTTTGTCGGTGCTCAGTATCGTTTACCGCGCCGTTTAATGCTGAAATAGACACTTGGAGACGGTCCAGAACACGACGTTGGTTTAGCGCGGCTCCAGACGTATGCAGCCGGAGGAACGAGCCGTCGCAGCTCGCTTGCCGCCGATAAGACGTGAAATACAAAAGCAGAAAACGGATGCGTGAAATGGCGCTGCAAATCACTAGTACGCCGACGACATCTACCACCAGCTATATATCGAGTTCCTGTTTTTCTAGCGCGGGGCATTGATATTCACCGCACTCATCCAACTGCCTTCCTCCGGTTCCTTGATGGATATAGGCGATCGCTCGCCGCTGAGCGTCTCACTGCCACTAAACGTATACACGCGCATGCGCTGCTTATAAAATATCCCGGCGGTCGTGTCCGCTTGTCACACGAAGCGAAAAGCAAAAACGCCGTGTTCCGAGACTTCGGCGCACGGTAAAGATCCCCAGGTGGTCAAAATTAATCCGGAGCCCTCCACTGCAGCGCGCCTCGTGGCCCTGGTTTAGATTCTGTGCGCTAAACCCCCATAATTTCAATTTAGAATAGAAGTGACGCTCACTAGAAATGCTCAAGAATGAGGAGTGAGCTGAGAAAGCCGCAGTTAGAGCGCATTCTGCACTGCTCCTTGCTTGATCAGGTGGTTGAATTCGACAGTTGGCAGCGATTTGGCGTGAGCGCGGAACAAGCGGCCCGATAAATAAGCGTGCCAATGCAAACTTTTGCTTCTAGAAATAATTTGAGCTTAACTGGAAAACTGCAAAAAGCGAGCGCAAAGAAGCATTCTTTCGTGCAGGGTGTAACCAAATATTTCTTCTGTCAGAAAAAAGAACGAAACAACTCAAATCATCATTCAATTTAGAGAGTTTCCTTTAAAGCGCCAATTGAAGAGTTCTTCCAACTCTATGACCGGCATCCCGGAGTATGATGCAGGTAATGTCCGCCACTGGATTGATTGATTGATTGTAGGGTTTAACGCGCCGACGCAACGCAGGCGATGAGGCGCGCCGTAGTGGAGGGCTCCGGATTAATTTTTAACACCTGGGGATCTTTAACGTGCGCCGAAATCTCGTACACACGGGCGTTTTTGCTTTTCGCCTCCATCAGAAAAGCGGCAGCCGCGGCCGGGAATCGAACCCGCGACCTCGTGCTTAGCCAGCGCAACGCCTTTAGCCACTGAGCCACCGCGGCGGGTTCCACTGGATTTATACCGAACAGGCAACATTAAATGTAAACCAATAAAAAATGCGGTAGTTGGGGTCGTATGTTCTGTCACCTGCTCTCAAAAGTTTCAAGGTATGAAGCATTATACAAGGAACATGAAACGTCAGATTATTTCATGTATGACTCGGAGATTGTACTTAGGAAATTTGAAGCACAATTAACAAAACAATGTTAGATGATTGACAGAAATTCTCGGAAAAAAAAATTAGGGCCATCCCCAAGAACGCGGGACCTGTGCAGGGGCGAAGCATGCAGTGTGTAAGCTGATTCTTGACGCCTTGGCGTTTTTGCCGACGGTATACAGCTTTGCTGTAAAAGTCTGTCGCCTTTGAAGCACGAAGCTCTCTAGCGCGAGGCGTAAACGAGTGTCCCGGTGTTTTTTTAGTACGCATTACGAAGCGCTCCAGCGCGAGGCGTGAACGAGTGTCCCGGCGTTTTTTTTTTTTTTTTTTTTTTTTTGTACACGTTACGTTCTAGCGTGAGGCCTAAACGAGTTTCGTGGTGTTTTAGTACCGTGACTACACGAGACGACGATTGCGACGACGACGACGACAGGAGACGCCAACAGCCCCAGCCCCTTAGGGGCTTCGCCCCTAAACTCACCCGGCTCGCTATTAGAGCTCCATTTCCTCCCGGAACGCAAGCAAACTGCTTTCCCGATACGGCCGATCGCTCTGCGCACTGAGAGCTGGCTGCCACGGCGCTTGCTCGGGAAAAGCCCTCTTCATATACGCCTTTTTGGAGAAAGCGAGCAATATCGTATAAGCGGGGTTTTCACCGAACCGTTCACTTTATTCTAGAGAGTATATAGCCAACCTTTTAGCAGCAACCGAGGAAAACTTCGCCTGCAATGGAAGGTTTCAGTTGGGCGTTGAACCTGGGCGTTGCAATCTGAAAACTAACCTGATGTAACGTTGATAACTTAAAGCTCAGAAGCAGGCTAGGTTTCGTTTGATCATCGAGTCAGCAGCGCAACATTTATTTCGCGCGGAAAGTTGGGGAGGAGGTGGTAATATACTGGTCCGTGTCGCCTTCGACTCCGGAGCCTTTCCCTGTGTCTGGAAAAAGTCGCGAAGTCGCGTCTGATGTTTTTCACTCTGTCTTCGCGAAAAGCGCGAGTTCGAGACGGAATGACAAACCCTACGCAGATCATTTATCTGTTTTCGCGGCGCAAGGAATCCCTCGAGAAAGGAGATTTTTCTACGAAGAGCGTCAACCTGTATCGATTTCAGGAAACGGATGCGGGTGCCCCCTATCAACGCGCCGGCGAACGTTTGAGCAGTCTGGAAATTCCGGAGATTTTCGCTGGATTAAGGGAAATAGAAGTACAGTAAGCCTCCGTTATGATGACATCGCTTTATTTGAAGTGTCGCTTATTGGCAAAGCAGTTATAGCTTAATGGTAGAGTGTTGTTTTATTATGGTTAGGGTGGGTGAATGACAGAGTCTTTCTTTTCTTCCTTTTTTTTTTTTTTTGCACTTTGCACTTTGCGCACTTGTACCGGTTGCACGATCGACGTCGGACGTTAGAAGCTGACTGAATTCGCTCGTCTAAATCGAGGACACTTGAAAAGCCCCGTTTGGTTTGTGCATTACATTACCGCGAAGTTTTCCTCGGCTGCTGCTAAAAGGTTGGCTATATACTCTCTAGAATAAAGTGAACGGTTCGGTGAAAACCCCGCTTATACGATATTGCTCGCTTTCTCCAAAAAGGCGTATATGAAGAGGGCTTTTCCCGAGCGAGCGCCGTGGCAGCCAGCTCTCAGTGCGCAGAGCGATCGGCCGTATCGGGAAAGCAGCTTGCTTGCGTTCCGGGAGGAAATGGAGCTCTAATAGCGAGCCGGGAGAAAATGCGGCCAGATACGACATCGACCAGATGACCTCATATCCTGCGCCTCCCGGGGGGTGGTTCTTCCTCGCGCTTTTTCCACGCGCGCTGTTGGGTCAGAGACGAAGGTCACGCTGCCTCCGCCTGCTGTCGCTGCCCGCACGAGCCGCTGCTTCGAGCAAGTGTACGTCACACCGTTACATGGTTTGGGTATAGCTGCGGGCGTTGCCCCGTTTTAGCTTGTTCTGTTTGTTCACGCGTCCTCATTCGCTCAGTCTAAGGTTGCCTCGACTTTAGCTGAGGCTCGTGAAACGAAACGCATACTAGTCGTATTATCCAGACTTTAAAGTCGATAGTCTTTCTTGGGCTACTTAAACGCAGAAATTTTGGTCTGTCTGTCTGTCTGTCTGTGAGTGAGTGAGTCGATTCAGCCACCCTGCCAAAGTGAAACGGAAACTGCGTAATAGTTTTATATACCCACAGCCAAATCTAAACGTCCAAGTCCGGTGTTAATGTTCATACTTGTCAACACTGTTGAACAAGAATAAGACATTACGCAAACATAAGGCAGGAAATCAATACATAAGTGATATTTGCAGTGTTCCTTTTCTTTATCGAACGGGACTAACGATGTCTTACGGCAAGTGTCTTTACACGATTGATTAATTGTATGCTTCGCGTCGCTTCAGCGACCCTCGGGGGAACCTCCTCTAATTTTCTTGATTGTAGCACACGAACGCATCAATCGAGCAGCTTCGAGCTGCGTACAAGCACGACGTGTACGACTCAAACGTAACATGTGTTGCTAGTCAGTGATTATTGTTTGGGGAAAAGTATTCGTATTGCTGCTCTTTCACTCCAAATCATCATCATCATCATCACCATCACCATCATCATCATCACCATCATCATCATCACCATCATCATCAATACCGCAATCACCATTACCCTGTTTGTTTCCACTGCAGTTGGTGGTGGTAACGCGCATTTATTTCAGGACGAAGGCCTCTCCTAAACATTTCCCCCGCCATATGTGCGTTGATTATTCGCCGTATATAAAGCGGCAACTTTCACACCACGGAATCGCAGTCTTGGCCACTCTGGTTCGTCATGCGTACGTATGTACGCCTGTTGACTCGGTGCACCCTTCCCGGGAATCTATAAGCTCGTTCCGGGGTGTTTGCGAAGTCGCTGAGCCACGCCGCACGCCGCATCGGCCTTCTGCCCCTATAAAGGGCCGGCCTGCCGGCTGCTCGTGTTTGCACTGACAGACACACGCGGCTGTGTGCCGCGATAGTGTAACCATAACAGTTTGCGCACAACCCGTTCATAAGTTCCGGCTCGGTTTTTGTTTCTTTCGTGCCTGATCTTCCGTTCGCAATCGTAGGCGTATATATCCTGCTAGGCCAGGCCCTTGTCACGCTGGATGTTTTGCGCTGCCTCGTTCGCCCCCGCCTCCGCCACCAGTTCTCGGAGCAATAAAACAGGCGCGCGATGGATAACGCATCGCGCCCACAACGAACGCCTTCCCACGTGGGACAGTGTAGGGGGAAATCTCGGCACTGCAGGAAGTTTTTCCGGGGCTTTAGAGGCACAGGAGAAAGTGCAAGCACTGTTGAACACCTGTCGGCTCCGTGAAAATGTCTCCCGAAAACATGTTTAAAGAAGCGAACGAAAGAAACGGAATCAAAGGTTTGACGGAAGACCGTTTGTTCGGAATGGGTTGTGATGACAGAAATAAAAGCGCCCATTAGTGTGTTTTCCTAAAAAACAAAATGCGCTTCGGATCTCACGTGGGAGCCTTGTTCGTAATCTGATTTTTGAACGAAGCTCTTGGCCGTCGTGAGATCGGAAACGTTTTCTTTTTATTCTTGTAAAATGTATAGGTCGGTGTCTTTATTCTATTTTGTAACGAAAGAAATGGTGCGATAACTTCGGATACGCACCTTGAGCGGGCAAATATAACTACGTGGTAACGGAGCGACAGTATAGATACGCAATAGAAATGGGTTGAACGTTCCAGGAAGCTTGCTGGTGCGCTTCGCCGACTTGTTTAGACGAAATATGCACCTACTTATCGGCAGCACTATTATAAAAAACCAGGGTCCATAAAAGTAGCAACGCCGGTTGAACCAATATTTTCGGCATGTACCAACCACACGGAAAACTACAGGCGTGATGTTTGGCGCGGCATGTGCAGTGCTGTTATAATGAATTCGCTCGTGCGGTATTCATTTTTACCATTATAGTGTATTTAGTTGTGTTTTAGTCGTTGTGTGAAAAGTAATTCTCGCGCTCGCGTTACTCTGAGGAGGTTGCAGTACATCTTGCGCTGTGATTTTGCGCTACACTGAAGAATTTTGTTGCTGTTTTTTTTTTTTTTTTACTTGTACAGATGACACAGAAGTAGACGGGACAACGTTCCGTACATACGATTGCGTAATAATTTTTATACACTCGTAAAGCTGTTTGCGCGGAAATTCCCCGGGTCGTCCAACGCCCCCAATGCCAGGTTCAAGGCTCACGTCGCGGGGACGGAAGTCGTTATTTTGGTCCCGTGTTCGGTGCTCCGAGGCCCCTCGCCTGCCTGGACCGCCTCGTGCTCGGGCACCCCCGGCGACTCCGGGAACCGAAAATGGCGCTCCTTTTGCTCTGTACAAATCGCTCCCGGCATGCGCAGCAGTCTATGCGCTGTTCTACCTTCCCCTTCACTTTCTCTTTTCTCCGAGAGCTTGATGGCGACGAGTGATTGCGGGTGCCATCGTGGCGCCGCTACCCGAGCCTCTTATTAGAAGTCAGAAATCAAAAGCGTTGGCATGCTCCGGGCCAGGGGCGTAGATATATATATTTTTTTTTGAAGGGGGGGGGGGGGGGTGTACGAACACACCACTAAATTTCCTGAGCGGTGCATTTCGTTTCGGCCATTTGTCGACCACGCTTTTCCAATTAATCCTTCTCGTTATATAAAAATGTATAAATGAAAATAAGAAAATAAGAAAAGAAAATGAGTGAGTTAATAATGAGCGAATCAACTTTATGTAGATGAGCTTCAGGCGCTGATGGTTGGGCGCCCGGCCAGCGGGAAAGATGGAAGTGGGGGGGTGGGGGGGGGGGGGAAGGTGGGGGGGTAGTAAGGGCTCCCCTAGTCTGGGAAGCCCTGGTCCATAAGGGTGCAGGCTATGTTTCCTTTCAGGTTTCTTTTTGCCGTCGGCGTACAGCACCCGCCAAAAAATATGTCTGGCTAGCTAAGCCAATTCTCCGGGGTATAAACCTTTTCATCCGTTCATCTTAAGAATATCGCATGCTTTTGGCTGTGTTGCGCATGCGCAGTTACATCTTCCTGTTGACTGCGCCAGTCAGAGGGCCGCTGGCACAGCCAACGATAATATGGCAGCTTTCAGGACGAATAAGTTGAAAAAATCTACGTATAATATCGCTATTTTGTTGGGGCTCACCCATCATTCCCGTGCGGCGCATTATGTAGGTTATTGAAACCAAATAAGCGGTTAAAACATCGACATTGACATGAACTTAATACACGGGTAACTCCCCTATCGCTTTACTACTGATGTTGTGTGGCGCGAAACTGGAAAGTTTGTCCACGTTTCTTATGTTTCCACTTTTGTTGAAACAGCCTCCTTCGGGATGGAGTTGAGTTGAGCGAGCTAACTGAGGCTATGATTCTTTCAACCAGAACAAGTTCGTATTCTGTCTTCGTGGCCTCTTCAACCGCGTTATTGGCCCAACAATGGTGGCGGTGAGGATGGTGATCCGCAGAGAAGCCGGGATTCTCGCCGTGTCCACGTAGCTAGCTGAAACCGATCGCGCCAGTGTTTACGAATTTCAACGAGCCGCCGGAAACCTGTCGCTCTTTTCTGTGCTCGTTGCTTTCTCTTTCTTTCTTTCTTTCTTTTTTCTTTTTTTTTTTTTTCACAGTGCGCCGGCATCCTGTTTGGGCAGTGCCGCTTGAAATACGCAGGTGCTGATCTCGCTTTCTCTTTTTAATGCACCAACGTTTCGCCGCCGTGGCTCGAGCGTCAATAAGTAATGCGACGCGGTGGAGCCCTCCCACTGGTCTGCAGATCCATCCTCATGAATACTTTGGAGCTGGCCAAATGGGTCAAGAGCGGTGGCTCGGACAGATACGCTGACAAACGACCCACTGTGCGGTTTCAAATTTTATAGATTTAAAGGCGCGCGGGCGCCTCGCATTATTAGTCACAGTAGTCGTCCCGATGTCTGGTCACGTGCGCGTCATTGACATGTTATCGATGGTATACCCGAAAATGACCCAGTACATCGGCCCGCACGCATGTACCCTTTCTCACGCGCACGCGGTCGAATAAGTGCTTTGTAATGATCGGTGAGAGTGCTTGAAGCTGTTCGGTTTGTTACATATTTTCCAACAGAGCAAGATTCGCAATACAAACAACTTCAGACCACGCGTCCGCTCTTATTTTTTCGTAGCCCACAAGCAGCACCATGGTAACTTCTTGTACCGTAACGATGGTGCTTACGGTCAGGGGCTACCAAAGGTGGCCTATTAATATATTACTCGTTAAACATGTCACTTTGTATTTCTGTTCGGCAACAATTTTAGTGGTTCAGTTTGCATTGCTGTATGGCTGATTGATTGTGGGTGTTAACGCGCCGACGCAACGCAGGTGATGAGGCGCGCCGTAGTGGAGGGCTCCGGATTAATTTTGACCACCGGGGACCTTTAACGTGCGCCGAAATCTCGAACACACGGGCGTTTTCGCTTTTCGCCTCCATCAGGAAAGCAGCCGCCGCAAGCGGGAATCGAACCCGCGTTCTTTGGTTCAGAAGCACAACGCCATAGCCACTGAGCCACTGCGGCGGGTATTGATGGCTGTGTTAGCCTGGTAGTTATAGTTGCATATAATCGGCAGAAGAGTAAAAACATAGAGATAAAAATGTGCTTCGTAGCTGGGTGACTCAGAAGGTGGAATGGTCCTTCTGTAGGAACAACGAACCGGAAAAGAAATGCCTCTAATTATAGTGCAGTATGCAGAGATAAGTTTGTTCGAACTTTTTTGCCGCTTTCCTTGGCGTATTTTTTAGCGCTACCGCTTTGCTAGCTTTTTTTATGCAAACTGGATAGGTGTGTCCGGCTGGCTATATGGTGTGCAAGAGAAATCCCTTTGATAATCAACATAAGATGCAGCGTAATGAAGCAGACGGGGATTATAATGCGTATGACGTACCTGCGGCACGGGATTGTTAGGATACAGTACCGCCCCCTACCAAGACGCGTTATAATGAATAGCTGTCGCTGTTCCTCCTAGAGCGGAGGGAAACAGGGCCACTTTCACTTAGCCCCGATTCAGGGCCCCTTTACTTGTAAAAAAAGGTAATATTTAGGAATTGATTGCAAAAAGCCCAAATTGGAATATCATCACCATTGCTCGTAAAACGTAAATAAACCAAAAAAATATAAACAGGGTTCCGGTTGAGGCCAGCACCAATATGGCCAGCACCAACACAAAGCATGCCTGTGTCTTCTCTCCCAATCGCATGTATTGTTTTTTTCGTGAC